>NC_084848.1:41794767-42994767 GCF_033115175.1 Lepus europaeus | reverse complement strand
TAAGAACTCAGACACTGACTGCCTTCAATTCTGCTGAGCTGTGAAGAATTGCTTCCCTTATGAATTAAAAAGAGAGACAGAGAGAGAGAGAAAGAAGATTTACCACGCCTGACCTGGGTGTGTCACCTTTGGCACAAACTTAACCCTGAAGAACCAAACAGAGCTCTCTGGCCACACCCATCACAAGCCACTAAAGATCTATCAAAAGCAGAGAGTCCACTTTATCTAGAGTCATAGAATAACGAGAAAAACCACCACAGCAGGGAAAATAATGAAGAAACCAAAGAATATCTCCACAATGCCAAGCAAAAAATGCAGAAACCTAGGAAACAAGAAAAAGGAACAAATTATTGAACTACAGCAATTCTTACTGGACAGGATAAAAAATCTCTCTCATGGAAATGAAATCTTAAGGAGGAATCAAAATGAAGTGAAGAATCTAGTAGAACATGACATTGTGATAGTGAAGAGAAATGAAAATGAAATGAAGAATTCAATAGATCAAATGATAAATGCATTAGAGAGCCTTAAAAACAGAATCAGTGAAGCAGAAGAGAAAATATCAGATTTAGAAAACAGAGCACAGGAAAGGAAACAGGCAAACCAAAGAAAAGAAGAGGAAATTAGAAATCTAAAAAATATTGTTGGGAATATAAAGGATACTATTAAAAAAGCCAACATTCAGGTTCTAGAAGTTCCTGAAGGCATGGAGAGGGAGAAAGGATTAGAAGGCCTTTTCAGTGAGATACTAGCAGAGAACTTCCCTTCTTGGGTTTGGAGAAGGACAGAGACATCCTAGAACAGGAAGCTCATAGAACCCCTAGTAAACATGACCAAAAGAGATCCTCACCACGACATATTGTAATCAAACTCACCACAGTGAAATGCAAAGAAAAGATTCTAAAATGTGCAAGAGAGAAATGTCAGATTACTCTCAGAGGATCTCCAATTAGAATCACAGAAGACTTCTCATCAGAAACCCTATAGGCTAGGAGGGAATGGCAAGATATAGCCCAGGTACTAAGAGAGAAAAACTGCCAGCCCAGAATATTATATCCTGCAAAGCTCTCATTTGTGAATGAAGGTGAAATAAAGACTTTCATAGCAAACAGAAATTGAAAGAATTTGTTGCCACACATCCAGCCTTGCAAAGATGCTTAAAGATGTGTTACACACAGAAACACAGAAACATGGTCATCAATATGAAAGAAGGTAAAGAAAGAAAACCTCACAGCAAAAGATCACAGGAAACTCAAAGTATATTTTAGAAATATCATTGGGAAAATGGCTGGGCAAAGTTACTACTTATCAATAGTCACATTGAACATTAATGGCCTGAACTGTCCAGATAAAAGACACAGACTGGATGAATGGATTAAAGAACAAAACCCATCTATTTGCTGCTTACAAGAAACACATCTTTCCAATGAAGATGCATGCAGACTGAAAGTGAAAGTTTAGAAAAAGTTATTCCATGCCAACAGAAACCAAAAAAAGAGCAGGAGTAGCCATCTTAATATCAGACAAAATAAACTTTAACACAAAACCTGTAAAAAGAGACAAAGAGGGGCACTATATAATTATTAAGCGATCAATTCAACAGGAAGATATAACGATTATCAATGTATATGCACCTAATTACAGGGCAATGGTTTATTTAAAAGATTTGTTAAGGGACTTTAAGGGAAACTTAGACTCCAATAAAATAGTACAGGGGGACTGCAATAGTCTACTTGCAGAAATAGACAGATCAACCAGAGAGAAGAACAACAAGGAAACAGCAGATTTAATCGACACTATAGCCCAAATGGATCTAACAAATATCTACAGACCTTTCAATCCTACATTTAAATAATTTACATTCTTCTCAGCAATGTATTGAACCTAATCTAGGATTGACCATATACTAGGTCATAAAGCAAGTCTCAGCAAATTCAAAAGAATTAGAATCATAACATGCAGCTTCTCAGACCACAGTGGAATGAAGTTGGAAATTAGCAACTCAAGAATCCCTAGAGCATATGCAAACAAATGGAGACTGAACAATATGCTCTTGAATGAACACTGGGTCATAGAGGAAATCAAAAAAGAAATCAAAAACTTTCTGGAAGTAAGTGAGGATAACAACACAACATACCAAAACTTATGGAATTCAGCAAAACCAGTGTAGAAAGTTTATAGCAATAGGTGCCTACATCAAGAAATTGGAAAGGCACTAAATAAATGAGCTTTCAGTGCATCTCAAGGATCTAGAAAAACTGCAGCAAATCAGAACCAAATCTAGTAGGAGAAGAGAAATAATTAAAATCAGAGAAGAAATCAACAGGATTGAATTAAAAAATAACAAAAAATCAGCCAAACGAAGAGCTGGTCTCTTGAAAAAATAAACACCCCATTGGTCCAACTAACTAAACAAAGAAAAGACCCAAATAAATAAAATCAGGATGGAAAAGGAAACATAACAACAGACACCACAGAAATAAAAAGAATCATCAGAAATTACTACAAAGAATTGTATGCCAGCAAACAGGGAAATCTATTAGAAATGGATAGATTCCTGGACACATGCAACCTACCTAAATTGAACCAGGAAGATATAGAAAATCTAAACAGACCCATAACTGAGACAGTAATTGAAACAGTAATAAAGGCCCTCCCAACAAAGAAAAGCCCAGGACCAGATGAATTCACTGCTGAATTTTACCGGACATTTAAAGAACTAACTCGAATTCTTCTCAAATTATTCAGAGCAATTGAAAAAGAGGGCATCCTCCCAAACTCTTTCTATAAAACCAGCATTACCTTAATCCCTAAGCTGGAAATAGATGCAGCATTTAAAGAAAAAAACAGACCAATATCCCTGATGAAAATAGATGCAAAAATCCTCAATAAAATTCTGGCCAATAGAATGCTACAACACATCAGAAAGATCATTAACCCAGGCCAAGTGGGATTTATCCCTGGTATGCAGGGATGGTTCAATGTGTGGATATTAATCTATGTGATACACCACATTAAAAAACTGCAAAAAAAAAACCATATGATTATCTCAATTGGTGCAGAGAAAGCATTTGGTAAAATACAACACCATTTCATGATGGAGCTACTTGACACTCCTCATGCAGGAGGTGCAGTGTGAGAGAGAGTGGCTTACCAATGAACCCCAGGCACAGACACACAAGGGCAAACATAGGAACAAGGAAACCAGCCCCTAAGGGGCAGAGATTGGCACCTCAAAGCCCTGACACCAACCCACGCAAGCTACAAAAAAAAAAAACATAAATAAATAAAATAAAAAACAAAAAATAAATAAGTAAAAAATAAATAAACAAACTCTAGAAGGCAGAGCAGCCTGCTTACACTGGATATTGGTACAGACTCACAGCAGTCTATAGCAGAGGGAAATCAACCGGAAAACCACCCAGACAGAATGCCAAAAAAACAAAACAAAAACCCACAATAAGAACACAGAAGAGAAGGAGCGGCAAGATGGCGGAATAGGCAGGGAGCACACTATTAGTCTGGGGGGGAGACAGTTTAATATAAGTGGAGATACTGCAGGGTCAAGGAAGAGTAGGGGATGAAACAGCAGAGGAAACTCTTCCGGAACTAGTGATTCACAGTGGACATGCGTGGAGAGCGTGGGAGCCCAAGTTCGGGACACCAGAGGCAGACTCAACACACCAGCGATGGAACGCGAGGTGAGCCGAACCTCAATAGCCCGAGACACCAGCGGGCAAGCAGAAAGAGGAGGATAGAGGGAACGAGGCTTGAAACTCCGTGGGGAAAAGTTCACCAGGCTAACTAGAAGAGAGAGAGGAAAAAAAAGGGACCGATAAGGACACAAGTTTCTCTCTCTCCGCTCACCACTCAAAGGCGAGCAAGTCAGAGCAGGCGCCATTTTGGACATACGTCATAAGCAGGGCGACCTCAGGTCTGCACCGGCACTGAGCCTAGCAGAAACGCCTGACTCTGGGGGGAGGGGAGAAATAACAGGAGATTAGGATCTAACTTGGCAACCCAGTGGGAGACTGCAGGAGAATTGGAGCCCACACTGAGGGCAGCAGAGATTCCCTGTGTGGTCCTTGGGAAAGAGCTTCCGATCTCTGGCTCCTGTGGGTATATCATTTGCCTGCTAACTACCTCCAATTATGTTCAGCTGTGCGGAATTACTTCCCTTTTGAATCAAAAAAAGAAAGAGAGATTTACCACACCTAACCTGGGAGTGTCATCTTTGACACACCCTCAACCCTGAGGAACCAAACAGAGCTCTCAGTCCACACTCATCTCAAGCCTCTAAGACTCCACTGAAAGCAGACAGTCCACTTAATATAGAGCCATAGTGTAACAAGAAAAAACACCACAGTGAAGAAACCAAATATCTCCAACATGCCAAACAACAAACGCAAAAACCAAGCTAACAAGAACAAGGAAGACATTATGACGACCCCAAATGAAAAAGACACCCCAATGCAAGATTATAAAGATGATGAGATCGAAGAAATGAAAGAAGCGGATCTCAACAAATTGATAAGAACATTAAGAAGTTCTCAAAAACAAATTCTTGAACTACAGAAATCCTTAATGGACAAGATAGAAAATCTCTCTCGCGAAAATGAAATATTAAGGAGGAATCAAAATGAAATGAAACAACTAGTGGAACAAGAAAGTGTGCTAGTGACGAGAAATCATAATGAAATGAAGAATTCAATAGATCAAATGACAAACACATTAGAGAGCCTTAAAAACAGAATGGGCGAAGCAGAAGAGAGAATATCAGACTTAGAAGACAGAGAACAGGAAAGGAAACAGGCAAACCAAAGAAAAGAAGAAGAAATTAGAAATCTAAAAAATATTGTTGGGAATCTACAGGATACTATCAAAAAACCCAACATTCGGGTCCTAGGAGTTCCTGAAGGCATGGAGAGGGAGAAAGGATTAGAAGGCATTTAAGTGAGATACTAGCAGAAAATCTCCAAGGTCTGGAGAAGGACAGAGACATCCTAGTACAGGAAGCTCAGAGAACCCCTAATAAACATTACCAAACTCACCACAGTGAAACATAAAAAAAAGATCCTAAAATGTGCAAGAGAGAAACGTCAGATTACTCTTAGAGGATCTCCCATTAGACTCACAGCTGACTTCTCTTCAGAAACCCTACAAGCTAGAAGGGAATGGCGAGACATAGCCCAGGTACTAAGAGAGAAAAACTGCCAGCCCAGAATACTATATCCTGCAAAGCTCTCATTTGTGAATGAAGGTGAAATTAAGACTTTTCATAGCAAACAGAAACTGAAATAATTTGTTGCCACTCGTCCAGCCCTGCAAAAGATGCTTAAAGATGTGTTACACACAGAAACACAGAAACATGGTCACCAATATGAAAGAAGGTAAAGGAAGGAAACCTCACAGCAAAAGATCACAGGAAGCTCAATTTCTCTTTGACATAGAATGAAACTCTGATGCTCTGTTAAATCAATGTGTTAAAGTAATCTATTATGTTCTCTTGATGTCTATTAAATTCTAATTGTTCAAAAACAGCTGAATTTTTAAGAGCTATGGGTTATTTAAATATGTGCTTATTTTCAAAGATTTGAATAATCACCTTGTAACAATGATTAAATTTGGTCTATGTTATGTCATGATTTTAAGGAATCTTATTTCAACCAGATATTTTGGATTTTCAGCCTTCTTCGCATTCTTGACAGGCATTCAAAAAATCAAAGTTTCAAACAATCTGGAATCTAAAATGTCCAGTAAATCCTGGACTTTGGTTTTTCCAGTCTGGGCCCAACTGAAAAAAATCGAAGGACCTATGTCTCTCATCTTATAGAGACTCCAACTATGCAGGCTATTTGGATTATATTAGAAGGACTGTCAAGATGTGATGTGGTACCAGATTTAAGTTTCTATAATGGAAAATGCTATTAATACAAATGTTTGAGAATTAAAAAGTCTAATGATCTTGTGTTACTAGACATGATAGTTATCTTAATGAGAAAGCCCCGGAGGCCTTAAGGGTTAAATACTTGTAAAATCCTACAGGTGCTTTCAAAAATACTGTGAAGAAAATTAATTATTTAAAAAAAAATTATGTAGGATCTCTGTCTTTAAAGTGCTGTACATTGCTATTTAATGCTATAATTAGTAATCCAATGGTAGTTTTTTCACTTGATATTGCTATATGGGCAAAATGTTGAAATCTTTACCTAATATATACTAAATTGATCTTCTGTATACAAAGAGAATTGAAAATGAATATTTACATGAATGGAAGGGGAAAGGGAGCGGGAGGGGGGAGGGTTGCGGGCGGGAGGGAGGTTGTGGGAGGGGAGAAGCCATTGTAACCCATAAGCTATACTTTGGAAATTTATATTCATTAAATAAAAGTTTAATAAAAAAAATACTGTGAAGTAAGCAAGTGCCGCTTGTTGGTTGATGAGTTTATAATTTTAAACATGGCGACATAAAGTCTTTTGTCATCCATAGTTATATATGATTTGCTGCTCATAAAACTAAAGTGTTGTTGGTTCTGTGTTTAGCTGTCCTCCTATAGGTTCCTATGGACTTTTTCCAGCCACTTTTATTGTATTCAGTACTTTGGGATGGCTCTGTAAACAGATGAAGCCAATAATGTATTAACAGTACCAACTGAGAGAAAGTATGGTTAACTGAGGATACTAAAAACAAAAAGCAATTCAAATCAATTGGCAATCTACAAAAAGAGTTAAACATTTTAAAGCTATTATTAAAATTGCTATATTGGTCTATTATGCTATGTTATATGTGTGTACATATTGTATGTCCACATGGGGAAATTTTATTAAGAGTTTTATTTTAAATGGCTTATAGATAAGATTGTCCATTAATTTTTGCTGCTAAAATCAATCAAAGATACATTTTAATTTGTGTGACCTGAATCTGTGTATCATATGTTTTAAACGTGTTGGTAGAAAGAAACTAAAAACATTTTAGATGGTTGTGCTTAAGTTTACTGGCTAAACAAACTACACCATGTTAGATATTTAAGAGGTGTTTTCAAATACATGATTCTTAAAATTTCTAGAAGGCATTGGACCTTCTGGTAAATGTTTTCTTAAGTTGTTATCTAATGGTTGAAATGGTTTGCTAAGTATTCATGTAATATTGCTATTGTCAGCAAGCGATCTAGGACTTGCTCCCCCATTTCTCTATTCTAAGCCCAACTTGTTCTTTCATTCTCTATTCCCCTCAAGGTAGGAAACTAACTCTATTATAAAGGAATCTGTAGGATGCACAATTTAATCTTTAGACCTTATAAAAGAGATGGCTAACATTTTTCTGTAATAGCATAGCCAAAATAAGAACTTAAATAATAATCTCATAGCTAGATTCACTTAGCCATCAGCGAAGTATACAGTAAGTAGAAAAAACCTCCCTTTCAGACCAAAGGGAAAGAAAGTTTTAAAGTGAGAATATAATTTTCCTCATGGGCATTGTCTACCTTACAAAAACTACTACAGAACATGCCTGTGACTATAGACTTGTAGTTCAGGCCACCGAAGATTAGAGATGGGACACGGGCACTCCCTTGACTTGCATCCTCTGGTCTGCTTTAACACAAACCAGGAGGCAAAGAAAGCTAGGCATCAGAAGCAATGGGTGGCAGGCCTATTAATGGCTGATCTGTACAGTGATCTGCCCTCAAGGAGACCCAACAGGCCAGTCCACTGCAGTGGCTTTCAATGTGGTAAGCCTGGGCTTCAGCAGAAGTCAACTTGTGAAGAGCCCTGGCAGTTGGATCACTGGAAATGGACCTGCCCTGGAGTCGAAGGATGCCCAGGTCAGAGCCACAGATCTTATTGGCTCTAAGCTGAAAAGCCCTTCACTCAGCCCAACTTCCAAAGTGACCACTGCAACTGAGGGGATGGTCAAGTAGGGTCAGCAACATTGCAGGCAGAACTGTAAATTTCTTGTTAGAGATGCCACCTGCTTTTTCCTGGCTAGCTCTCCTCCCAGGCTAGCTAAGTAATGAAAGTCAACAGAGTGCCTTCCCCTAGGAGGTTCACACCTCCCTTAGGATATACCCCATGTGAAGAGATAGATAGGTCTGGGCCTCTTAACTTACAAGGCCTAAAGCCCAACCGATTATTATCAAGCCCCTTCTCTCAGGTTCTATTTGTTTCTCAATCAGAAAACTTAATTGTAGCTTAGCACCTTTCTTAGCTCCTCTAATAATGACTCTGTCCTTTGTTCTAGACCCTGTCTAGCACCCTTGGGCCTCATTCTTTCGTAATCATAACCTCTACTCTACCACCAATGGCTCTACTCCCAACCTGTGTGTACTGATGGTCCTCTTCCCCACTTAATGCTGTATAATTATTCAAACCTGGTGAATGCCACTTTTAGGATCATTGGTTACTATCCTCACCCTTTCTTTTAGGACCTTGTCTAAATATGATCAGAGTCGGCGAACTTCAAGGCTTCCATAGCCTTGGCAACTGATGATGAGAGCCTAGGGTGGTTACTGGCATCATAAACTAGAGTGTCAATTTGTTGGGTCAACAACAGGAGCCACTGTGCACTTGCTCCTCATGTTGGATCTCTGTCCTTAATGTGCTGTACATTTTGATTTAATGGTATACCTAGTACTCAAACATTATGTTTCACTTTGTGTTTTTATGTAGGTGCAAACTGTTGAAATCTTTACTTAATGTATGCTATATTGATCTTCTGTATATAAAGAGAATTGAAAATGATTTTTTTTTTACAGGCAGAGTGGATAGTGAGTGAGAGAGACAGAGAGAAAAGTCTTCCTTTTTGCCGTTGTTTCACCCTCCATTGGCCACTGCGGCCAGCACATCTTGCTGATCTGAAGCCAGGAGGCAGGTGCTTCTCCTGGTCTCCTATACGGGTGCAGGGCCCAAGGACTTGGGCCATCCTCCACTGTCTTCCTGGGCCATAGCAGAGAGTTGGCCCGGAAGAGGGGCAATCGGGATAGAATCCGGCGCCCCAGTCGGGACTAGAACCCGGTGTGCTGGCACCGCCAGGTGGAGGATTAGCCTGTTAAGCCCCGGCGTGGGCCAGAAAATGTATCTTGATGTGAATGGAAGGGGAGAGGGAGCGGGAGAGGGGAGGGTTATGGGTGGGAGGGAAGTTATGGGAAGGGGAAGCCATTGTAATCCATAAGCTGTACATTGGAAATTTATATTCATTAAATAAAAGTTTAAAAAAAAAGAAAAAAAATAGAAAAAACTAACAACTATACATAAAAAATCTATAAAAAATCTAAAAGCTATTATTAAAATTGCTATATTGGTCTATTATGCTATGTTATATGTGTGTACATATTGTATGTCCACATGGGAAAACTTTATTAAGAGTTTTATTTTAATTGCCTTATAGATAAGATTGTCCATTAATTTTTGCTGCTAAAATTAATCAAAGATACATTTTAATTGAAGTGACCTGAATGTCTGCATCATATGTTTTATACTTGTTAGTAGAAAGAAACTAAAAACATTTTAGATGGTTGTGCTTAAGTTTACTGGTTAAACAAACTACACCATGTTAGATATTTAAGAGGTGTTTCCAAATACATGATTCTTAAAATTTCTAGAAGGCATTGGACCTTCTGGTAAATGTTTTCTTAAGTTGTTATCTAATGGTTGAAGCTGTTTGCTAAGTATTCATGTGATATTGCTATTGTCAGCAAGCGATCTAGGACTTGCTCCCCCATTTCTCTATTCTAAGCCCAACTTGTTCTTTCATTTCTCTATTCCCCTCAAGGTAGGAAACTAACTCTATTATAAAGGAATCTGTAGGATGCACAATTTAATCTTTAGACCTTATAAAAGAGATGGCTAACATTTTTCTGTAATAACATAGCCAAAATAAGAGCTTAAATAATAATTTCATAGCTAGATTTACTTTGCCATCAGCGAAGTAAACAGTAAGTAGAAAAAACCTCCCTTTCAGACCAAAGGGAAAGAAAGTTTTAAAGTGAGAATATAATTTTCCTCATGGGCATTGTCTACCTTAGAAAAACTACTACAGAACATGCCTGTGAGTATAGACTCGTAGTTCAGGCAACTGAAGATTAGAGATGGGGCTTGGGCACTCCCTTGATTTGTATCATCTGGTCTGCTTCAACAAAAACCAGGAGGCAAAGAAAGCTAGGCATCAGAAGCAATGGGTGGCAGGCCTATTAATGGCTGATCTGTACAGTGATCTGCCCTCAAGGAGACCCAACAGGCCAGTCCACTGCAGTGGCTTTCAACGTGGTAAGCCTGGGCTTCAGCAGAAGTCAACTTGTGAAGAGCCCTGGCAGTTGGATCACTGGAAATGGACCTGCCCTGGAGTCGAAGGATGCCCAGGTCAGAGCCACAGATCTTATTGGCTCTAAGCTGAAAAGCCCTTCACTCAGCCCAACTTCCAAAGTGACCACTGCAACTGAGGGGATGGCAACATTGCAGGCAGAACTGTAAATTTCTTGTTAGAGATGCCCCCTGCCTTTACCTGGCTAGCTCTCCTCCCAGGCTAGCCAAGTAATGAAAGTCAACAGAGTGCCTTCCCCTAAGAGGTTCTCACCTCCCTTAGGATATACCCCATGTGAAGAGATAGATAGGTCTGGGCCTCTTAACTTACAAGGCCTAAAGCCCAACCGATTATTATCAAGCCCCTTCTCTCAGGTTCTATTTGCCTCTCAATCAGAAAACTTAATTGTAGCTTAGACAGCACCTTTCTTAGCTCCTCTAATAATGACTCTGTCCTTTGTTCTAGACCCTGTCTAGCACACTTGGGCCTCATTCCTTCGTAATCATAACCTCTACTCTACCACCAATGGCTCTACTCCCAACCTGTGTGTACTGATGGTCCTTTTCCCCACTTAATGCTGTATAATTGTTCAAACCTGGTGAATGCCACTCTTAGGATCATTGGTTACTATCCTCACCCTTTCTTTTAGGACCTTGTCTAAATATGATCAGAGTCGGGAAACTTGGAAGGCTTCCATAGCCTTGGCAACGCATGACGACAGCCTAGGATGGTTACTGGCATCATAAACTAGAGTGTCAATTTGTTGGGTCAACAACAGGAGTCACTGTGGACTTGCTCCTCATGTGGGATCTCTGTCCTTAATGTGCTGTACATTGTGATTTAATGCTATAACTAGTACTCAAACAGTATGTTTTACTTTGTGTTTAATGTGGGTGCAAACTGTTGTAATCTTTATTCTAAATAGATCTTCTGTATATAAAGAGAATTGAAAATGAATCTTGATGTGAATGGAATTTGAGAGGAAGCGTGAGAGGGGAGGGCTGTGGGAGGGAGGGAAGTTATGGGAGGGGGAAGCCATTGTAATCCATAAGCTGTACACCTGAAATTTATATTTATTAAATAAAAGTTTTAAAAAAGGACTCAAATCAATTGGCAATCTACAAAAAGAGTTAAAGATTTTTAAAAGCTATTATTAAAATTGCTATATTGGTCTATTATGTTATATGTGTGTACATATTGTATGTCCACATGGGAAAATTTTATTAAGAATTCTATTTTAATTGGCTTATAGATAAGATTGTCCATTAATTGAAGCTGCTAAAATTAATCAAGGATACATTTTAATTGAAGTGACCTGAATGTCTGCATCATATGTTTTATACTTGTTAGTAGAAAGAAACTAAAAACATTTTAGATGGTTGTGCTTAAGTTTACTGGTTAAACAAACTACACCATGTTAGATATTTAAGAGGTGTTTCCAAATACATGATTCTTAAAATTTCTAGAAGGCATTGGACCTTCTGGTAAATGTTTTCTTAAGTTGTTATCTAATGGTTGAAGCTGTTTGCTAAGTATTCATGTGATATTGCTATTGTCAGCAAGCGATCTAGGACTTGCTCCCCCATTTCTCTATTCTAAGCCCAAACATTATGTTTCACTTTGTGTTTTTATATATGTGCAAACTGTTGAAATCTTTACTTAATGTATGCTATATTGATCTTCTGTATATAAAGAGAATTGAAAATGATTTTTTTTTACAGGCAGAGTGGATAGTGAGTGAGAGAGACAGAGAGAAAAGTCTTCCTTTTTGCTGTTGTTTCACCCTCCATTGGCCACTGCGGCCAGCACATCTTGCTGATCTGAAGCCAGGAGGCAGGTGCTTCTCCTGGTCTCCTATACGGGTGCAGGGCCCAAGGACTTGGGCCATCCTCCACTGTCTTCCTGGGCCATAGCAGAGAGTTGGCCCGGAAGAGGGGCAATCGGGATAGAATCCGGCGCCCCAGTCGGGACTAGAACCCGGTGTGCTGGCACCGCCAGGTGGAGGATTAGCCTGTTAAGCCCCGGCGTGGGCCAGAAAATGTATCTTGATGTGAATGGAAGGGGAGAGGGAGCGGGAGAGGGGAGGGTTATGGGTGGGAGGGAAGTTATGGGAAGGGGAAGCCATTGTAATCCATAAGCTGTACATTGGAAATTTATATTCATTAAATAAAAGTTTAAAAAAAAGAAAAAAATAGAAAAAACTAACAACTATACATAAAAAATACTTTGATCTAACACACAACCCTGTAAATATAACTGTTAATGGGAATCAAATAGGTTTCCTTTCTTCCTAGTGTAGACTGAGATTAAATTAAATCAGTGCAATTTAATTACTATCATATTTTTTAAAGTTCCACTATGGTTTTCTAAATATTTACTTACGTATTTGAAAATTTTACAGAGTGGCAGAGGCAATGAAAGAGAGAGAGAGAGAGAGAGAGAGAGAGAGAGAGAGAGAGAAAGAGAAAGAGAGCGGTCTTCCATCCTCTGGTTCACTCAGGAAATGGCTGCAACAGCTGGAGGTGGACCGATCTGAAACCAGGAATTAGAAGCTTATTTTAGTCTCCTTTGCAGGTACAGGGGCCCAATGACTTGGGCCGTTTTCTACTGCTTTCCTAGGCCATAACAGAGAGCTGGATTGGAAGTGAAACAGCCAGGACTCAAAGCAGTACACATATGGGATGCTAGCACTGCAAGTGACAGCTTTATCTGCTATGCCACAGCTCCAGTATCCAATTACTATATTTTCTCTGATTATATATTTCTTGTCTGAATAACTTAATATATTCAGGATTATAAACTTATTTCTTTGTATGTCTTCCTTTATATGAATTACTTTTGTTCCCCATTTCTTGATGAAATAGTGTTCTCTCCAGTATTCTTTTTGTATTTTTTGGTTTGTTTGTTTACACTTTTCAAGCACTGATCCTCTATTTAATTATTATAGTCATTAACTTGGTTACCAAAAACAAAAGGTAATAATGGCATATTTTACACATTTATCAGATTGTAGGCTCAAGAATGATACATGTTAATACTAGTGCTGCTCTGTTAGTTTACACTGGTGTTTATTTCTTAGAACTCATCTAGATTTTTCAGCATTTAAAATTGTCTTCATCTTTCTCTTCATCAATTTTGTCTTAGTTCTTTCCTTTCTTCTACCATAAAAACCTTTGACATTCATTTAATATAAAATAAGTTTCTCTAAAATTTATTCTTTTCATTTATCAGGTGCTTCTTCCTGGTCTCCCATGAGGTACAGGTGCCCAAGCACTTGGGTCATCCTCCACTCTCCTCCCAGGCCACAACAGAGAGCTGGACTGAAAGAGGAGCAACTGGTACTAGAACCCGGCACCCATATGGGATTCCCGCACCACAAGGCAGAGGATTAACCAAGTGAGTCACGGCACCGGCCCATATCCATGTTGTTCTAAATGATAAACGTGTCCTCAATTTTCATTGAATAGTTGCCTATTGTGTGTATGTACCACATTTTCTTTTTCCATTCCTCATTTGGTAGACACTAAGTTTTTATTTCCATTTCTTGAATATAATAAAGGTATGTCGATTTAATTTTCTTTAGATACATATTCTCAGGAGTTGGACTGCTTGACAGTATGATCTTTCTATTTCAGGGTATTATTGAATATAATAGAGCAAAAAGAAATTATAAGTGGTAAAGCTCAATATCTAAGAAATAAAATGCGAATATAATAGCTAATGTTTATATACAAAGATAATCCATAAAAATCTAAAAATAAAACTGATACAACACATTACTATAAATATCAATTATATATATTAATATTCTACTAATTACTAAGTACTAGGAAGAACCAAAGAGAATATAATATTAAAGGACAGTAGACAGACTAGAAAATGTACAAGAAATGGGAAAAAAGGATTAAATTATGTGCTATCTTTAAACATTATTTAAATCAATATAAAAATACACAGACAACTGAACATAAAAAAGTATCACATATATGATGTATAAGAAGGGCTCTGAAGCCAATAAATAGCCATTAAGTTGTAACTGACCTGAAAGAGGTTCCTACAACTTTTACGTAGGATCCTCTCAGAAGGATGGAGTGAGAGGAAGCCCAGCAGTTTGCAGGACCAGGAAAGAGAAAATCCCTCCCGTTTCCAAGGAGGACATATTGTGGGAAATGAACCCAAGACTCTCTAATTTTTTCCATCCTCTATGACCCAAATTCATCCTGTGTCAGCACAGTGGAGGATGCTGATTGGCTGTGCACCTCAATGCAAGCTGTCCAATGAGATGCAGTGGCCTCAACACGACATAATCAAGTGGTATCTTGACGTCATAATAGTCTTTCAGTTCTCCAGTGGATTGATGTTCTAGGAGGGGGGCTCTGCAGCTGGGAGACTCCAAAGGTAGCCAGCGTTTACTGTTCTCTGCCCTTCTTCCATTGAAGGACACTCACACTTCAGACACTGAGAAATGGTGAATGTGTGGGGCTGGGGAGAGGAAGGTGAGGTCATGGAAATTCTCGGAAAAGGCTGGCAGGACGCGGGCTTCACAGAGGTCGTCTCTGGAGTCCACAGGCCCCATCTCGCTGCTGGCACGAAAGTTCCCTGGCCCACTCTGGTCTGCAATGTGGAGACTCGAGGTGTGTTGTCCCTTTCCTGTTCACAGCCCAGGGGCCCTCTCTGCTCAGCTGCTGGGTGCAGCCCCTTGCCCTCCCTGTTTATGCTGTGGGGACAGCTGGTCATTATGTAGAATATGGGCTGTATGGAGGGTTCAGGCAGTGAGGAGTGAAGGACCCTTATGGGGGAGAGGGACAAGAAACTAGGCCTGGGCAGATATCAGGGGCTTCTTAAGAGGTTAGATGTTCCCCAGAGTCCAGCGGGCAGGACGTTCTCTGGGAAGGAAAAGTCAATCCCCTTCAGAGAACCTCTAGGCATGCCCAGAGCAGAGCTGCCACTCCCCTTCAGAGAGTCTCTAGGCACTCTCCCTCAGCACTCTCCTCAGCACGTTCCCTCAGCACTCTCCTCAGCACTCTCCTCAGCACTCTCCTCAGCACTCTCCTCAGCACGTTCCCTCAGCACTCTCCTCAGCACTCTCCTCAGCACTCTCCTCAGCACTCTCCTCAGCACGTTCCCTCAGCATTCTCCTCAGCACTCCCCTCAGCACTCTCCCTCAGCACTCTCCGGTATGCTAATTGTCCCTCCGAACCAGCCAATCCCGTGCCACCTCTGCATTCCATATGCTAATGGTCCCTCTGAACTGACCAATCCTATGCATGCGCATTAGGAATATGCTAATTCGTTGCCTATATAACCTGTGTGAAACTGCCGCTCAGGGCTCCTCACCGCCTGAGGTGGGGGCCCGTTTGCGCAAACGTTCAATAAAAACCTCGTGCTTTTTGCATCAACTGGTCTGGAGTCTGGATCTTTGGGCGTCCTCCCGAGCAAGTAGGCATCTCTGCAACTGAGAGGTCCAACATTTTGGTGGCCCGTACGGGGATTTTAGGTCGCCCTCAGACCCATTCTCTGCGGACCAGTTGGAGGTATAATTAAGTGTTTTCTGTTTGTTGTTCTTCGTCTTGAGTGTTCTGACTGGCCAGTACCTGACTCTGTGAGACCAGTGGGGGAGGCAGGCGTGCCCAGCAACCCCTGGTCCATTCCCCGGAGGACGCTCCGGTCTGTGAGACCAGTGGGGGAGGCAGGCGTGCCCAGCAACCCCTGGTCCGTTCCCCGGAGGACGCTCCGGTCTGTGAGACCAGTAGGGGAAACCCTCGGTCCGTTCCCCCGGAAGACGCTCCCGGGGTGGTCTGGAGGTGGGTTGGAGACCAAGTCTCCCTCCTTCCCGGGGAGGGCGGGTCAGGCAGCCGCTCCCAAAAATAGCGCAATAGCGTTCGATTTGTCCTAGCCATGTGGTTTGTCTTGCTTACTGTATATGTCTGTGCATTGGCTGTTCTTTTTGTTTGGGCTGAAATCCTTGTACACATGGGTCAACAAATAACCACCCCTTTAAGTCTCACTCTAGATCACTGGAAGGACGTTCGAGAACGCGCGTGCCACCTCTCAGTGGAGGTTAAAAGGAAACAATGGGTAAAATTCTGTTCCTCAGAGTGGCCGGCCTTCGAGGTCGGCTGGCCAAGGAACGGCACTTTTAACCTCGATATTATTTTACAGATTAAGGCGTGAGTCTTTCAGCCAGGATCCAATGGACACCCTGATCAGGTGCCCTACATTACCACGTGGGAGGATCTTTCACGTAACCCCCCTCCCTGGATAGAACCCTTCTCCTTCCTCCCCGATACCCCCTCCTCCTATCCCGCTTGTGCCAACCTCCTCCCTATACCCTCTGAAGGAGATTCGAGATCCAAAACCTGACAAGCCACCGGTTCTTCCGGCTGATCAGGACTTTCTGCTCTTTGACTCTCCCCCACCCTATCTTCCCGGCCAGCCTGCTCCCCCGCAGGAACCCCCACAACAACCAGAGCGGGATGTGCAACCTTCTGCACCATCCCCTGATTCCACGAGGGCAGGGGAAGAAGTCTCAGCGCCTTCCCCGCCCTCCAGCCGCCTGCGCCTCCGTCGGGGGCAGGCAGGGGGCTCGGGAAGCGTCTGGACTTCGCAGGCTTTTCCTCTTCGCTCGGTGGCTGGCCAGATGCAGTACTGGCCATTTTCTGCTTCTGATCTTTACAATTGGAAAACCCATAACCCCTCTTTCTCTCAGGACCCCCAGGCTCTGACTGGGCTGATCGAGTCAATTTTATTGACTCATCAGCCCACCTGGGATGATTGTCAGCAGCTTCTGCAGACCCTCCTCACTACTGAGGAAAAGCAGCGTGTCTACCTTGAGGCACGGAAAAACGTCCCTGGAGCAGATGGCCGACCGACCCTACTGCCAAACGAAATCGAGGAGGCGTTTCCCTCAACCCGTCCTGATTGGGACTACACCACCGTTGCTGGCCCGGTTGAGAGCGCTCCAGGTCATCCAGAACCAGGTCTGGAAACCTCTTGCAGCAGCCTACCAACCCGAGACGACAACCATCCCACATCCTTTCCAAATCGGTGATGCTGTGTATGTCCGAAGGCACCAATCTAAGACTCTAGAGCCCCGGAGGAAAGGCCCCTTCACTGTGCTGTTGACAACTCCCACCGCTCTCAAGGTCGACGGAATCGCTGCTTGGGTCCACGCCTCACACGTGAAGCGAGCACCACCTCCCCAGGGCCCCGAGGATCCGGATAGACCAGCCAAATGGAAGCTCCAGCGCACTCAGAACCCACTCAAGCTAAGACTTTCAAAAACTGTTTAATATTTATGATGTTCCTGGCCTTTCCCCATTGTTTTTCCAATCCCCATGCTCCACAATTGTTAACGTGGAACCCAACCCAGTCCAGCAAGAACAGAGTTCCCTCCCTCCAGTGAGGCAGGCTCTCCCCAGGCCGGTCCAATAGATTTTAGGATTAAAATCTTTGCAAAAAGAAAAGGAGGGAATGAAGGACCCTTATGGGGGAGAGGGACAAGAAACTAGGCCTGGGCAGATATCAGGGGCTTCTTAAGAGGTTAGATGTTCCCCAGAGTCCAGCGGGCAGGACGTTCTCTGGGAAGGAAAAGTCAATCCCCTTCAGAGAACCTCTAGGCATGCCCAGAGCAGAGCTGCCACTCCCCTTCAGAGAGTCTCTAGGCACTCTCCCTCAGCACTCTCCTCAGCACGTTCCCTCAGCACTCTCCTCAGCACTCTCCTCAGCACTCTCCTCAGCACTCTCCTCAGCACTCTCCTCAGCACGTTCCCTCAGCACTCTCCTCAGCACTCCCCTCAGCACTCTCCCTCAGCACTCTCCGGTATGCTAATTGTCCCTCCAAACCAGCCAATCCCGTGCCACCTCTACATTCCATATGCTAATGGTCCCTCTGAACTGACCAATCCTATGCATGCGCATTAGGAATATGCTAATTCGTTGCCTATATAACCTGTGTGAAACTGCCGCTCAGGGCTCCTCACCGCCTGAGGTGGGGGCCCGTTTGCGCAAACGTTCAATAAAAACCTCGTGCTTTTTGCATCAACTGGTCTGGAGTCTGGATCTTTGGGCGTCCTCCCGAGCAAGTGGGCATCTCTGCAACTGAGAGGTCCAACAAGGAGCAGTCATTTAAGGGGTCCTCAGTTCCTCTTTTTTCCTCAGGGGTGACGTGAATCCCCGTATTTTATGAATATGTCAGAAGCAAGGTCTTATTTTACAGACCCTGAACTCTGCATAGCTCTCTCTCGGGGTCTGACCTCATTTTCTGTTGGGAATATCAGTGTCATAGACCCGGTCAGTTAAAAACAAAGCAGTTTTATTTCAGAGTTTTGTTCCAGGTTTTAGGTGAGGGGTGGAGGGGGACACTTTAATTTGGTACTTGGATGTCAGCTTAGCCCTTACACAGTCCCTTGACAGTTTGCCATCTGTCCCTGAAAGTTCAAAGTAGAAATTTGAGCTAGTCACATTTATGGGTTTTTAAAAAACTGTTTCTGTTCCATGACAACATTCCCAAACCAAAAGATACAAACCCAGATTTCTAAGTTAGTTTTTATTTTAATTTTTATATAGTGTGATTTTTCAAGTTCATTGGGATATAATTGCCAAACAGGATTTGTAGATATTCAAGGCCAGTAGCCTGATGTTTTGATATGCGAGGGGACTTTTGAAAGTTTATGGAAAATTCACTTTATCCTTTAATCCAGTTTTTCACAAACGTATAGGAGTCCCCTTGTGTGTGTGTGTGTGTGTGTGTATGAAATGATAAAAGTCAAAGTAGCATATCCATCGTTTTACACATTTTCTTTATTTATTTACTTATTTGACAGAGTTATAGACAGTGAGAGAGAGAGAGAGAGAGGGAGAGAGAGAGAGAGAGAGAAAGGTCTTCCTTCTGTTGGTACACTCTCAAAATGGCCACCAAGGCTGGAGCTGTGCTAATTTGAAGCCAGGAACCAGGTGCATCTTCCTGGTCTCCCCTGCGGATGCAGGTGCCCAAGGACCTGGGCCATACTCCACTGCCCTCCTGGGCCACAACAGAAAGCAAGACTGGAAGAGGAGCAGCCAGGACTAGAATTGGTGCCCATATGGGATGCCGGTGCTGAAGGCAGAGGATTAACCAAGTAAGCCATGGTGCCACCCCCCATTTTACACAGTTTTTTAAAAGAATACTTAATACTTAACAAGGTGTAACTATCAAATAGTGTATTCATATAATTTTTGTTCTGTATATTAGGTATCAAGGAGTTGATTTATCTGCAAATGTGTGTTGGTCAACTCATATCTTCCCATTTACGTCACTATCAGCCCCACCATTCTGTTCTGTGACTAAGTTTGACTTTCTTCAATTCCATAAATAAGGGAGATTGTGTGGTATTTATTATTCTCTGTCATATTTCAAGCAGCCTTCATACTTTTGGATGTGTGTTGTAATAAAATGCTAGAATCTCTCTTTTATTCTTGAATGTGATTCCATTGTGTGTGTGTGTGTGTGTGTCACGTTTTTCTCTATTCATCTGTTGATCATGTTATTTCAAATTTTTGTGAATAATGCTGACTTGAACATGGATTTGCAAGTGTATCTTTGAGACAGTGATTTTATTACCTTCAGATAGACATCCAGTAGTGTGATTGCTTTGTCATGGGTTCCATTTTTAATTTTGTTTGGGGCTCCTCTGTTTTGTTTTACATAGTAAATGTACCAATTTACCTTCCCTGAAACAATTTATGTGTTTTTTCTCTGCATATGTTCCAATACTTATTATTTTTTCAATTTTTGGTAAGAGCCATTTTTACATACATAAAGTGATAGCATTGTGACCTTAGTGAGAGTGCAGGGCCCCTTGTAAAATATTTTTTGGCTGCTTTCATATATTGATTAGAAAAATTATCTGGTCCTTTATCTATTTTTATTTATTCATTTTAATTACAGATATGTATTTCTTTGTGTATCTCCTTTAACCATACTAGGTTTCCCAATATTTTCTTTCATTCCTTGTTTTCTCTGTTTAATTTACCCTACGCAGAATTTTTTTTTTTGCTCTTTTCAACTTTTGAGGTCCTAGTTCCTTTTCTCATCTGTGCATTTGGTGTCATATCTGAAACATTATTAAAGTCTAATACAGCCACAGCTGTTTTAGGAATTTGTGGAGTGAACTCTCTCTCTCTCTCTCTCTCTCTCTCTCTCTCTCTCTGTGTGTGTGTTTTCTTTTCTTTTCTTATTAATAAACTTATAAAAAGTACTTGGAGTACTTGTTACCAAATCTAGAATAGTTGGGTGACTGTAATTCACAGCAACATACTCATTATTTTATGAGCAAATAGAAGAAAGATATTCCAAGGCTCTGATTATTATGAGACATAATGTCAGATGCACAGTGACTCCTGTTGTTGACTTAACAATTGGCACTCTTGTTTATGGCATTATTAATCACCCTAAGCTCTTGTCATGAGTTGCCAAGGCTATGGAAGCCTTTTGAGTTCGCCAACTCAAGGTCATAGTCAAAGTGGAAGTTCTCTCCTCCCTTCAGAGAAAAGTACCTCCTTCTTTAATGGCCTGTTCTTTCCACTGGGATCTCATTCACAGAGACCTTTTATTTAGGTCTTTTTTTGCCAGAGTGTCTTGGCTTTCCATGCCTAAAATACTCTAATGGACTCTTCAGCAAAATCGGAATGCCTTAAGGTCTGAATCTGAGGCCAGAGTGCTGTTTAGGACATCTGTCATTCGATGAGTCTGCTGTGTATCCTGCTTCCCATGCTGGATCATTCTCTCCTTTTTAATTCTATCAGTTAGTATTCGCAGACACTAGTCTTGTTTAATATGATCCCTTTGACTCTTAGACCTATCATTATGATCTATTGTGAACTGAAATTGATCACATTAAGTGATCAATTGAGATGGCATTGGTACATACCACCTTGATGGGATTGAATTGGAATCCCCTGGCATGTTTCTAACTCTACCATTTGGGGAAAGTCAGATTGAGCTGACTTCCATAGTGGCTTTACCAGTTTGTATTCCCACCAACAGTGGGTTAGTGTTCCCTTTTCCCCACATCCTCGCCAGCATTTTTTGTTGGTAGATTTCTGTATGTTAGCCATTCTAACTGGGGTGAGGTCAAACCTCATTGTGGTTTTGATTTGCATTTCCCTGATTGCTAGTGATCCTGAACATTTTTTCATGTGTCTGTTGGCCATATGGATTCTTCTTTTGAAAAATGTCTATTGAAGTCATTGGCCCATCTCTTATGTGAGTTGTTTCTTTTGTTGTTGTGGAGTTTCTTGATCTCTTTGTAGATTCTGGTTATCAACCCTTTATCTGTTGCATAGTTTGCAAATATTTTCCCATTCTGTCGGATGCCTCTTCACTTTCCTGACTGTTTCTTTTGCAGTACAGAAACTTTTCAATTTGATGCAATCCCAATTGTTAATTTTGACTTTGATTGCCTCTGAGGTCTTTTCCAAGAAGTCTTTTCCTGTACAGATATACAAGATATATATCTTGCAGGGTTTCTCCAATGTTCTCTAAAAATTTGATGGTGTTGGGTAGTAGATTTAGATCTTTAATCCATGTTGAGTGGATTTTTGTATAAGGTGTAAGGTCGGGGTCTTGCTTCATGCTTCTGCACGTGGAAATCCAGTTTTCCCAGCACCATTTATTGCATAGACTGTCCTTGCTCCAGGAATTGGTTTTAGATCCTTGATCAAATGTATGTTGGCTGTAGATGTTTGGGTTGATTTCTGGTGTTTCTATTCTGTTCCATTGGTCTATCCATCTGTTTCTGTACCAGTACCATGCTGTTTTGATTACAACTGCCCTGTAGTATGTACTGAAATCTGGTATTGTGATGCCTCTGGTTTGTTTTTGTTATACAAGATTTCTTTAGCTATTCGAGGTCTCCTATGTCTTCATATGAATTTCAGCATCTGTTTTTCCAGATCTGAGAAGAATGTCTTTGGTATTTTTTTTTTATTTTTTATTTCATCAATGTGAATTTACAAAGTGCAATTTTTGTATTGTTGTGACTTCCCCCCCAACCTCCCTCCCTCCCGTGGCCCTCCCCTCTCCCTCTCCCATCCCATCCTTTATCGAGTTTCATTTTCAATTACCTTCATATACTGAAGATCAACTTACTATATACTAAGCAAGGATTTCAACAGGCTGCATTCCCACATCCGCACAAGGTATAGGGTATTGTTTGACTAGTAGTGTTTTTAAGTTTCATAGTAAAACACATTAAGGACAGAGATCCTACGTGGGGAGCACGTACCCAGTGACTCCCGTTGTTGATTTAATAATTGACACTCTTATTTGTGACGTCAGCAATCACCCTGGAAGTCCCTTGAGTTCACCGACTCTGAACTTGTTTAGTCAAGGCCGTGTCACAGTGGAGGTTCCTTCCTCCCTTCAGAGAAAGGCACCTCTCTCCTTGATGGCCTGTTCCTTCTGCTGGGGTCTTGTTCACCAGGGTCTTTCATTTAGATTGTTTTTTGCCATCGTGTCATGGCTTTCCATGCCTGTGAGACTCTCATGGACCTTTTAGCCAGATCCGAATGTCCCAGGGGTTGATTCTGAGGCAGGAGTGTTGTTGTGGGCATTTGCCATTCTATGAGTCTGCTGTGTGTCCTGCTTCCCCCGCAGGATCATTCTCTCCCTTTTAATTCTATCCTTCATTATTTGCTTACACTGGTCTTATTTGTGAAATCTCTTTGACACATACCCTATCTTTTTGATCGGTTGTGTATTTATACTTATCACTTTACCAAGTGCGCTGGCATTGGTACCTGCCTCCTTGGTAAAATTGATTTGAAATCCCCTGGCACATTTCTAGTTCCACCATTGGAGGTCAGTCCGAGTGAACATGTGCCAACCTATATGTCTCCTCCCTCTCTTATTCCCACTCCTATGTTTAACATAGATCACTTTTCTGTTAATTTTAAACACCTAAGAATGATTGTGCATTGATTACAGAGTTCAACCAGTGGTCTTATGTAGAACAAACAGAGCAACAACAACAACCACCACAACAAAAATACTAGAAGGGATAAAATAGTAAGTTGTTCCTCAACAGTCTAGACAAAGGCTGATCCTGCCATTGTCTCTCATAGTGTCCATTTCACTTAGCAACAACAACAACACCAACAAAAATACTAAAAGGAATAAAATAGTAAGTTGTTCCTCAACAGTCAAGAAAAGGGCTGATCATGTCATTGTTTCTCATAGTGTCCATTTCACTTCAATGGGTATCATTTTAGATGCTCGTTTAGTTGCGATTGATCAGGGAGAACATATGATATTTGTCCCTTTTGGACTGGCTTATTTCACTCAGCATGATGTTTTCCAGCTTCCTCCATTTTGTTTTAAATGCCCGGATTTCATTGTTTTTTTTTTTACTGCTGTATAGTGTTCCATAGAGTACATATCCTATAGTTTCTTTATCCAGTCATCTGTTGATGGACATTTAGGTTGATTCCATGTCTTAGCTATTGTGAATTGAGCTGCAACAAATATCGAGGTGCAAATGGCTCTTTTTTTCTCCCCTTTAATTCCACTTGGGTAAATTCCAAGGAGTGGGATGGCTGGGTCCTGTGGTAGTGCTATATTCAGGTTTCTGAGGACTCTCCACACTGTCTTCCATAGTGGCTTTACCAGTTTGCATTCCCTCCAACAGTGGATTAGTGTCCCCTTTTCCCCATATCCTTGCCAGCATCTGTTGTTGGTTAATTTCTGTATGTAAGCCAATCTAACTGGGGTGAGGTGAAACCTCATTGTGGTTTTGATCTGCATTTCCCTGATGGCTAGGGATCCTGAGCATTTTTTCATGTGTCTGTTGGCCATTTGGATTTCCTCTTTTGAAAAATGTCTGATAAGGTCGTTGGCCCATTTTTTATTGGGTTGTTTGTTTTGATTCTGTGGTGTTTTTTGATCATTTTGTAGATTCTAGTTGTTAATCCTTTATCTGTTGTGTAATTTGCAAATAACATCTCCCATTCTGTTGGTTGCCTCTTCACTTTCCTGTTTCCTTTGCTGTAAAGAAACTCTTCAATTTGAGGTAATCCCATTTGTTTATTTTATGTCTGATTACCCGTGCCTCTGGGGTCTTCTCCAGGAATTCTTTGCCTGTTCCAATATCTTGAAGGGTTTCCCCTACGCTCTCAATTAGTTTCATGGTGTTGCAGCGCATCTCTAGTTCTTTGATCCATGTTGAGTGGATTTTTGTATAAGGTGTAAGATAGGGGTCTTGCTTCATACTTCGACATGTCAACATCCAGTTTTCCCAGCACCATTTGTTGAAGAGGCTGTCCTTGTTCCAGGGGTTGGTTTTAGGTCCTTTGTCGAATATGAGTTGGTTATAGATGTTTGGATTGATCTCCGGTGTTTCTATTCTGTTCCATTGGTCCATCCATCTGTTTTTATACCTGTATCAGGCTGTTTTGATTATAACTTCCCTGTAGTATGTCTTGACGTCTGGAATTGTGATGCCTCCGGCCTTATTCTTATTGTAAAGGATTGCTTTAGCTATTCTCCATCTGCTGTTTCTCCATATGAATTTCAGCATCAGTTTTTCTAGGTTTATGAAGAATGACTGGTATTTTGATTGGTATTGCATTGAACTTGTAAATTGCTTTTGGGAGAATGGACATTTTGATGATATTGATTCTTCCAATCCATGAGGATGGCAGGTTTTTCCAAGTTTTTTGTGTCATCTTCTAGTTATTTCTTTAGTGTTTTGTAATTTTCATCATAGAGGTCTTTGACATCCTTGGTTAAATTTATTCCAAGGTACTTTATTGTTTTTGTGGCTATTGTGAATGGGATTGATCTTAGAAGTTTTTCCTCGGCCCTGGCATTATCTGTGTATATGAAGGCTGTTGATTTCTGAGCGTTGACTTTGTATCCTGCTACTTTACCAAACTCTTCTATGAGTTTCAATAGTCTCTTATAGGAGTTTATCGGGTCCCCTATATATAGTATCATGTCATCTGCAAATAAGGATAGTTGAACTTCCTCCTTTCCCATTTGTATCCCTTTAATTTCTTTTTCTTGTCTGATGGCCCTGGCTAACACTTCTAGGACTATATTGAACAGCAATGGTGAGAGTGGGCTCCCTGTCTGGTGCCAGTTTTCAACGGAAATGCCTCCAACTTTTCCCCATTCAATATGATGCTGGCCATTGGTTTATCATATACTGCCTTAATTGTGTTGAGAAATGTTCCTTCTAACCCCAATTTGCTTAGGGTTTTCATCATGAACGGGTGTTGTATTTTGTCGAATGCTTTCTCTGCATCTATTGAAATAATCATATGATTTTTGTTTCTCAATTTATTAATGTGATGTATTACATTGATTGACTTTCGAATATTGAACCATCCTTGCATACCAGGGATAAATCCCACTTGGTCCGGGTGAATGATCTTTCTGATGTGCAGTTGGATTCGGTTTGCCAGAATTTTGTAGAGTATTTTTGCATCTATGTTCATCAGGGAGATAGGTCTACAGTTTTCTTTCTCTGTTGTGTCTTTTCTGGGCTTAGGAATTAAGGTGATATTGGCTTTGTAGAAAGAATTTGGGAGGGTTCCCTCCCTTTCAATCATTTTGAATAATTTGAGAAGAACTGGGGTTAGTTGTTCTCTAAATGTCTGGTAAAATTCGGCAGTGAAGCCATCCGGTCCTGGGCTCTTCTTTTTTGGTAGTGTGTTTATTACTGATTCAATTTCTTCCATGGTTATGGGTCTGTTTAGATTTTCTATATCTTCATGGCTCAGTTTAGGAAGGTTGTATGTGTCCAGGAATCTATCCATTTCTTCCAGGTTCCCCAATTTGTTAGCATACATCTCTTTGTAGTGGTTTCTAATGATTCATTTATTTCAGTTGTGTCTGTTGTTACATTTCCATTACTATCTTTGATTTTACAGATTTGGGTCTTTCTCCTTTTTTGATTAGTTGGGCCAATGGTGTGTCGATTTTGTTTATTTTTTCAAAGAACAAGCTCCTGGTTTTGTTGATCTTTTGTATTGCTTTTTTGGTTTCAATTCTGTTTATTTCTTCTCTGATCTTTAGTATTTCCTTCCTCCTGCTGGATTTGGGCTTGACTTGCTGCTGTTTTTCTAAATCCTTGAGGTGCATGGAGAGTTCATTTGTTTGGTTCCTTTCCAGCTTCTTGATGTAGGCACCGATTGCTATAAACTTTCCTCTTAGCACTGCTTTTGCTGTGTCCCACAGGGTTTGATAGGTTGTGTTATCATTTTCATTTGTTTCTAGAAATCTTTTGATTTCTCTTTTAATTTCTTCAATGACCCACTGTTTGTTTAGGATCATGTTGTCCATTCTCCATATATTTGCATATGGTGTAGAGATTCTTGGGTTGTTGATTTTGAGTTTCACTGCGCTATGGTCTGAGAAGCTGCATGGTATAGTTTCAATTTTTTTGAACTTGTTGAGGCTCCCTTTATGGCCTAGCATATGGTCAATCCTAGAGAACGTTCCATGTACTGGGGAGAAATATGTGATCTCTGTGGCTGTGGGGTGGAAGGTTCTGAAGATACCTATTAGGTCTATTTGGTCTATAGTGTCAATTAGCTCTATTTTTTCCTTGTTGAATTTCTGTCTGATTGATCTGTCTATTGGTGAGAATGGGGTGTTGAAGTCCTCTGTTACTATTGTATTTGAATCTATATCTCCCTTTAAATCCTTTAGTAATTCTTTCAGGTAGCCAGGCGCCCTGTAATTAGGTGCATATACATTTATAACAGTAATGTCTTCCTGTTGGATAGATCCTTTAATCATTATATAATGCCCTTCTCTGTCTCTTTTACCCCTCTCTTAAGTGGGTTGTTTGTTCTGTTGTTGTGGATTTTCTTTATTTCTTTGTAGATTCTGGTTATCAACCCTTTATCTGTAGTATAGTTTGCAAATATTTTTTCCCATTCTGTCGGTTGCCTCTTCACTTTCCTGACTGTTTCTTTTGAAGTACAGAAACTTCTCAATTTGATGCAATCCCAAATGTTAATTTTGGTTTTGACTGCCTGTGCTCCTAATTAAAGACTTAAATTTGTCTCTTTTAATAGTTTTTATGTTAAAGTCTATTTTATCTGATATTAGGATGGCCACACCAGCTCTTTTTTGATTTCTGTTAGCTTGGAGTATCTTTTTCCATCCTTTCGCTTTCAGTCTGCGTGCATCTTTGCTGATAAGATGTGTCTCCTGAAGGCAGCATATGGATGGATTCTCTTTCTTGATCCAATCAGCTAGTCTATGTCTTTTGGTAGTAGAATTAAGACCATTCACATTCAGTGTGATTACTGTTAAGTACTGTCTTTTCCCATTCATGATTCCTGAAACGAGCTGTTTATATATTTTGAACTTTGTTTGTAGGTTACTCTACATTCACTTTTTTGTAGTGAAGTTCTTGTTTTTGTATTTCTGTGTGCAGCACGTCTTTGAGCAAGTGTTGTAGGGTTGGACGCATGGATACAAATTCTTTCAGTTTCTGTTTGTCTTGGAAGATCTTTATTTGACCTTCATTCATAAATGATAGCTTTGCAGGGTATAGTATTCTAGGTTGGCATTGTTTGTCTTTTTTTATATAATTTTATTTATTTATTTAGACAGGCAGAGTGGATAGTGAGAGAGAGACAGAGAGAAAGGTCTTCCTTTGCCGTTGGTTCACCCTCCAGTGGCCGCTGCGGCCGGCACATCTCGCTGATCCGCATCTCGCTGATCCGAAGCCAGGAGCCAGGTGCTTCTCCTGGTCTCCCATGCGGGTGCAGGGCCCAAGGACATGGGCCATCCTCCACTGCCTTCCCGAGCCATAGCAGAGAGCTGGCCTGGAAGAGGGGCAACCAGGATAGAATCCGGCGCCCCAACCGGGACTGGAACCCGGTGTGCTGGCACCGCAAGGTGGAGGATTAGCCTGTTAAGCTACAGCACCGGGCAGTCTTTTTTTTTTTTTTGACAGGCAGAGTGGACAGTAGAGGGAGACAGAGAGAAAGGTCTTCCTTTTGCCGTTGGTTCACCCTCCAATCGCCACTGCAGTAGGCGCGTCCTTAATGTGCTGTACATTGTGATTTAATGCTATAACTAGTACTCAAACAGTATGTTTCACTTTGTGTTTCTATGTGGGTGCAAACTGTTGAAATCTTTATACTAAATTGATCTTCTGTATATAAAGATAATTGAAAATGAATCTTGATGCAAATGGAAGGGGAGAGGGAGCGGGAGAGGGGAGGGTTGCGGGTGGGAGGGAAGTTATGGGAGGGAGAAGCCATTGTAATCCATGAGCTGTACACTGGAAATTTATATTCATTAAATAAAAGTTAAAAAAAAAGAATACAGAAGAATATATAAACTCACCAATGGAGCAGACTAAACCAACCATAGCAGAGGCTGAAGAAGAATAATTGAAACCATGCCAGAAAAAGAATTCAGAAAATTAATAATCAGATTACTTAGAAATAATGAGAAACAGTGTCGATAGCTGAACGAAAAACAAGCCCAAGCATTAGAGATCCTAAAGAGAAGCCAGAATGAAATACTGGAAATAAAAAACTCAATTGACCATATAAAAAACACTGTGGAATCCCTCAGAAATCGAACAGATGAAATAGAAGACTGAATATCAGAATTTGAAGACAAACTTCCAGAAATAATACAGTCAGTTCAAACACAGGAAGAAGAAATTAAAAAATTAAAAAATATGGTTGGAGACATACAAGATTCAATCAAACAGTGTAATGTTCAGATAATAGGGGTCCCTGAAGGGGTGGAAAGAATGGTGTTTTCAATGAAATAATATCAGAAAACTTCAAACAAAGGCAGCTGGATAACAACAGCCAAATTCAACAGATAGCCAGGACTCCGTATAGGGTAGACAAGAAGAGAAATTCACCGTGACACATTGTGGCAACACTCAGCTCAGTGACACACGAAGAACAAATCCTAAAATGTGCCAGAGAAAAACGACAAATCACATTCAGAGGTAAGTTAATCCGACTCACCCTAGACTTCTCATCGCAAACACTACAGGCAAGGAGACAATGGCATGATATATTTCAAATCTTAAAAGACTGGCCAGCTGCCGGCACCACGGCTCAGTAGGCTAATCCTCCGCCTTGCGGCGCCGGCACACCGGGTTCTAGTCCCGGTTGGGGCACCGATCCTGTCCCGGTTGCCCCTCTTCCAGGCCAGCTCTCTGCTGTGGCCAGGGAATGCAGTGGAGGATGGCCCAAGTCCTTGGGCCCTGCACCCCATGGGAGACCAGGAGAAGCACCTGGCTCCTGCCATCGGAACAGCGCGGTGCGCTGGCCGCACCGCGCCTACTGCGGTGGCGATTGGAGGGTGAACCAACGGCAAAAGGAAGACCTTTCTCTCTGTCTCCCTCTACTGTCCACTCTGCCTGTCAAAAAAAAAAAAAAAAAGACTGCCCGGTGCCGTAGCTTAACAGGCTAATCCTCCACCTTGCGGTGCCAGCACACCGGGTTCCAGTCCCGGTTGGGGCTCCGGATTCTATCCTGGTTGCCCCTCTTCCAGGCCAGCTCTCTGCTATGGCTCGGGAAGGCAGTGGAGGATGGCCCATGTCCTTGGGCCCTGCACCCGCATGGGAGACCAGGAGAAGCACCTGGCTCCTGGCTTCGGATCAGCGAGATGCGGATCAGCGAGATGTGCCGGCCGCAGCGGCCACTGGAGGGTGAACCAACGGCAAAGGAAGACCTTTCTCTCTGTCTCTCTCTCACTATCCACTCTGCCTGTCTAAATAAATAAATAAAATTATATAAAAAAAGACAAACAATGCCAACCTAGAATACTATACCCTGCAAAGCTATCATTTATGAATGAAGGTCAAATAAAGATCTTCCAAGACAAACAGAAACTGAAAGAATTTGTATCCATGTGTCCAACCCTACAACACTTGCTCAAAGACGTGCTGCACACAGAAATACAAAAACAAGAACTTCACTACAAAAAAGTGAATGTAGAGTAACCTACAAACAAAGTTCAAAATATATAAACAGCTCGTTTCAGGAATCATGAATGGGAAAAGACAGTACTTAACAGTAATCACACTGAATGTGAATGGTCTTAATTCTACTACCAAAAGACATAGACTAGCTGATTGGATCAAGAAAGAGAATCCATCCATATGCTGCCTTCAGGAGACACATCTTATCAGCAAAGATGCACGCAGACTGAAAGCGAAAGGATGGAAAAAGATACTCCAAGCTAACAGAAATCAAAAAAGAGCTGGTGTGGCCATCCTAATATCAGATAAAATAGACTTTAACATAAAAACTATTAAAAGAGACAAATTTAAGTCTTTAATTAGGAGCACAGGCAGTCAAAACCAAAATTAACATTTGGGATTGCATCAAATTGAGAAGTTTCTGTACTTCAAAAGAAACAGTCAGGAAAGTGAAGAGGCAACCGACAGAATGGGAAAAAATATTTGCAAACTATACTACAGATAAAGGGTTGATAACCAGAATCTACAAAGAAATAAAGAAAATCCACAACAACAGAACAAACAACCCACTTAAGAGAGGGGTAAAAGAGACAGAGAAGGGCATTATATAATGATTAAAGGATCTATCCAACAGGAAGACATTACTGTTATAAATGTATATGCACCTAATTACAGGGCGCCTGGCTACCTGAAAGAATTACTAAAGGATTTAAAGGGAGATATAGATTCAAATACAATAGTAACAGAGGACTTCAACACCCCATTCTCACCAATAGACAGATCAATCAGACAGAAATTCAACAAGGAAAAAATAGAGCTAATTGACACTATAGACCAAATAGACCTAATAGGTATCTTCAGAACCTTCCACCCCACAGCCACAGAGATCACATATTTCTCCCCAGTACATGGAACATTCTCTAGGATTGACCATATGCTAGGCCATAAAGGGAGCCTCAACAAGTTCAAAAAAATTGAAACTATACCATGCAGCTTCTCAGACCATAGCGCAGTGAAACTCAAAATCAACAACCCAAGAATCTCTACACCATATGCAAATATATGGAGAATGGACAACATGATCCTAAACAAACAGTGGGTCATTGAAGAAATTAAAAGAGAAATCAAAAGATTTCTAGAAACAAATGAAAATGATAACACAACCTATCAAACCCTGTGGGACACAGCAAAAGCAGTGCTAAGAGGAAAGTTTATAGCAATCGGTGCCTACATCAAGAAGCTGGAAAGGAACCAAACAAATGAACTCTCCATGCACCTCAAGGATTTAGAAAAACAGCAGCAAGTCAAGCCCAAATCCAGCAGGAGGAAGGAAATACTAAAGATCAGAGAAGAAATAAACAGAATTGAAACCAAAAAAGCAATACAAAAGATCAACAAAACCAGGAGCTTGTTCTTTGAAAAAATAAACAAAATCGACACACCATTGGCCCAACTAATCAAAAAAGGAGAAAGACCCAAATCTGTAAAATCAAAGATAGTAATGGAAATGTAACAACAGACACAACTGAAATAAATGAATCATTAGAAACCACTACAAAGAGATGTATGCTAACAAATTGGGGAACCTGGAAGAAATGGATAGATTCCTGGACACATACAACCTTCCTAAACTGAGCCATGAAGATATAGAAAATCTAAACAGACCCATAACCATGGAAGAAATTGAATCAGTAATAAACACACTACCAAAAAAGAAGAGCCCAGGACCGGATGGCTTCACTGCCGAATTTTACCAGACATTTAGAGAACAACTAACCCCAGTTCTTCTCAAATTATTCAAAATGATTGAAAGGGAGGGAACCCTCCCAAATTCTTTCTACAAAGCCAATATCACCTTAATTCCTAAGCCCAGAAAAGACACAACAGAGAAAGAAAACTGTAGACCTATCTCCCTGATGAACATAGATGCAAAAATACTCTACAAAATTCTGGCAAACCGAATCCAACTGCACATCAGAAAGATCATTCACCCGGACCAAGTGGGATTTATCCCTGGTATGCAAGGATGGTTCAATATTCGAAAGTCAATCAATGTAATACATCACATTAATAAATTGAGAAACAAAAATCATATGATTATTTCAATAGATGCAGAGAAAGCATTCGACAAAATACAACACCCGTTCATGATGAAAACCCTAAGCAAATTGGGGTTAGAAGGAACATTTCTCAACACAATTAAGGCAGTATATGATAAACCAATGGCCAGCATCATATTGAATGGGGAAAAGTTGGAGGCATTTCCGTTGAAAACTGGCACCAGACAGGGAGCCCACTCTCACCATTGCTGTTCAATATAGTCCTAGAAGTGTTAGCCAGGGCCATCAGACAAGAAAAAGAAATTAAAGGGATACAAATGGGAAAGGAGGAAGTTCAACTATCCTTATTTGCAGATGACATGATACTATATATAGGGGACCCGATAAACTCCTATAAGAGACTATTGAAACTCATAGAAGAGTTTGGTAAAGTAGCAGGATACAAAGTCAACGCTCAGAAATCAACAGCCTTCATATACACAGATAATGCCAGGGCCGAGGAAAAACTTCTAAGATCAATCCCATTCACAATAGCCACAAAAACAATAAAGTACCTTGGAATAAATTTAACCAAGGATGTCAAAGACCTCTATGATGAAAATTACAAAACACTAAAGAAATAACTAGAAGATGACACAAAAAACTTGGAAAAACCTGCCATGCTCATGGATTGGAAGAATCAATATCATCAAAATGTCCATTCTCCCAAAAGCAATTTACAAGTTCAATGCAATACCAATCAAAATACCAAAGTCATTCTTCATAAACCTAGAAAAACTGATGCTGAAATTCATATGGAGAAACAGGAGATGGAGAATAGCTAAAGCAATCCTTTACAATAAGAATAAGGCCGGAGGCATCACAATTCCAGACGTCAAGACATACTACAGGGAAGTTATAATCAAAACAGCCTGATACAGGTATAAAAACAGATGGATGGACCAATGGAACAGAATAGAAACACCGGAGATCAATCCAAACATCTATAACCAACTCATATTCGACAAAGGACCTAAAACCAACCCCTGGAACAAGGACAGCCTCTTCAACAAATGGTGCTGGGAAAACTGGATGTTGACATGTCGAAGTATGAAGCAAGACCCCTATCTTACACCTTATACAAAAATCCACTCAACATGGATCAAAGAACTAGAGATGCGCTGCGACACCATGAAACTAATTGAGAGCGTAGGGGAAACCCTTCAAGATATTGGAACAGGCAAAGAATTCCTGGAGAAGACCCCAGAGGCACGGGTAATCAGACATAAAATAAACAAATGGGATTACCTCAAATTGAAGAGTTTCTTTACAGCAAAGGAAACAGGAAAGTGAAGAGGCAACCAACAGAATGGGAGATGTTATTTGCAAATTACACAACAGATAAAGGATTAACAACTAGAATCTACAAAATGATCAAAAAACACCACAGAATCAAAACAAACAACCCAATAAAAAATGGGCCAACGACCTTATCAGACATTTTTCAAAAGAGGAAATCCAAATGGCCAACAGACACATGAAAAAATGCTCAGGATCCCTAGCCATCAGGGAAATGCAGATCAAAACCACAATGAGGTTTCACCTCACCCCAGTTAGATTGGCTTACATACAGAAATTAACCAACAACAGATGCTGGCAAGGATATGGGGAAAAGGGGACACTAATCCACTGTTGGTGGGAATGCAAACTGGTAAAGCCACTATGGAAGACAGTGTGGAGAGTCCTCAGAAACCTGAATATAGCACTACCACAGGACCCAGCCATCCCACTCCTTGGAATTTACCCAAGTGGAATTAAAGGGGAGAAAAAAAGAGCCATTTGCACCTCGATATTTGTTGCAGCTCAATTCACAATAGCTAAGACATGGAATCAACCTAAATGTCCATCAACAGATGACTGGATAAAGAAACTATAGGATATGTACTCTATGGAACACTATACAGCAGTAAAAAAAAAAAAACAATGAAATCCGGGCATTTAAAACAAAATGGAGGAAGCTGGAAAACATCATGCTGAGTGAAATAAGCCAGTCCAAAAGGGACAAATATCATATGTTCTCCCTGATCAATCGCAACTAAACGAGCATCTAAAATGATACCCATTGAAGTGAAATGGACACTATGAGAAACAATGACATGATCAGCCCTTTTCTTGACTGTTGAGGAACAACTTACTATTTTATTCCTTTTAGTATTTTTGTTGGTGTTGTTGTTGTTGCTAAGTGAAATGGACACTATGAGAGACAATGGCAGGATCAGCCTTTGTCTAGACTGTTGAGGAACAACTTACTATTTTATCCCTTCTAGTATTTTTGTTGTGGTGGTTGTTGTTGTTGCTCTGTTTGTTCTACATAAGACCACTGGTTGAACTCTGTAATCAATGCACAATCATTCTTAGGTGTTTAAAATTAACAGAAAAGTGATCTATGTTAAACATAGGAGTGGGAATAAGAGAGGGAGGAGACATATAGGTTGGCACATGTTCACTCGGACTGACCTCCAATGGTGGAACTAGAAATGTGCCAGGGGATTTCAAATCAATTTTACCAAGGAGGCAGGTACCAATGCCAGCGCACTTGGTAAAGTGATAAGTATAAATACACAACCGATCAAAAAGATAGGGTATGTGTCAAAGAGATTTCACAAATAAGACCAGTGTAAGCAAATAATGAAGGATAGAATTAAAAGGGAGAGAATGATCCTGCAGGGGAAGCAGGACACACAGCAGACTCATAGAATGGCAAATGCCCACAACAACACTCCTGCCTCAGAATCAACCCCTGGGACATTCGGATCTGGCTAAAAGGTCCATGAGAGTCTCACAGGCATGGAAAGCCATGACACGATGGCAAAAAACAATCTAAATGAAAGACCCTGGTGAACAAGACCCCAGCAGAAGGAACAGGCCATCAAGGAGAGAGGTGCCTTTCTCTGAAGGGAGGAAGGAACCTCCACTGTGACACGGCCTTGACTAAACAAGTTCAGAGTCGGTGAACTCAAGGGACTTCCAGGGTGATTGCTGACGTCACAAATAAGAGTGTCAATTATTAAATCAACAACGGGAGTCACTGGGTACGTGCTCCCCACGTAGGATCTCTGTCCTTAATGTGTTTTACTATGAAACTTAAAAACACTACTAGTCAAACAATACCCTATACCTTGTGCGGATGTGGGAATGCAGCCTGTTGAAATCCTTGCTTAGTATATAGTAAGTTGATCTTCAGTATATGAAGGTAATTGAAAATGAAACTCGATAAAGGATGGGATGGGAGAGGGAGAGGGGAGGGCCACGGGAGGGAGGGAGGTTGGGGGGGAAGTCACAACAATACAAAAATTGCACTTTGTAAATTCACATTGATGAAATAAAAAATAAAAAAAATACCAAAGACATTCTTCTCAGATCTGGAAAAACAGATGCTGAAATTCATATGAAGACATAGGAGACCTCGAATAGCTAAAGAAATCTTGTATAACAAAAACAAACCAGAGGCATCACAATACCAGATTTCAGTACATACTACAGGGCAGTTGTAATCAAAACAGCATGGTACTGGTACAGAAACAGATGGATAGACCAATGGAACAGAATAGAAACACCAGAAATCAACCCAAACATCTACAGCCAACATACATTTGATCAAGGATCTAAAACCAATTCCTGGAGCAAGGACAGTCTATGCAATAAATGGTGCTGGGAAAACTGGATTTCCACGTGCAGAAGCATGAAGCAAGACCCCGACCTTACACCTTATACAAAAATCCACTCAACATGGATTAAAGATCTAAATCTACTACCCAACACCATCAAATTTTTAGAGAACATTGGAGAAACCCTGCAAGATATATATCTTGTATATCTGTACAGGAAAAGACTTCTTGGAAAAGACCTCAGAGGCAATCAAAGTCAAAATTAACAATTGGGATTGCATCAAATTGAAAAGTTTCTGTACTGCAAAAGAAACAGTCAGGAAAGTGAAGAGGCATCCGACAGAATGGGAAAATATTTGCAAACTATGCAACAGATAAAGGGTTGATAACCAGAATCTACAAAGAGATCAAGAAACTCCACAACAACAAAAGAAACAACTCACATAAGAGATGGGCCAATGACTTCAATAGACATTTTTCAAAAGAAGAATCCATATGGCCAACAGACACATGAAAAAATGTTCAGGATCACTAGCAATCAGGGAAATGCAAATCAAAACCACAATGAGGTTTGACCTCACCCCAGTTAGAATGGCTAACATACAGAAATCTACCAACAAAAAATGCTGGCGAGGATGTGGGGAAAAGGGAACACTAACCCACTGTTGGTGGGAATACAAACTGGTAAAGCCACTATGGAAGTCAGCTCAATCTGACTTTCCCCAAATGGTAGAGTTAGAAACATGCCAGGGGATTCCAATTCAATCCCATCAAGGTGGTATGTACCAATGCCATCTCAATTGATCACTTAATGTGATCAATTTCAGTTCACAATAGATCATAATGATAGGTCTAAGAGTCAAAGGGATCATATTAAACAAGACTAGTGTCTGCGAATACTAACTGATAGAATTAAAAAGGAGAGAATGATCCAGCATGGGAAGCAGGATACACAGCAGACTCATCGAATGACAGATGTCCTAAACAGCACTCTGGCCTCAGATTCAGACCTTAAGGCATTCCGATTTTGCTGAAGAGTCCATTAGAGTATTTTAGGCATGGAAAGCCAAGACACTCTGGCAAAAAAAGACCTAAATAAAAGGTCTCTGTGAATGAGATCCCAGTGGAAAGAACAGGCCATTAAAGAAGGAGGTACTTTTCTCTGAAGGGAGGAGAGAACTTCCACTTTGACTATGACCTTGAGTTGGCGAACTCAAAAGGCTTCCATAGCCTTGGCAACTCATGACAAGAGCTTAGGGTGATTAATAATGCCATAAACAAGAGTGCCAATTGTTAAGTCAACAACAGGAGTCACTGTGCATCTGACATTATGTCTCATAATAATCAGAGCCTTGGAATATCTTTCTTCTATTTGCTCATAAAATAATGAGTATGTTGCTGTGAATTACAGTCACCCAACTATTCTAGATTTGGTAACAAGTACTCCAAGTACTTTTTATAAGTTTATTAATAAGAAAAGAAAAGAAAACACACACACACAGAGAGAGAGAGAGAGAGAGAGAGAGAGAGAGAGTTCACTCCACAAATTCCTAAAACAGCTGTGGCTGTATTAGACTTTAATAATGTTTCAGATATGACACCAAATGCACAGATGAGAAAAGGAACTAGGACCTCAAAAGTTGAAAAGAGCAAAAAAAAAATTCTGCGTAGGGTAAATTAAACAGAGAAAACAAGGAATGAAAGAAAATATTGGGAAACCTAGTATGGTTAAAGGAGATACACAAAGAAATACATATCTGTAATTAAAATGAATAAATAAAAATAGATAAAGGACCAGATAATTTTTCTAATCAATATATGAAAGCAGCCAAAAAATATTTTACAAGGGGCCCTGCACTCTCACTAAGGTCACAATGCTATCACTTTATGTATGTAAAAATGGCTCTTACCAAAAATTGAAAAAATAATAAGTATTGGAACATATGCAGAGAAAAAACACATAAATTGTTTCAGGGAAGGTAAATTGGTACATTTACTATGTAAAACAAAACAGAGGAGCCCCAAACAAAATTAAAAATGGAACCCATGACAAAGCAATCACACTACTGGATGTCTATCTGAAGGTAATAAAATCACTGTCTCAAAGATACACTTGCAAATCCATGTTCAAGTCAGCATTATTCACAAAAATTTGAAATAACATGATCAACAGATGAATAGAGAAAAACGTGACACACACACACACACACACAATGGAATCACATTCAAGAATAAAAGAGAGATTCTAGCATTTTATTACAACACACATCCAAAAGTATGAAGGCTGCTTGAAATATGACAGAGAATAATAAATACCACACAATCTCCCTTATTTATGGAATTGAAGAAAGTCAAACTTAGTCACAGAACAGAATGGTGGGGCTGATAGTGACGTAAATGGGAAGATATGAGTTGACCAACACACATTTGCAGATAAATCAACTCCTTGATACCTAATATACAGAACAAAAATTATATGAATACACTATTTGATAGTTACACCTTGTTAAGTATTAAGTATTCTTTTAAAAAACTGTGTAAAATGGGGGGTGGCACCATGGCTTACTTGGTTAATCCTCTGCCTTCAGCACCGGCATCCCATATGGGCACCAATTCTAGTCCTGGCTGCTCCTCTTCCAGTCTTGCTTTCTGTTGTGGCCCAGGAGGGCAGTGGAGTATGGCCCAGGTCCTTGGGCACCTGCATCCGCAGGGGAGACCAGGAAGATGCACCTGGTTCCTGGCTTCAAATTAGCACAGCTCCAGCCTTGGTGGCCATTTTGAGAGTGTACCAACAGAAGGAAGACCTTTCTCTCTCTCTCTCTCTCTCCCTCTCTCTCTCTCTCTCTCACTGTCTATAACTCTGTCAAATAAGTAAATAAATAAAGAAAATGTGTAAAACGATGGATATGCTACTTTGACTTTTATCATTTCATACACACACACACACACACACACAAGGGGACTCCTATACGTTTGTGAAAAACTGGATTAAAGGATAAAGTGAATTTTCCATAAACTTTCAAAAGTCCCCTCGCATATCAAAACATCAGGCTACTGGCCTTGAATATCTACAAATCCTGTTTGGCAATTATATCCCAATGAACTTGAAAAATCACACTATATAAAAATTAAAATAAAAACTAACTTAGAAATCTGGGTTTGTATCTTTTGGTTTGGGAATGTTGTCATGGAACAGAAACAGTTTTTTAAAAACCCATAAATGTGACTAGCTCAAATTTCTACTTTGAACTTTCAGGGACAGATGGCAAACTGTCAAGGGACTGTGTAAGGGCTAAGCTGACATCCAAGTACCAAATTAAAGTGTCCCCCTCCACCCCTCACCTAAAACCTGGAACAAAACTCTGAAATAAAACTGCTTTGTTTTTAACTGACCGGGTCTATGACACTGATATTCCCAACAGAAAATGAGGTCAGACCCCGAGAGAGAGCTATGCAGAGTTCAGGGTCTGTAAAATAAGACCTTGCTTCTGACATATTCATAAAATACGGGGATTCACGTCACCCCTGAGGAAAAAAGAGGAACTGAGGACCCCTTAAATGACTGCTCCTTGTTGGACCTCTCAGTTGCAGAGATGCCCACTTGCTCGGGAGGACGCCCAAAGATCCAGACTCCAGACCAGTTGATGCAAAAAGCACGAGGTTTTTATTGAACGTTTGCGCAAACGGGCCCCCACCTCAGGCGGTGAGGAGCCCTGAGCGGCAGTTTCACACAGGTTATATAGGCAACGAATTAGCATATTCCTAATGCGCATGCATAGGATTGGTCAGTTCAGAGGGACCATTAGCATATGGAATGTAGAGGTGGCACGGGATTGGCTGGTTTGGAGGGACAATTAGCATACCGGAGAGTGCTGAGGGAGAGTGCTGAGGGGAGTGCTGAGGAGAGTGCTGAGGGAACGTGCTGAGGAGAGTGCTGAGGAGAGTGCTGAGGAGAGTGCTGAGGAGAGTGCTGAGGAGAGTGCTGAGGGAACGTGCTGAGGAGAGTGCTGAGGGAGAGTGCCTAGAGACTCTCTGAAGGGGAGTGGCAGCTCTGCTCTGGGCATGCCTAGAGGTTCTCTGAAGGGGATTGACTTTTCCTTCCCAGAGAACGTCCTGCCCGCTGGACTCTGGGGAACATCTAACCTCTTAAGAAGCCCCTGATATCTGCCCAGGCCTAGTTTCTTGTCCCTCTCCCCCATAAGGGTCCTTCATTCCCTCCTTTTCTTTTTGCAAAGATTTTAATCCTAAAATCTATTGGACCGGCCTGGGGAGAGCCTGCCTCACTGGAGGGAGGGAACTCTGTTCTTGCTGGACTGGGTTGGGTTCCACGTTAACAATTGTGGAGCATGGGGATTGGAAAAACAATGGGGAAAGGCCAGGAACATCATAAATATTAAACAGTTTTTGAAAGTCTTAGCTTGAGTGGGTTCTGAGTGCGCTGGAGCTTCCATTTGGCTGGTCTATCCGGATCCTCGGGGCCCTGGGGAGGTGGTGCTCGCTTCACGTGTGAGGCGTGGACCCAAGCAGCGATTCCGTCGACCTTGAGAGCGGTGGGAGTTGTCAACAGCACAGTGAAGGGGCCTTTCCTCCGGGGCTCTAGAGTCTTAGATTGGTGCCTTCGGACATACACAGCATCACCGATTTGGAAAGGATGTGGGATGGTTGTCGTCTCGGGTTGGTAGGCTGCTGCAAGAGGTTTCCAGACCTGGTTCTGGATGACCTGGAGCGCTCTCAACCGGGCCAGCAACGGTGGTGTAGTCCCAATCAGGACGGGTTGAGGGAAACGCCTCCTCGATTTCGTTTGGCAGTAGGGTCGGTCGGCCATCTGCTCCAGGGATGTTTTTCCGTGCCTCAAGGTAGACACGCTGCTTTTCCTCAGTAGTGAGGAGGGTCTGCAGAAGCTGCTGACAATCATCCCAGGTGGGCTGATGAGTCAATAAAATTGACTCGATCAGCCCAGTCAGAGCCTGGGGGTCCTGAGAGAAAGAGGGGTTATGGGTTTTCCAATTGTAAAGATCGGAAGCAGAAAATGGCCAGTACTGCATCTGGCCAGCCACCGAGCGAAGAGGAAAAGCCTGCGAAGTCCAGACGCTTCCCGAGCCCCCTGCCTGCCCCCGACGGAGGCGCAGGCGGCTGGAGGGCGGGGAAGGCGCTGAGACTTCTTCCCCTGCCCTCGTGGAATCAGGGGATGGTGCAGAAGGTTGCACATCCCGCTCTGGTTGTTGTGGGGGTTCCTGCGGGGGAGCAGGCTGGCCGGGAAGATAGGGTGGGGGAGAGTCAAAGAGCAGAAAGTCCTGATCAGCCGGAAGAACCGGTGGCTTGTCAGGTTTTGGATCTCGAATCTCCTTCAGAGGGTATAGGGAGGAGGTTGGCACAAGCGGGATAGGAGGAGGGGGTATCGGGGAGGAAGGAGAAGGGTTCTATCCAGGGAGGGGGGTTACGTGAAAGATCCTCCCACGTGGTAATGTAGGGCACCTGATCAGGGTGTCCATTGGATCCTGGCTGAAAGACTCGCGCCTTAATCTGTAAAATAATATCGAGGTTAAAAGTGCCGTTCCTTGGCCAGCCGACCTCGAAGGCCGGCCACTCTGAGGAACAGAATTTTACCCATTGTTTCCTTTTAACCTCCACTGAGAGGTGGCACGCGCGTTCTCGAACGTCCTTCCAGTGATCTAGAGTGAGACTTAAAGGGGTGGTTATTTGTTGACCCATGTGTGCAAGGATTTCAGCCCAAACAAAAAGAACAGCCAATGCACAGACATATACAGTAAGCAAGACAAACCACATGGCTAGGACAAATCGAACGCTATTGCGCTATTTTTGGGAGCGGCTGCCTGACCCGCCCTCCCCGGGAAGGAGGGAGACTTGGTCTCCAACCCACCTCCAGACCACCCCGGGAGCGTCTTCCGGGGGAACGGACCGAGGGTTTCCCCTACTGGTCTCACAGACCGGAGCGTCCTCCGGGGAACGGACCAGGGGTTGCTGGGCACGCCTGCCTCCCCCACTGGTCTCACAGACCGGAGCGTCCTCCGGGGAATGGACCAGGGGTTGCTGGGCACGCCTGCCTCCCCCACTGGTCTCACAGAGTCAGGTACTGGCCAGTCAGAACACTCAAGACGAAGAACAACAAACAGAAAACACTTAATTATACCTCCAACTGGTCCGCAGAGAATGGGTCTGAGGGCGACCTAAAATCCCCGTACGGGCCACCAAAATGTTGGACCTCTCAGTTGCAGAGATGCCTACTTGCTCGGGAGGACGCCCAAAGATCCAGACTCCAGACCAGTTGATGCAAAAAGCACGAGGTTTTTATTGAACGTTTGCGCAAACGGGCCCCCACCTCAGGCGGTGAGGAGCCCTGAGCGGCAGTTTCACACAGGTTATATAGGCAACGAATTAGCATATTCCTAATGCGCATGCATAGGATTGGTCAGTTCAGAGGGACCATTAGCATATGGAATGCAGAGGTGGCACGGGATTGGCTGGTTCGGAGGGACAATTAGCATACCGGAGAGTGCTGAGGGAGAGTGCTGAGGGGAGTGCTGAGGAGAATGCTGAGGGAACGTGCTGAGGAGAGTGCTGAGGAGAGTGCTGAGGAGAGTGCTGAGGAGAGTGCTGAGGGAACGTGCTGAGGAGAGTGCTGAGGAGAGTGCTGAGGAGAGTGCTGAGGAGAGTGCTGAGGGAACGTGCTGAGGAGAGTGCTGAGGGAGAGTGCCTAGAGACTCTCTGAAGGGGAGTGGCAGCTCTGCTCTGGGCATGCCTAGAGGTTCTCTGAAGGGGATTGACTTTTCCTTCCCAGAGAACGTCCTGCCCGCTGGACTCTGGGGAACATCTAACCTCTTAAGAAGCCCCTGATATCTGCCCAGGCCTAGTTTCTTGTCCCTCTCCCCCATAAGGGTCCTTCACTCCTCACTGCCTGAACCCTCCATACAGCCCATATTCTACATAATGACCAGCTGTCCCCACAGCATAAACAGGGAGGGCAAGGGGCTGCACCCAGCAGCTGAGCAGAGAGGGCCCCTGGGCTGTGAACAGGAAAGGGACAACACACCTCGAGTCTCCACATTGCAGACCAGAGTGGGCCAGGGAACTTTCGTGCCAGCAGCGAGATGGGGCCTGTGGACTCCAGAGACGACCTCTGTGAAGCCCGCGTCCTGCCAGCCTTTTCCGAGAATTTCCATGACCTCACCTTCCTCTCCCCAGCCCCACACATTCACCATTTCTCAGTGTCTGAAGTGTGAGTGTCCTTCAATGGAAGAAGGGCAGAGAACAGTAAACGCTGGCTACCTTTGGAGTCTCCCAGCTGCAGAGCCCCCCTCCTAGAACATCAATCCACTGGAGAACTGAAAGACTATTATGACGTCAAGATACCACTTGATTATGTCGTGTTGAGGCCACTGCATCTCATTGGACAGCTTGCATTGAGGTGCACAGCCAATCAGCATCCTCCACTGTGCTGACACAGGATGAATTTGGGTCATAGAGGATGGAAAAAATTAGAGAGTCTTGGGTTCATTTCCCACAATATGTCCTCCTTGGAAACGGGAGGGATTTTCTCTTTCCTGGTCCTGCAAACTGCTGGGCTTCCTCTCACTCCATCCTTCTGAGAGGATCCTACGTAAAAGTTGTAGGAACCTCTTTCAGGTCAGTTACAACTTAATGGCTATTTATTGGCTTCAGAGCCCTTCTTATACATCATATATGTGATACTTTTTTATGTTCAGTTGTCTGTGTATTTTTATATTGATTTAAATAATGTTTAAAGATAGCACATAATTTAATCCTTTTTTCCCATTTCTTGTACATTTTCTAGTCTGTCTACTGTCCTTTAATATTATATTCTCTTTGGTTCTTCCTAGTACTTAGTAATTAGTAGAATATTAATATATATAATTGATATTTATAGTAATGTGTTGTATCAGTTTTATTTTTAGATTTTTATGGATTATCTTTGTATATAAACATTAGCTATTATATTCGCATTTTATTTCTTAGATATTGAGCTTTACCACTTATAATTTCTTTTTGCTCTATTATATTCAATAATACCCTGAAATAGAAAGATCATACTGTCAAGCAGTCCAACTCCTGAGAATATGTATCTAAAGAAAATTAAATCGACATACCTTTATTATATTCAAGAAATGGAAATAAAAACTTAGTGTCTACCAAATGAGGAATGGAAAAAGAAAATGTGGTACATACACACAATAGGCAACTATTCAATGAAAATTGAGGACACGTTTATCATTTAGAACAACATGGATATGGGCCGGTGCCGTGACTCACTTGGTTAATCCTCTGCCTTGTGGTGCGGGAATCCCATATGGGTGCCGGGTTCTAGTACCAGTTGCTCCTCTTTCAGTCCAGCTCTCTGTTGTGGCCTGGGAGGAGAGTGGAGGATGACCCAAGTGCTTGGGCACCTGTACCTCATGGGAGACCAGGAAGAAGCACCTGATAAATGAAAAGAATAAATTTTAGAGAAACTTATTTTATATTAAATGAATGTCAAAGGTTTTTATGGTAGAAGAAAGGAAAGAACTAAGACAAAATTGATGAAGAGAAAGATGAAGACAATTTTAAATGCTGAAAAATCTAGATGAGTTCTAAGAAATAAACACCAGTGTAAACTAACAGAGCAGCACTAGTATTAACATGTATCATTCTTGAGCCTACAATCTGATAAATGTGTAAAATATGCCATTATTACCTTTTGTTTTTGGTAACCAAGTTAATGACTATAATAATTAAATAGAGGATCAGTGCTTGAAAAGTGTAAACAAACAAACCAAAAAATACAAAAAGAATACTGGAGAGAACACTATTTCATCAAGAAATGGGGAACAAAAGTAATTCATATAAAGGAAGACATACAAAGAAATAAGTTTATAATCCTGAATATATTAAGTTATTCAGACAAGAAATATATAATCAGAGAAAATATAGTAATTGGATACTGGAGCTGTGGCATAGCAGATAAAGCTGTCACTTGCAGTGCTAGCATCCCATATGTGTACTGCTTTGAGTCCTGGCTGTTTCACTTCCAATCCAGCTCTCTGTTATGGCCTAGGAAAGCAGTAGAAAACGGCCCAAGTCATTGGGCCCCTGTACCTGCAAAGGAGACTAAAATAAGCTTCTAATTCCTGGTTTCAGATCGGTCCACCTCCAGCTGTTGCAGCCATTTCCTGAGTGAACCAGAGGATGGAAGACCGCTCTCTTTCTCTTCTCTCTCTCTCTCTCTCTCTCTCTCTCTCTCTCTCTCTCTTTCATTGCCTCTGCCACTCTGTAAAATTTTCAAATACGTAAGTAAATATTTAGAAAACCATAGTGGAACTTTAAAAAATATGATAGTAATTAAATTGCACTGATTTAATTTAATCTCAGTCTACACTAGGAAGAAAGGAAACCTATTTGATTCCCATTAACAGTTATATTTACAGGGTTGTGTGTTAGATCAAAGTATTTTTTATGTATAGTTGTTAGTTTTTTCTATTTTTTTCTTTTTTTTAAACTTTTATTTAATGAATATAAATTTCCAATGTACAGCTTATGGATTACAATGGCTTCCCCTTCCCATAACTTCCCTCCCACCCATAACCCTCCCCTCTCCCGCTCCCTCTCCCCTTCCATTCACATCAAGATACATTTTCTGGCCCACGCCGGGGCTTAACAGGCTAATCCTCCACCTGGCGGTGCCAGCACACCGGGTTCTAGTCCCGACTGGGGCGCCGGATTCTATCCCGATTGCCCCTCTTCCGGGCCAACTCTCTGCTATGGCCCAGGAAGACAGTGGAGGATGGCCCAAGTCCTTGGGCCCTGCACCCGTATAGGAGACCAGGAGAAGCACCTGCCTCCTGGCTTCAGATCAGCAAGATGTGCTGGCCGCAGTGGCCAATGGAGGGTGAAACAACAGCAAAAAGGAAGACTTTTCTCTCTGTCTCTCTCACTCACTATCCACTCTGCCTGTAAAAAAAAATCATTTTCAATTCTCTTTATATACAGAAGATCAATATAGCATACATTAAGTAAAGATTTCAACAGTTTGCACATATATAAAAACACAAAGTGAAACATAATGTTTGGGCTTAGAATAGAGAAATGGGGGAGCAAGTCCTAGATCGCTTGCTGACAATAGCAATATCACATGAATACTTAGCAAACAGCTTCAACCATTAGATAACAACTTAAGAAAACATTTACCAGAAGGTCCAATGCCTTCTAGAAATTTTAAGAATCATGTATTTGGAAACACCTCTTAAATATCTAACATGGTGTAGTTTGTTTAACCAGTAAACTTAAGCACAACCATCTAAAATGTTTTTAGTTTCTTTCTACTAACAAGTATAAAACATATGATGCAGACATTCAGGTCACTTCAATTAAAATGTATCCTTGATTAATTTTAGCAGCTTCAATTAATGGACAATCTTATCTATAAGCCAATTAAAATAGAATTCTTAATAAAATTTTCCCATGTGGACATACAATATGTACACACATATAACATAATAGACCAATATAGCAATTTTAATAATAGCTTTTAAAAATCTTTAACTCTTTTTGTAGATTGCCAATTGATTTGAGTCCTTTTTTAAAACTTTTATTTAATAAATATAAATTTCAGGTGTACAGCTTATGGATTACAATGGCTTCCCCCTCCCATAACTTCCCTCCCTCCCACAGCCCTCCCCTCTCACGCTTCCTCTCAAATTCCATTCACATCAAGATTCATTTTCAATTCTCTTTATATACAGAAGATCTATTTAGAATAAAGATTACAACAGTTTGCACCCACATTAAACACAAAGTAAAACATACTGTTTGAGTACTAGTTATAGCATTAAATCACAATGTACAGCACATTAAGGACAGAGATCCCACATGAGGAGCAAGTCCACAGTGACTCCTGTTGTTGACCCAACAAATTGACACTCTAGTTTATGATGCCAGTAACCATCCTAGGCTGTCGTCATGCGTTGCCAAGGCTATGGAAGCCTTCCAAGTTTGCCGACTCTGATCATATTTAGACAAGGTCCTAAAAGAAAGGGTGAGGATAGTAACCAATGATCCTAAGAGTGGCATTCACCAGGTTTGAACAATTATACAGCATTAAGTGGGGAAGAGGACCATCAGTACACACAGGTTGGGAGTAGAGCCATTGGTGGTAGAGTAGAGGTTATGATTACGAAGGAATGAGGCCCAAGTGTGCTAGACAGGGTCTAGAACAAAGGACAGAGTCATTATTAGAGGAGCTAAGAAAGGTGCTGTCTAAGCTACAATTAAGTTTTCTGATTGAGAGGCAAATAGAACCTGAGAAGGGGCTTGATAATAATCGGTTGGGCTTTAGGCCTTGTAAGTTAAGAGGCCCAGACCTATCTATCTCTTCACATGGGGTATATCCTAAGGGAGGTGAGAACCTCTTAGGGGAAGGCACTCTGTTGACTTTCATTACTTGGCTAGCCTGGGAGGAGAGCTAGCCAGGTAAAGGCAGGGGGCATCTCTAACAAGAAATTTACAGTTCTGCCTGCAATGTTGCCATCCCCTCAGTTGCAGTGGTCACTTTGGAAGTTGGGCTGAGTGAAGGGCTTTTCAGCTTAGAGCCAATAAGATCTGTGGCTCTGACCTGGGCATCCTTCGACTCCAGGGCAGGTCCATTTCCAGTGATCCAACTGCCAGGGCTCTTCACAAGTTGACTTCTGCTGAAGCCCAGGCTTACCACGTTGAAAGCCACTGCAGTGGACTGGCCTGTTGGGTCTCCTTGAGGGCAGATCACTGTACAGATCAGCCATTAATAGGCCTGCCACCCATTGCTTCTGATGCCTAGCTTTCTTTGCCTCCTGGTTTTTGTTGAAGCAGACCAGATGATACAAATCAAGGGAGTGCCCAAGCCCCATCTCTAATCTTCAGTTGCCTGAACTACGAGTCTATACTCACAGGCATGTTCTGTAGTAGTTTTTCTAAGGTAGACAATGCCCATGAGGAAAATTATATTCTCACTTTAAAACTTTCTTTCCCTTTGGTCTGAAAGGGAGGTTTTTTCTACTTACTGTTTACTTCGCTGATGGCAAAGTAAATCTAGCTATGAAATTATTATTTAAGCTCTTATTTTGGCTATGTTATTACAGAAAAATGTTAGCCATCTCTTTTATACGGTCTAAAGATTAAATTGTGCATCCTACAGATTCCTTTATAATAGAGTTAGTTTCCTACCTTGAGGGGAATAGAGAAATGAAAGAACAAGTTGGGCTTAGAATAGAGAAATGGGGGAGCAAGTCCTAGATCGCTTGCTGACAATAGCAATATCACATGAATACTTAGCAAACAGCTTCAACCATTAGATAACAACTTAAGAAAACATTTACCAGAAGGTCCAATGCCTTCTAGAAATTTTAAGAATCATGTATTTGGAAACACCTCTTAAATATCTAACATGGTGTAGTTTGTTTAACCAGTAAACTTAAGCACAACCATCTAAAATGTTTTTAGTTTCTTTCTACTAACAAGTATAAAACATATGATGCAGACATTCAGGTCACTTCAATTAAAATGTATCTTTGATTAATTTTAGCAGCAAAAATTAATGGACAATCTTATCTATAAGGCAATTAAAATAAAACTCTTAATAAAGTTTTCCCATGTGGACATACAATATGTACACACATATAACATAGCATAATAGACCAATATAGCAATTTTAATAATAGCTTTTAAAATCTTTAACTCTTTTTGTAGATTGCCAATTGATTTGAATTGCTTTTTGTTTTTAGTAACCTCAGTTAACCATACTTTCTCTCAGTTGGTACTGTTAATACATTGTTGGCTTCATCTGTTTACAGAGCCATCCCAAAGTACTGAATACAATAAAAGTGGCTGGAAAAAGTCCATAGGAACCTATAGGAGGACAGCAAAACACAGAACCAACAACGCTTTAGTTTTATGAGCAGCAAATCATATATAACTGTGGATGACAAAAGACTTTAAGTTGTCATGTTTAAAATTATAAACTCATCAGCCAACAAGATCTCTTGCTTACTTCACAGTATTTTTGAAAGTACCTGTAGGATTTTACAAGTATTTAACCCTTTAGCCCTCTGGGGCTTTCTCATTAAGATAACTATCATGTCTAGTAACACAAGATCATTAGACTTTTTAATTCTCAAACATTTGTATTAATAGCATTTTCCATTATAGAAACTTAAAGTCTGGTACCACATCACATCTTGACAGTCCTTCTAATATACTCCAAATAGCCTGATTAGTTGGAATCTCTATAAGATGAGAGACATAGGTCCTTCGTTTTTTTCGGTTGCACCCAAACTGGAAAAACCAAAGTCCAAGATATACTGGACATTTTAGAGTTCAGATTGTTTGAAACTTTGATTTTTTGAATGCCTGCCAAGAATGCCAAGAAGGCTCAAAATCCAAAACGTCTGGTTGAAATAAGATTCCTTAAAATCATTACATAACATAGACCAAATTTGATCATTGTTACAAGGTGATTATTCAAATCTTCGAAAATAAGCACATATTTAAATAACCCATAGCTCTTAATAAAAATTCAGCTGTTTTTGTACAATTAGAGTTTAACAGACATCAAGAGAACATAATAGATCACTTTAACACATTGCTTTAACAGAGCATCAGAGTTTCATTCTATGTCAAAGAGAAATTGAGCTTCCTGTGATCATTTGCTGTGAGGTTTCCTTCCTTTACCTTCTTTCATATTGATGACCATGTTTCTGTGTTTCTGTGTGTAACACATCTTTAAGCATCTTTTTCAGGGCTGCACAAGTGGCAACAAATTCTTTCAATTTCTGTTTGCTGTGAAAAGTCTTTATTTCACCTTCATTCACAAATGAAAGCTTTGTAGGATATAATATTCTGGGCTGGCAGTTTTTCTCTCTTAGTACCTGGGCTATGTTTCGCCATTCCCTTGTAGGGTTTCTGATGAGAAGTCTGCTGTGAGTCTAATTGTAAATCCTCTGAGAGTAATCTGGCATTTCTCTCTTGCACACTGTAGAATCTTTTCTTTATGTTTCACTGTGGTGAGTATGATTACAACATGTCGTGGTGAGGATATCTTTTGGTCATGTTTATTAGGAGTTCTATAAGCTTCCTGTACTAGGATGTCTCTGTCCTTCTCCAAACCTGGGAAATTTTCTGCTAGTATCTCATTGAAAAGGCCTTCTAATCCTTTCTCCCTCTCCATGCCTTCAGGAACTCCTAGAACCTAAATTTTAGGTTTTTTAATAGTATCCTGTAGATTCCTGACAATATTTTTTAGATTTCTAATTTCCTCTTCTTTTCTTTGGTTTGCCTGTTTCCTTTCCTGTTCTGTCTTCTAAGTCCAATATTCTCTCTTTTGCTTCACCCATTCTGTTTTTAAGGCTCTCTAATGTGTTTGTCATTTGATCTATTGAATTCTTCATTTCATTATGATTTCTCGTCACTATCACAGTTTCTTGTTCTACTAGTTGTTTCATTTCATTTTGATTCCTCCTTAATATTTCATTTTCACGAGAGAGATTTTCTATCTTGTCCATTAAGGATTTCTGTAGTTCAAGAATTTGTTTTTGACAACTTCTTAATGTTCTTATCAATTTTTTGAGATACTCTTCTTGCATTTCTTCTATCTAATCATCTTCACAATCTTGAATTGGGTTTCTTTTTCATTTAGGGGCATCATAGTGTCTTCCTTGTTCTTGTTACCTCGGTTTTTGCGTTTGTTGTTTGGCATGTTGGAGATATTTGGTTTCTTCACTGTGGTGTTTTTTCTTGTTATACTATGGCTCTATATTAAGTGTACTGTCTGCTTTTGGTGGAGCCTTGGAGGCTTGAGATGAGTGTGGCCTGAGAGCTCTGTTTGGTTCCTCAGGGTTGAGGTGTGCCAAAGGTGACACTCCCAGGTTAGGCATGGTCAATCTCTTTCTTTCATTCTTTTTTTTTTGATTCAAAAGGGAAGTAATTCCACACAGCTGAACACACAGCTGAACGTAATTGGAGGTAGTTAGCAGGCGAATGATATACCCACAGGAGCCAGATATCGGAAGCTCTTTCTCAAGGACCACACAGGGAATCTCTGCTGCCCTCAGTGTGGGCTCCAATTCTCCTGCAATCTCCCACTGGGTTGCCAAGTTAGATCCTAATCTCCTGTTATTTCACCCCTCCCCCCAGAGTCAGGTTTTTCTGCTAGGCTCAGTGCCGGTGCAGACCTGAGGTCGCCCTGCTTATGACGTATGTCCAAATGGCGCCTGCTCTTTGTCTTGCTCACCTTGGAGGTGAGCGGAGAGAGAGAAACTCGTGTCCATATCGGTCACTTTTTTTTTCCTCTCTCTCTTCTAGTTAGCCTGGTGAACTTTTCCCCTTGGAGTTTCAAGCCTCGTTCCCTCTAGTCTCCTCTTTCCGCTTTCTTGCTGGTGTCTCGGGCTATTGAGGTTTGGCTCACCTTGCCTTCCAGCGCTGGTGTGTTGATTCTGCCGCTGGTGTCCCGAACCTGGGCTCCCACGCTCTCCACGCATGTCCACTGTGAATCACTAGTTCCGGAAGAGTTTCCTCTGCTGTTTCTTCCCCTACTCTTCATTGAACCTGCAGTATCTTCACTTTTATTAAACAGCCCCAGACTATCAGTGTGCTCCCTTCCTATTCCGCCATCTTGCCACTCTAAAACTGGTTTTTTATATTTTACCAAATAAATACATACCTCTAAGTGTTCAAATTCATTTTAACAGAAATAAAAAGAAAATTATTGAAGTTAATTCTTTAGATACTTATCAGAGATAAATTATTGAATTTTTGAGCAACTTCAATTTTAAATAAAATAACAACATTCTTGGATAATCAGCCCTTTATTTACCTATCCCAAATAAACTATTGAATTTTAAGAATCTCATATATACAAAAGGACAACAAACACACTGTTTGAAATCCATGTCTGTAAAACAGTTTCCTTTATCTTTAATTTGTGCTTAACAATATAGAATAAAACATGTTTGAAGAGAACACTAATAAATAATATTCAAATATTAGCATTGATTGAAAGGGGTGTGATGATCATAGAGAAACAAATGTCTGTTTTCCTTTAGAATGTCTGGAACATAGTCCAGTATTGTGGAACAGTGAGCTAAACCACCAATCACAAAGCTAGCATCCCACATGAGCACTAGTTCAAGTTCTAGCTACCGACACTTACAAACTAGCTCTCTGCTAATGTGCTTGAGAAAGTAGTGGAAGATAGACTAAGTACTTGTTTCCTTGCCACTCATGTTGGAGACCCAAATGAAGCTCTTGATTTCTAAATTCTTTTTTTTAACTTTTATTTAGTAAATATAAATTTCCAAATTACATTTTATGGATTACAATGGCTTTCCCCTCCCCTTAACTTCCCTCCCAAGTGCAACCCTCCCATCTCCCGCTCCCTCTCCCATCCCATTCACATAAAGATCCATTTTCAATTATCTTTATATACAGAAGATCAATTTAGTATATATTAAGTAAAGATTTCATCAGTTTGCACCCACACAGAACATAAAGTGTAAAATACTGTGTGAGTACTAGTTACAACATTAATTCACATTGAACAACACACACAAGGGACAGAGATCCTACATGGTGAGTAAGTGCGCAGTGACTCCTGTTGTTGACTTAACAAATTGACACTCTTGTTTATGGCTTCAGTAATCTCCCTAGGCTCTTGTCATGAGTTGCCAAGGCTATGGAAGCCTTTTGAATTCACCAACTCCGATCTTATTTAGACAAGGTCATAGTCAAAGTGGAAGTTCTCTCCTCCCTTCAGAGAAAGGTACCTCCTTCTTTGATGGCCCATTCTTTCTACTGGGATCTCACTTGCAGAAATCTTTCATTTAGGTGCTCTTTATTTTATTGTTTTTGCTAGAGTGTCTTGGCTTTCCATGCCTAAAATACTCTCATAGGCTCTTCATCCAAATCCAGGTGTCTTAAGGGCTGATTCTGAGGCCAGAGTGCTGTTTAGGACATCTGCCATTCTATGAGTCTGCTGTGTATCCCGTTTCCCATGTTGGATCGTTCTCTCCCTTTTTTATTCTATCAGTTAGTAATAGCAGACACTAGTCTTGTTTACATGATCCCTTTGACTCTTAGATATATCATTATGATCTATTGTGACCTGAAATTGATCACTTGGGCTAGTGAGATGGCATTGGTGCATTCATTGCTTCCTAAATTCACTCTTCCCAACCTTGTTCATTGCAGTTATTAGAAGATAAAGCAGTAGATGGAAGGTATTTCTGTCTCCTTCAATCACTCTCTGTAACATGACCATTCAAATAAATGAATACATATTGTAAATGTCTAGTAAAAATTGCAAAGGTAGTTTCTATGTCACAGTTTGTACAATCTCATCTCATCTGTAATGAAGGAGTGATTATACTGGGGGATTGAGAAATGACACCAGATTAAACAAGAATCTACATTATGCTACTCTACTTTCTGAGATACTTTTAGTGCTCTAGGGACATTGTTCACTATGATATTTGCTCCTGAAAATGTGAAACTCTGCAGAGAAAATTGTCATAATCAGACCTTAAATAGGATAAAGTGTATATAATTTAGAACTTTAGGGGAGTTAAACCTAAATGGACTTCTGGTCTGTTATTTAGTTTGTTGAAAAAGAGAGAATAATATCTATTGCAACATACTTAGCTTGGGGTTTTCCTGATGGTTTATGGGAATCAAGTAAAGACAGTACTATGATTGCCACTCCTTTGCACCTTCTGACAGCGTACATTAATCTTTCAGCCAGGTCTTCCCAACTAAAATCTATTTCCTTTCCTTAGTCTGCCCAAATTGTAATCAAAGTTTATATTTGTGATTACAATGTCACATCACATCTTTTGTGATCCAGACTTTTAATTTTAGAGTCTTTAAGTCGAATTTGATCTATTTTCTTTTTCTGTGGAAGTTACTAAAATGAAGTAAGTGGAAATTTGTGAATATTGAAGAGATTAAATTCATAAGAAAAGAGAAGGGAAGGTAAAGAGAAGGAAATGGTAGAAAATAAGAAGAAGAGGGGCAAGATGGCAGAATAGGAAGGGAGCACACTGATAGTACGGGAAGCAACAGTTTAATAAAAGTGGAGATACTGCAGGTTCAAGGAAGAGTAGGGGGAGAAACAGCGGAGGAAACTCTTCTGGAACTAGTGATTCATGGTGGACCTGCGTGGAGGGAGTGGGAGCCCACGGCTCAGGACACAAGCGACAGAATCAATGCACCAGCGCTGGAACGCGAGGTGAGCCAAACCTCAATATCCTGAGACACTGGCGGGAAAGCGGAAGTAGGAGCCTAGAGGGAATGAGGCTTGAAGACTCATGGGGGAAAGTTCACCAGGCTAACTAGAAGAGAGAGAGAGAAAAAAAGTGACCGGTACGGACATGAGTTTCTCTCTCTCCGCTCACCTCTCAAAGGTAAGACAAAGAGCAGGTGCCATTTTGGACATACGTCATAAGACACAAACTCAGGGCTGCACCTGCCCACAGCCAAGCAGAACAACCTGACTCTGGGGGTGGGGGTGGGGTGAAATAACAGGAGGTTAGGACTTAGTGAATGTGTGGGCTAATGAACTGAGACTGTGAAAAAAGAGATGGTGGGTGAGAGAACTCATGGAAATAATGTGAGTACTTTCCACAGATGCTACAACTTAGTGGGAGACTGCAGGAGAATTTGAGCCCACACTGAGGGCAGCACAGATTCCCTGTGTGATCCTTGGGAAAGAGCTTCCGATCTCTGGCTCCTGTGGATATATCATTCGCTTGCTAACTACCTTCAATTCCACTCAGCTGTGCTGAAATACTTCCGTTCTGAATCAAAAAAAAATGAAAGAAAAAAGAGAGAGATTTACCATGCTTAACCTGGGAGTGTCACCTTTGGCACACCCTTAACCCTGAGGAACCAAACAGAGCTCTCTGGCCACACCAATCTCAAGACTCTAAGGCTCCATCAAAAGCAGACAGCCCACTTAATACAGTCATAGTATAAAGAAAAAAAATACAGCGAGGGAAGAAGAATCCAAAGAAAATCTCCACAATGCCAAGCAACAAATGCAGAAAAAGAGGAAACAAGAACAAGGGAGACATTATGATGCCCTGAATGAACAAGACACCCCAAGCCAAGATTATGAATATGATGAGATGGAAGAAATGCAAGATAAAGATTTCAAAAAATTTATAAGATCATTTAGAAGTTTTCAAAAACAAATGCTTGAGCTACATAAATCCTACTGGACAGGATAGAAAATCTCTCTCGTGAAAATGAAATCTTAAGGAGGAATTGAACTGAAATGAAGAAAGTAGTAGAACTTTAAATTGTGATATTGAAGAGAAATCAAAATGAAATGAAGAATTCAATAGATCAAATGACAAATGCATTAGAGAGCCTTAAAAACAGAATCAGTGAATCAGAAGAGAAAATATCAGACTTAGAAGACAGAGCACAGGAAAGTATACAGTCAAGCCAAAGAAAAGAAGAGGAAATTAGAAATCTAAAAAATATTGGTGGGGATCTACAGATACTATTAAAAAACCCAACATTTGGGTTCTAGAAGTTCCTGAAGGCATGGAGAGGGAGAAAGGATTAGAAGGCCTTTTTTTGAGATACTAGCAGAGAACTTCCCTTCTTGGGTTTGGAAAAGGACAGAGATATCCTAGAACTGAAAGCTCATAGAACCCCTAGTAAACATGACCAAAAGAGATCCTCACCACAACACGTTGTAATCAAACTCACCACAGTGAAATGCAAAGAAAAGATTCTACAGTGTGCAAGAGAGAAATGTCAGATTACTCTCAGAAGATCTCCAATTAGACTCACAGCAGACTTCTCATCAGAAACCCTACAGGCTAGAAGGGAATGGCAAGATATAGCCCAGGCACTAAGAGAGAAAAACTGCCAGCCCAGAATATTATATCCTGCAAAGCTCTCATTTGTGAATGAAGGTGAAATAAAGACCTTTCAAAGCAAACAGAAACTGAAAGAATTTGTTGCCACTTGTGCAGCCCTGAAAAAGATGCTTAAAGATGTGTTACACACAGAAACACAGAAACATGGTCATCAATATGAAAGAAGGTAAAGGAAGGAAACCTCACAGCAAAAGACCACAGGAAGTTCAAAGCATATATTAGAAAATATGTATGGCAAATGGCAGGGCAAAGTTACTTCTTATCAACAATCACATTGAATATTAATGGCCTCAACTGTCCAATTAAAAGACACATACTGGCTGATAGGGTTAAGGAACAAAACCCATCTATTTGCTGCTTACAAGAAACACATCTTTCCAATGAAGATGCATACAGACTGAAAGTGAAAGTTTGGAAAGATATACCAAGCCAACAGAAATGAAAAAAGAGTGGGCATAGCCATATTAATATCAGACAATATAAACTTTAACACAAAAACTGTTAAGAGAGACAAAGAGGGGCACTATATAATGATTAAGGGATCAATTCAACAGGAAGATATAAGGATTATCAATGTATATGCACCTAATTACAGGGCACCAGTTTATTTAAAAGATTTGTTAAGGGACTTAAAGGGAGACTTAGACTTCAATACAATAGTACTGGGAGACTTCAATACTCCACTCTCAGAAATAGATCAACTGGACAGAAGATCAACAAGGATACAGTAAATTTAAATGACACTATAGCCCAATTGGATCTGACAGATATCTACAGAACTTTTCATCCTACACTTAAAGAATATACATTCTTCTCAGCAGTACATGCAACCTAATCTAGGATTGACCATAAAGCAAGTCTCAACAAATTCAAAACAATTAGAAGCATGCAATACAGCTTCTCAGACCACAGTGGAATGAAGTTGGAAGTTAGCAACTCAAGAATCCCTAGAGCATATGCAAACACATGGAGATTGAACAACATACTCCTGAATGAACACTGGGTCATAGAAGAAATCAAAAGAGAAATCAAAAGCTTTCTGCAAGTAAATGAGGATAACAACACAACATACCAAAATGTATGGGATTCAGAAAAAACAATGTTAAGAGGAAAGTTTATATCAATAGGTGCCTACATCAAGAAATTGGAAAGGCACCGAATAAATGAGCTTTCAATTCATCTCAAGATCTAGAAAAATTGCAGCAAACCACAACCAAATCTAGTAGGAGAAGAGAAATAATTAAAATCAAAGAAGAAATCAACAGGATTGAATCCAAAAAAAAAAAAACATTACAAAAAATCAGCAAAACGAGGAATTGGTTTTTTGAAAAAATAAACAAAATTGACACCCCATTGGTCCAACTAACTAAAAAAAGAAAAGAAAAGACCCAAATCAATAAAAATCAGAGATGAAAAAGGAAACATAAAAACAGACACCACAGAAATAAAAAGAATCATCAGAAATTACTACAAGGACTTGTATGCCAGCAAACAGGGAAATCTATCAGAAATGGATAGATTCCAGGACACATGCTACCTACATAAATTGAACCAGGAAGACATAGAAAACCTAAGCACACATAACTGAGTCAGAAATTGAAACAGTAATAAAGGCCCTCCCAACAAAGAAAAGCCCAGGACCAGATGGATTCACCGCTGAATTCTACCAGACATTTAAAGAAGAACTAACTCCAATTCTCCTCAAGCTATTCATGACAATCTAAAAAGAGGGAATCCTCCCAAATTCTTTCTATGAAGCCAGCATCACCTTAATCCCTAAGCCAGAGAAAGAGGCAGCATTGAAAGAGAATTACAGAACAATATCCCTGATGAACATAGATGCAAAAATCCTCAATAAAATTCTGGCCAATGGAATACAACAACACATCAGAAAAATCATCCACCCAGACCAGGTTGGATTTATCCCTGGTATGCAGGGATGGTTTAATATTTGCAAATAAATCAATGTGATACACCACATAAACAGACTGCAAAAGAAAAACCATATGATTCTCTCAATAGATGCAGAAAAAGCATTCAATAAAATTCAACACCCTTTCATGACGAAAACTCTAAGCAAATTGGATATAGAAGGAACATTCCTCAATACAATCAAAGCAATTTATGAAAAACCCACAGCCAGCATCCTATTGAATGAGGAAAAGTTGGAAGTATTCCCACTGAGATCTGGTACCAGACAGGGATGCCCACTCTCACCACTGCCATTCAATATAGTTCTGGAAGTCTTAGCCAGAGCCATCATGCAAGAAAAATAAATTAAAAGAATACAAACTGGGAAGGAAGAAGTCAAACTATCCCTCTTTGCAGACTATATGATTCTTTATTTAGGGGATCCAAAGAACTCTACTAAGAGACTTTGGAACCCATAGAAGAGTTTGGCAAAGTAACAGCATATAAAATCAATGCACAAAAATCAACAGCCTTTGTATACACAGGCAATGCCACAGCTGAAAAAGAACTGCTAATATCAATACTTTTCACAATAGCCACAAAAAGAAATACCTTGGAATAAACTTAACCAAGGATGTTAAAGATCTCTACGATGATAATTACAAAATCTTAAAGAAAAAAATAGAAGATATCAAAAAATGAAAAAATCTTCCATGCTCATGGATTGGAAGAATCAACATCATCAAAATGTTCATTATCCCACAAGCAATTTATAAATTCAATGCGATACCAATCAAGATACCAAAGACATTCATCACAGATCTAGAAAAAATGATGCTTAAATTCATATGGAGACGCAAGAGACCTCGAATAGCTAAAGCAATATTGTACAACAAAAAACAAACCAGAGGCATCACAATACCAGATTTCAGGACATGCTACAGGGCAGTTGTTATCAAAACAGCATGGTACTGGTACAGAAACAGATGGATAGACCAATGGAACAGAATAGAAACACCAGAAATCAACCCAAACATCTATAGCCAACATATATTTGATCAAGAAGCTAAAACCAATTCCTGGAGCAAGGACAGTCTATTCAATAAATGGTGCTGGGAAAACTGGATTTCCACATGCAGAAGCATGAAGCAAGACCCCTACCTTTCATCTTACACAAAAATCCACTCAACATAGAATAAAGACCCAAATCTACTACCCGATACCATCAAATTATTAGAGAACATTGGAGAAACCCTGCAAAATATTGGCACTGGCAAAGACTTCTTGGAAAAGACCTCAGAGGCACAGGCAGTCAAAACCAAAATTAACTATTGGGATTGCATCAAATTGAGAAGTTTCTGTACTTCAAAAGAAACAGTCAGGAAAGTGAAGAGGCAACCAACAGAATGGGAAAAAATATTTACAAACTATGCAACAGATAAAGGATTAATAACCAGAATCTACAATGAGATCAAAAAACTCCACAACAGCAAAACAAACAACCCATTTAAGAGATGGGCCAAGGACCTCAGTAGACGTTTTTCAAAAGAGGAAATCCAAATGGCCAACAGACACATGAAAAAAATGTTCAAGACCACTAGCAATCAGGGAAATGCAAATCAAAACCACAATGAGGTTTCACCTCACCCCAGTTAGAATGGTTCACATACAGCAATCTCCCAACAACAGATGCTGGTGAGGATGTGGGGAAAAAGGGACACTAACCCACTGTTGGTGGGAATGCAAACTGGTTAAGCCACTATGGAAGTCTGTCTTGAGATTCCTCAGTAACCTGAATATAACCCTACCATACAAGCTAGCCATCCAACTCCTTGGAAATTACCCAAAGGAAATTAAATTGGAAAACACAAAAGCTGTCTCGCCTTAATATTTATTGCAGCTCAATTCACAATAACTAAGACCTGGAGTCAACCCAAATGCCCATCAAGAGTAGACTGAATAAAGAATTTATGGGACACGTACTCTATAGAATACTATACAGCAGTAAAAAAAAATGAAACCCGGTCATTTGAAACAAAATGGAGGAATCTGGAAAACATCATGCTGAGTGAATTAAGCCAGTCCCAAAGGGACAAATATCATATGTTCTCCCTGATCGGTGACAACCAATCAACAACAAAAAAGGAAACCTCTTGAAGTGAAATGGACACTATGAGAAACAGAGACTTGATCAGCCCTTGTCCTGACTGTTGATGTACAATTTAATACTTTATCCCTTTTAGTATTTTTTTTGGTTCTAGTTAATACTATTGGTTGAACTCTTTAATTAACACACAATTATTCTTAGTTGTTGAAATTTAACTGAAATATGATCCCTGTTAAATATAAGAGTGGGAATAAGAGAGGGAGGAGATGTACAATTTGGGGCATGCTCAATCGGACTTGCCCCAAATGGTGGAGTTAGAAACGTGCCAGGGGATTCCAATACAATCCCATCAAGGTGGCATGTACCAATGCCATCTCACTAGTCCAAGTGATCAATTTCAATTCACAATTGATCACACTGATAGGTCTGAGTCAAAGGGATCACACAAATAAGACTAGCGTCAGCGAATACTAACTGATAGAATCAAAAAGGGAGAGAAGGATCCAACATGGGAAGTGGGATACACAGCAGACTCATAGAATGGCAGATGTCCTAAATAGCACTCTGGCCGCAGAATCAGCCCTTAAGGCATTCGGATCTGGCTGAAGAGCCCATGAGAGTATTTTAGGCATGGAAAGCCAAGACACTCTGGCAAAAAAAAAAGAGGACCTAAATGAAAGGTCTCTGTGAGTGAGAGCCCAGTAAAAAGAACAGGTCATCAAAGAAGGAGGTACCTAACTTCCACTTTGACTATGACCTTGTCTAAATAAGATTGAAGTCAGCGAACTCAAGAGGCTTCCATAGCCTTGGAAACTCATGACTAGAGCCTAGGGAGATTTCTGACGCTATAAACAAGAGTGTCAATTTGTTAAGTCAACAACAGGAGTCACTGTGTACTCACTCCTTATGTGGATCTCTGTCCTTAATGTGTGGTACAATGTGAATTTTTTTAATGTTGTAACTTGTACTCAAACAGTATTTTACACTTATGTTCTGTGTGGGTGCAAACTAATGAAATCTTTACTTAATATATACTAAATCGATTTTCTGTGTATAAAGATAATTGAAAATGAATCTTGATGTGAATGGAATAGGAGAGAGAGCAGGAGATGGGAGGGGTGTGGGTGGGAGGGAAGTTAAGGGGGGAAAAAGCCATTGTAATCCATAAACTGTACTTTGAAAAAATTATATTTACCTAATAAAAGTTTAGAAAAAAAGAAAATAAGAAGAAGCGAACCAGCCTTTCCTCATCATTGAATAAATGACAAATCCTAAATAATTTCATAAATTTTTTATGGTTTATTGCATCTTTGTTTGAGATTTTTAAATTTAATCATTTTTATTTAATTTTAGATTATATATTTTAAAGATCAACCAAAGAACTGGAGTTCAAATTAAGAAAAAATAAAAACAAATATTGTCATTTCATTGTCACAATCTTACTTTCACATATAATATACTATATTTCATATAGTACACTAATTTAGTCAACGGGCTGTTTGCATTTATTTATAAAAAATGTATAATTTTATTTTGTGAAATTTTGTACCAGTGTGTTTTTATGAACGTATTCTTCAGATATTTCTGAAATATTTATTTTGTTTATTTGATAGCACAGAGAGACAAAGAGATCTTTTATTAACTGGCTCACTCCCCTTATGACTGCAAATGCTGGGGCTGGGCAAGGCCAATGCTAGAATCATGGATCTCTACCCAGGTCCCCTACATGGGTTGCAGGAGCCCAAGCACTTAAGATGTCTTCCTCTGCCTTCCCAAAGCACATAAGAACAGAGCTAGATAGGAATTAAAGAAGTTCAGACTCGAATGGCCACTCTGATGCTGGATACCCCTGTCACAGTTAGTATCTTAATTCATTGTGCCATGATGCCAGCCCCCTCTTCATATTCTTTTAATGATTAATAATAATAATTTTAAATAAATAGAATCCTTGAGGCATTGTAGTGTTTCTTTCATTTTCTTCCTCAAAATCTGTTTTATTTCCTTTTAAAAATGATACCTAAATAAAGGAAAACTAAGTTTAACTTCCTATTGTGATTATGAAAACCTTTCAATACATGATTCCTTAAGGGGAAAGTGAGTGTGTAATCGAATCAATGTTTACTTCTTAGGCTTACTAAATATCTGAATATATTTTTGAAAGTAATTCGGGATGTCTTAATTGTATAATTTATAGTTGCTGTGCAGAATATCAACTGATACACACAATGTAAACCAATCACAGCAGACTATTAGCCCTCCCATTTTCAAACTGAAGGCTGTGCTCTCTATTGTCCTACACAGCCCCAGAGTGATGCTCATGGTGAGATTTTCCTATGCTCTTGCCTCATCCTTCCTGGCACATCTGCTTACCAAATTCATATTGTGCATATAAATGTATGTATATATGAATATGTGGTGTTGTCTTTTTGATGTATTTCATTGGAAATAATGATCTCCAATTTCATCCATGTTGTTGCGAATATCAGGAGTTCATCTCTTTTTTGGACTGAGGAATATCCTATTGTGAGATGCACCATAATTTATTTATGCAGTTATCCACTTGTGAACAACTAAGTTGATCCCATATCATTGGAGTGCAGGAATCTCTTTCATATACTGTCTTCGTTTTCTTTGAAAAACCCAGAAGTGGCGTATCTCAGTCATATGGATAGATGAAAGCTTTATTTCCTGAAGTTATAAATAATGGAGGAAAACCAACAGCGTTGGTTGAGAAACACATACAAAAGTAAGCAGAGCATAGTATATTGATTCAGCAAAGAAGTTAACTGAAAAGGAAAATGTCAATAGTAAATCAGGAAAATTTCCACTAAAACATGTAGTTTAGTAATTTACCTAATGAACTCAGCATGTATTGTGGGTTTTCTTATTATTGTTATGAGACTCCATGTTGGAAACCAAATGCTAAAATGGTCCCAGTCTCACAGTCTAATGGACGTGGATAGAACACAACACAATCACTTTGGAAAATCATCTGACAATATATTTCAAAGATATGATGCATATGTGTGCATGCACCAAGAACATAGCAGGAATCAAGGCAAGGGATGGCCACAAATTGTTCTAATCTGAGAAGACTTGTTTGGATATCCCTGACATCCCCAGGAACTAGGAAATGGGTGATTCATTAGGACTCATATAGGCAATGGAAATGACAGTCTCCTCTAACTACAAACTTCTGTGATAAATTTGCTAACATTCTCCACTATCTTCTAAGAGTCTAGTCACTAGCAGGCCTCAGGATAGCCTGCATTTTTTGCTTTCAAAATAGTGGAAGAACCTCCTCTATGACTTAGTCTTATCCAAACTAAACACCTATTTTTATCAGTTATATGTATTATTAAAGCCTGGAAAATTTTTATAAGCAGTGTAGTATGTTGGATTGAGTTTATTTATAAATTTTCTCATTCGTCATTCATTCTAAAGATGTCCAAAGTATATATTATTAGTAAGGTTTATGATACACCCATTCCCAAAGAAAGAGCTGCTGATCTATAGATCAAAGATTGAGGAAGAGGTAATACATTGAACTTATTTAAAATAGTATTTATATGTGTGATACCTATTTGCATTGCCATACTAATTCATTTTTTCTGTAATTGCCATTTGCAGTTGTCTAACATGTGAAATAAACATATAGCCAAAAAACATTGTTTATAGAAATTCATGATAAGGAAATTCGAATAATAGAGGCAGCAAGAGGAAAGATTACAATTAGAGTTCAGCGTCCCATTAGGCCAGAGCTACACTGAGCCCATAGTAGTGAGCCTCAACAGGGAACCTTGAATGTTGTGGTTTTGTTGGCCATGAGACACATCAGGGAAAGGCTGACATGGGGGAGGACACAGTCTCACTAATTTGCCCATTTCCTCATTTAAAAACAGTGTCCATGGCAAAGAATGCTGAAAACAATTCAACCAATTATAATTTTTATGGTTTTGGTCCACACATAAAAATATACCACACAAAAATTATGTCTACACCACGAGGAGCAGAGTAACCACCATATACCAGGGAGACATGCTAAAAACAGAAGCTGAAGTTGAACATGTCACTTGGGGAATGAACCAGTGGATGGAAGAATATTGTACGTATACCCACCTCTGCCTCTTTGCCTTTGAAATCCTTTTTAAAAATCACTTATTATGCAGAAGGATTCAAATGCATGAATGGGGGAAAGACATGTTGTTTTCAATCAGGGGAAGATAACAGAAAAGGGAACAGAATTCCTGAGGGCATGGTCTGAGTCATTTCAGAGAGTTCTACACCCATTTTGAGGAACACACAGATATTTGTGCAGTTCATGAATATGCATGGGTAGGATGTGTAGCCACTGTGGGATCACCATGGGAGTTGGTCACCTTGGCAGAGATGGGGTGAGGCTGTGATCCTGCCAGCTGAAGTGATTATGCCTCCATTCTGCTGACAATAAAGGACATGTACCACATCCAACTAGGGTGTGACCCTGGACACTGCCCCACCCTCAACCACTAGACATACATCCTTGGCCCTACTTAAAACACACATCTGGACATCTGTTGAATAACAAACAATCCATTAATCTATAGAGGCATATTGCAAAGCTAAAAACCATTGCACGGGAAAAACAACATGTGTTGCCACATATGCTTAAAAATAAACATAGAAACACAAGAACAACAAAAAAAGAAAAACAAGACTATACTTCAATATTAGAATGTGAAGACGGATTGATGGAATGTCTAAAAAGGGATTCAAAAGAATTATCAGACGATTACTTAAAAATATGGGGAAGCAAATGCATCAGTTAAAGAAGTCCATACATGACATGGATGAGAAATACTACTGGTAGATAGAGTTATTGAAGAAAAATCAAAGCATTAGAAATAAAGAATTCAATATGTTAAATAAAAATGTAGTAGGGAGCTTTAACAACAGACTCAGTAAGGCAGATTAAAGAATATCTGGCACCCTGGCTAATCCTCTGCCTGTGGCGCCAGCACACTGGGTTCTAGTCCTGGTCGGGGTGCCAGATTCCATCCCAGTTGCTTCTCTTCCAGTCCAGCTCTCTGCTGTGGCCCAGGGGTGCAGTAGAGGATGGCCCAAGTCCTTGGGCCCTGCACCCACATGGGAGACCAGTAGAAGCACCTGGCTCCCAGCTTCAGATCAGCATGGTGCACTGGCCACAGCGGCCGTTGGGGAGTGAACCAACAGAAAAGGAAATGCTTTCTCTCCGTCTCTCTCTCTCACTGTCCACTCTGCCTGTCAAAACAAAAGAATATTTGAGCTAAAAGACAAAACCTAGGATATATCTGTCAGTCAAAAAAAGAAGAAAAATTTAGAAAAACCAAAATAGTATTTGAGATCTGCCATACTACCTAATGACCAAACCTAAATGTATTAAGAGTTCTTGAAGGATTGGAAAGAGGGAGCAGATTATAAGACATATTCAATGACATAACAGCAGGAAACTTACTTAATTTGGAAAAAGATAGGGTCATCCAAGTATAGGAAGCACATAGAATGCCTCAAAAATGATGAGAAAATATTCTCATGACAACAGATTGTAGTCAGTACTTCAAAAGTAAAATATAATGCACCCACATGGGAGACCAGGAGGAAGCACCTGGATTCTGGCTTCGGATCGGTGCAGCGCGCCAGCCATAGCAGCCATTTAGAGGGGTGAACCAACGGAAGGAAGACCTTTCTATTTGTCTCTCTCACTGGCTAACTCTGCCCTCCAAAAAAAAGTAAAATATAATGAAAAGGTCCTAAATGTATGTGATAGAAATGCCAGACTATATTAAAAGAATCTTCAATTGGAATGAGAGCTGATTTTTCATCAGAAATGGTGCAGGCTAGGAGAGAATGGAGACAATTCAAGTTCTAAAATAAAAATCTAGTCATCATCCCAGAATATTGTACCCACCAAAACTCTATTTTATTAATATAGGTAAAATAAAGATCTTGCAAATCAAAAAGAAAAGGAAATAATTTGTCACAACTCATCCAACCTTATAGATGACACTTAAGGATGCACTGCTTCACATAGAAACACAGAAAGTATGATTCATGAAGGAAAGGGAAAGCAGATAACATCCTAATATAAGTACAATGGAGTTCCAAAGCAAACAAAGGCAATATTTATGGGAAAATGGTAAGATGAAGTCGTTACCTATCAATAATAACCCTGAATGTAAATGGCCTTAATTATCTAATTATAGACTGGCTAAATGGATAATAAAAGACCCATATCTTTGCTGCATACAAGAGACATTCCTCACCGACAATGATTCACAAAATGAATGTGAAAGGATTGGAAAAGTAATTCAATGCTAAAGGAAAGCAAAATCAAACAGTGGTAGCCACCACGATGTCAAACATAATAGACTTCAAGAAAAACCTGTTAAATAGACAAAGGAAGACATCTTGAAATAATTAAGTGATCAGTTCAACAGGAAGACATTACTATAGTAAATGTATATACCACCAAGCAAGGGTGCTTGTCTATTTATAATGAATTTTAATAGATCTAAAGGGACAAATTGACACCAACACAGTAGTAAGGGGGTAATACAACACTTTCATCAGCGGGCAAATCAACTAGAGAACAACGCAACAATGAAATAACAGAGCTAACCAAAACTACTGTCCTATTGATTTCCAACAGCAGATTTCATACTAAAGCTGCAAAATACACATTCTTCTCATGAGTGCATGGAACATTTTCTAGGATAGATTATTTGCTAGGCTGTAAAACAAATCTCAACAAATTAAAATTAGACATGTTCAGAGAATCATTACTATGAAGCATTATATTCAAATGTCCAAAAATTAAACACAAGTACTGATGTTGTTCTACAACAGGTAAAGCCACAGCCTGCAATGCTGGCATCCCATATGGATGTTGGTTCATGTCCTGGCTTTTCCACTTCTAATCCAATTCCCTGCTAATGGCCTGCAAAAAGCAGCAGCAGAAGGCTGAATTTGTTGTGCCCCTATCACAAACATGGAAGACCCAGGAGAAATTCCTGGCTCCTGGGTTCAGCATCAACCAGTCTTGGTCATTGGCTATAGTCAGTCTCTCTCTCCCCCTTTCTCTTTCTCTCTCTCTCTCCTTCTGCCATCTCTGTAAATCTTTTCAAAAATTGTAAAATAAAAAGCATAGATCCTAAAATGTACAAGAGAAAGATGTCAGATTAGCTTTAAAATATCTCCAATTAGATTCACAGCAGATTTCCAAACAGAAACCCTACAGACTGTGAAAATGGAGAGGTACATTTCAAGTCCTTAGGGAAAAATTTGGCATCCTAGAATAATGTGCTCAGTGAAGCAAACATTTATAAACAGAAGTGAAATAAGGACCTTCCAAAACAAAAAAAAATTGAAATAATTTGTCACCACTCTGCCAATATGAAAAAATGATACTTAAGGATATGCTACACAGAAATAGAGGAAAATAAAAAAGCATGGTGAAATAATGTGAATGCAGAAAGTGTCCTAGTAATAGTATGAAGGAGATCCAAAACAAACAATAAGAATATTTAGAGAGAAATGCCAATAACAAGCCATTACTTATCAATAATGTCTTTCAATATAAATGGAATACAATCTCCAATTAAAAAAAGATGCATACTGGTTGGCTGAATTAAAAAAAACACATTTATATGGTGCCTAAAAGAAACACAGTTCAGTAACAATACACACAGACTATAACTGAAATGTTGAAAAAAGGTATTCTATACAAATATAAATCAAAAGCAATTAGAATTATCTATCATAATATCAGACAATATAGATCTCAAGTCAAAACTTTTTTAATAAAAAGACATTATGAAACAATTAAGGAATCAATTCTACAGGAAGATGTGAATGTATGTGCACCAATGCTAGAGAACTTGATTATTTAAAACAAAATAAGGGATTCAAATGGAGACATTGGATTCAATGCAATAATCAGAGACTTTGGCATCCTACTTTCATCAAGGGACAAATCAATGAGTCAAAAAATCACAAATAATCAAATGAGCTAAACGAGGCTATTGACTAAATTGTTCTGATTTTTATCTACAGAGCATTTATTTCACAGCAGCAGTATGCACCTTCTTTTCATCAGTGGGGCATTTCCTAGAATAGAGTACATGCTAGACTGAAAAACAAGTCTCAACAAATTTTAAAAAATGAGAAATATACCATGTACTTTTTGATGGCAATGGAATGCAGCTGGACAAGAGCAACATAAGAGTTCTAGAAAATATACAAACACGTGGAGAATGAACAACCTGCTCCTGATTGAACAATGGATCTTAGGAGAAATGTAAATGGAAATTTAAAAATTCCTTGAAAGAAAGAAGACAACATAACCAATCAAGTTATAGGATACAGCAAAATAATGTTTAGAGGAAAGTTTATAACAAGTAGTCTCTCCATCAAGAAATTGGATAGGCATAAAATAAACAATCTAACATTGCATCACAAGAGCCTAGAAAAACAAGAACCATCAAACCTCATATTATTAGAAGAAAATAAATAATAAAAATTAGAAAAGAAATAAACATGAAACAAAAAAACATGCACACCAGTGAAATGAAGAGTGAAGGGTTACTGTTAAAAACATAAACAGGGGCCAGCATTCAGGCATAGCATGCATAGCCATCACCTCCGATCCTGGCATCTCATATGGATGTCAGTTCAAGTCCTAGCTCCTTTGTCTCCAATCTAGTTCCCTGTGAAGCACTTGGGAAAGCAATGGAAAATGTGCAAGTATGTAGGCCCCTGCAACCATATGGGAGACTCAGAAGCAGATCCTCGCCACTGGCTTCAGATTACCTCAGTTCTGGTCATTGCTGCTGTTTAAGAAGTGAACCACCTGATGGAAGATCTCACTTTCTGCCTCCTCTCTCTTTCTCTGTAACTCTGCTTTTCCAATAAATAAGTCTTTTTAGAAAGGAAACATAACCAAAATTGTTAAACTTTGGCAAAGCTAACTTAAAATATAGAGAAGACCCAAATTAATAAAATCGGAGATGAAAATATATAACCACTGACACTACCAAATTGAATCTTTAAGAATAATTGCAAACAGCTTTATACCAGAAAATTGGAAAATCTAGAAGATAGGGATAGATTTATGGACACATGCAAACTACAACTATTTAGTAATGAGGACACAGAAAGCACAAAGAGACCAATAAACATGGCAGGTATTGAATAAGTAATAAAGGCCTTACCACAAAGGAAAATCCAGCATTGTTCTACCAAACTTTTTAAAGGAAAACTAATTCCAGTTCCTAAACTATTCACAATAATTGAAAAGAAGGATTTCTCCCAAGGCCTTCTTTGAGACAAGCATCATCTTAATAAGCAAGCCAGAAAAATATACAAGAGAACTATATGCCAATCTCCTTGATGAATATAGATGCCAAAATCCTCCACAAGGTACAGCTGATTAAACCTAAGACCACAAAAAAAAGCATCAACTCAGACCAAGTGTGGTTTACTCTAGGGATGCAGGCATGTTTTGACATACACAAATCAATAAATGTAATAGATATCATTAATAATTTGATGAAGAAAAACCACATGCTTATATCCATGGTTATCTCAAAAGATGCAGAGAGAGAATCTGATAAAATGCAACATCATTTTATGATAACACCTTAAGCAATTTGGGCATAGAAGGAATGTATTTCAACAGAATCAAGGCAATATGTGACAAGCCCACAGACTGCATTTTATCAAATGTGAATAAGATGGAATCATTTCCACCAAGACCCAGAACCATACAAAATAACTTTCATCATTATCATTCAATATATTTCTATAACTTTTATCCACACACAGTTGTTAGGTAAGAAAAAAAGGAGTACAAATTGAAAGAGAAGATCAAATTACCCCTATTTTCAGATGATATGGTCTTATGTGCAGGGAAAACAAATGAATTCAGTAAGAGATTATATGAACTAATGATAGAATTTGGCAAAGTTGTGGGTATTAAAAAACACAGAAAAATCGCCGGTGCCACGGCTCACTAGGCTAATCCTCCACCTTGCGGCGCCAGCACACCGGGTTCTAGTCCAACTTCCAAAGTGACCACTGCAGCTGAGGGGATGGTCAAGTAGGGTCAGCAACATTGCAGGCAGAACTGTAAATTTCTTGTTAGAGATGCCACCTGCCTTTACCTGGCCAGCTCTCCTCCCAGGCCAGCCAAGTAATGAAAGTCAACAGAGTGCCTTCCCCTAAGAGGTTCACACCTCCCTTAGTATGTATCCCATGTGAAGAGATAGATAGGTCTGGGCCTCTTAACTTATAAGGCCTAAAGCCCAACCGATTATTATCAAGCCCCTTCTCTCAGGTTCTATTTGTTTCTCAATCAGAAAACATAATTGTAGCTTAGACAGCACCTTTCTTAGCTCCTCTAATAATGACTCTGTCCTTTGTTCTAGACCCTGTCTAGCACACTTGGGCCTCATTCCTTCGTAATCATAACCTCTACCACCAATGGCTCTACTCCCAACCTGTATGTACTGATGGTCCTCTTCCCTACTTAATGCTGTATAATTGTTCAAACCTGGTAAATGCCACTTTTAGGATCATTGGTTACTATCCTCACCCTGTCTTTTAGGACCTTGTCTAAATATGATCAGAGTCAGCAAACTTGGAAGGCTTCCATAGCCATGGCAACACATGATGACAGCCTGGGGTGCTTACTGGTGCCATAAACTAGAGTGTCAATTTGTTGGGTCAACAACAGGAGCCACTGTGCACTTGCTCCTCATGTGGGATCTCTGTCCTTAATGTGCTGTACATTGTGATTTAATGCTATAACTAGTACTCAAACAGTATGTTTCACTTTGTGTTTCTATGTAGGTGCAAACTGTTGAAATCTTTACTTAATATATACTAAATTGATCTTCTGTTTATAAAGAGAATTGCAAATGAATCTTGATGTGAATGGAAGGGGAGAGGGAGCAGGAGTGGGGAAGGTTGCGGGTGGGAGGGAAGTTATGGGAGGGGGAAGCCATTGTAATCCATAAGCTGTACATTGGAAATGTATATTCATTAAATAAAAGTTTAAAAAAATCAATAGCATTTTTATATACAAACAATATTGTGGCTTAGAAATAACTCGTAAGTCAAGTCCCATGTACAAGCTCTACAAAAATTTGTAATATCTTGGAATAAATTTGACCACTGATATGAAATTTGTCTGCAATTAAAATTATAAAATATTAATGAAAGAAATAGAAAAGAAACACAAAGTAAAAATCTTCATGTTTGTAGATCTAAAGAATTAATATAATCAAAATGTCTTTGCTGCCTAAAGCTATTTACAGATTCAATGCCATCCTAATCTAATCTCAAAGATGTCCTCAGATATAGAAATCAATGCTCCTTAAATGCATATGGAAACACAAGAGACCTGAATAAATAAAGCAATTTTAAACAACAAAAGCAAAGCTGGAGCATAAAAATACCAGATCTCAAGTAATATTACAGGGCAGGTATAATCAAAATAGTTTGGTGCTGACATAAAAATGAACATATTGTTCAATGGAACATAATAGACACCCCAGAAATCAATGCATGCATCTATAGTCAATGAATTGGAGAAAGGACAGTCTCTGCAACAAATGATGTTGGAAAAAATGAATATCATCTGCATAGAGAAGTATGAAACAAGGTCTGGCACTGGGGCATAGTGAGTTAAGTTGCCACCTGCTATGCTGGCACTACATATGGATGCCATTTTTGAATCCTGGCTTCTCCACTTCTGATCCAGTTAAATGGAGTTAGACCTGGGAAAGCAGTAGAACATGGACCAAGTACTTGGGTCCCTGCATCATCTTGGAGAGCCAGAAGCAGCTCTGGTCTCCTTGCTTTGGTGTGGCACAGGCCTGGATGTTTCAGTCATGAGGACAGTGAACCAGCAGATAGAGTATTTCTGTCTCAATCTCTCTGTAATACTGCCTGCCCCAAACAAAATTTAAGAACATGAAAAAAAATTATGAAACAAGACCTCTACTTTACACCCTATATAAAATCAAGTTGCAATGGATCAAAGATCTAAATCTGTTACCCAATGTCATCAAAATGCTAGAAGAGAATATAAGGGAATGTTTAAGAATAATAAATTAGTATTTCTTTGAAACCTACAGGTGTTGAGTGATGTCCATATAAATTAACCACTACTCAAGTAAAGAACTAGAAATCCAGGACTGTTTATATCCTTTGCCCACTTTTTGAGCAGATTGCTTGCTTTGTTGTTGCTTCATTTGTCATCTGCATGACTCCCCAAGTTTCCAGCCTGCACTGGCGATGGGAGATATGTTGATGAGGCTTGGACACCAGGTCCAGGAACATAGCTGGGCAGGCTATGCTGGAGCCAGTGCCACAGAGTCCCTAGGCCTTCATGCGGCTTCCTAGGTAGGCATTGGGTACCAGGTGCAAGGGTTGTGGTGGGGAGGAGCAATCTTGGGGTGGGGTATATGGCTTTACTATTGCACTGTAGGGCCCCTATGGGTCTGGCTGAAAGTGTAGGGAGTGGGTGGCTCAGCACAGGGTTTTAGCAGTCCAGGTCAACATAGGTGGCTTGAAACCTGGCTTCCCGCTGAGCTTGTGCCACAGCCGCGGAGGCAACCCAGCCAGACCACTGGGCACAAACTCCTCAAGGCTTCCACCATTCCCAATGGCAACAATCCGGGATTGGCAAGCCCCGGGAACCCAGCATGCGTGGGGCCCCTGCCGGAGCAGTTGCCTGGCCGTGGTGCTGAAACTCACAGGGACTTCCCAAGCAGGAGGACTTGCTGCAGGGGCTCAGGGACAGTGAACCAGGAGGTGTTGCGGTGGCGCTGGGGAAGGCTGGAGATGGTGAGGCAGGCACTGCGCAGGCACACATAGTTGTACCGTTGTTCTGCATAACAGCCTTGGGAAATGGAATCGGGCACCTCCAGGCCGACCGGATCCAGGGGCTGCAGGCATGGACGGGCACATACAGACTGCTGTTTTCATGTTGGAAGAAAGTGTTGGGACGTGAAGTCCCAAAGAGGCACTCACCACGTCCGTGCTCCGCACCCCGGACATTTCAATGAAGTTTCCAGGAGTGGCCTGGGACAGTGAGTAGTGCATCTGTCACACTGACCCTGGGCACGGTTTCCGTGCCATCTGCACAACCCAGGCTCCAGCCCTGTCACTGATCCGAAAAGGAAGGCTGGAGTCTTAGGTTCATATGCCCCTTAGATCAGGCCCCTGGGGGAAGTGGGGAGGGAGGCGCCTGGAACAGGAGCGCCCAAGCCCTAAGCTCCCTGAACCTTTGCTTCCTGCATCCTCTGTTCTCTGCACTCTGCCCTTGTCTTCTCCTTGCTTCCCAGTCCTGTCTGGAAGCAACATCACTTGGGCATTGCTGGCTCCTCTCTGCCCTGTCCCCAGGCAGCCTTGGCACAGTGATCGGAGCAGGGCCATTTTGAGTCCCGCAGGGGACGGCAAGGGAAGCCAGGCTGTGGGCAGAGGGGCTTTGGTGGCCAGGGTGGCAGTGGCCGCAAGCTGGCACCAAGGGTGAAAGTCTGTTGGGCTGCGTGTGCTGGTGGAGAGGACTCTGAGGCATGGGTGGTGGGTGGCAGTTGTGGCACAGTTGCCCCTCGCCCACCCCCCTCCTTGGAGCTCCTGATATCTTTGGAAGGCTGAACTGGAATGAAGGAACCTGGCACCGGGGGGAATGAAGGAACAGTTAATGAATGGAGAGCCAGAAGCAGCTCTGGTCTCCTTGCTGGTGTGGCACAGGCCTGGATGTTGCAGTCATTAGGAAAGTGAACCAGCAGAGAGACTATTTCTGTCTCCCCCTCTCTGTAACACTGGCTGCCCTCAACAAAATTTAAAAACAGGGCTGTTTATATCCTTTGCCCACTTTTTAAGCAGATTGCTGCTTTGTTGTTGAGTTTCTAAAGCTCCTTATGCGTTCTGAATATTAATCCTTTATCAGACACACAGTTTCAAAATATTTTCTCCTGCTCTTGAACTGCATCTTCACTTTGTTGAATACATAAACAGACATTTTTCAAAGGATGAAATACAAATGGCCAGCCAATACATTTAAAAAAAGTACTCAGGACCACTAGCCATTAGGCAAACCTAAATTAAAATCACAATGTTTTACATCAGTTCAGTTAGGATGGCTAGCATTCAAAAAAAGTTTTTTTTAAATAACAAACTATGCTGAGGATTTGGAGAATATAGTACTCCTATGCACTGTTTGTGATAATGTAAACTAGTACAACCATTATTGAAGACAATATTTAGATTCTTCAGAAATCCAAAAATATATGGGTCCTGAGAAGAAAATCAAAAGAAATAAAATCTGCACATGAAAGAGTTATCTGCACCCTCTCTTTTATCACATCTTGTTATTTGATTTCTTATTTAATGACTCTGGATAAAACATCCAGGGTTATATTAAATAACAACAGTGTGAGTGGGCATCCTTGTCTGGTTCTGGACCTTACAGAGAATGCTTCCAGCTTTTCCTCATTCAGTAGGGTGCTGGCTATGGTTTTGTCATAAATTGGCTTGATTGTGTTGATGAATGTTCCTTCTATACCCAATTTGCTTAAGGTTTCATCACAAAAGTACATCGTATTTTATTAAATGCTTTTACTGGATCTATTGAACAAACTACATGGTTTTTGCGCTTCAGTTTGTTAATGTGATGCATCACATTTATTGATTTGTGGATGCTGAATCATTACTGCACACCAGGGATAAATCACACATGATAAGAATGAATTATCTCTCTGATGTGTTATTTAGGTTTTCTATGTCTTTATGACTATTTTCGAAGATTGCATGTGTCCAGTTGTCTATGCATTCCTTCTTGGTTTCCCTATTTGTTGGTGTACAGTTCTTTGCAGTAATTCCTGATTTTTTTTTATTAATGTGGCATCTGTTGTTATATTTCTTTTTTTCGTCTCTGATTTTACAGATTTGGGCCTTCTATTTCTCTCTCTCTTTTGGATATTGAGCCAATGCTGCATCAATTTTGTTTATTTTTTTCATAAAACCAGCTCTTCATTTCACTTATTTTTGTATTTTTGTATGTTTTGTTTATTTTTGTCTAATTTTGATTATTTATTTCCTTATAGTAATTTTGAATTTTTTTGTTTTCCTAGGTCCTTGAGATGATGCATTAATCGCTCATTTATTTTGTACCTTTCCAATTTCTTCATGTAGGCACCAATTGCTCTAAACTTCCTGCTAAATATTGCTTTTGTTTTTTCATGTAATTTTTGATATGATGTACTGTCAACTTTAGTTATTTCCAGAATTTTTTTTATTTTTCTTATTTCTTCTATGACCGATTGTTCATTCAGGAATGTGTTATTCACTCTCCATGTGTTTGCCTAATATCTAGAAATTCTTGAGTTGTTGATTTTCAGCTCTATTTGATTGTGGTCAGAGAAGATGCATGGTTGACTTCAATTATACTTTGAATTTGCTGAATCCTGCTTAATGGCCTAGCATATGTATTTTTCTAATGAAAGTTCTATGCATGGATGAGAAGAATGTGTATTCTGCCACTGTGGGGTGTAAAATTCTGTAGACATCTTTTAGGTCCATTTGGTCTGAGTGTTGATTAAATCTGTTGTTTCCTTATTGGTTTTCTGTTTAGTTGATCTGTCCACTGCTGAAAGTGGGGTATGAAGGCTCCCATTACCAGTGTATTAGAGTCTACTTTTTTTAGATCCATTAACATTTTTTTAAATAGCCAAGCACCCTGTAATTGAATGGATATACTTTTATTATAGTCGCATTTCCTGTTAAATTGATCCCTTAATCATTACATAGTGCCCTTCTATTTATCTTTTAACTGATATTGTGTTAAATGTATTTTGTCTGATACTAGCTCTTTTTTGGTTCCTGTTAGCATGCAACATCTTTTTCCATCCTTCAACTTTTCATTCTATGTGAGATGTCATTGGTGAGATGTGTTTCATCTATGCATTAAATAAATGTGTTGTTTTTTTTAATGCATCAGTTAGTCTGTATCTTTTATCTGGAGAGTTGAGACATTTGTTTCAAGGTGACAATTGATAAGTAATGCCTTGGCTGCACCATTTTTCTATAAATATTCTTGTTATTTTCTTTGAGTTTCTTGGACTTTTATTGGGGATTTTCTGCCTTCTCATTCTTTCAAAATGCTAGCAATCTTTCTGTGTATAGCACATTTTTAAGCACCTTTTGTAAGGCTGGGTATATTGACAAACGATAAGCACCTGGCTCCTGCCATCGGAACAGCGCGGTGCGCCGGCCACAGCATGCCTACTGCGGCGGCCATTGGAGGGTGAACCAACGGCAAAAAGGAAGACCTTTCTCTCTGTCTCCCTCTACTGTCCACTCTGCCTGTCAAAAATAAAATTAAAAAAAAAACCCTCTTTCAATTTCTCTTTGTTATGAAAGGCCTTTTCATTTTTTTAGCTTTTATTTAATAAATATAAATTTCCAAAGTACATTTTATGGATTACAATGGCTTTTCTCCCTCATAACTTCCCTCCCACCTGCAACCCTCCCATCTCCCGCACCCTCTCCCATTCCATTCACATCAAGATTCATTTTCAATTACCTTTATATACAGAAGATCAATTTAGTATATATTAAGTAAAGATTTCATCAGTTTGCACCCACACAGAACATAAAGTGTAAAATACTGTTTGAGTACTAGTTATAGCATTAATTCACATTGTACAACACATTAAGGACAGAAATCCTACATGGTGAGTAAGTGCACAGTGACGCCTATTGTTGATTTAACAATTGACACTCTCGTTTATGGCATTGGTCATCACCCTAGGCTCTTGTCATGAGTTGCCAAGGCCATGGAAGCCTTTTGAGTTCGCCTACTCCAATCTTATTTAAAAGAGGTCATAGTCAAAGTGGAGGTTCTCTCCTCCCTTCAGAGAAAGGTACCTCCTTCTTTGATGGCCTGTTCTTTCCACTGGGATCTCACTCGCAGAGATCTTTCATTTAGGTCTTTTTTTTTTTTGTCAGAGTGTCTTGGCTTTCAATGCCTATAATACTCTCATGGGCTCTTCAGCTGGATCCAAATGCCTTAAGGGCTGATTCTGAGGCCAGAATGGTGTTTAGGACATCTGCCCTTCTATGAGTCTGCTGTGTATACTGCAAGAAACGTCTTTATTTCACATTTATTCATAGATGAGAGCTTTGAAGGGTACGGTATTCTGGGTTCACAGTTATTTTTTTCTTTCCAGACTTGAACTATATTTTGCCATTTTCTTCCAACTTGTATGGTTTCTGTTGTGAATACTGCTGTGAGTCCAGTGGAGTTGCTCTGAAAGTAATCTGTTGATTCTCTTGTGCACATTTTAGAATCTTTTATTCATCTTTTACTGTGGAAAGTTTGACTTACATGTGTCATGGTGAAGATCTTTTCTGGTCATGTCTGTTAGGAATTTTATGTGCTTCCTGTGCTTGGACGTCTCTTTCTATTTCCAAATTGAGGAATTTTTGTATAATTACTTCACTGAATAGGCTTTCCAGTCCATTCCCTCTTTCCACACCTTCAGGAAATCCTAAGACCTGTATATTGCATCATTTGATAGTATCCTGTAAAACTCCAATGCTGTTTTTAGTTTTCTGTTTCCTTCTCCTTTTCCTTCTTTTTGATCTGATGGTAAGATTTCTAAAGATTTGTCTTTTGGTTTGTATAGTCTTTCTTCTGCCTCGACAGGTTTGCTGTTAAGGCTTTTCACGGCATTTTTTAATTGATGCATTGAGTTCTTCCTTTCTAATATCAATTTTGTTTCCTCTTTAAAATCTTAATTTCACAGGAAAATTTTCATTCAGGTCATGTATAGGTTTCTTTAGTTCATGGATTTTCTTCTGATTGCTTTTGAGTAATTCTATGATTGAATCTTTGACTTCCACTTCTGGCATTTCCTAAAACTACTCATCTTCACATTCAAATATTAAATATTTTGCTCCTTTGGGCGGGGCATCCAGGGTCTTCTTTATCTTTGTTTCTTGTATTTTTATATTTTATTTTAGGCATTTTTGTGATTATTTTTTCCCTCTGATGGCTCTGGGTCTTGGCTGTTGTTGCCATATTCCTGCATGTGCTGTGTGTTCATACCCTCCACAGAGGTCCACAGTGTTCCTCTCCCTCTTGTAGAATTTCTAATGCAGTTTTCACTCCAACTTCCCCTTCAGAGTGCACTTCCTACACTTTAATGTCATTTATTCTACCTAGAACAGCATGTCATCCCCTAATAAGCCATTGTGGGCATCGGACATATTCTACTTTTTAAATTATATAGCTGTATCAACTTGTAACTTTCACATAGTTAAGATATATGTACATTTTAACCCCACAGAAAAAACTGGCGCCAGCACTGGAGTACAGTGTTTTTAACAGCTACGTGTAGTGCCGGCATCCCATATGGGTGCTGGTTCAGTCCCATCTGCTCCAGTTCTGATCCAGCATCCTGCTAATGCACCTGGGAAAGCCATGGAGGATGATGGAATTTTTTTTTATTTTTTTTTTATTTTACAGGTAGAGTTATAGACAGTGAGAGACAGAGAGAAAGGTCTTCTTCCATTGGTTCAACCCCCAAATGGCCGCTATGGCTGGAGCTACACCAATCTGAAGTCAGGAGCTAGGTGACTCCTCTTGGTCTCCCATGTGGGGGCAGGGGCCCAAGCATTTGGGCCATCCTCCACTGCCTTCCTGGGCCACAGCAGAGAGCTAGACTGGAAGAGGAGCAACCAGGACTAGAACCCGGCACCCATATGGGATGCTGGTACCAGAGGTGGAGGATTAACCAAGTGAGCCACGGCGTGCATTGGCCCCAGGATGATGGAAATGTTTAAGCCCTTGCTGTGTGGGCGATCTGGTTAAAGATCCTGGCTTCAGCCAGGGCCAGACTCAGCAACTAAAGATAGTATTACTACCTTATCAAAATTATGTTTATTTTGTGTTAAATGTGCTACTGAGTAACTTGATGTAACAACATGACACTACATATAATGTTTCTAACAATTAGCAAAATATATAATGTTTCTAACAATTAGCAAAAGCATTTTTGAAAAAATTCCCAAAAATCTTCAACAGCTTTCTGAAATAAGTGGGCACGTGGCTGTTGAAGTCACAGTGATTTTTCATGGAATATAATTGTAGCAAGAGAAACTGGTCTTCAGATCAGTTTCGAAGTTTACCTCCTCTGTGGCATTGTGATATTGACTTTGATGTTCAGTCTTTTAGATATTGTGCATAGCACTACAATAAATATAAACATACTGATTTCAGGGCCGGTGCCGAGGCTCAATAGGCTAATCCTCTGCCTTGCGGCACCGGCACACCAGGTTCTAGTCCCGGTCGGGGTGCCGGATTCTGTCCCGGTTGCTCCTCTTCCAGGCCAGCTCTCTGCTGTGGCCAGGGAGTACAGTGGAGGATGGCCCAAGTGCTTGGGCCCTGCACCCCATGGGAGACCAGGATAAGCACCTGGCTCCTGCCATTGGATCAGCGTGGTGCACCGGCCACAGCCTGCCGGCCGTGGCAGCCATTGGAGGGTGAACCAACGGCAAAGGTAGACCTTTCTCTCTGTCCCTCTCACTGTCCACTCTGCCTGTCAAAAAAAAATAATAAAATAAAAATAAACATACTGATTTCAGTGCCCTAGGATATATACCCAGAGACAGGATAGCTGGATCATGTGACTCTAATGTTTGAGAATGTATCTGGTAGCTCATGTAGTGGATGCTTTGTTGTAGGAGCTGATGGTGCTGTAGTGAAATCTTTTGGAGGCAGATATTAGTGTTAAGTGATTAGGATTTTGGGTAGCACCTCCTTTGGAAAAACTTTTACAGTGAGTTCTTACAAGAGCATACTATTATAAAGTGAGGTAACCCCACATGATTGGCCTCTTCAGCACATAGTCACTCACATTTCCATTTTTCTGCCAAGTCCTAACACAACAAGGGGAGCCATAATAAGGGTATAACAAGTGTGTAACTTGGTGATGCTATTCTATGAAAACCCCAAAATAAAAAATACGTAAATTGCTTAAGCAGAAATTAGAAAACATACAAATCCCTTAGGAAGGGACTAGTGTACATTGATTCACAATAAGGATTTGTTGTTATGAGTGATTACCAAGTACTTTCCTTCATTGGCAGATATTACCACTTTCTTACTATCTGCCAGATTCTGTTTTAGGTGCTTCAGTCAGAGCACAAGGAAAACAGACACAGGTCTGTTCTTTCATTGAGCTCTCAGTTTAGTTTATGGAGAGGAAAGGAAATGATTTATGAAAATAGATACATGGCATGCTTGATAATATATACCATTGAAAGTATAAGTGCATATACTTAATAATTACAAATGTGTCTTTGCTGATTGAGATTATTCTTTCCTCTTATCATTTCTCAAAACTTCTGTGTCTTCTAGTACCTCATTCCAATATGACTAACAATGTATTCACAGTTAAATCACTTGAGTTGATTTTGATCCCTACTGTTACTTTATTACCTTCTGTGAACTTTGTGATAATATCATCTAGAGTTCAGTCTATTTGGGCATCCAGTGACTGGAGAAAGTTTCATGCAGTAAAGTTCTTACTCGCAATGATTCTATGACATGGAAAAAAAAACCGAGGACTCCCTCAGACAGCCTGACAGGGGTGTATTATGCCCCTTACACAAGGGACACAATAATAAAATACAATATAAAATTGATTATCAGAGGTTTTCAGGGAGCATGTGGTATGAATTAGGAAACAGAAAATGCTTATTGAAGGACAAAAATTTCACAAAGACAAAAAATTACTGAATAATTTTAATGCCAGGTGATCACAGTTAATAATATTATGTGTACTTCAAAATTGCTAAAAGGATATATTTTTCAGGTGGGCCAATGGCCTAGTGGCAAGATCATGGTTGAGATACCTGCATCCCTTTCAAAGTTGTTGGATTCAAGTCTTGTATTTGGTCCTGATTTCTCCTTCCCATTAATATAAACCATGAAATGTAACAGCTGAGGAATCAGAGAGTTTGGCCCTTACATCCAGGCAGAATATCTGGATTAAGTTCATTCACTTTTACAATGTTTGTTAATTTTATGACATTGGATAAGGAAAATGTACTTCAGCAGGTATAAGGAGAGATTAATCAGTTGGATTGCATTCAAGTTAAGGTTTCTGCTTCTTTCCCATTATATCAGCCTTAGGTTTCCTGCGCTGAAGGACAAATGCACAAGGACTAGAAGAACAGGAGCAAATGAAGGAGAGCCAGCAGCTCTATTCATTGAACCTGGTTGTGAAGAACTAGCTGGGCTGGTTATACAGCAGTCTGCATCTTTGAGAAACATGTGCATCTTCCCTGATTCAAATACATCTGGGAACAGTGGGCCTAACACAGATCTCATGGATAACTGGTCCAGAGTGGAACAAGGAGGATACATGAGAAGTCAACCAGAATGGACACAGAGTATCAACATTTTTGTCCAAATGGGTATCTGAATGTTGAGAAGACATATGTCACCACTTTAACATCAGAGAGTGTTTGACTCATAAAGGATACCCCAGATTTACCACTTCTAATCAGGTTAAAATATCACCTTTGAGTAAGTAATAACAAAATGGTGGCTGGTAGGTATCAGAGAAACAGGAAACTTGTCATTTAGTAAACTGTAGTTCTTCTACTTCTGCAAGTGTAAAACAAACCACTGTTAGGGAAATTGGTAGAAGACTGAAAGACAGAACACATCGACATGGGAGACTGGGGGGTCCACATTTAAATAAGTTGTTTTGAGAAAGACAGTGTAGACCATGGACCATTGTGCTTCTGAAATGCACTTCCTGTGGAGTAGAGGGAAGTAGAGGAAATGCAGCCTGTATTATGCTACCAATGCAGAAGTCCTGGCACAGGGATGTGTGGAGGGGACAGTTTCCTGATTTACAGGTGCTGCATTGTTCCACTGAGACTTTGACACAGAGAAGAAGAACACAGGTTGCCATTGGGAGTCTCCTGGAGCAATGGGAATAGCTTGAAACATCAAATATGTTTGTACTTGTTCTGAAGCAGTGATAACTGTTTTACTTGTATCTGCTGACAAGGACTGCGAGCAGGCAACATGCCCAGACATGCCTCCCTTGGAGAAATGAGTCCACAGTTGAGAAGAGTGGGACCCAGCTGCTCTCCCCTGCAGTCTTCCAGAAACCAGGAATGTTCACCGTTCCCTGGGGTGGCCCCTACTTCTAGTTAGGTCACATCCAGGGATGTCCTGCTGCTAAAGCTGAAGTGACAGTTATGGGCCTGCAGGGAGAGGAGATGATGCCATCCCATCCCTATAACCACATCTTGGGTTTTCATCTCATGATCGATTTACATCAGAGGCTTAGCTGGGTGAGTGTATTTATGTTTTATGTGCAGAGTGAGCTCCAAGCGTGCGTGGATCCTGAGGTGAAGCGGGATTGTTCTAAGTGAAATGGTAGGAGAATTTTCTGCTTGTGATATCAGCTCTAGATATTACTAGACCATTAACACAACTGATGTTTCCAGACATGAAAGATAAGCTTCATGAATAATGGAAGGCCATAAATGAATAGGTTTGCAAAAGTATGTTTGTGATTTCTGATGTACTTGCATTGGTTTTGTATCTGGTTTCACCTACTCTAATATGTTTCTCAATGTTATAATTTTTTTTCAAGTCAATTTGTTCTAGCGAGATACAAGAAACCTGAACTAATCAGTATGCTTTAGTGATATTATTTATTTTGTCAAATTTGGAAATCTTTTAACATGTTTCAGAAAATTTTAGGACTGTTCACCTCATTGCTCCATAAGCTATGCAATGTTTTAATTTTAAACAATAATGAGTTTAATAGGTGGTCGTGAAAATTTTTCCAGTAAAGTGATTGCTGATAACATATTCTGCTTATCAGAAAGTTATCTAGAAGTAAGTTTTATTCTGTGTGAAATACTTTTAAAATTTATTAATTTGATGAATAGTACATGAAAATAAGCAGCATAAGTTCAAACAGCGTCATAAAATAATTTTAGTTTTAGCACTTAGGTTTTTAAAATAAGCTGAGTCATTTAACAGGCTAATCCTCCACCTTGCGGCTCCCACACACCGGGTTCTAGTCCCGGTTGGGGAGCCGGATTCTATCCCGGTTGCCCCTCTTCCAGGCCAGCTCTCTGCTATGGCCTGGGAGTGCAGTGGAGGATGGCCCAAGTCCTTGGGCCCTGCACCCACATGGGAGACCAGTAGAAGCACCTGGCTCCTGGCTTCGGATCAGCACGATGAGCCGGCCGCAGCAGCCATTGGAGGGTGAACCAACAGCAAAAAGGAAGACCTTTCTCTCTGTCTCTCTCTCACTATCCACTCTGCCTGTCAAAGCAAATTGAAATTTTTACACAAATGGGAGAAAAATATTTTGTAATACATAAAGAAAATATTTTGCATCATAGAAAAATAATCACCACTATCATTATTTCTTATTTCGTTCAAAAGTTTCATGATGCATTTCTTTAAAAAAGTTTAAGCATAAAAAGTACCTCTTCCGTTTTAATTTTGTTGCTGAATTAACAAAACTTTCCCATTGGTGTTGTCTAACTCGATTAAGAATACCATTCTCTAGAACCACTGAATATTTAAAATACAAAAAGGGAGGATACAAGCTTGATATTGTTGTAAATAAAGTGGAAAATGACAAGGGTTATTCATTTGTAGCCATGCAGGCATTAACCCTTTAAAAAATTTAATGAACAGAAAATATCTATTGATATGATCAAATATTACAGACTGTTAGGTCTTCAAGTCATTTTAAAACTTTGCATTAGAGAGGAAGATACTCAGGTAGCCTAGGACCACATGAGCCTATCAGGGGACTTGGTGCATGGGACACATTTGTCATTGCTTTCTAAATTTGGCTTTTAACAGAGTTGCTATGGCTATCAGAATGATGGACAGGAGAGATGTTACTGGCTTTTATAATACACAGTTTTATTTGTGGGAAGAGTAAAAATGATTTGTGATGAACTTCATGACAAAAGACAGAGCATTAGTGTAAGGAAGTCTGGTTATTTTGTTGTTTTTCAGGTCTATAAAATGCTTCCTGCTTTCTCTTAAGATGAACAAAATTTCCATTTATGTTATTAAAAAATGTGTATTTTTTCCAAGCTGGCATTGGAATCTTAGCCAATGCCTTCCTCCTTCTCTTCCACATCTTCACTATCCATCAGGATCATAGGACTAAACCCAGTGATGTGCCCACCTGCCACTTGGCTTTTGTCCACATAGTGATGCTACTCACTACACTGGATATTTTATCTGCAGATATATTCAAGTCACTGAATGTTCCCAATGACTTAACATGTAAGGCTTTGTTCTACTTGAGCAGGGTGATGAGGGGTCTCTCCATCTGCACCACCTGCCTCCTGAGCATCATCCAGGTCATCACCATCAGCCCCAGCACCTTCTACTTTTCAAGATTTAAAAATGAACTCACGAAGTATATTATCTGTGCTTTCTCCTGTGTTTGGTCCCTCAACTTATCTTCCAATAGTAACATGATCATCTACACTGTAGCTCATTCCAACATGACCAATCTACTCATTATCAATAAGTACTGCTCACTTCCTTCAATGAAACCCATCATCATGAAAATATTTTTCACACTTGCAGTGTCCCAGAATGTCTTCTTTGTAGCAGTCATGCTGCTCTCCAGTGCATACATGGTGATTTTCTTATCCAGCCATCAAAAGAGGTCTCGGTACCTTCACAGCATGAAGGTTTTACCAAGAACCTCCCCAACAAGAAGAGCCACTCAGACTGTTCTGCTGCTGGTGAGTTTCTTTGTGATCGTGTACTGTTTGGATATTATCATCTCCTCTTCATCATCCATTTTGGGGAAATATGATCCAGTTGTCATAGATGTCCAGAGACTTGTGGGAAATTTCTACGCTACTGTCAGTCCCTTTGTGTTTATTAGTACTGATAAAAGAATAGTCGGAATTCTGCAAAACATGATTAATATAATGTCAGTTTTAACAAGCTGATGAAACAAATTTGAAAACATAATTTATAACACTGTTAGACATTTCAAAAATCCAAGATTTAAATCTAATTTAAATATGTAGAATTGGGGGGGCGGAGCCAAGATGGCGGATAGTGAGGACGTGTGCCTTAGTTTGGGAAAATAAACTTTCATAAAAGTGGAATTACTGCAGCCTCAGGAAAAGACTCAAGAAAAAAACTGCAGAGGAAACGCTTCCGGATCTCGTGGATGAGACACAGAGGACTTACAGGGAACCCACCGCGTGGAAAACCAACCGAAACGAGCCGAGTGGCAGCGGCGGGAGAGGAGCCAGAGCCTCAGAATCTCGCCAGCGCGGGAACGGAGGAGGAGGGTAAGACAAAGACCTGAGAAGTCCGAGACATTGGGGGGAGGGGGAACAGAGGCCTCTCCCTTCACTCACCAAGCAAAACAAAGAGCACCGCGATTTTACATATGTAAAGCTCAGCCAAACTCAGTATCTTTAGTGAAACTGGAGAACACATTGAGGGCTGCATAATCTCTGTGTATGGTCCCAGGGGTAGATCAAACGAATACTCACAAAGGCCAGATTTCAACTACACTCAACTCCACTCCCAACTGAGTCAAAAAAAAAAAAAAAGAGAGAGAGAGAGAGAGCGAGCCAGCAAGGAGCAAGTGAGTGAGAAATCTGGGAGAGTTGCTCTTTACACAGCCTTAAACCTGAAGAAACAAGCATAGCTCTCTGGCCACACCCATCACAGCCCCTAAGGCTCCAACAAAGCAGACAGCTCACTTAGAGGCATAGTATAACGAGAGAAAAAAACAAAAACAAAAACACCACAAATTATCTCTAACATGCCAAGCAAGAAACATAGAAGCGGAGGTTCCAAGAACAGGGAAGGCACTATGACGCCCCCAAGTGAACAAGACACGCCAATGCAAGATTATGAAGATTATGAGATAGAAGAAATGAAAGATACAGATTTCAAAAAATTTATGATAAGAACATTAAGAAGTTCTCAAAAACAAATTCTTGAACTACAGAAATCCTTAATGGACAAGATAGAAAATCTCTCCCGTGAAAATGAAATATTAAGGAGGAATCAAAATGAAATGAAAAAACTAGTGGAACAGGAAACTGCGATAGTGACAAAAAACCTCAATGAAATGAAGAACTCAATAGATCAAATGGCAAACACATTAGAGAGCCTTAAAAACAGAATGGGTGAAGCAGAAGAGAGAATATCGGAATTAGAAGACAGAGAACAGGAAAGGAAACAGTCAAATCAAAGAAAAGAAGAAGAAATCAGAAATCTAAAAAATACTGTCAGGAACCTACAGGATACTATTAAAAAACCTAACATTCGGGTTCTAGGAGTTCCTGAAGGCATGGAAAGGGAGAAAGGATTAGAAGGCCTTTTTAGTGAGATACTAGCAGAAAATTTCCCAGGTTTGGAGAAGGACAGAGACATCCTAGTACAGGAAGCTCAGAGAACCCCTAATAAACACGATCAAAAGAGATCCTCACCACGACACGTCGTAATCAAACTCACCACAGTGAAACACAAAGAAAAGATCCTAAAATGTGCAAGAGAGAAACGCCAGATTACTCTCAGAGGATCTCCAATTAGACTCACAGCAGACTTCTCATCAGAAACCCTACAAGCCAGGAGAGAATGGCGAGATATAGCCCAGGTACTAAGAGAGAAAAACTGCCAGCCCAGAATATTATATCCTGCAAAGCTCTCATTTGTGAATGAAGGTGAAATTAAGACCTCTCACAGCAAACAGAAATTGAAAGAATTTGTCGCCACTCGTCCAGCCCTGCAAAAGATGCTTAAAGATGTGTTACATACAGAAACACAGAAACACGGTCACCAATATGAAAGAAGTTAAAGGAAGGAAACCTCACAGCAAAAGATCACAGGAATCTCAAACCAGATATTAGAAAACATCTTTGGCAAATGGCAGGGCAAAGTTACTCCTTCTCAATAGTCACATTGAATGTTAATGGCTTGAACTGTCCAGTTAAAAGACACCGATTGGCTGACTGGGTTAAGGAACAAAACCCATCCTTTTGCTGCTTACAAGAAACCCATCTATCCAACAATGATCCATACAAGCTGAGAGTGAAAGGCTGGAAAAAGATATACCACGCCAACAGAAATGAAAAGAGAGCGGGCGTAGCCATCTTAATATCGGACAACATAAACTTTACCACAAAAACTGTTAGGAGAGACAAAGAGGGGCACTATATAATGATTAAGGGATCCATTCAACAGGAAGATATAACGATTATCAACATATATGCACCTAATCATAGGGCACCAGCATATTTAAAAGACTTGTTAAGGGACTTAAAGGGAGACTTAGACCCCAATACAATAGTACTGGGGGACTTCAATACTCCACTCTCAGAGATAGACAGATCAACAGGACAGAAGATCAACAAGGAGACAGTAGATTTAAATGACACTATAGCCCAAATGGATCTAACAGATATCTACAGAACATTTCATCCGACATCTAAGGACTTTACACTCTTCTCAGCAGTACATGGAACCCTCTCTAGGATTGACCACATACTAGGCCATAAAGCAAGTCTAAGCAAATTCAAAAGAATTAGAATCATACCATGCAGCTTCTCAGACCACAAAGGAATGAAATTGGAAATTGGCAACTCAGGAATCCCTAGAGCACGTGCAAACACATGGAGATTGAACAACATGCTCCTGAATGAACAATGGGTCATAGAAGAAATTAAAAGAGAAATCAAAAATTTTCTGGAAGTAAATGAGGATAACAGCACAACATACCAAAACCTATGGGATACAACAAAAGCAGTGTTAAGAGGAAAGTTTATATCAATAGGTGCCTACATCAAGAAATTGGAAAGGCACCAAATAGATGAGCTTTCAAGTCATCTCAAGGATCTAGAAAATCTGCAGCAAGCCAAACCCAAACCCAGTAGGAGAAGAGAAATAATTAAAATCAGAGAAGAAATCAACAGGATTGATTCCAAAAAAACATTACAAAAAATCAGCCAAATGAGGAGCTGGTTTTTTGAAAAAATAAACAAAATTGACACCCCATTGGCCCAACTAACTAAAAAAAGAAGAGAAAAGACCCAAATCAATAGGATCAGAGATGAAATGGGAAACGTAACAACAGACGCCACAGAAATAAAAAGAATCATCAGAAATTACTACAAGGACTTGTATGCCAGCAAACAGGGAAATCTATCAGAAATGGACAGATTCTTGGACACATACAACCTCCCCAAATTGAGCCAGGAAGACATAGAAAACCTAAACAGACCAATAACTGACACAGAAATTGAAACAGTAATAAAGGCCCTCCCAACAAAGAAAAGCCCAGGGCCAGATGGATTCACTGCTGAGTTCTACCAGATATTTAGAGAAGAACTAACTCCAATTCTTCTCAAACTATTCAGAGCAATCGAAAAAGAGGGAATCCTCCCAAATTCTTTCTATGAAGCCACCATCACCTTAATTCCTAAGCCAGAAAGAGACGCAACATTGAAAGAGAATTACAGACCTATATCCCTGATGAACATAGATGCAAAAATCCTCAATAAAATTCTGGCCAATAGAATGCAACAACACATCAGAAAGATCATCCACCCAGACCAAGTGGGATTCATCCCCGGTATGCAGGGATGGTTCAACATTCGCAAAACAATCAACGTAATACACTACATTAACAGACTGCAGAAGAAAAACCATATGATTCTCTCAATAGATGCAGAGAAAGCATTTGATAAAATACAACACCCTTTCATGATGAAAACTCTAAGCAAACTGGGTATGGAAGGAACATTCCTTAATACAATCAAAGCAATATATGAAAAACCCACGGCCAACATCCTATTGAATGGGGAAAAGTTGGAAGCATTTCCACTGAAATCTGGTACCAGACAGGGATGCCCTCTCTCACCACTGATATTCAATATAGTTCTGGAAGTTTTGGCCAGAGCTATTAGGCAAGAAAAAGAAATTAAAGGGATACAAATCGGGAAGGACGAACTCAAACTATCCCTCTTTGCAGATGATATGATTCTCTATTTAGGGGACCCAAAGAACTCTACTAAGAGACTGCTGGAACTCATCGAAGAGTTTGGCAAAGTAGCAGGATATAAAATCAATGCACAAAAATCAACAGCCTTTGTATACACAGGCAATGCTTCGGCTGAGGAAGAACTTCTAAAATCAATCCCATTCACAATAGCTACAAAAACAATCAAATACCTTGGAATAAACTTAACCAAAGACGTTAAGGATCTCTACGATGAAAACTACAAAACCTTAAAGAAAGAAATAGAAGAGGATACCAAAAAATGGAGAAATCTTCCATGCTCATGGATTGGAAGAATCAATATCATCAAAATGTCTATTCTCCCAAAAGCAATTTATACATTCAATGCAATACCCATTAAGATCCCGAAGACCTTCTTCTCAGATCTAGAAAAAACGATGCTGAAATTCATATGGAGACACAGAAGACCTCGAATAGCCAAAGCAATCCTGTACAACAAAAACAAAGCCGGAGGCATCACAATACCTGATTTTAGGACATACTACAGGGCAGTTGTTATCAAAACAGCATGGTACTGGTACAGAAACAGATGGATAGACCAATGGAACAGAATAGAAACACCAGAAATCAATCCAAACATCTACAGCCAACTTATATTTGACCAAAGATCCAAATCTAATCCCTGGAATAAGGACAGTCTATTCAATAAATGGTGCTGGGAAAATTGGATTTCCACGTGCAGAAGCTTGAAGCAAGACCCATACCTATCACCTTACACAAAAATCCACTCAACATGGATTAAAGACTTAAATCTACGACCCGAAACCATCAAATTATTAGAGAGCATTGGAGAAACCCTGCAAGATATAGGCACAGGCAAAGACTTCCTGGAAAATACTCCAACAGCACAGGCAGTCAAAACCAAAATTAACATTTGGGATTGCATCAAATTGAGAAGTTTCTGTACTTCAAAAGAAACAGTCAGGAAAGTGAAGAGGCAACCAACAGAATGGGAAAAAATATTTGCAAACTATACTACAGATAAAGGATTGATAACCAGAATCTACAAAGAAATCAAGAAAATCCACAACAACAAAACAAACAACCCACTAAAGAGATGGGCCAAAGACCTCAATAGACATTTTTCGAAAGAGGAAATACAAATGGCCAACAGACACATGAAAAAATGTTCAAGATCACTAGCAATCAGAGAAATGCAAATCAAAACCACAATGAGGTTCCATCTCACCCCGGTGAGAATGGCTCACATTCAGAAATCTACCAACAACAGATGCTGGAGAGGATGTGGGGAAAAAGGGACACTAACCCACTGTTGGTGGGAATGCAAACTGGTTAAGCCACTATGGAAGTCTGTCTGGAGATTCCTCAGAAACCTGAACATAACCCTACCATACAACCCAGCCATCCCACTCCTTGGAATTTACCCAAAGGAAATTAATTTGGCTAATAAAAAAGCCATCTGCACGTTAATGTTTATTGCAGCTCAATTCACAATAGCTAAGACCTGGAACCAACCCAAATGCCCATCAACAGTAGACTGGATAAAGAAATTATGGGACATGTACTCCATAGAATACTATACAGCAGTAAGAAACAACGAAACCCAGTCATTTGCAACAAGATGGAGCAATCTGGAAAACATCATGCTGAGTGAATTAAGCCAGACCCAAAGAGAAAAATATCATTTGTTTTCCCTGATCGGTGACAACTGAGCACCAAAGGGGAAACCTGTTAAGTGAAATGGACACTATAAGCAACAATGAACTGATCAGCTCCTGTCCTGACTTAAGATGTACAATGTAATACTTTATCCATTTTAGTATTTGTTGTTATTGTTGTTGTTCTAGTACTATTGGTTGAACTCAGTAATTAACACACAATTATTCTTAGGTGTTTAAATTTTAACTGAAAAGTGATCCCTGTTAAATCTAAGAGTGGAAAAAGAGAGGGAGGAGATGAACAATTTGGAACATGCTCAATCGGTCTGGCCGCAAATGGTGGAGTTAGAAACGTGCCAGGGGATTCCAACACAATTCCATCAAGATGGCATGTACCAATGCCATCGCACTAGTCCAAGTGACCAATTTCAGCTCACAATTGATAGCTCTGATAGGTCTAAGACTCAAAGAGATCACACAAACAAGACAAGTATCTGCTAATACTAACTGATAGAATCAAAAAGGGAGAGGAAGATCCAACATGGGAAGTGGGATACACAGCAGACTCATAGGATGGCAGATGTCCTAAACAACACTCTGGCCTCAGAATCAGCCCTCAGGGCATTCGGATCTGGCTGAAGAGCCCATGGGAGTATAGCAGGCATGGAAAGCCAAGATATCATGGAAAAAAAAAAAAGACCTAAATGAATGATCTCTGTGAGTGAGATCCCAGTGGAAAGAACGGGGCCATCAAAGAAGGAGGTACCCTTCTCCGAAGGGAGGAGAGAACCTCCACTTTGACTATGACCCTATCGGAATAAGATCAAAGTCAGCGAACTCTAAAGGCTTCCATAGCCCTGGCAACTCATGACTAGAGCCTAGGGAGATTACTGACGCCATGAACAGGAGTGTCAAATTGTTAAATCAGCAACAGGAGTCACTGTGTACTTACACCCCATGTGGGATCTGTCCCTAATGTGTCGTCTAAAGCCAAGTGATGCTATGACTGGTACTGAAACGGTATTTTTATACTTTGCGTTTCTGTGTGGGCGCAGACTGATGAGGTCTTTGCTAATTATATACTGAAGTGATCTTCTGTATATAAAGAGAATTGGAAATGAAAAAAAAAAAAAAACTGGTGTTAAAATGGAAATGGCATAGAAAATTAATTAATTTGAAAAAAAAAAATTCTGTAGGATCTCTGTCTTTAATGTGCTGTACATTGCTATTTAATGCTATAATTAGTAATCCAATGGTAGTTTTTTCACTTGATGTTGCTATATGGGCAAAAAGTTGAAATCTTTACCTAATATATACTAAACTGATCTTCTGTATACAAAGAGAATTGAAAATGAATCTTTACATGAATGGAAGGGGAAAGGGAGCGGGAAAGGGGAGGGTAGCGGGCGGGAGGGAAGTTATGGGAGGGGGGAAGCCATTGTAACCCATAAGCTATACTTTGGAAATTTATATTCATTAAATAAAAGTTTAATAAAAAAAAAAACAAAAAAAATATGTAGAATTGTACTTTTATTTTTACTTTTATCTAAATATTTTTCTTTGGCACTGCCAAAGAAGAATTGTGTATCTTAGTTCAAAAGTGTGAATGTATATCTCTTACACTTTCCTGACTTAATGTAGGAAAAGATTTTTTATTTCTCTTTGAGTGTAAACCTAATGAAGCTACTTTAGTACTCAATCCTAAAATCTTTTTTAAATGTTTAACAAATGATATTAAGTCTTACTGCAGAAAGGAATCTAAATTTACCTTTGTTTATTTTAGGAATATTCACAAAGTATCCCATTCTACTGTAATGACAGTTTCTCTAATCTGTTAATAATTATCTCTGTTTTGACACTATATACATTGGGAATTTTGCTCTTGTCTTTGTAGATTATATCCTTCTTTTCTCACTTAGGTAAGTCTTTTCTTCCTCTTTGCTGTTAAAAAGTATAGATAATATGTTAGTATATTATTAAACTCTCAGTTTCTGAGATAATAAACTTTTAAATTCTTGGATTTGTGTCTCATGGTAAGTTTGAGAAACTGAAATAGAAAAAAAGTGGAATATTTGCTTTTGTTTCTATTGTATAGTCCAGATAAAATTAGATTATTTGATTCCTTCTAATTATAGCCTTTGTATATGTGGACTCATGTTCTAACTTCTGTTTATTTTCTCTCTTTATTGTGTTTAAAATTTATCCTTTGTTTCCTGATGAAATTATCTCTCATGCATTTCTGTGATTAATTAGTCCAACTATCAAATGAATTACTTGGCTGTATTTAAATTCATATATTTCATTCATAGTTATTTATGTATTTATTGAATTGAGCCCATCAATGAAAATGACTGATTTCCAAAGGAGGTACCTTTCTCTGAAAGGAGGAGAGAACTTCCACTTTAACTATGACCTTGTCTAAATAAGACTGGAGTAGGTGAACTCAAAAGGCTTCCATAGCCTTGGCAACTCATGATAAAAGCCTAGGGTGATTACTGATGCCATAAACAAGAGTGTTAATTGTTAAATCAATAACAGGTGTCACTGTGCACTTACTCCTCATGTAGGATCTCTGTCCTTAATGTGTTGTACAATGTGAATTAATGCTATAACTGGTACTCAAACACTACACTTTGTGTGTCTGTGTGGGTACAATCTGTTGAAATCTTTACTTAATGTATACTAAATTGATCCTCTGTATATAAAGATAATTGAAAATGAAACTTGGTGTGAATGGAATTGGAGAGGGAGCGGGAGATGGAAAGGTTGTGAGTGGGAGGGAAATTATGGGGGGGGAGCCACTGTAATCCATAAGCTGTACTTTGGAAATTTATATTTATTACATAAAAGTTTTTAAAAAAGACTGATTTCTATGCTGATTTTTTCTCTTGTGGTATAAGTGAAAATGTATATTTTTTCTTTTTAAATGAATCTTTGTTTAATAATTTGCAGCTTTTAACTATTAAGTTCATAAATGTTAATGGCTCATAATAATGCTTAACAATTTATGTTCTGTTTATGAATCCCTCTGATTCACCAAATTGTTTTTGTTCATACTATCTTCAAGCATAACTTCATTCTGTATCATTCTTTTTAAATATGTATATTGTCTATTTAAATATTGATAAATATTATCCTCAACTTCCCCCACCAGCATTTTTCATTCTATTCTTACATGCTCCCATCTCTTAGACTGCTGGAAAGTAATAGTTTCAGATTGGTACTTATGTAATAGTTCCCAAAAAATAAATCATTTGTTAGACTGGATTTATCCATTAAGCCACAATATTGCCGCTGCAGTCTGCATTTAATTAGAAGTATATCTGTAACATACTATACATTTCCTAAATGATCCCAAATCAAGTATTCCATTTCTTGTGGTCATAGTTTCATAATATATAGAATGAATTAAAAATAGTCACATGAAATGTTGTTGGCATAATTGGTATTAAAGACAATTTGTTATGTCATAGTCTGATCCAGAGAGAATTGCATAGAAATTTCAGTGAACACACACAGAAAGTTGAGTGTATTTTGTAAAATATTTTGGTAGACTCAGTGTAAGAGTAGATGGTTCTAGCCTTACTCCCAAAAAATCTCTGATATGCAGAGGAATGCAATTTCCAAAGTCATATTCAAGTATGATACCCAAACTGTTAAGCCCTGATCCAAAATTTTTAAAACATTTCAATGTATTTATTTATTCATTTTTTATTTTTGAATGTTAGAGTTACATATATAGGGAGAAAGGGAGTGAGGGAGAGAGGGACAGACATCCTCCAACCAACAGTTCAGTCTGCAAATTGCCACAATGGCCAGAAATAGCAAAGATGGAAGCCCAGAGCCAGGAGCTTCACATGGGTCTTCCACATCCATGCAGGGATCCAAGGACTTCAGCCATGTTCTGCTGCATTTGCAAGTGCATTAGCAGGGAGCTGGATGGAAGCAGTTCAGCTTCTTCTCATACCGATGCCCAAATGGGATGCGGGCATATTACACCATAATGCTAGTGCTGAAAATGATTTTTAAAAGAAAATTGTGGTTCAGTTAAAAAATAAGCTGTTAATAAATTGGAGTGAGTGTTGTTTCATAGGAGTAAAAATGCCATCTTTGATGCTGGCATCCTATATGGGTGCCTGGTTGAGTCTCCGTTGTGCCACTTCTGATCCAGCTCACTGTTAATGCATGTGGAAAACAGCAGAGGATGGCACAAGTGCTTGGGTCCCTGAACACTCTTGCAAGATAAGGAAGAAGCTGATGTCTCCTGGCTTTGTCCTGGCCAAGCGCTGGCTTTTGTGGCCATTTATGAGTTGAAACTGCAGATGGAAGCTCTCTCTCCATCTTTCTCCTTTGCGCTGTAAATCTGCCTTTCAAATAATTAAAACAAACATTTTTGGAGCCAATAAATTATAATCACATTTCAAAAAATTAGTTAAATATCCTACAAATGCCCAATGGGTTAAAGTTAAACATGGAGAAAGCAAGAAAGAAACAGGAGAAAGATATATAAACTGAAAGGGACTGTGAACAAAATGGAGGAATCTGGAAAACATCATGCTGAGTAAAAATAAGACAGTCCCAAAGTGAAAAATATCATATGTTCTCCCTGATCAGTGACAACTGACAGCACCTAAAAGGAAACCTGTTGAAGTGAAATGGACACTATGAGAAACAATGAATTGATCAGCCCTTGTCCTGACTGTCGAGGAACAACTTATTATTTTATTGCATTTACTAGTTTTTTGTTCTACTTAATACCATTGGTTGAACTCTTTAGTTAACATACAATTATTTTTAGGTGTTTAAATTTAACTGAAAAGTGGGAATAAGAGAGGGAAGAGATGTACAATTTGGCACATGCTCAATCGGACTTATCCCTAATGGTAGAGTTACAAACATGCCAGGGAATTCCAATTCAATCCCATCAAGGTGGCATGTACCAATGGAATCTTACTAATCAAAGTGATCAGTTCATAATTACTAAAAAAGATAGGTTTAAGTGTCAAAGGGATCACATAAACAAGACCAGTGTCTGCTAATACCAACTGATAGAATTAAAAAGGAGAGAACAATCCAACATGGGAAGTGGGATACACAGCAGACGCATACAATGACAGATGCCCTAAACAGCATTCTGGCCTCAGAATCAGCCCTTAAGGAATTCAGATCTGGCTAAAAAGTCCATGAGAGTATTTCAGGCATGGAAAGCAAAGACACTCTGGCAAAAAAAAATGAAAATGAATGATCTCTGCAAGTAAGATCCCAGCGGAAAGAAGGTGTCATCAAAGAAGGAGATACCTTTCTCTGAAAGGAGGCGAGAACTTCCACTTTGACTATCTCCATATCTAAATAATATTGAAGTTTGTGGACTTAAGAGGTTCCCGTAGCCTTTGCAGCTCATGACAAGAACCTCAGGTGATTACTAGTGTCATCAATAAGAGTGTCAATTGTTAAATCAACAACAGGCATCACTGTGCACTTACTCCCCATGTAGGATCTCTGTCCTTAATGTGTTGTACTATGTGAATTAACAGTAAAACTACTACTCATACAGTACTCTATACTTTGTGTGTCTGTGTGGGTGCTGTCTGTTGAAATCATTACTTACTATATACTAAATTGATCTTCTGTATATAAAGATAATTGAAAATGAGTCTTGATGAAGAATGGGATGAGAGAGTGAGTGGGAGATGGGATGGTTGCGGGTAGGAGGGAGGTTTATGGGGAAAAGCCGCTATAATCCAAAAGCTGTACTTTGAAATTTATATTTATTAAATAAAAGTGGGGGGGAAAGAGGCTTCCAGAGCCTTGGCAGCTCATGACATGAGCCTCAGGTGAATACTGGTGTCATCAATAAGAGTGTCAATTGTTAAATCAACAATGGGAGTCACTGTACTTTTGCTCCCCATGTAGGATCTCTGTCCTTAATGTGTTGTACTATGATAATTAATGGTAAAATTACTACTCAAACAGTACTTTATACTTTGTGTATCTGTGTGGGTGCAAACTGTTGAAAGCTTTGTATATACCAAGTTGATCTTCTGTATATAAAGAAAATTAAAAATGAATCTTGATGAAGAATGCGATGGGAGAGGGATTGGGAGATGGGATAGTTGTGGATGGGAAGGTGGTTATGGGAGAAAAAGCTGCTATAATCCAAAAATTGCATTCTCAAAATTTATGAAATAAAAGTTTTAAAAAGGTAACAAACAAAAAAGATGGTTACACCAGCCCTGTTTTTGGTTTCTGTTGGCATGGAATATCTTTTTCCATCCTTTCACTTTCAGTCAGCATGCATCTTTGTTGGTGAGATGTGTTTCTTTAGGCAGCAAATAGATGGGTTTTGTTTTTTAATCCATTCAGCAAATCTGTGTCTTTTAACTGAGCAGTTGAGGACATTTACATTCAAGGTGACTTTTGATAAGTAATGACTTTGCCCTGCCATTTTTCCAAAAAATATTCCTAATTTATACCTTGAACTTCCTTTGATCTTTTGCTGAGTGATTTTCTTCCCTTACCTTCTTTTGTATTGATGACCAGGTATCTGTGTACAATACATCTTTAAGCATATTTTGCAGGGCTGGAAGGGTGGTGAAAAATTCTTCCAATTTATTTTTGTTATGGAAGGTCTTTATTTCACCTTCATTCACAAATGAGAGCTTTGCAGGGTATAATAATCTGGGATGACAGGTTTTTTTTCTTAAAACTTGGACTATATATTGCCATTCTCTCCTATCTTGTAGCGTTTCTGATGAGAAGTCCACTGTGAGTCTAATTGAAGATCCTCTGAAAGTAATCTGGCACATCTCATGTGCACATTTTAGAATATTTATGTTCCACTGTGGTGAGCTTGATTACAATATGTCATAATGAGGGTCTTCTCTGGTCATGTCTACGTGTTTCTTGTACTTGGATATCCCTTTCTTTTGCCAAAACTGGGATTGTTCTTGCTATTATTTTACTAAAAAGGCCTTCTAATTCTTTCTCTCACTCCATGCACTCAGGGACTCCTAGAACTCATATATTGGGTATTTTTTATAGTAACTTGTAGATTGCCAACCATGTTTTTTAGTTTTCTAATTTCCTCTTCTTGTATTTTGTTTGACTGTATACTTTCCTATTTTTTGTCTTCTAAGTCCAACATTCTCTCTTCTGTTTCACTGATTCTGTTTTTAAGGCTCTCCACTGCATTTTTATCTGTTCTATTCAATTATTCATTTCATTATGATTCCTCTGTAAGACCTCAATTTTATGGGAGAAATTCTTTCATGTCCTGCACTGATTCAGTAGTTCATGTGTTTGCTTTTGATTACTTCTACTTCTATGATCAATTTTTTGAGTTCCATTTCTTGCATTTCTTCTATCTCCTCATTTTCACAACCTAGTATTGAAGTGTCATGGTCTTTTGGGTTCATCATGTTGTCTTCCTTATTCTCGTTTCTTGGATTGGTGCATTTGTTGTTCAACATTTGTGGAAATAACCATTGGTTTCTTCAGTTTCTTCTATTTTTTGGCTGTGGTGGCTTTTATCATTGTATTATGACTCTGTAGATAAGTGGAATGTCTGCTTTCAGTAAATCTCTAGAGACTGGTAGTAGGTGTGGCCCAGAGAGCTCTATTCAATTCTCCATAGTTAAGGGCATGCCTAAGGTGACACACTCAGGTTTGGCATGGTAAGTCTCTCTCTCTCTCTCTCTCTCTCTCTCTCTCTGAAAGGAGGTATATTCTGCTCAGCTGAGTCCTACTCAATGGAGACCAGAGCCTGAGCGTTAGCCCCCATGGGTATAATATTCATCTACTTTGTCCCAGTGGGTATAAAATTCACCCACTCTGTCCCAAGGACCACACAAAGGACCTGTGCAGCCCTCTATATAAGTTCAGATTCCCCAGCAATGTCTCTCACCAGGTAACCAAGAATCCCTGAGCTTGTGGAGTCTCACAGTGAGACTGCTCAAAGTCCCAGCCACAGCATAAGTCCTCCTACACACCCTCAGTTTTTTTCATGACCACAATTCAGAAGCTTCCCACAGACACATGCTCCTAGCCCTCTGTTAGTTCTCCCCATAAGAATCAGGAGTCTTCACTAGGCTGGTTGCCAGGTACAGACACAAACTGGTGCAGCTGTTGCATATGTCCAAAATGGCACCCAATGTATTTGCTTGTTACAGTATGCCTTTGTAAAGTGATTGGAGAGAGAGAAACGTGTCCATCCTTTCCTTTTTTTCTCCTGCAGTTTGGCTGGAACACTTTCCCTCACAGAGTTACAAGCCTGATTCCCTCTAGGCTCTTCCTGCAGCTTTTTCACCAGTGGTTTATGCTGCTCTGACCTGGTCTCACCTCACTTTCCAGTGCTGGTACATAGGCTCTCGGCTGTTGGTGTCCCAAGCCATGGGTGCCTATGCCCTCCACATAGGTCCACCGTGTCCCTCTAATTTTGGTAGAGTTTCCTCTGCTGTTTTTTTTCCCTAACTCTTCCCTGAGACTACACTATCTCCACTTTTTTTTTAAACTACCTTCTCCTGGGGTTGAGCAGTAAGCTCCCTCCCTATTCTGTTGGAACCCCTTGCTAGGCCTTTGTGTCAGGAGAGTGTCTCATAAAATGAATTTAGAAAAATTTTGGAATTGTTATTTAAGTATTTGGTGGAATCGTGTAGATAAGTGCACAAATTCTGGATTTAGTTAATTCATATTATCTTATTATTTGTTGAATCTCTTGGCTGATGAAAATTCTGTTCCTATTTTCTGTTTCTTCCTGATCATGTTTTGTTAGGTTGCATGTTTCTACGGATTCATCCATTTCTCCTAGATAATCAAATTTGTTAGTGTACTCATTCTCGGTCTTAAGATTATTCCTGTGGTATCATTTTTAATGTCTCCATCATCACTTTGATTTTCTTTTTAAATTTTCACACTGTTTTATTTGTTAGTGTAGACTAAGGATTCAATAATTCTCTATATCTTTTTGAAGAAAAAACTTTGGAGCAAGTATTTTGTTGAGCAATTAAATGCCATTTGAGATGCCTTGATCACGTGTTGGAGTGCAGGCTGTATTCCTGTTTCCAGCTTCCTGATAAATGCATCCTAGGGAGCAGCAGGTGATGAATCAACTACTTGGTTCTCTACCACTCACATGGAGGGCCTGGATGAGTTACTGACTCCTGATTTTGGCCTGCTCAGCCCTGATATTTATGAACTTTTAGAAAATAAATTTATTGTTGGAAGATCTCTCTCTGTTCTTTGTCTTTCTCTGGATCTCTACCTTTAGGTATATTTAAAGCAGCATTTAGTATTGTCAATCGTTTGCATTTTTTTTCTATTTTTAGGTTTCTCTAATTTTGTTAAATCTTTTCTAAATTGGTTAATCTTCTGTTCTTTTTTCTGTATCCTTTATTTGTAATGTTCCATTGTCTATTTGATATTTTTCTTTTTTATGTATGTGCTCATTGCCATAGACTTCCCATTCAGTACAGTTTGTGTAATGTCCCATAAGTTATTGTGTGTTTTGTTTCCGTTTTTGTCTCCTATAACATATCATTTTTATTTATATCTCATTGGCCAGCACAGGATTCACAGTCTCACTCTGCCACACAGAGTTCAGGAAGAATAATCCCACCACACATCTGCAGTGAGCAAAAGACAGGAAAGCATGATCAGCATCACTGGTGACGACCATGAAACTTACGGAATCTCTACCCTTATCAATGAGAGCAAATAAGGAGCCATATGGAAAGAAGGATGAATGGCCCCAGTGTGTAGTTGATTCCAAGTTAATGTTCAGTGCCAGAACTAGAGCAACACTGAGTGCCTTTCTCACTTGGACAAGGAACAAAACAGGTCCTGGAATATTGTGTTTTGCAGGCAAATAAACCAGTCCTGATAGAAGATAGGAGTCAGGAATGGGTTTCCAGCTGGTAGGTTGAAGTTGCATGGCACCTGTGTTTCCCCAGTTTGCCAGTTTATGGATATAACAGTCACAAGCAGTATTTCTCTGACTCTGTAGTCAGTTCTTTTTATAGCTCTGGGATCCCCAAGCACACACAATGTTTCTGGTGTGTTCTCAAATTGTCCTTCTGAGATTCTACCTAACATCAGCTATTTGCCCCTTCCCACTCTGACTTTGTACATCTCTTGTTACTGCAAATGTCAAAAGCAAAGTTCTGCTGGCACTGTTATCCAAGGTCCCTGGGATGCAGAATTGCAGCTTCAACCTTGCAGATGTCTATGCTGAAAGTACTCATTGCTAATTCTTACAATGCTCTGAGTATCCTCTTGCTGCCTGGGCAAGAGGATTGGGCAGGGATGCTGGCACAGAGATGCTAGCATGGCTGATGTTTTAGGCTGGTCACTTCCCAAGATTACTAGTGATGTCCTTTTTATCCCATTCAGGATTATAGGTCTTCATTTGATCAACTGCCAACAATAAGCCTTTGGACATGTGTTGCATTGCTTGGGGTAACGATATCACCACTTCCCTCTCTAAACTTCATCATCCCTTGGTCAGACTTAGCTCAATGGCACTTTCTCAGAGAAGTCTTACTTTACCCCTCAAATGTACTCAAGCCCTCTGCTTTGAGAACTCTCTCCCTAATGTTGTACTTGCTGATAGAGGAGTTGGAAGAGTGAACACCCCTAGCTCAAGAGTATTTCAAATCAGCTGTTCTCAGAATCCTTGTAAGATGCCTTGATCACATGTTGGAGTGCTGGCTCTATTCCTGTTTCTAGATTCCTGGTAATTGCACCCTAGGAAGCAGGTACCACCTTGCAACCTCAATGTGACAACTACTCATACCTGCTTTGTGATCTCAGGGAAAAAATGTAAGCCCATCAAACACATTGACCTTGCAGAGGGCAACTTGGCAGTTTCTTGACTCAATAAGCTGATGTAGATGTCTAGAAAAGGAATCTCTCCCTTTGTTCTACAACTTTCTCACATCCAGGAGAGTGATCTATTGCCCACTGTAGGCATAGAGGCACTCCCAATGAATTTTCAAGGCATAGCAATTACCTTAGATGCTCCTTGTCCTTCAAGTACTTGTCATCAGCCCATTACTATGCCTAATATTTTTTTGAAAAGCTTTTGAGCAAAGGGCATTACAAGTACACCCATAGAGGCATGTGTAAGTGAACTGGGATCAATCCTTGTTAGGGATACTACACAGGTATTGAAAATATGGAGAAGGAAAAGACAGTTGTGTTCTATATGGTAAAATGCAATTAGCAGTTTTCAAACCTAGAGTAGAAAACTGGCTCACTGGTTGTGCACTAAATTTGAGCAGTCATTGTTATGTCCAGTGTGTGTGTGTATGTGTGTATGTCTGCATATATATCACTTTAATACTTAATTATATGGTACCATTTAAATTTCAGGAAATTTCACATTAGTAATTTCTAACTGTGAGATCTTATTTAACACAAAGCTGTCATTTCTACTCCTACCTGGATCAGAGGGGACAGATGGAGCTCCTAGGTCTTTCTTTCTCCTGTTTGGTCTCTGTAGGCATCTAGGTTTGGGATCCTTGCTGTTCCCAGATGACATGATACACTTCCAGGCCATCTCCTGAGTACCTCCCCCCTACTACTCAGAATCTCATTGGCAGCTTATAATCATTCAGAGACAACAGAACAGTAAAACTTAACCCCATAAATTACATGAAAAATAAAACAGGCCCAGAGATGACAGGTGACTCACAGTCACACAATTTTTACTTTTTTAGCAAAGTGGAAAGCAACTCCAGGCATTCCAACTCTGATATTTAAGTTTCTGAAGTAATAAAAGGGATTCTATTTTTTCCTAATTAATTCTTCCTCTCACTTTGATATAGTCCGGTTTCTACTGCTTTGGATTTTCCTCTTTTCTAACAGCCCAGAGGTTCTATGCTCATACTGCAATAGCCACACTTACACATTTGAAGTATAGCATTTGAACTTATGATAACAATACTATGCTCATGTGGCAGACACTAATATTCAGCCTGTTGCCTCCCTGACCACATCTGGGCCCACTATGATGATGTCCCCAAAGCCAGACCACATAAATAAAGGACAAGGGAGCTGGTTTTCCATATCCCACCCCACCTCCTCTGCTTCTGCCAAAGTTTGGAGAAGAGTAAATGTCCCTCATCTGCTGCTTCTGAGTCACCAGGACATACCTCGAGTGGTCCAGGAATCCATAGGCAACCCAGGGAATCCTCCATTCCAAGTTCTGGGTTCCCTGAAGAACAAGAGTTACATGCATGGAAAGAGCCATCAGTGAGCCACAGTTCAAATCCAGGCTCTGCCAGCTTGCCAGTTATCTACTTTCCTGTGCCTCAGTTGCTTTATTTATCAAATGGAGGCAGCCACCTCTTCTTCAAAGGATTATGCTGAGAATCAGGTGAGAGTAAGCCATGTTCCATCCTGCCCAGAGATCACAGGACAGTGAGATCTTCCAGTTGCCAAACCAAGTGGCCACGTTGCTGTGTTATAAGCAGACTTCCTCCCTCCTTAGTATCCAATATGCACCTGGAAGGAAAACAAATCACACAGCAGAAATAAGTTGGCCAGGATCCACCCTTAACTTCAGAAGATAGCTTGTGCTGAGCTGTGATGCACAATGAGGTTTCCTGTTCTGGGGTCTCCCAAGCATCACCAGTCCCTTTGTTATACTCCTAGCCTCAGCACTAACCAGTTGTGACCTATGTCTCCTCACCCTCAGGTTGCTACACTAAGTGGGGATTTCCAGGCATAGCTGAGTTCCCTGCATTTTGTCTGTCCACCAATCCTTCCTCGATTTTTTGTGGTTTCAGTCCTATGAGAACAGGCACATAGGAGGAAATAAAGAGTAAGCTCACCAGTGCTGGACAAACACAACATGAATCTTTCTCTTCCCATCCCAGTACATGGATTCCTTGATGATAACCCTCGAGTGAAAAGAGGCTTGGAAGCTAGAGAGGATTTTTGACTCTACCCAAGGCTGACTCCGTGGAGCCAGCTGATAACCATTTATCCAAACAGACATATGACCAAGAGGTTGGGCCTATTTATCCTGGCTAAGCATGATGGCTCCAAGGCTCACTGGGCTAATCAAAATCTTACCCCCAGGAAACTTCAAACCTTGTATGAAAACCCTCAGAGGGAGAGTCTCTGGAACTGATGCCTAGAGGAAGCTCATCTCCTCCTAATGACATTAACAGGGCTTTAAGGTTCCCTATATTTCCCAAATCCTATCTTTAAAATTGTGCCTGTGTGTATATATGTGGTGTGTGCATTTGCTTATACATGGCATTCTTCTCAGAGCTTGAAAAATATCATGTTAAAATTCCCCTTTGGCGCTCAGTTGTCACCGATCAGGGAAAACAAATGATATTTGTCTCTTTGGGACTGGCTTAATTCACTCAGCATGATGTTTTCCAGATTGCTCCATCTTGTTGCAAATGACTGGGTTTCGTTGTTTCTTACTGCTGTATAGTATTCTATGGAGTACATGTCCCATAATTTCTTTATCCAGTCTACTGTTGATGGGCATTTGGGTTGGTTCCAGGTCTTAGCTCTTGTGAATTGAGCTGCAATAAACATTAATGTGCAGATGGCTTTTTTATTTGCCAAATTAATTTCCTTTGGGTAAATTCCAAGGAGTGGGATGGCTGGGTTGTATGGTAGGGTTATGTTCAGGTTTCTGAGGAATCTCCAGACAGACTTCCATAGTGGCTTAACCAGTTTGCACACAAGAGATTCTGAATAGCTAAAGCAATCTCATACAATGGAACCAAACTTCTATTGTGCTTGTATAAATGTCTAAAGAATTAAAAAATCTTTTTAAAGAAGATTTATTTATTTATTTTTTGAGGGTCAGAGTTACAGACAAAGGGAGAGAGAAATAGAGGTCTTCCACTCACTGTTTCACTCCCCAAATGACCGCAGTGGTTGGAATTAGATCCAAAGCTAGGAGTCAGGAGGTTCTTCAGAGGCTCCCACATGGATACAGAGGGTCAAGCATTTGAGCTGTCTTCCACTGCTTTCCTAGGCCATAAACAGAGATCTAGATCTGAAGAGGAGCAACTCGTACACAAACTGGCACCTATACAGGATGCTGGTGCTGCAGGCAGAGGCTTAACCGACTATACCATAACGCTGTCCCCAAAAGTTAAAACCTTTTTGGGCTAGCTCTTTGGTTTAGCAGATAAAGCCACCACCTGCAGTACTGGCATCTCACATGAGCACTGGTTCAAGTTCCTGCTACTCCACTTCTGAGCCAGCTCTCTACCATGGCCTGGGAAAGCAATGGAAGATGACCCAAGTCCTTAGGCCCCTGTAACCCCATGGAAGACCTGGAAAAAGCTCCTGGCTCCAAGCTTCAGATCAGCTCAACTCTGGCCATTGTATCCATTTGAGAGTGAACCAGCAGATGGAAGACCTTTCCCTCTCTTTCTCTTTCTCTGCCTCTGCCTCTCTGTAGCTCTGCCTTTCAAATAAATAATTAAATCATAAAAAATTAACATGCCACCTGGCTGTGGCCAGTAACTAGTTCATAAACATCTCATACATGATGATGCCAGGCTAGTATGTTTTGTGATAATTTGGTTACACTGGAGATAAAGGTATTTTTTCCTTTTGGACTCAAAAATCATTTCCTAGTTGTGGGTGGGAGGGAGGTTATGGGGGGGAAAAGCCGCTATAATCCAAAAGTTGTACTTTGGAAATTTATATTTATTAAATAAAAGTTAAAAATAAATAAAAAGATTGCTTTGTAACTTATTTAAACAAATCTTGCCAAAGTAAAGATGGGTGATCAGAGCCATATTCTTATAAACTTTATGGTGTATTTAAAATAAAAAAAAAAACTTTAGTTTAAATGTATGCCAGAAAATAATTGTACTTTACTCTAACATTGCTTGGCCTCAGTGGTCCCTGAGGTTGAATGAGAAATGGTCACTTAATAGATCTCTGGTTTATATCACTATTTTCCAGCTTAGAGGTGTTTTACAAAGAAAAATGAGAGGAAGTTCTATATATGTAAGAATTTATGCTTTTACACCAAAATGTACCAGTACAATGTTGTGTTTTTGGTGCAAAAAATTGAAATCTTTAATTTTTCCATAACACACATTTTCCATGCATTTTCTGAAGACCCTGCATATGAATGGCTTTTTTAAAAATTACACCAAAATAAACTTTTAATTTGATTTTCCATGAACTTTTTGAAGTTCTCTGGTTAGAGAAAGCTGTGACACAGGTAACTCAAGTTTGTACAGAATCAGCTCAACTTGATTGTTAACATCTGGTCTTGAAAAGTAGTTAAAATATGTGATAATGTTAGTATTAATGAAGTACAAATTAAACTACTTATGTTAAAGAAAATGTCTCATTTCCTTCATTATTTTTAGAATATATTCCTTCTCCCTTTTCTGCTTTTGCAGAAAGTAGAAGGAAGGGGAATTAGTGGATAATTACATTGCTGTGATTGCAGCACCTGTGTGTTATTTCTTTTGATTGGCTAGTTCTCAACTAAAGATTCCTACCAGCTAAAAGTCTTCCCTATCAAATGGTTTTTATTAGCTAATTTTGACTAGTTTTAAATTTACAACAAAAACTTTAATTCATCTTCATCTAGTACCTTGAATTTCCATTGTGAAACTTTTGTTTACCTTCCCCTTTTTATCATCTTACCTATTTAGGGTTTTTAATTTCAATGGCAATGGCAACAATCACTCACAGTAGGAATACAGCATGAATTGTCTTGTTGCTAGACATCTAGTTTGTGTATGCTACTCCATTTATTTATTTTTTTAACTTTTATTTAATAAATATAAATTTACAAAGTACAACTTCTGGATTATCATGGCTTTTTCCACCCATAACCACCCTCCCACCTGCAACCATCCCATCTCCCACTCTCTCCCACATTCCATTCTTCATCAAGATTCATTTTCAATTATCTTTATATACAGAAGATCAATTTAGTATATACTAAGTAAAGATTTCAAAAGACTGCACCCACACAGACACACAAAGTATAAAGTACTGCTTGAATACTAGTTATTCCATTAATTCACATAGTACAACACATTAAGGACAGAGATCCTACATGGGGAGTAAGTGCACAGTGATGCCTGTTGTTGATTTAACAATTGACACTCTTATTGATGACACTAGTAATCACCTGAGGTTCTTGTCATGAGCTGCTGAGGCTATGGAAGCATCTTGAGTTTGCCAACTCTGATCTTATTTAGACAAGGCCATATTCAAAGTGGAAGTTCTCTCCTCCCTTCAGAGAAAGTTACCTCCTTCTTTGATGGCCCCTTCTTTCCGCTGGGATCTCACTCACAGAGATCTTTGATTTAGGTCATTTTTTGCCAGAGTGTCTTTGCTTTCCATGCCTGAAATACTCTCATGGACTTTTTAGCCAGATCTGAATTCCTTAAGGGCTGATTCTGAGGCTGTTTAGGACATCTGCCATTCTATGAGTCTGCTGTGTATCCCACTTCCCATGTTGGATTGTTCTCTCCTTTTTAATTCTATCAGTTGGTATTAGCAGACACTGGTCTTGTTTATGTGATCCCTTTGACACTTAAACCTATCTTTTTGAGTAATTATGAACTGAAACTGATCACTTTGATTAGTAAGATTCCATTGGTACATGCCACCTTAATGGGATTGAATTGAAATCCCCTGGCATGTTTCTAACTCTACCGTTAGGGGTAAGTCCGATTGAGCATGTCCCAAACTGTACATCTCTTCCCTCTCTTATTCCCACTCTTATATTTAACAGGGATCACTTTTCAGTTAAATTTAAACACCTAAGAATAATTGTGTGTTAACTAAAGAGTTCAACCAATGGTATTAAGTAGAACAAAAAAAAAAAATACTACACCAAAATGGACCAGTACAATGCTGTTAAAAATCATATATTGAGGGATAATCATAAGGGCACTGGTTTGAGTCCTGGCTGCTCCACTTCTGATGAAGCTCCCTACTACTGGCCTGGTAAATGCAACATAAGATGGACGAAGTGTCTGAGCTCCTGCCAACCACATGTGCCAACCACATGAGAGACCTGGAAGAAGCTCTTGCTCCTTGCTTGTGCAGGCGCAGCCCTTGCCACTGTGAATATCTGGAGAATGAGCCAGAAGATGGAAGCTATTTTTCTCACTCACTCTCTCTCCCTCTCTCTTGTAACTTTGACTTTAATTTTTTAGATTATTTACTTATTTATTTGATAGGTAGGCTTACAGACAGAGAGAGGGCTAGACATCTGCAGGTTCTTGGCTTAAGCTGAGCTGATACAAAGCCAAAAGCCAGGAGCTTTTTCTGGGTCTCCCATGTAGGTGCAGGGGCCCAAGGACTTGAGCCATCTTCTACTGCTTTCCCAGGCCATAGCAGAGAGCTGGATTAGAAGTGGAGCAGAAGGGACATGAACCTATATGAATATGAGAATCTGGCACAGAAGGCTATGGCTTAGCCCACTATGCCACAGCACCAGCCCAGTAACTCCGACTTTCAAATAAATAAATCAATGTTCTTAAAAAAATACTGATGCAAATGCTTATTAGTTTCTAGGACTTAAGTAAGCCTTTGATGATCTGCTTTAAATTTGTATTTTTTTCTTAAAAAAAATGAGATCATTGTAAAAATTAAGAGAATGAGTAAGAGAGGAAACAGGAGAGAGTGGGAGCATGGGCTGGAGGGAGGGCAGGGTATGAAGTATCACTATTTTCCTAAATATGTATACATGAAATACTTGAATTTGTAAACCTTAAATAACATCAAACTTAAAAAAAAGATATTTTCAAAATTGTTAACATACATGTGTGCCTGTATCTGTTAGGCAGGAAGTATTATACTTATTCTTGTCAATTACGTAAAAGCATAAAAATTAATTTTAAAATAACAACTCAGATAAAGGAATGCTAAGTATAAAGAACTAGCCTATAGAGTTTTCTTTGACCTGAATATGATTTAAAATATAAATTTTCTTGTCTAATATTTCAGTCTCTTATGCCATATGTATAAAATTAGCAAATATACATTGTATACTTTGGATAAAAGTAAGATAAAAGGCTCTACAAACTTCAATACAATTAGCATCTTAAATTTTATGGAAAATGACAGTCTGGCTTTATTAACAAGTAGATTTTTTAAATTGTCTATGTATCACAAATAATTCAAGAGTGCTTAAAAGTAACTAAAGGCTTAAGTAAGCTGCAGAAGTGAGGAAAAATACTTGAAAGCATAATTTTTTCATAATACAATTGACTACTACTTTTGAAATATTGTTCACAGGGTTTTTGAAATAACTAACATAAGATTAAAATCTAATCTTCATGGAATTTTTTGCTGTAAGCTTATTTTTGTTCTGAGGTTGTTAAATTGCTCCAAATTATGGATGATTTTCTGTGCTAACTCTGATCAAAGATACACAAATTTTGCATTTTGTTGTGGTGTCTACTGTCCTTGTTAAGTTCAGATCTTTTAGGAAGAGTTGAATTTTAAAAGAATTAAATTGCATGTGAATATGTACCTGTTCTAAAATATTTGAGTGATCACTTTATGACTATGATTATATCTTGTTACAACTAGTTAAATCACCTTAATTAAATTGATGGATATTATTTCATAACATTAAGTGATCCTATTTTTATCAGATATCTTAAGCACACTTTGCATGTTTTGCAGGCATTTGAAAATAAAGTTTAAAAACACTTTGGATTTTATATCAAAAGATATGTTTCTCATATTGTAGACCTAATAGCTAATTAGGCCTTTTGAATTATGTTAAAAGTACAGTCAAGATGTAAAATGTTGCCAAAGTTTAAGTTATGCTGATAGGAAATATCCAAAAGACTATAAAAGTCTGAAGATCTTATGGAGCTGTTAGGACATGATGTTTATTTAGGCCTAAAAGGGACAAATATTTATAAAATCTTCTAGGTTTTTTAAAATTTATTTATTTATTTGAATGGCAGAGCTACAGAGAGGCAGAGGGGATGAGAGAGAGAGAGAGAGAAAGTCTTTCATGTGCTGGTTCACTCCCCAGATGGCCATAATGGCCAGAGATATGCTGATCCAAAGCCAGGAGCTTCTTCCAAGCTTCCCATGTGGATGCAGGGGCCCAAGGGCTTGGGCCATCCTCTGCTGCTCTCACAGGCCACAGCAGAGAGCTGAATCAGAAGTGGAGCAGCTGGGACTTGTACCAGCTCCAACATGGGATGCCGGCACTGCAGGCAGTGGCTTTACCCACTACACCACAGCACTGGACCCTGGGTGTTTTCTAAAATGATGTATGTGTTAAAGATAAGTGTACTTGTTATCATTTAATACGTTTGATAATTTTAATCATGACTAAATTCTTTCTTGTTATCCACAATTTTATATTCTCCAAAAATAATTGTAAGCAGATTTATAAAAAAAGATTCTAATATTTTTTTTAATTTTGTTTAGTTGCTTGTATAATTCCTATATACAAATTCAGGAACATAGTGATTAGATTTGAGTTTAATAGTGGACTAGATGAGAAGTTCCAGATCCCAGATGCACAGGCAACAAAAGCAAAACTAGACAAATAGGATTACATCAAGCTAAAAAATTCTGCACTACAAAGAGAAGTACTCAACAAAATGAAAAAAAAGCCAACAGAATAGGGAAAATTTTTGCAAACTATGCAACTGATAAAGGATTGCTATCCAGGATATACAAAGAACTCAAAAAATTCAATAACAAAACAAATAATCCAGTTAAGAAGGGGGAAAAGGACTGAGCATCATTTTTCTTTTTTTTTCCTTTTTTTTCTGAGCATCATTTTTCAAGGATGAAATACAAATGGCCAACAGACTCATGAAATCAAATGCTCAGGATCACTAGCCATAAGGAAATTGAAAATAAAAACCACATGTTGGAGGCCACCCGACAAACCACACGGAGACACAGCACTCAGTCAATTCATCACCACGTTTGTTGCCTCATCGCGTTCCAGGCCAAGTAGGGAGCCCGGCGATGAGGGACTGGAGGCCGTCTCCCTGGGGAAACTCTTCAGCCTCCAGCAGTGAGCACCAAGAAACACAAGGATATATACCCCAGGCCCCAACTGAAATTATCGAAGGACCTATGTCTCTCATCTTATAGAGACACCAACTAATCAGGCTATGTGGATTATATCAGAAGTACTGTCAAGATGTGAGGTGGTACTAAATTTTAAGTTTCTATAATGGAAAATGCTATTAATACAAATGTTTGAGAATTAAAAAGTCTAATGATCTTGTGTTACTAGACATGATAGTTATCTTAATGAGAAAGCCCCAGAGGGCTAAAGGGTTAAATACTTGTAAAATCCTACAGGTAATTTCAAAAATACTGTGAAGTAAGCAAGTGCCTCTTGTTGGTTGATGAGTTTATAATTTTAAACATGGCGACTTAAAGTCTTTTGTCATCCACAGTTATATATGATTTGCTGCTCATAAAACTAAAGTATTGTTGGTTCTGTGTTTAGCTGTCCTCCTATAGGTTCCTATGAACATTTTCCAGCTACTTCTATTGTATTCAGTACTTTGGGACAGCTGTGTAAACAGATGAAGCCAACAATGTATTAACAGTACCAACTGAGAGAAAGTATGGTTAACTGAGGTTACTAAAAACAAAAAGCAATTCAAATCAATTGGCAATCTACAAAAAGAGTTAAAGATTTTTAAAAGCTATTATTAAAATTGCTTGTTAGAGATGCCACCTGCCTTTTCCTGGCCAGCTCTCCTCTCAGGCCAGCCAAGTAATGAAAGTCAACAGAGTGCCTTCCCCTAGGAGGTTCACACCTCCCTTAGGATATACCCCATGTGAAGAGATAGATAGGTCTGGGCCTCTTAACTTACAAGTCCTAAAGCCCAACAGACTATTATCAAGCCCCTTCTATCAGGTTCTATTTGTTTCTCAATCAGAAAACTTAATTGTAGCTTAGACAGCACCTTTCTTAGCTCCTATAATAATGACTCTGTCCTTTGTTCTAGACCCTGTCTAGTGCACTTGGGCCTCATTCCTTTGTAATCATAACCTCTACTCTACCTCCAATGGCTCTACTCCCAACCTGTGTGTACTGAAGGTCCTCTTCCCCACTTAATGCTGTATAATTGTTCAAACCTGGTAAATGCCACTCTTAGAATCATTGGTTACTATCATCACCCTGTCTTTTAGGACCTTGTCTAAATATGATCAAAGTCGGTGAACTCAAAAGGCTTCCATAGCCTTGGCAACTCATGACGAGAGCCTAGGGTGGTTACTGGCGCCATAAACTAGAGTGTCAATTTGTTGGTTCAACAACAGGAGTCACTGTGCACTTGCTCCTCATGTGGGATCTCTGTCCTTAATGTACTGTACGTTTTGATTTAATGCTATACCTAGTACTCAAACAGTATGTTTCACTTTGTGTTTCTATGTGGGTGCAAACTGTTGAAATCTTTACACTAAATTGATCTTCTGTTTATAAAGAGAATTGCAAATGAATCTTGATGTGAATGGAAGGGGAGAGGGAGCGGGAGAGGAGAGGGTTGTGGGTGGGAGGGAAGTTATGGGAGGGGGAAGCCATTGTAATCCATAAGCTGTACATTGGAAATGTATATTCATTAAATAAAAGTTTAAAAAAATACAAAACAAATACAGTATATACACACTATGGAATACCATCAGCCATAAAAAAGCAATGAATTCCTGTCTTTTGCAAAAAAAAAAAATGGATACATCTAGAAACCATTATGCTTAGGGAGTAAGCCAGTTCCCAAGAGATAAATATCATATGCTTTCTATGATGTGCAGTAGATAATATAGAATATAAAAAAGTATAGGAATGAAATGGACATCTTGATATTTGATGTTATTTTTAGTCCTTGTTTATACACTTATGGGAATGTAGTCTTCCCATTTTCTTTAATTATTGAATATAATGGTTAGTGCTGCATTAAGCCTGGCATTATAGGGTGGACTGAAATTATGCTTTTGAAAAAAAAATTTAAATGGAAGGAAGGAGGAAGATTGAGGAAGGGAACATTGTAGAGTAGGAAGTATGTTTATCATCCCAGAATTGCACCCATGAATTGCATGAAATACATTTTCTTTCTATTAATAAAAATGTTAAAAAGAAGTTTCGGAACACTGTGAAATGAGAAAAAAAATTGCTCATAGAAATTAATCAAAAATTAGATAATTAATAGAGTTGTACATTTACATGTTTTTGTTTAAAACATTGTTGGTTCTGAATTTAAATGTTTCTTCTTATAGAATGCAAAGGAAGTATCTGGGTGTGTATGTGTGACTTCTACTTTACTCAGTATGTGGGAACTGCTTTGTAAACAGGTAAAATGTTTCCCTTTCCTTCTGCCTAATCCCACTAAAAATGAAAACTTTTCTGAGAGCTTTTGGTTTTCTATAGCAATGTGATTGTTTTCATGAGTTCAGTAAGAATTAGATTTTGTTATTGTTATAACAAGCCACAGTTTAAAACATTTTCATATCAGGGGCAGTGCTGTGGTGTAACAAGTAAAACCACAGCCTGCAGTGCTGGCGTCTCATATGGTTTCAGCCCTGGCTGCTCCACTTTGGATCCAGCCCCTGGCTAACACACCTGGAGAACAGCAGACAATGGCCCAACTGCTTGGGCCCCTGAACCAATGTGAGAGTCCTGGATGATGCTATTGGTTCCTTGCTGTCACGAGCACCTACTGTCATGCAGCTTGACAGTAGTAAGTGGGACGTACAACTTGGAAGTCACAGGGAAGAAAGGAACACCAGGACACAAAACTGTCTTTCCAATGAGAGATTTTATTGCTTACACACCAGGGGTTTTTTATCACACTACTTATCAGCATGCTCATTGAGGTCAATACACTTATCAGTATCAATATACTTATCAGTCTATACTATTTAACATACTTATCAATAAACTACTTAACTTGGCTACTTAGCTTAATGTAACTACTTAACTTAACTACTTAGCTTAACATAACTACTTATCTTCTACTTACTTACTACAATAACACTTAACTATCAGAGAACACTATTTCCTTAATGACTAGAGGACTACTGGAGTCAATACCATTAATATCAATATCAATAATGCTACTTAAACTTATTCATTAATCCACAGATAACAGTATACAGTGTTAAAGTAATTTAGAGGGCTATCCAATTATAATACTATAATACTATATGTACATAAAGGTCTCCAGCATTATTTGCAGTTACCTTGCATAGGGTCAAAACATATTATACATGACTAACATTATTTGTAAAAGCTGTGTTTTCAAGGCTCATATCATGGTCATGGAAAAGAGTGTCACTGTTCAAGATCCAGAGCTCCATGTCTCGGCAGAGACGGATCTCAGATCAGTCATTTAACAGGCAGGAATTCGTGGGAAGGCTGTCACTCTGGGCAGTAGGCTCAAAGTTCCCAGGCAGACAGCCAGGTGAGAAGTTGGAGAGGTCCCCTGCTGAGAGGCCTGGTGTGGCTCTGTGGTCAACTCTGGCAGCAGGCTGATAAGGACTCCAGGCAAGGTGGTTAGGCAGCATCTTGGCTGGAGTTTTGATCCCATAGTCACCTTGTGTTGCTTAGCAAAAGCTAGCGAGCTGGCTCTTCAGCTCCAAATGCAAGGAGATCCAGAGGTTCACACGCACTGGGCCCACACACACACACACACACACACACACTCACACACAGACAGTGAGGTTACAGCTCAGGGACAGCTCTGCAGGTCGGCTTGTGCTGCTACCTGCTCCATGCAGAGTAATGGGCTGCCTCTTCAGTTCCAGATGTGTGGAGATCCAGAAGTTCACACACACTGGGCCATGATTCCCCAAGAGGATGGAGAGTGGTGCAAGGGCTCCCCTTTTTATCCTCATTTTCCGACAGCCCTCTAGCTTGCTGTTCTCTGACTTGTTGTCCAACCAATGCTGTTTCCTCCTTGCTTGCAGTTGAACAGTCCAGTCAATACTGTTCCTGCCTTACTTATGTTTGAACTGTCCAGCCAGGGTGGGTAGGAGGGTATTGCCCATAGCACCATGTTATCTGACTGACCAGAGATGTCTGCTCGGTATGATTAGGAGTGTCTCCCTAACAGCTGTTAGGTATTGCCTCAGCTCCTGACTTATAACTCCACTTCATTTTCATTTTGTGGCTAGTGGTAACTTTTTAACTCAGTGTTTTACTGTGGAGTTTCCACAGTTCATCTCCTTTTCAGGTAAGTGGTGATCCGTGACTCTTTCTGAGATTCCTGTGGGATTCCTCACACTTGCTTTAGTGAGTCCCTGGCCCAGCCATTGTGCCCATTTAGGGAGTGAACCAGCCGTTGGAAGGTCAGTCTCTCTCTTTCTCTCTCTCTCTCTCTCTCTGCCTCTACTTCTCTATAACTCTTTCAAATAAATAAATAAACCTTTAAAAAAGAAAAACATTGGCCTATATATGGTGAAATAAAGTGTTACTATATTTAATAAACATAGTCAATCAACAAACTAAAACACATCAGCTGAAATGTAAATATTAATTATTTCAGGCTTTGTAACATTGAGAGTTTTCTATGTTTGGTTACTGGATAACCATATTCATTATTTTTAACTTACAAATTTGATTTGTTATGCTGTTATTGACTTTGTTATAACTTTGTGCTTTGATTACTCTCAGAATTCTACAGAAGTACAATTCCCAGCAAGATATTCCTGGCCTGGCAATTGGAGAGGGTAACTTGTCCTACTGAATGGGTAATACTCAGTTTAACAGTGGACTCCACATGGTTGCCTAGGGCAAACTTCTAAAACTGTTTTGTTTCTTAAATGTGTCTTAAAAGATTTTTGACACTGACTTCTGATCATTGAATTTTTCTTTCCCCACATGGAGCCAATTAACAACCAGGTCAATAAAAGTTAGCTACAAGATGACTGATCATGACAAGAGCCTAGGGTGATTACTGATGCCATAAGCAAGAGTGTCAATTTGTTGGGTCAACAACAGGAGTCATTGTGCAATGGGAGGGGAGAAGGAGCAGGAAAGGGAGGGTTGCGGGTGGGAGGGAAGTTATGGGGGGAAGCCATTGTAATCAATAAGCTGTACTTTGGAAATTTATATGCATTAAATAAAAGTTTAAAAAATTGTTAAATCAAAAAAAAAGATGACTGATCAGAAATTGGCTCAAGGAAAAAAGCATTTGATCACAAGAAGAGAACCAAAATCAAGATAAAATCACTGGCATCAAGCCTCAATAAAATAAAATAAAATGAAGAGGTTGTGGAGGAAGGGTTTTTTATGCAAGATTGCCTGATAACAGCTCAATATTGAAGGATTAAAATGCTAGGTGTCCTTTTTTGCTATTATTATTTGGGTATTGTTTCACTATTGCTTACTTATCTCCCATAAAACTCTGTAATGTGTCACTGCTAAACTTCTCATATTTTAAAACTATTGTAAAGCTTCTCTCTGCCTATTTACAGACTGTAAAGCTACAGATGCACTGTGGGTGGAACCCCAGATGGAATCCTCAATCTATCAGGAACCCTAGATCCTACCCTCAGAAAATGCTTTGCTGCCCACCCAACTTTACACCCCATATCAGCAAGAAGTAGCTGGAGTGGTTGTTGTCCCATAATCCCCTAATAACACTTAAGGCCATTTTTTTTTTTTGTTTTCTGAGAGGGGATTTGAGGAGCTATAAGGGTTAATAGTCAAGTGGTAAAGGCCCCTGTAGGAATAAAGAACTGGGTGTTCCTTATGATTCTCATTAGACAAAACACATTCCCCCAAGAAAATGGAAAGATCGGAGATACAAGAGCTCTTATACCCATAGGTAATCATATGAGAAACAAGATTCTGGCATCATACAGGAACACACCATAAAGCAATATGTCTCAAGTGCTTAGCAACTGATCAGGTAGGCATAACCTGCCTTAATTAGTCAGGTCAACAATATTTGTCAACCATCAAATCTTATAAGTTGCTCATATGGTAACATGTGTTAACTGATCAGGAATCATGACTATTATGCAACAGATATAGAAAAATGAAGCATACCTTCTGGCATATTGAAACTATGTGGAAGAATTGATTAAATGATATCCCATACCTAAATAAGCTCCCAATACCCAGACCTGGACAGACCCCTCCCTGTGGAAACCTGTAACAAGTACTAGTCTGTTTCTCAGTAAAATCTACTTTCACTTGCTTTGCTCACCACATCATAATTCCTCATTACCATGAGATGAAGAACAAACCCTGAGCTCCTGCAGCAGTGTGACAGGTGCAAAGTCTCAAAACCGCCCATCTTCATGCAAATGGTTGTAAAGCCTCTGCTTGTTGCCGTGGTGATGGATGTGGGAAGCTTCATCAGGTAGGATGAGAAACAGAAGCAGCTTTCTGCAATAATCGGGGACAAACTGGTCCCTTCTTAAAGCCTAATGAAGGCCTGAAGAAAAACTGCTCTGTCTTGGCTTCCCTGTCTGGGTGAAGATTTACCAGGAGGGAGAACAGAGACAAAAATGCAGAAAATCCCCATTGTAGAGAGCACTGGAAGGTAAAAATCAGAAGTCAGGAGACCGGTCATAAGAAATGTATTGTCTACACATGGGGGTGAACCTGGTATATAAGCAGTCAGGGATGTGTTTTGTGGTGAAACACAGCTTCCTGGGAGGTGTTTGGCAAAAGAAATTGAACTGGGCCAGTGCCGTGGCTCGCTAGGCTAATCACCCACCTGTGGCACCAGCATCCCAGGTTGTAGTCTCGGGTGGGGCACCGGGTACTGGTCCCAGTTGCTCCTCTTCCAGTCCAGCTCTCTGCTGTGGCCCAGGAGAGCAGTGGAGGATGGCCTGGGTTCTTGGGTCACTGCACCCGCGTGGGAGACCAGGGGGAGACACCCAGCACCTGGCTTCGGATCGGCGCAGCACCAGCCATGGTGGCCATTGGGGGAGTGAGTGGGCCAACGGAGGGAAGACCTTTCTCTCTGTCTCTCTCTCATTGTCTATAACTCTCTCTCTCTCTCTCTCTCTCTCTGTCTGTCTGTCTAACTCTGCCTGTCAAATAAATAAATAATAAAAAAAAAGAAACTGAAATGGCTCAGGAAATCCTGCAGTCAGAATGGTCATTGTCAACAATTCAGATACAATATTTAAATTTCTGACAGGGAAGTAAGAAAATCCTAGAAAATAATCACAATTCTGGCTCTAGAAACCACTTCTAGCCTTAAAAGAAAATCAATATAGGCATTTTTCATCTTCCAGAATTAGCATATAGGGTTAGGACAGGAAAAACAACACACAGGAAAATAGGGCTTCATGTGAATTGCAGGTTCTCTGGATGTCTGCAGAGCTGTGACTTCTGAGATAAAGGAAGTGAACTCAAGCCTGTATATGTGTTAAAGTGACATGAGTTGGAACCAGCTCTCAGCATCTCCCATTTTCAGAGAAATGGTTCCTTCAGCCTCTAATTGGTTCTGTGGTGCCAAGGGTGACATCCAAATCAGCCAAGAGGAGCGGCATCTGTAGCAGTGATGAATCCCTCAAAACAAACCAATTCTTCATTGAAAGCTAACTCAGACTTGATGAGAAATAGCTGTGACTTGGTTAAACCCCAGATGAGGAGGATGGGGCAAGTGGAAAACAAGTGAAATACAGTAAAGTGCATCATTACGAGGCCTTAATGATAGTATTTGAATGTAGGACTCAGATCACAAGCATTACATTGAAGAAAAAACTGTATTAGATGAGTTGGAATGTAGATGCATCATGATTTACAGGTAAAACATTACTTCTTGAGAAGCATTTGGGAAATAAAATAAACATTCCTTGTAGAACTGGAATATAGTTGTCATGGGCAAAGATTCAGATGAAGTTTCTATATTAAATGACCCAAATAAAACCTGATGTGAAACCCCAAGCACTGCTTTTAAATTTTTTTTTTATTTGAGAGTTAGAGTTACAGAAAGTGAGGAGAGAGAGAGGTCTTCCACTCACTGGTTCACTCCCCAAATAGTCACAGCAGCCAGAGATGGAAGGATCTGAAGGCAGGAGCAGAAGCATCCATGTGGGTTGAGGGGCCCAAGCACTTGGGCCATCTTCCACTGTTTTCTCAGGCCATAAGCAGAGAGCTTGATCAGAAGAGGAGCAGTGAGGACAAGAACCAGCGCCCATATGGGATGCCAGCAGTACAGGTGGAGGATTAACCTACTGCATCACAGTGCCAGCCCCCCAAGCACTACTTTTGAGTCTTTCAATCCATAACCAAAGGAGACATCCAGCCATCTTTCATTTCATTGAAAGGATTTTTCTCAGGCATGAATGAGATCCATAGCAACAGCAACTGCAGAATTTTCCTTCCCATGAACAGGAAAGGTTTATGGAGTAAGAAGATTAAACAAGCAGGTAGAGACAGCCTGTTGTGTTTGAATCGTGCTGTGATTAGAAATATTCTCCAAGCTGCTCATTTTTTAAAGATTTATTTTATTTATTTGAAAGACATAGTTACAGAGAGAGGGAGAGAAAGAGAGAGAGTTCTTTCACCTTCTGGTTCACCCCCCAGATGGCCACAATGGCCAGAGCTGTGCCATCTGAAGCCAGGATATTCTTCCGGGTCTCCCACATGGGTGCAGGGGCCCAAGGACTTGAGCTATCCTCCACCGCTATCCCAGGCCACAGCAGAGAGCTGGACCAGAAGAGCAGCAGCCAGGACTAGAACCGGCGCCCAAATGGGATGCCAGTGCCTCAGGCCAGGGCTTTAACCCACTGAGCCACAGTGCCAGCTCGAAGCTGCTCACTTTTAAGGAAATGGTTCTTAATGCCTCCAGGGTCTCATTGTTTTGTTGGAAGTGGGAAGCCCCATTAGACAGGATAAGAAACATCTGCAACTGTTTGGAACAGTCTGATTCATACCCAACACTCTTTAAAGTTAAAAAAAAAAAGGCTTAATGAGGAACTGCTGTGGCTTGCTCCAACCATCTTAAGTAAAGTGTGCAGGATGTGGAAAATAGATGAAATTCAGAAAATCCTTCCTTGTCTGGCACTAGGAGGCAAAATCAGAAGATAGGGACAGATCATATGGATCATATGCATTTATTGCCTACCAACATTGATGAATATGACAGAATTCAAGCAGGGGCTGTGTTTTGTGGTGAAATATAATTTCCTGAGCAGTATGTAGCAAAAGTAAAGGAACCACCTCAGGAAGGCCAGGAATAGAGATGATCATATGAAAAATCCAGAAGGCCGGCACTGTGGAGCAGTGGGTTAAAGCTTGTCTGCAGTGCTGGCATCCCATATGGGTGCCAGTTCATGTCCCAGCTACTCTACTTTGATCAGCTCTCTGCTGTGGCCTGGGAAAGCAGAACAAGATGGCCCAAGTCCTTGGGCCCCTGCACCCACGTTGGAGACCAGGAATAAGTTCCTGGCTCCTGGCTCTGGATAGGCACAGTTCCAGCTGTTGTGGCCATTTGGGGAGTGAACCAGCAGATGGAAGACCTTTCTCTCTCTCTCTCTGCCTCTGCTTCTCTGTAACTCTTTCAAATAAATAAATAAATCTTTAAAAAAAATTCAGATACAATTGTTAAAAATCTTGTAATAAAATAGAAATCCTAGAAAGTAATTTCAAGTGCATCTCCAGATACCTCTTCATACCTCAAAAAGGAAACCCATACAGTTGTTTTGCATTTTTTTCTGTGAGCGTAAACATATCAGATGTTTCTGAGCACCAAAAGCATGCCAAGCAGTATAATATGCCTTCATATTAATGGTCAAGGTCTTGGAGTAGCTGCAGTACTTGGATGACTGAGATATAGGAAGTGAATTTGAACCTATCCATGTATGAGTCCAACCATTGATTTTGGCAATTGTTCCCAAAGCTAACCTTTTTCAATGAAATAGTTCTTGTAGCCACTAGGTGGTGGTGTGTGCGGAAGATGGCGGTAGGGAGGAGTAGGTGAAGTACAGAAAGCACTTCCATTAAAAGCCATTGGTGGGAATATATGAATGTAGGACACAGATCACAGGCATTTCGTTTGACATAAATCGTGTCAGATAATTTGGAATTAAACAGTGGCCATGATTTAGGTGAAAAAGAGCATTTCCTTGGATTAGGATTATGGTTGTGAATATTTAGAATTAGGATTAGTATTAGGTTTAGGATAAAGCAAGTTTGGAAGCTTGAATTCGCATTAGGATTAGAGTTAGAATTAGAAGTATTGTTTTGTTACATCTTGGAACAGTGAGTTACAGAAGACGCCGAAGTCTCATGGCCAAATTATGGAGTCTTTATTTCTGAAAGCCAGCAAAGCCAGCAAAGCCAGCGGCTGCAGAGGGCATGTGCTCTCCAAATCATGAGGCCCTAATTGAGCTCAGGAGTAAGCTCATGAAGGCAAACATCACATCCTGTTGGGAGTTAAGTACAAAGCCAAGCATTCATTAGAGAAACCAGAACAAGCAAGGTTACCTTCTCTTGGGGGGCACTGACACACTTTCCCAGCACTTAATATACAGATAATATTCTTACAAGGCTAGTTTTTTAGTAGATAGTAGTGCAACTAGTCAGAAAAATAGAGAACAGAGTGACTAGAGATCATCCAGAGAAAAAAAATAGAGTGACTCAGGTCAGGCCATAGCTGACTTCAGTTAGTAGAAGGAGTGTTATGTTCATGTTTAGTGTTAGGGCTTGGGTTAGCATTAAGTCTAAGGCTAGACTTTGGGCTAGATGCAACAGTAAGCTTATATGGTTATTAGAGAGTTAGAGTAAGTGTTACATTTAGGGTTGAGGCCTGGGTTATGGTTAGGCTTATGATTGGAGTTAGACCTAAGGATATGGTTAGGATTATAGCTTAATTTACAGTTCAATTACTATTATGGTGAATGTTAAAATTAGAGTTTTGCTAGGGTCAGAATTATATTTATGGATATATTTATGGTTAGGTTGGATTCTAAGATTTCTAAGGTTAAGAGAACAGTTGGTGCTAGATTTAGTGTTAGATTCAGGTTTAAGGCTAGGGTTAAAGTTTGGGTTGGGGCTAGAGTTAGGGTTAGGATTAAGTCCAAGTGTTGAGTTAGGGTTAGAATTAAGACTAGGTTAAGGATTAGTGTTAGTGCTATTATTAGAGCTGGAGTTATGTGAAAGATTAAGATTAGTAAAAGTGTTAGGGCCAGCTTCAAGGTAATGGTTATTGTTAGATTTAGAGCTAGGTTTAGGGTTAGGCCTATGCTTAGGATTCTGTTTTATGTTTGTGTGAATGTCATGTTGAGGCTTGGGTTAGATTTAGGATTCGGGTGGTGTTAGTTCTGTTTAGGGTTAAGGCTGGGGCTGCTTAGTGTTAGATTTAGGGTTAAGGTGAAAGTTCGTATTAGGGTTATGGTTATGGTTAGATTTAGGGCTAGGGTTAAGTTTGTGGTTTGTATTAGGCTTAAGGTTGGGGTTAGCTCTAGAACTAGGTTTATAATTAGGGTTAGAGTTAGTGCTAGATTTAGTCCTGGGGTTTGGGTAGGGTTAGAGCTTGGTATATGATTAAGTTTAATAGTAGAACAAATATTAGAATTAGGGTTAGGGAAAGGATTAGAGTTAAATTTAGGTTAGGATGAGGATTAAGGTTAATGTTAAGATTTAGTCCAAGGGTTGTCGTAAAGATTAGGATTAGTGCTAGATTGAAAGCTAGGATGAGGGTGAGGGTAAGGGATAGTTTTAGAGTAAGAGCTAAGGATATGGTTATGGTTAGGGATAGGGATAGTGCAGGCTTAGGGCTAATATTAGGTTTTGGTCTGTGGTTAGCACAGATATTAACGTTAAAATTAACATTTGGATTAAGTTTAGGGTGAATATTGGTGCTAGGCTTATAGTTTAGTTTTAGCATTATGGTTAGGTTTATTGTTATAGCTCAGGACAGGTTTAGATGAGATTTAGGTTTATGGTTAGATCTAGGGCAAGTGCTGTGGTTTGAGTTAGGGTTAAGCCTAAGACTAGTGCTAGGGTTTGCTTTTATTTAGGGTTAGGGTTATAAGAAGGACTAGGTTTATGCATAGTACTGGGGTTAGGGTTAGAGTTGGGTATTTGCTGAGAGTGAGGGCTAGGGCTAGAACTCAGTTTTGTCTGAGGCTAGGGATATGATTGTGTTTAGTGTTAGTGTTAGGTTTAGGGTTATTGTTAGGGGTAGTATTCGAATTGAGTAGGTCTATGTTTAGATTTGGGATTAATGCCATGGCTAGGGCTAGGCCTGGTACTTGGTTTAGATTTATTGTGAAAGCTAGGTCTAGGGTTAGGTCTAGGCTTTAAGACTAGGATTATTACTGGACATAGGGTTGACTTTAGAGTTATGTATAGGGCTAGGACTGGGGTAACATTTAGGAATCAGGATAGGGCTAGCATTAGTCATAGAAATAGATTTGCAACTATGGTTTTGACTAGTGGTAGTTGTAGGTTTCAGGTCAGAGATTGGGGTCAGGGCTAGGGTTAGTTTATAATTAGCATTAGGGGTAGTAGGAAGCTAAGTGCTACTATTGGGTTTAAGGTTTGGTTTAGTGTTAGCATTATGGCTAAGGTTAAGATTATGCCTAGCATAATCCTATGAGTAGAGTTAGGGGTTGGATTAAAGCCACTGATAAAGTTAGGTTTATGCTTTGCATCAGGAGTATCATTGGGACTGAATTCATGGTTATAATTAGGGCTAAGGCTACAGTTAGGTTTGGGTTACTGTTCAGGCTATTGTAAATTTAAAACTAGTAATTAGATTTAAGGTTTGGGCTAGAATTAGCATTATGCTATCCCTTTGGTGAGGTTCCAGGTGAGGGGCAGTTTTATGATAATGGTTAGAATTACAGTTAGGGTCATTATTAGAACTGCAATTCCAATTATGTTTTGGGTCAATGTTAAGTCTGTGGTTAAGGTTTGGGTAAAGGTTAACTCTAGGTTTAGGGTTAAGGCTAGAGATTAGATTACAGTTAGAGTTGGGGCTATGATTAGTGTTGGGTTTTGAGATACATTTAGTTTTAGAGTTAGTAGGTTAACACTACAGTTAGTAATATGGTTACAGTTGCAGTTAGCTTAAGGTAAGGGCTAGTATTAGGTTAATGAGTAGTGCTAGGACTAGGATTAGTTATTATGGATAGTGGGTGGGATAGGGTTCTGTCATATATAATAACCTGTTATTGCTAGGATTTGGCACACAACTAGGATTAGATTTAATGCTCTGGTGGTGTTAAAGTTAGTGTTGGGTTTGGAACTAGGATTGAAGTTAACGTTAGAGTTAGTATTTGGGTTAGGACTAGGTTTGGGGCTAGGGATAGATTTGGGCTTAGTGATGGTGTTAGTGTCAGTTAGGGTCATGATTAATGTCAAGGCTAAGGTAATGTCTATGGTAGAACTGTTGTTAGGAATACAGTTGGGGTTTGTGTTAGTTATGGTTAGAGTTTCCAATACTTCAAACAACATTTAAATGAAAGAACTGTTGTGCCTTAAGACATTTCAAAAAGAAGAGTTAGGGAGACTGGCATGATGGCGGAATAGGAATGGAGCACACTGATAGTCCGCGGAGAGACAGTTTAATAAAAGTGGAGATACTGCAGGTTCAGGGAAGAGTAGGGGAAGAAACAGCAGAGGAAACTCTTCCAGAACTAGTGATTCACAGTGAACCTGCGTGGAGAGCGTGGGAGCCCAAGTTCAGGACACCAGCGGCAGACTCAACACACCAGCGCTGGAAGGCAAGGTGAGCCGAACCTCAATAGCCCGAGACTCCAGTGGGCAAGCGGAAAGAGGAGACTAGAGGGAACGAGGCTTGAAACCTCGTGGGGAAAAGTTCACCAGGCTAACTAGAAGAGAGAGAGGAAAAAAAAAAAGGAAAGTGACCGATACGGACACGAGTTTCTCTCTCTCCGCTCACCCCACAAAGGCAAGCAAGACAAAGAGCCGGCGCCATTTTGGACATACGTCATAAGCAGGGCGACCTCAGGTCTGCACCAGCCCTGAGCCTAGCAGAAAAAACTGACTCTGGGGGGTTGAAATAACAGGAGATTAGGATCCAACTTGGCAACCCAGTGGGAGACTGCAGGAGAATTGGAGCCCACACAGAGGGCAGCAAAGATTCCCGTTGTGGTCCTTGGGAAAGAGCTTCCGATCTCTGGCTCCTGTGGGTATATCATTCGCCTGCTAACTACCTCCAATTACGTTCAGCTGTGTGTCCAGCTGTGCGGAATTACTTCCCTTTTGAATCAAAAAAAAAAAAGAAAGAAAGAAAGAGAGATTTACCACACCTAACCTGGGAGTGTCATCTTTGACACACCCTCAACCCTGAGGAACCAAACAGAGCTCTCAGGCCACACTCATCTCAAGCCTCTAAGGCTCCACCAAAAGCAGACAGTACACTTAATATAGAGCTATAGTATAACAAGAAAAAACACCACAGTGAAGAAACCAAATATCTCCAACATGCCAAACAACAAACACAAAAACCAAGCTAACAAGAACAAGGAAGACACTATGATGCCCCCAAATGAAAAAGACACCCCAATTCAAGATTATGAAGATGAGGAGATAGAAGAAATGCAAGAAGCGGATCTCAAAAAATTGATCAGAACATTAAGAAGTTCTCAAAAACAAATTCTTGAACTACAGAAATCCTTAATGGACAAGATAGAAAATCTCTCTCGTGAAAATGAAATATTAAGGAGGAATCAAAATGAAATGAAACAACTAGTAGAACAAGAAACTGTGATAGTGACGAGAAACTATAATGAAATGAAGAATTCAATAGATCAAATGACAAACATATTAGAGAGCCTTAAAAACAGACTCAGTGAGGCAGAAGAGAGAATATCGGACTTAGAAGACAGAGAACAGTAAAGGAAACAGGCAAACCAAAGAAAAGAAGAAGAAATTAGAAATCTAAAAAATATTGTCAGGAATCTACAGGATACTATTAAAAAACCTAATATTTGGGTTATGGGAGTTCCTGAAGGCATGGAGAGGGAGAAAGGATTAGAAGGCCTTTTCAGTGAGATACTAGCAGAAAATTTCCCAGGTTTGGAGAAGGACAGAGGCATCTTAGTACAGGAAGCTTATAGAACCCCTAGTAAACATGACCAAAAGAGATCCTCACCACAACATATTGTAATCAAACTCACCACAGGGAAACATAAAGAAAACATTCTATAATGTGCAAGAGAGAAACGTCAGATTACTCTCAGAGGATCTCCAATTAGACTCACAGCTGACTTCTCATCAGAAACCCTACAAGCTAGGAGAGAATGGCGAGACATAGCCCAGGCACTAAGAGAGAAAAACTGCCAGCCCAGAATATTATATCCTGCAAAGCTCTCATTTGTGAATGAAGGTGAAATTAAGACTTTTCATAGCAAACAGAAATTGAAAGAATTTGTCGCCACTCGTCCTGCCCTGCAAAAGATGCTTAAAGATGTGTTACACGCAGAAACACAGAAACATGGTTATCAATATGAAAGAAAGTAAAGGAAGGAAACCTCACAGCAAAAGATCACAGGAAGCTCAATTTCTCTTTGACATAGAATTAAACTCTGATGCTCTGTTAAAGCAATGTGTTAAAGTAATCTATTATGTTCTCTTGATGTCTGTTAAATTCTAATTGTTCAAAAACAGCTGAATTTTTATTAAGAGCTATGGGTTATGTAAATATGTGCTTATTTTCAAAGATTTGAATAATCACCTTGTAACAATGATCAAATTTGGTCTATGTTATGTCATGATATTAAGGAATCTTTTTTTCTTTTTTTTTTTGACAGGCAGAGTGGACAGTGAGAGAGAGAGAGACAGAGAGAAAGGTCTTCCTTTTGCCGTTGGTTCACCCTCCAATGCCCGCCGCGGTAGCGCGCTGCGGCCGGTGCACAGCACTGTTCCAATGGCAGGAGCCAGGTGCTTATCCTGGTCTCCCATGGGGTGCAGGGCCCAAGCACTTGGGCCATCCTCCACTGCACTCCCTGGCCACAGCAGAGAGCTGGCCTGGAAGAGGGGCAACCGGGACAGGATCGGTGCCCCGACCGGGACTAGAACCCGGTGTGCCGGCGTCGCAAGGCGGAGGATTAGCCTGTTGAGCCACGGCGCCGGCCGATTTTAAGGAATCTTATTTCAACCAGATATTTTGGATTTTGAGCCTTCTTCGCATTCTTGACAGGCATTCAAAAAATCAAAGTTTCAAACAATCTGGACTCTAAAATGTCCAGTAAATCTTGGACTTTGGTTTTACCAGTTTGGGCCCAACAGAAAAAAACTCGAAGGACCTATGTTTCTCATCTTATAGAGACACCAACTAATCAGGCCATTTGGATTATATTAGAAGTACTGTCAAGATGTGACGTGGTACTAAATTTTAAGTTTCTGTAATGGAAAATGCTATTAATACAAATGTTTGAGAATTAAAAAGTCTAATGATCTTGTGTTACTAGACATGATAGTTATGTTAATGCGAAAGCCCCAGAGGGCTAAATGGTTAAATACTTGTAAAATACTACAGGTACTTTCAAAAATACTGTGAAGTAGTAAACTGGATAAAGAATATATGGGACATGTACTCCATAGAATACTATACAGCAGTAAGAAACAACGAAAACCGGTCATTTGCAACAAGATGGAGCAATCTGGAAAACATCATGCTGAGTGAATTAAGCCAGTCCCAAAGAGACAAATATCATTTGTTTTCCCTGATCGGCGACAACTGAGCACCAAAGGGGAAACCTGTTAAAGTGAAATGGACACTATAAGAAACAATTACCTGATCAGCTCTTGTCCTGACTTTAGATGTACAATGTAATACTTTATCCTTTTTAGTATTTGTTGTTGTTTTTGTTGTTGTTGTTCTAGTACTAGTGGTTGAACTCTGTAATTAACACACAATTACTCTTAGGTGTTTAAATTTTAACTGAAAGGTGATCCCTGTTAAATTTAAGAGTGGAAAAAGAGAGGGAGGAGATGTACAATCTGGGACATGCACAATCAGACTTGCCGCAAATGGTGGAGTTAAAAATGTGCCAGGGGATTCCAATACAATCCCATCAAGGTGGCATGTACCAATGCCATCTCACTAGTCCAAGTGATCAATCTCAGTTCACAATTGATGACTCTGTTAAGTCTAAGAGTCAAAGGGATCACACAAACAAGACAAGTGTCTGCTAATACTAACTGATAGAATCAAAAAGGGAGAGAAAGATCCAACATGAGAAATGGGATACACAGCAGACTCATAGAATGGCAGACGTCCTAAACAACACTCTGGCCTCAGAATCAGCCCTTAAGGCAATTGGATCGGGCTGAAGAGCCCATGAGATATTGTAGGCATGGAAAGCCAAGACACCATGGAAAAGAAAAAAAGAAGAAGACCTCAATGAAAGATCTCTGTGAGTGAGATCCCAGTGGAAAGAATGGGGCCATCAAAGAAGGAGGTACCTTTCTCCGAACGGAGGAGAGAACTTCCACTTTGACTATGACCCTATCGGAATAAGATCAAAGTCAGCAAACTCTAAAGCCTTCCATAGCCCTGGCAACTCATGACTAGAGCCTAAGGAGATTACTGACGCCATGAACAGGAGTGTCAAATTGTTAAGTCAGCAACAGGAGTCACTGTGAACTTACATCCCATGTGGGATCTGTCCCTAATGTGTTGTCTAATGTGCAGTGATGCTATAACTAGTACTGAAACAGTATTTTTACACTTTGTGTTTCTGCGTGGGTACAAACTGATGAGATCTTTACTAATTATATACTGAATCAATCTTCTGTATATAAAGATATTTGGAAATGAAAAAAGGAAAAATCTGGTGTTAAATTGGAAATGGCATAGAAAATTAATTAATTTTTTTAAAAATATATATTATATAAAATCTCTGTCTTTAATGTACTGTACACTCTTATTTAATGCTATAACTAGTACTCCAACAGTATTTTTTTTCACTTTGTGTTACTATATGGGGGCAAACTGTTGAAATCGTTACCTAATATATACTAAACTGATCTTCTGTATATAAAGAGAATTGAAAATGAATCATGATGTGATTGGAAGGGGAGAGGGAGCGGGAAAGGGGAGGGTTGTGGGTGGAGGGAAATTTTGGAAGGGGGAAGCCATTGTAACCCATAAGCTGTACTTTGGAAATTTATATTCATTAAATAAAAGTTTAATTAAAAAAATACTGTGAAGTAAGCAAGTGCCTCTTGTTGGTTGATGAATTTATAATTTTAAACTTGACAACTTAAAGTCTTTTGTCATCCACAGTTATATATGATTTGCTGCTCAAAAAACTAAAGCGTTGTTGGTTCTGTGTTTAGCTGTCCTCCTATAGGTTCCTATGGACTTTTTCCAGCCACTTCTATGGTATTCAGTACTTTGGGATGGCTCTGTAAACAGATGAAGCCAATAATGTATTAACAGTACCAACTGAGAGAAAGTATGGTTAACTGAGGTTACTAAAAACAAAAAGCAATTCAAATCAATTGGCAATCTACAAAAAGAGTTAAAGATTTTTAAAAGCTATTATAAAAACCGCTATATTGGTCTATTATGTTATGTTATATGTGTGTACATATTGTATGTCCACATGGGAAAATTTTATTAAGAGTTTTATTTTAATTGGCTTATAGATAAGATTGTCCATAAATTTAAGCTGCTAAAATTAATCAGAGATACATTTTAATTCGTGTGACCTGAATCTGTGTATCATATGTTTTAAACTTGTTGGTAGAAAGAAACTAAAAACATTTTATATGGTTGTGCTTAAGTTTACTGGTTAAACAAACTACACCATGTTAGATATTTAAGAGGTGTTTCCAAATACATGATTCTTAAAATTTCTAGAAGGCATTGGACCTTCTGGTAAATGTTTTCTTAGGTTGTTATCTAATGGTTGAAACTATTTGCTAAGTATTCATATAATATTGCTATTGTCAGCAAGCGATCTAGGACTTGCTCCCTCATTTCTCTATTCTAAGCCCAACTTGTTCTTTCATTTCTCTATTCTCTTCAGGGTAGGAAACTAATCCTCTTATAAAGGAATCTGTAGGATGCACAATTTAATCTTTAGACCTTATAAAAAAGATGGCAAACATTTTTCTGTAATGGCATAGCCAAAATAAGAGCTTAAATAATAATCTCATAGCTAGATTTACTTCACAATCTGCGAAGTAAACAGTAAGTAGAAAAAAACCTCCCTTTCAGACCAAAGGGAAAGAAAATTTTAAAGTGAGAATATAATTTTCCTCATGTGCATTGTCTCCCTTAGAAAAACTACTACAGAACATGCCTGTGACTATAGACTTGTAGTTCAGGCCACCGAAGATTAGAGATGGGAAACGGGCACTCCCTTGACTTGCATCCTCTGGTCTACTTTAACAAAAACCAGGAGGAAAAGAAAGCTAGCCATCAGAAGCAATGGGTGGCAGGCCTATTAATGGCTGATCTGTACAGTGATCTTCCCTCAAGGAGACCAAACAGGCCAGTCCACTGCAGTGGCTTTCAATGTGGTAAGCCTGGGCTTCAGCAGAAGTCAACTTGTGAAGAGCCCTAGCAGCTCTGCCAAGAGTTGGATCACTGGAAATGGACCTGCCCTGGAGTCGAAGGATGCCCAGGTCAGAGCCACAGATCTTATTGGCTCTAAGCTGAAAAGCCCTTCACTCAGCCCAACTTCCAAAGTGACCACTGCAGCTGAAGGGATGGCCAAGTAGGGTCAGCAACATTGCAGGCAGAACTGTAAATTTCTTGTTAGAGATGCCCCCTGCCTTTACCTGGCCAGCTCTCCTCTCAGGCCAGCCAAGTAATGAAAGTCAACAGAGTGCCTTCCCCTAGGAGGTTCACACCTCCCTTAGGATGTACCCCATGTGAAGAGATAGATAGGTCTGGGCCTCTTAACTTATAAGGCCTAAAGCCCACCAGATTATTATCAAGCCCCTTCTCTCAGGTTCTATTTGTTTCTCAATCAGAAAACTTAATTGTAGCTTAGACAGCACCTTTCTTAGCTCCTATAATAATGACTCTGTCCTTTGTTCTAGACCCTGTCTAGTGCACTTGGGCCTCATTCCTTTGTAATCATAACCTCTACTCTACCTCCAATGGCTCTACTCCCAACCTGTGTGTACTGATGGTCCTCTTCCCCACTTAATGCTGTATAATTGTTCAAACCTGGTAAATGCCACTCTTAGGATCATTGGTTACTATCCTCACCCTTTCTTTTAGGACCTTGTCTAAATATGATCAGAGTCGGCGAACTTGGAAGGATTCCATAGCCTTGGCAACTCATGACGAGAGCCTAGGGTGGTTACTGGCGCCATAAACTAGAGTGTCAATTTGTTGGGTCAACAACAGGAGTCACTGTGCACTTGCTCCTCACGTGGGATCTCTGTCCTTAATGTGCTGTACATTGTGATTTAATGCTATAACTAGTACTGAAACAGTATGTTTCACTTTGTGTTTCTATGTGGGTGCAAACTGTTGAAATCTTTACTTAATGTATACTAAACTGATCTTCTGTATATAAAGAGAATTGCAAATGAATCTTGATGTGAATGGAAGGGGAGAGGGAGCGGGAGAGGGGAGGGTTGCGGGTGGGAGGGAAGTTATGGGAGGGGGAAGCCATTGTAATCCATAAGCTGTACATTGGAAATTTATATTCATTAAATAAAAGGTTAAAAAATATATAGAATTAGTTCCTCAATTAGATCAACAGCACCACAATGAATTTTCTGTTGATTGATTAATTTAAGATACTGAGGCCTTCATACACAACATTGTATGTGCTTAGTAAGCAGGTCTTTTTTTTTAATGTTTCAAATGTCATGTACATGAGCCACATTACAAAATCTGTTGTGCCTGACATCACTTCAAAGAATAGTATTACTCAATAGGAACACTGTTGCTACACTGGGATTTCTCTATTTGTTCACAATTGCTTTAGGTGCATAGGCTGTAATGAATAATAAGTACATCAACAAAATAAGTATATGAGTGTTTCCATAAAATGCTGACTTTCTTGAGGATCTCTCAAGATCTGGAGTTTATACTCAGTTTAGCACAAGATCATAATCTTAGATTTCATGAAACTAGAAGCTAGTTGTGTCTTAGTACTAGATGCACTTAGTAAACAATCTGTTTCCTAATACTTCAAATTGTAATAGAAATAGCTATTGTGCCTGAAGTTATTTCAAGGAATAGAATTAATTCCCCACTTAGAGTTTGGTTACTACATTGATTTTTGTCTGTATTTCCACTGATTGCTTTAGTTACACAGGTCTTCATATGCAATAAGATTATGCACTTGACAGTAGAGGAGAATTGAATGCTGTTAGAATAGAGTGTTTTTCTCTGGATATTTTTCAATGAATAAGATTTATGCCAGTGCAGTAGAGGTTCCATTAATTTTCCTTGGCAACTCAAGAGAAAGCTCAATGATAAATGTCCTTAGTAAGCATTGTGCTGTACAGTAAAGAAATGCACCGTACATATGTTGTATCAGAAAGATATGCTAAATTTAAAGCAACTACAAAGAATGCAGCTGAAATATACATTATGCCAGACTTACAATGTTGATTTTCCTAAAAAAGTTAAGTGAATTCCCTGCTTTCACTGCTTAGGCATCAATAATCATATGTTTCCAATCTTTCAAATGCAGAGTAGTTGAATCATACTTGAAAGAGTAGTGGTGCCTGATGTTACCACAGTTTCTGTCTCAAATGGAACCCACTAGAAACACTGAGTTTCCTTTGTGGGTTCTTTGATCTCTCTCTATCTCTCTCTCTCTCCACACACACACACACACACACACATATATATATATATATGTATATATATATATAAAATACATGCAATAATTGGACAAATGGCAGAATGCAGTTGATGTGTGTGTTGCTGCAGAGGAATGTTTTGCCTGAACTTCTCCCAAGAAGTGGAGTTTATACCATGTTTATACCTTGTTTAGTATGGGTTTACCAGAGTAGATTTCAAAGCCAATTGAAGAGAATGCTTGTCTTAACCCTGTGAACACTTACTAAGCATTGTGATTTCAAATATGAAGACACACATACATGTGGAATACTGAAAGACATGGTGTGGATGAAATTGGCACAGACCATGGATTTTCAACACATGTCAAGACACATTATATTGTTTTTCTGGAAAAAGATTAACTTAATTCTCTTTCACTACACATGACTAATAAATAATACATTTTCCATTTTTCATACATAGGATAGGTAAAACATGCTTGAAACTTCTGTTGTGCCTGAATTTATAATAGCAATAAGTTAGTGTCTCAATTTGAACACAGTAGTTACATTCATTATTCTTTGAATATTCATTAATTGGTTTATGAATGTAAACCTTAATATGCAATGAGAACACAATCAAAGAATGCAGAGGAAATGAATGTACCTGGAAAAAAATGTGTTGCCTGAAGTTATCTAAAGGAATGAAATTTCTACCCAGTATAATACAAGCTGGCATCATTAGATTACACCATTAGTTTCTCACACCAAAATAAGGGAATGCTTGTCTTAACACTGAGCATTTAGCACTGGGCTTTCCAATATGAAAGCCAACTACACATGTGAAATAGATTAAAAATACATTTTTGTCTCAACTTGGCATTGGAAAGCAGTTGCAATACATGCTGGAGAAAGTTGCTTTGCTTGGTAAGGTAAGTTGAAATCTCTGCTTTATCTGCACAGGCCTTAATATACAACACATTTCTAATGATTGAAACATAAAGTACATGAATTATACATGAAAGAGCGTTGTGCCTGCAATCATAACAAAGAATGGAGTTTATTTCTCAAATAGAGCATCATTGCTATACTGTGTATTCTCTATGTGTTCCTCGTGAACTTACAGAGGCCTTTATAAGCAATATGCTCACTAAGGTGAGCATGTAAGCAAAATGAATGTTACTGGAAAAGGATGGAGTTCTTGAATTACTCTGAAGAAAATGAGTTTGTAGATATCTTATTATATGCTTACCTTATATTTCCAGGAAATAATAAATGAATTCCTGGCTCAGCTCTAGTTTGCTTAGTAAGCGCTATACTTTCAAATATGAAAATGTCATGTACATGAGCATTATCTGAAAAAATCCTTACATTTGAATCTAAGTAAAGGAATGGATTTTGGATACACATCAGTACAGGATTACAATGATGATTTTCCTGGGAATGTTAAGTACATTCCTTTAACACTACATTTTGTAATCAGCAATCCATTTTTACTTCTTCAAACAGAATACAAGACTTGCACTTCAAAGAGTAGTGGTGTCTGAAGGTACCAACAGGACAATATCTCATGTCCAAACCAGAATATCATCATATACCTAATTTATATAAGATTGTTATAATGTTATTTAGGATATGCAAATTTCATATTTTTAGAAAACTTTTATTTAATAAATATAAACTTCGAAAGTACAGCTTTTGGATTATAGTGGCTTTTCCCCATATAACCTCCCTCCTACCCACAACCATCCCATCTCCCACTCACTCTCCCATCCCATTCTTCATCAAGATTCATTTTCAATTATCTTTATATACAGAAGATCAATTTAGTATACACTAAGTAAAGATTTCAACAGTTTGCACCCACACAGACACACAAAGTATAAAGTACTGTTTGAATACTTGTTTTACTGTTAATTCATATAGTACAACACATTAAGGACAGAGATCTTACATGGGGAGTAAGTGCACAGTGATGCCTGTTGTTGATTTAACAATTGACACTCTTATTTATGACGTCAGTAATCACTCAGGCTCTGGTCATGAGCTGCTACCAATTCTATGGATGCCTCCTGAGTTCACAAACTCTGATCTTATTTAGACAAGGCCATAGTCAAAGTGGAAATTCTCTCCTCCCTTCAGAGAAAGGTACCTTCTTCTTTGATGGCCCGTTTCATATTTTTATATATACAAATTTAGAAACATAATACTTGTCACCCTACCCTCCCTCCTGCCATGCTTCCATCTTTTTTGTTCATCCCTATCCTATCCCCACTATTAATTTTGACAAAGATCTATTTTCAATTTACTTTATTCTCATAAGATTAACCCTACACTAAGTAGAGTTCAACAAAGTATGAAGAGAAAACACTGTTCCTCAATAGTAAAGATGAGGCTATAAACAATCCTTAAATCTCAAGATGTGCATTTCCCTCAAATACATTACATTTTAGGTGCTCTGTTAGTTACCACAAATCAGGGAAAACATATGTCTGTCTTTTTGAGGCTGCCTCATTTCATTAAGTATGATGGTTTCCAATGGCATCTATTTTTTGCAGAAGACAGGATTATTTGTTTTTATGGCTGAGTAGTACTCCATAGAGTGTTGTGGTGTGTGTGTGTGTGTACCATAATATCTTTATCCAGTCATCAACTGATGCATATCTGGGTTGATTCCATATCTTACCTATTAGAAATCAAGCTGCAGTGAACATGAGGGTGCTGATAACTCTTTCATGTCCTTATTTTATTTCATTCGGATAATTCCAAAGAGTGGAATTGCTGGGTCTTATGATAGATCAATTTTCAGATTTCTGAAGTATCTCCATACTGTCTTCTACAATGGCTGCACTAGTTTACATTCCCATCAACAGGAAATTATTGTACCATTTCCCCACTTCCTCTCTAGCATTCGTTGCTTGTTAATTTCTGTAGGAGAGCCATTCTTACTGAGGTGAGTTGAAGCTTCATGGTAGTTTTGATTTTCATTTCCTTGATGGCTAGTGATCCTGAGAATTTTTTCATTGTCTGTCAGCAATTTGAATTTCAGAAGAATTCATTGTCAGAATTTGAATTTCCTCTCTTGAAAAATGCCCGTTCAAGTTCTTTGCCCATTTCTTAACTGGGTTGTTTGTTTTGTTGCTATTGAGCTTCTTGAACTCTTTGTAGATTCTGGAAATTAACCCTTTATCAATTTCATAGTTTGAGAATGTTTTCTCCCATTCCATCAGCTGCCTCTTCACATTGCTAAGTGTTTTTTCTGTAGTTCAGAAGCTTCACAATTTGATGTAATCCCATTTGCCAAATTTAGATTTGATTGCCTGTGCTTCTCAGGTCTTCTCCAAGAAGTTTTTGCTATGCCAATGTCTTGCAGAGGTTCCCCAATGTTCTCCTGTAATTTGATGGTGTTGGTTCATAGATTTAGTTCTTTGATTCACATTGACTGCGTTTTTCTCTGAGGTGTATGGTAGGAATCTTGTCTCATGATTCTGCGTGTGGAGATCCAGTTTTCCTGGCACCACTTGTTGAAGAGATTTTCCTTTATCCAGGGACTGATTTTAATTCCTTTGTCAATGATAAGTTATTTAGCTATAGATGCTTGAATTCAGTTTCTTTTCCGTTCTATTGTTCTACATGCCTATTGGATTCTACCTGCCTTATAGTATGTCTTGAAATCTGGTATTATGAGGCCTCCAATTTTGTTTTAGCTATTTGGAGTATAGTGCTTCCATATAAACTTCAGGTTTTTCTATATCTTTGAATAATATCATTGGTGTTTTGATTGGGATCACATTGAATCTGCAATTTTATTTCGGTAGTACAGACATTTTGATGATATTAATTCTTTGAATTCATGGACATGAAAGATTTTTCCATTTTTATGACTCCTTCTATATCTTCCTTTGGTATTTTATAATTTTCATCATATATATCTTTGAATTCCTTGGTTAAATTTATTTCAAGTTATTTAATGTTTTTCATTTATTATGAATGGAGTGGATCTTAGATGTTCATTCCCAGACAAGGCATTGTCTGTGTATATAAAGTTTATTGCTTCTGTGTGTTAATGTTATATCCTTCCTCTTTACCAAACTCTTATGAACTCAGTCTCCTAGTGGAGTCTTTTGGTTCCCCTCAGGTAGAATCATGTCATCTGCAATTAGGGAGAGTTTTACTTCCTCTGCCCCAATTTCTACCCCTTGATTTATTTTTCTGGCCTAACGACTCTGGCTAAAACTTCTATGACTACAATGAATAGCAGCAGTAGGAGTGGCCATCCGTGTCTGGTTCTGGATCTAAGTGGGAATTCCTCCATCTTTCTCCATTCAAAAAGATGCCATCTGTCAGTTTGTCATAAATTGCCTTGATTGTGATGAGGAAAGTTCATTCTACCCCCAATTTGCTTAAGGTTCTCATCATGAAAGAATGTTGTGTTTTATCAAATGCTTTCTCTGCATCTGTTAAAATTATCATGTTTTTTGTTCTGCAGCTTCTAATTTCATGTATCGCATTTACTGATTTGCAAATGTTGAACCATCACTGCATACCAGGTATAACTCCCACTTTCTCAAGATGAATAGTCTTTCTCATTTGTTGTTTGATTCAGTTAGCTATTACTTTTGCTTCTATGCTCATCAGGGATACTGATCTATTGTTTTCTTTCTCTGTTGTGTCTTTTCCTGACTTAGCAATTAGGGTAATGCTGGCATCATAGAAACAGTTTAGGATGATTCTCTTTTTCAATTGTTTTGAATAACTTGAAATACATTGTAATTAGTTCTTTAAATATCTGGTAGAATTCAGTAGGGAAGAAGCCATCTGGTTCTATTCTTTGTTTAGAGGATCTTTATGACTGATTCAATCTCTGGTTATTGGTCTGTTTAGGTTTCCCATGTCTTCATGACTCAATTTTCATAGATTTTGTTCATTCAGAAATCAATTCACTTCTTCTAGACTTTCTGATTTGTTGGCATGTAGCTCTTCATAGTAATACCTGATGATCTTTTTTTTCTGTGACATCACTTGTTACCTTTCCTTTTTCATCTCTTATTCTACTGATTTGGGTCTATCCGTTATTTTTTTTAGTTCAGCCAATGGTGTATCAATTTTGTTTATTTGTTAAATAAATAGTTCTTCAATTCACTGGTGCCTTTTGCAAATAATATAATTGGATATTGCAGATTCAAATGTGAAAATTGCAGATTCAATGTGATCCCAATCAAAACACCAATGATATTATTTGCAAATCAATAAATGCGATACATCAGTTTGTATTTGTATTGTTTCTTGGTTTCAACTTTGTTTATTCGCTACTTTTTATAATTTCTTTCCTCCTACTATTTTTGGGTTTAGTTTGTTGTTTTTCTACATCGTTGAAATGCATAGATAGCAATTTCTTGAGGCAGGCACCAATTGGTGTAAAGTTTACTCTTAAAACTGAAAAAAAAACCTGCTTTTGCTGTATCCAATAATTGTTGACTTGCTGTCATTGTCATCTTCATTCATTTCCAGCATTTGTAGTTCTCTTTTATTTATTTTTTATTTTATATCTATTTAAAAAAATTTTTATTTATTATTTAAAATTAGCTGGGCCAATCCAAAGCCAGGAGACAGGAGCTTATTCCAGGTCTCCCACGCAGGTGCAGGGGTCCAAGCACTTCGGGCTTCCTCCACTGCTGACCCAGGCCACAGCAGAGAACTGAATCAGAAGTGAAACAGCCAGGACTCAAACCGGCACCCACATAGGATGCTGGCACTGCATGCAGTGGCTTTACCTACTTTGCCACAGCACTAGCCTGCTATTGCTTTTTTGATTTCTTCTATGACCCATTGTTCATTCCAGAGCATGTTGTTCAGTCTGCATGGGTTTACATATGTTCTTGATATTGTTGAGTTGTTAATTTCCGGTTTCATTCAGTTGAGGTCAAAAAAGATGCATGATGTGATTTTGATTTTTTTGAATTTGTTGAGATTTGCTTTATGGTCAAGCATATAGTCTCTCCTGGAGAAAGTTGCATGCACTGTTGAAAAGAATGTATATTGGCCGGCGCCGCGGCTCACTAGGCTAGTCCTCAGCCTTGCGGCGCCGGCACACCAGGTTCTAGTCCCGGTCGGGGCTCCGGATTCTGTCCCGGTTGCCCCTCTTCCAGGCCAGCTCTCTGCTGTGGCCCTGGAGTGCAGTGGAGGATGGCCCAGGTCCTTGGGCCCTGCACCCGCATGGGAGATCGGGAGAAGAACCTGGCTCCCGGCTTCGGATCAGCGCAGTGTGCCAGGCAGTGGCCATTGGAGGGTGAAACAATGGCAAAAGGAAGACCTTTCTCTCTTTCTCTGTCTCTCACTCTCCACTCTGCCTGTCCAAAAAAAAAAAAAAAGAAAGAAAGAAAGAAAGAAAAAGAAAAGAATGTATATTCTGCAACTGTACAATGAAATTTTCTGAAGATACCAGTTGGGTTTTTTGATCTACAGTATGGGTTATCTCTGTTGGTTTTTTTTTCTGTCTAGCTGATCCATCCATTGATGAAAGTAGGGTTTTGAATTTTCTCATTACTATTGTATAGGAGACCATGTCTCCCTTTAGATCAATTAACATTTTTGTTAAACAGCCAGGCACCCCAGAATTGGGTGCATATACATTTATTATAGTGACATATTCCTGTTGAATTGATTCCTTAATCATTACATAGTGCCCTTCTTCGTCTCTTTTACCAGTTTTTGTGTTAACTCTATTTTATCTGATATTAAAATAGCTATACCTGCTTGTTTCTGCCTTCTGTTAGCATGTGATACCTCTTTCCATCCTTTCACTTTCATTTTGTGTGTATCTTTGTTTGTGGGGCTTCTTTCTTACAGGCACCAAATACATGGATCTTTTTTTAATGTATTCAGTCTATGTTTTGCTTGGAGAGTTTTGGCCATTTACATTCTAGGTTACTATCGATAAATAATGACCTGGCTTTGTCAATGTTCCATAAATATGTCTATATATGCTTTGATTTCTTTTGTGCTTTATAAGGCTGGACAAATGGTGACAAATTAAATTTCTGTTTCTCATTGAAGTTCTCTGTTTCAACTTCATTCATAAATGACAGCATTATAAGGTACAGTATTCTGCCAGTGCCGTGGCTCAACAGGCTAATCCTCCACCTAGCGGCACCGGCACACCGGGTTCTAGTCCCGGTCGGGGCACCGGATTCTGTCCCGGTTGCCCCTCTTCCAGGCCAGCTTTCTGCTATGGCCCGGGAGTGCAGTGGAGGATGGCCCAAGTGCTTGGGCCCTGCACCCCATGGGAGACCAGGAGAAGCACCTGGCTCCTGGCTTTGGATCAGCACAATGTGCTGGCTGCAGCTCGCCAACCACGGCGGCCATTGGAGGGTGAACCAATGGCAAAGGAAGACCTTTCTCCCTGTCTCTCTCTCTCACTGTCCACTCTGCCTGTCAAAAATAAAAAAATAAATAAATAATTAAAAAAATTTTAAAAAATTATTTTAAAAAAATAAGGTACAGTATTCTGAGTTGACAGTTTTTTTTTTTCTTAAGACTTGGACTATGTCCATTTTCTCCTAACCTGTAAGATTTCTGATGAAAAGTCAGCTGTGTGTCTAATTTGAGGTCCTCTGAAAGTAATCTGTCATTTTATCATGCACATCTTAGATTCTTTCTTTTTCTGTTGAAAGTTTTTCTGTTGAAAGTCTCTTCTCTCTTCTCATCTATGAGGATATTTATGTGCCTTGTTCTCTTGGAAGTCCTTTCTTTCTCCAAATTAGTAAAGTTTCCCGTAATTGTTTCGCTAAACGGACCTTTTAACCCATTCTCTTTCCACAACTTCAGAAGCTCCTAAGACCCTTATGTTGCATCATTTGATACTATCCTATACGTCTCCAACACTGTTTTTAAGTTTTTAATCTTTTAAGGTCTTTCTGAGAATTTTTCAAAGATTTTTCTTCTAGCTTGGATATTCTTTCATCTGCCTCACTAAGTCTATTGTTAAGGTTTTCCACTGTGTTTCTGTGTGACTTATTGACTTCTTCATTTCTAATATTTCCTTTTGATTTCTCTTCAAATATCAATGTAATAGGAATTTTTTTTCTTTCATGTAGTGTATGGATTTCTTAATTCTTGAATTTGCTCCTCATTGTCTCTAAGTAACCCTATAATTAATGTTTTTAGTTCCATTTCAGGAATTTAATCAAGCTCTTTATCTTCACATTCTAATTTGAAGTGTTCAGTGCCACAGAAAGCAGTGCTAGAGCCACTCACTGTCCTTCTCCTGTGAGCTGAGCCCATCTGCAACTATGGCAGCTCCTCCCAGAACCTGCTTTAAACATTTTCTTGATGTATTCACTGATTTTTCAACATACATCATAATGCATGCACTAACATCAGAATGTAGTTGACATAAATGTTCTTGGGAAGGATAATTTTGCTTAACTTTCAATGAATGAAATTTGCATCCTGTTAAATATGAGCTTGCAATATTAGGTTTCCTTTCCAGCTTAAGGGCATGATTGTGTTAACACCATATGCACTTAGTAAACATTGTGCTTTCAAAAACGAAAACACCCAGTACATGTGAAATATCTGAAAGGTATGTTATGGATGTAATTTGAAAAAGAAATGGATATGCAGTACATAGTTGGACAGACTTGAAACATTGCTTTTCCTGAGGAAGATTATTTTATTCTCTGATTTAGTTATAGAGACCCAAGTGAAAATACCAAAACCTTATACCAAAACCTATCCCTAAAGCCAGCGCCGTGGCTTAACAGGCTAATCCTCCACCTTGCAGCGCCGGCACACCAGGTTCTAGTCCCGGTCGGGGCACGGATCCTGTCCCGGTTGCCCCTCTTCCAGGCCAGCTCTCTGCTGTGGCCCGGAAGTGCAGTGGAGGATGGCCCAAGTTCTTGGGCCCTGCACCCCATGGGAGACCAGGATAAGCACCTGGCTTCTGCCATCGGAACAGCGCGGTGCGCCCGCCGCAGCGCACCTACCACGGCGGCCAGTGGAGGGTGAACCAACGGCAAAAAGGAAGACCTTTCTCTCTGTCTCCCTCTACTGTCCACTCTGCCTGTCAAAAAAAAAAAAAAACCTATCCCTAGTTTTTTACCCTATCTCTAAACCTAATGCTCATTCCACCACTGATCCTGGTTTATGCCCTCTAAGTAATTTAAGTCCTACCTTAAAGCCAACTATAACCCTAAATGTAGCTATAGACCTAGCACTCAAACTAATCCAAACCACAATATAAATCTAACCAAATGTAACTCTAACTCTAACTCTAGCCCAGGCCTTAATGTTAACACTGATCCTCAGCCAAACCCTGATTCTAACCCTAAAGATAACCTTACCCTATTCATAACACTAATCATAGGCCAGCACCGTAGCTCAATAGGCTAATCCTCCACCTGTGGCACCAGCAAATCAGGTTCTAGTCCCAGTCGGGGAGCAGGATTCTGTCCCCGTCACTCCTCTTCCTGTCCAGCTCTCTGCTGTGGCCCAGGAGTGCAGTGGACGGTGGCCCAGGTCCTTGGGCCCTGCACCCACATGGGAGACCAGGAGAAGCACCTGGCTCCTGGCTTTGGATCAGCGCCAATGGGCCGGCCACAGCGCACCAGCAGCAGCAGCCATTGGGTGGTGAACCAATGGAAAAGGAAGACCTTTCTCTCTGTTTCTCTCTCTCACTGTCCACTCTGCCTGCCAAAAAAAAAAAACCACTAATCATAAAATGAAACCTAAACCTAAATTAACTACATTTAACCCTAAAACTAAACCTAACCATAGCTCTAGCCCTAAACCTAACTATAACTCTAGACATGACTCTAGCTCTAACTTTCATCTTAGGCATCAACCTAACCCTAACACAAGCTTTACCATAAAAACCAAAAACCTAACACTAAACGTAACAGAGCTCTGAACCTACCTCTCTACCTAATCTTAACCATAAATTTAATGCTAGTCATAATAAAATATATAATGTTATGCCTAATTCTAGCCTGAAACCTACATTTACATTCATTCCAAACCTTCACTATAAAACTGGCCATAGCCCTTACATAGTCATAATCATAGTCCTAATTCTACTCTTACTTTTAAATCTAGCACTAACTCTGTTTCTAATGATAAACTTCAAGCTAATCCTATCTACAGCTCTAATCCTAGTACTAACCCTAGCCCTAGCCTTAACTCTGGATATAATTTTCACCCTAGTTGTAGTTCTAATTTTAAGCTTAGCCCTAGCTAAATCAAGCTAAACATAGCCCTTATGCAAATCCTATCACCAACCCTATCAGTAGTTGTACCCCATCCCTAAGCACAATTATATCCGTATCCAAAGCCCAAAACTTATTTCTAGCTCTAGCTTCTTCCTCAACCTAACCCCAGTTCCATCCCTAAGTTAACTCTAGCCCTACCCATAACACTAATCCTATCCATAAATCAAACCATAATAATAGCCTTAGTCCTACTCCTAACACAAACACTAACCCTTACATTAGAACTACCCCATAATCATAATTATCACCTTAAATCTGCCAAGGTTCTAATGAAACTTAACTCTAACACTAGCACTATACTCTATACCTCCATCTAAGCCAAAGACTCCAATTAACTCTAAGCTGAACATAAAACTAATCAAAGTGCAAGTCATAATCCTAACCAAGATGTAGCATTAATTCTAACATTAACATTAGCCCTGTGTGCAGTGTTAGATCTTTCCTTAAACCCAAACCTAATGGTAACACTAGCTCTGCTATTAACCCTAATTCTAACTCTAACCCTAGCTTTACTCCTAGCCTGAATGGTAATGTTAACCTTGGCTATTACCCTAGTACTATTCCTTCCATTTGTTATCGTAACCATAGCACTAATTTTAACCCTATTGCTAACCATAACCTTAAACTTAGCCCTAACCCTATTATTGGCCCTAAACCTTACCCTAACCCTAGCTGTAAACTTAACCACATCTCTAATCTAGCCCTAGAAACAAACCTAGCATTATCCTTAACCTGAGCAATAGCAGGTGTAACCCTGGCCCTACAGCAAGATCTAAGCCTAATTATATCCCTAAATGTAGCACTATCCATGACCCTAGCAATAAACCTAACCATAACACCAACACAAATTCTAACAATAATCCTAACCCTAAACCAGAATGCAGCTCTAGCCTAACCATAACCATAATACTTAATCTATGCTTCCTAGCCCTAAACTAGTCCTAAGACTAGCCCCAATTGTAAACATAGCCACAACACTAACCCTAAAACTAACTTTAACAAGTTTTTCTCCCCCTCATATAAGCCTAATTCTAAACATAACCATAAACCTATCCATAGCCTTTAGCATCACTGAAACCCCAAAACTTGGGCAAATTCTATCCCTAATGCTAACACTAAGCATAAAAAATCAGACCCTAGATGTAACCTAAAACCTAACTATAGCTCTAGGACTCACTTTATTGCTAACCCTAAATCTCACTCTAAATTTCATACAAACCCAGATTATAATATTACCACTAAACCTAACCATGGCCCTAACTCTAACATTAAGTATAGCCTAGCTGTAGATCTAAGCATAGTCATAACATTTACCATAAATCTAATCCTAATCCTAGAACTTATTCTAATTACAAGCCTACCCAGAACCCTAAACATAAGCCCAACCATAAATGTAACCTTATCCATGAATATGACCATAGTTCTAGTCCTAACCATATCACTGATGCAAACCATAAGCATAAAAATAACAGAGCTCTAACTCTCTTGTGAATCCTTTTCATACACTTAACCATATCCATAAACCTAATGCTAGGACTAGCCATAACCATAACGAGAAATCTAACTCTACCTCTAATCCTACTGCCAACTTGAATCCTAGCTATAACCCTATCCATATACCTAACTTAAACCTAATCCTTACGTTGACAAAACCTGACCCTAACTCTGACAGTGCTTTTAACCTTACAGCTATACCTAATTATAAATGGAAACCTAATCCTAGCCTTAAATGTAAACCTAACCCTAACACTAGCTCTAAGCATAAGCCAAATTTTTAGCACTATCCCTAACGCTAGCTCTAAACCTTAAGTCCTAAATTAGCCTTAGGTCTAACTTGAAATCTAATAATAACCCCAGTTTTAATGGTAATGACAAAACTATCAGTAGCTGTACCCCTAATCTAATCCCTAACGCTGACCACAGTCCTAACACTAACCCCAAACCTAACTCTAATTACAGTTATAGCCCTGCCCTTTACTCTAACCATAATCACAAACCTGCTTCTAGCATTAAAACTGACCAAAACCTTAGACCTAGGTCCAATTCTAGTCCTAACCCTAACTCTAACCCTAACCCTGCATTACCCTAATACAAACATAGCCCTCAAATCATTCCTAAACCTAACTCTTATTGTAAACTTAATATAAGACCTGGGCTTAATGCAAGCACTAATCCTGACTCAAGCTTAAGTCTAACTCTAAACACAAACATACACCAAATTCTCTTCATAGTCACAACCCTAAACAGAAAACTAATCCTACCCCTAGCAATAGTTCTCACCCTTACAACAAACTGAACCATTTACCTAATGACAGCTCTTGCCCTAAGTCTGTGTATCCAGTCTTAATTCCAACCCTTATGCAAGTCATAAATGTAACCTTATCAATGGCTCTGTCTTTAGCTCTAACATTACTCCTAACCCTCACATAACCCTAACACTGGCCCTAACACCAGACCTAAATCAACCCCTAAAGCAAATAATAGCACTAATCCTATCCCTATCCATAACCCTAATGATAAACCTAACCCTAACCTTATCTCTAGCACAAACCCAAAATCTAGCACTAATCCTATCCCTAGATCCAAGGTCAACATTAGTCTTAATGCTTGTCCTAGCCCTAACTCTAATCTTTGCACCACACTTGGTCCTATACTAAAACGCAAAAGTAACCCCTTCTGCACTCCTGAACATAGCCTAACTTTAGCCCCAACACTAATCCTAACTCTACACCAACTTTTTTCCTACAGTTAACCCTAATATGAGGCCTAGCTTTTGTCATGAATCTTGTCTGAATCTAGACCTAAGCTGAACCCTTACACTAGACCTATGTATAACCCGAATCCTAACCCTAACCCTAAACAGAGTCCTACTCCTGTCACTAGCCCCAAACCGAATTCTAGCCCTAGTTCTCAACCTAACCCAAGCTCAAGCCATAACTCTAGCACTAGACCTAATCCTAGTCCTACCCATTACCCTAATTTTCACATAAATCTAACCTTTGTGCTGTTCTTAGTCCAAAACCAAACCCTAGTCCTTACCCTTGACCTAATCCTAATTCTAAACCTCACCCTCAACCTAGCCCAATACTAAATGTAACTCTACCTTGAACACTAGGAATACCCCTAACTCTAATCCAACCTCTAGACCTAACACTAACTCAAACTTAAACCTATCCCTACCAAAGGCCATAATCCTAATACTAGTTATAAGTATAATTCTTTTTTATTAAAAATTTATTTATTTTTTTGAAAGGCAGAGTTAGAGAGAGAGACAGAGGCAGATGCAAAGAGAGTGAGTGAAAAAGTTCTTCCATCTGCTGGTTCACTTCCCAGATGGCCGCAATGACTGGGGTTGCACCTATCTGAAGCCAGGAGCCAGGAGCTTCTTCTGGATCTCCCACGTGAATGTAGGGGTCCAAGGACTTGGGCCATCTTCTACTGCTTTCCAAGGCTGTAGCAGAGAGAATAGAGTTCTAAAATGTCCCTTAACTCTAATTCTAGCCATAATTTAAAAAAAAAACTTACCTTAGTATTATGCCTCACCAAGGCCCTAGACCTAGGGCTAATTCTATAGACCTAGCACTAATTCTATCTAAACCCTGACTCTACCAGTAATGTAAGGCAATTGCCTTGAAATTACCCTAATCCCAACCATAGTCCTAATCCTCACATAGTCCTTAAACCTATCATTTACTCTAAGTTTTACACAAGTCCTGGTCCCAATGCTAGCGTTAATCCTAATTCCAGTCCTGTCCAACTGCAGCACAAAGCCTAGCCCCAATACAAACCACAATTGTAATCCTAACCAGAAAACTAACCCTAACCTTAGCACTAGTCCTCACCCTAACATTTAAGAAAATTATAGCCCAAGACCTAAACCTAATAATTATAGCCCTAACCATAGTACTAATACAAACTGCATCCCAACCTTAATAGTAACTCTAACTCTACGCTTACCCTAAACTTAGCCCTAACCCTAACCCCAAACATAGCCCTTAAAACTACAAGTTCTAATATTTCCTGCATATCTAATCCCAACAATAAACCTAATCCTACTTCTAACTCTAATATTAATGGTAACCAGGCCCTAGCTTGAAACTTAAAATTAGCCATAGCCCTATCATTAATTCACTCAATGATAGTCCTAGGGATAGAACTAACTTTAAACCTTACCCTACTACTAGCCCAAAACATAATGTGAATAATAACCTTAGCTGCAGCCTTACTTCTATTCATAACTCTAGCCTTAGCCCTAACCCTAATGCTAGACTAACTTTCACCCTTGTTCTAAACCTTACCCTAGGCCTAACCCTAGACATGGCACTAGCCCATTTCTAAATACACACAAAAGATTAATCCAAGTTTTCTGAATAAGAAAAATATGTGCTGATTTTGACCACAGGAAAATAACAGCATTAAAAGGAGGAAGTGCATTTTTCAGAGAAGAGTTGGAGAGAAGTTTGCAGTGGAATTTTACAAAAAGAAGAGAGATTCAGTGTAGCAGTGTGATCAGTACCAACACACAGCTGTGAGTGGTGACACCATCAGTGACTCCTGCAGTTGGGGGCTGGAGGAGACATCATCTTCTGGGAGTGAGATGAGAGGAGACTAGCCCATGTCACTGGTGATATTGCCTGAAGGATAACCACACTGATTTTGAGTCTGGCCTAGAGTTCTAACATGAGGCAGGGTGCCCACATAACCCCAGAAAGAGAGCACATTTCTTTCTCCCCATGACCCAATAAGGATACCTGGGGACTAGCAGTGGGAAATGCCATTGTAATAATGCAGGTAGAGGCTGCAGTAGCTCCCATATGTGCACTACTAAGGGATTTTATCAGAGAGATAAATACATAGCCCTCACAGACTTTGATTCTGGCTTGGAGGGTTGGCAGGAGGCTTGTTGCCCACTTAGGTCTGTGAAGCTCTTCCCCACCCCCAACCCACCCTATCACAGACACCCAGGTTCCAAAAGGCAAGGCATGGCACCAACTGAGAACTGGCTCTGAGAATGCCTCTGTTCTATGCATTTATAGTGCAGGGTCATGGGGCTGAGAGGGAATCCCCTGCACACTGTGGCAGTGGCCACCTGTGTCCTATTGTTTTGGGACTTGTGCATAAAGTGTAACTTGATTTCTGTACAATCATTGTGTCTGGCTTCAGAGAATTGGAGTTCCCTGCATGAATGGGTCACTGAAGAGGATTCCGTGCTCACACTGAGAAGTGTACAGATACTTTAAGGAGTTCATGCACCTTCTGGACAATAGTCATCATTATGAAAGTATTTGAAAGGGCCGGTTCTGGGTTACAGCAGGTAAAGCTGCCACCTGCAGACATCCCAAATGGGTGCTGGTTCAAGTCCTGACTGCTCCACTTCCAATCCAGCTCACTGTTTTGGCCTGGGAAAGCAGTGTAAAATGGCCCAAGTCCTTGGACCGCTTGCACCCACATGGGATACACAGAAGAAGCTCCTGGCTCCTAGCTTCGGATCACAGAGCTCTGGCCATTGTGGCCATCTGGGTAGTGAGCCAGTGAATGAAGACCTCTTTCTCTGCCTCTGCCTATCTGTCCTTCTGCCTATCAAGTAAGTAAATTAATCTTTATTTAAAAAAAGAGTTTGAAAGCAGTAAGTACAAAGGTAATAAAAGCAAATAATAGGAATACATCTTAAGGCCCTAGAGAAACAATAACAAAACAACTCATAATTAGCAAGAGGAAAAATAATTAAAATTAGAAAATAAATAAAATTGAAATAATCAATGCAAAAGATCAGCGGAATTGTTTATTTTATTTACAAAATTGATACACCATTGGACCAACTAACAAAAAAAAAAGAAGGAGACCAAAATTAATAAAATCAAAGTGAAAAAGAGAGGTAACAATACATATCATAAAAATAATAAAGAATCATCAAGAATTACTACAAACATCTGTATGCCAACAAATTGGAAACTCTCAATGAAATAGATGCATTCATAGATTTCAGGACACATACAATATATCAAAACTGATTCATGATGAGATAGAAAACCTAAGCAGACAAATAACCAAGACAGAGACTGAACCAGTAATAAAGACTAAGAAAGAAAAGCTCAGGATTGGATAGTGTCACTGTTGAATGCTACTGAACCTTTAAAGAAGTGATAATCCCAATTCTTCTCAAACTATTCAAAGCAATTTAAAGGGAGGGAAACTTTCCATCTCTTTCCTTGAGGTCAATATTACCTTCATTACAAAACCAGAAATAGATAATAGACCAATACCCCTGATGAATATAGATTAAAACAACCTCAACAAAGTACTAGCTAATTGAATGCAAAAAAAAAAAAACAGCAAGAAGATCATTCACATTGAGCAAGTGGGATTTATCCTTCATTTGCAGGTATGGTTCCACATACACTAATAAATGTGATATATCACATTAACAAATTAAAGAATAAAAATAATATGATTATCTCAACAGAGGCAGAGAATGTATTTGCATAAATATAATTTTTTCCATAATTATAACCTGTAGCAAAATGGATATAGAAGGAACATTCCACAGCACAATCAAGGCAATCTATGACAAATCCACAGCCAGCATCTTATTGAATGTGGAAAAGTTAGAAATATTTCCACTAACATCCAGAACCACACAAGGATATCCACTTTCAGAAGTCAACATAGTTCTTGAAGTTTTAGCCAGAGCCATTAGGGAAGAAAAAGCAATCAAGGGAATACATAATGGAAAGGAGAAAGTCAAATTATTGCTGTTGGTGGATGGCATGATCCTATGTGTAGGGGAAACAAAATTCTAAACTAATTAATGTAAAAAAAAGTCCACTAAAAAAAGAGTTTGGTAATGGTGCAGAATATAAAATCAACACACAAAAATCAATAACATTTATATACACAGACAATGCCATGGCTGAGAAAGAACTTTTAAAATGAGTCCCATTAACAGTACTACAAAAACACAAATACCTTGGTATAAATTTAACTAGGGATGTGAAAAATGTCTGCAATGAAAATTACATAACATTAACAAAAGAAATAGCAGATGACACAAAAATGGAAATATAATCCATGTTCAAGGATTGGGAGAATTAATATCATCAAAAATGCTCATATTATACAAAGAAATTTATAGATTCAGTATGATCCCAATCAAAATACCAATGGCATTCTTCTCTGATCTAGAAAAAAAAGGTTCTAAAATTCATATAGAAACAGAGGAGACCCCAAATAGCTAAAGCAAAAACAGAGACATCACAATATCAGACTTCAAGTCATACTACATGACAATTATAATCAAAACAACCTGGTACTGGCACAAAAATAGACATTGAGGTCAATGGAACAGAATAGAGACCCCAGAAATCAATCCATGCATGTATATTCAATATACTGGAGAAAATGTAGAATATATATTCTCTAAAACAAATGATGCTGGGAAAAATGGGTCTACAATGAAGAAGTATTAAACAAAACTCCTGACACACATTTTATAGAAAAATCAAAAAAATGGATCTAGGATCTAAATCAATCACCCAATACCTTCAAATTACTAAAGGAAATCATTGAGAAAACTCTGCAAGACATTGGCATAGGCTAAGAATTCTTGGAAAACACCCTAGAAGCTCAGGCACTAAAAGCAAAAATAGAGAAAGTGGGATTGCATCAATCTAAAAATCTTCTGAACTACAAAGATAGCACTCATGAAAGTGAAGACAACTCACAGAATGGGAGAAAGTATATGCAATCTATTTCACTGATAAAGGATTAATATTCAGTATATATCAAGAGCTCAAGAAATGGCAATAATAACATCCTGATCCAGTAAATAACTGGGCAGAGGACATGAACATGCATTTTTCAAAGGATGAAATTCAAATGGCTAACAGACACATGAAAAAATTTGCAGGGTAATTTGCCATTATGTAAATGAAAATAAAAGCACAAAGAGATATCACCTCACCCCAATTGTAATGGATATCATACAGAAATACAAGAATAATAAATTCTGGAGAGAATGTGGGAAAAAAGTTACCTTAATTGACAGTTGATGTTAACGTCAATTAGTGCAACCATTATGGAAAAGAGTATAGAAGTTCCTCATAAATCTGAAAATAAATTTTCCATATGTTCCAGCTATCCCACTCCTTGGAATTCACTCAAACAAAATAAAAATGGCATATGAAAGAGTTATTTGTACCCCCATGTTTCTGATGGCTCAATTAACAAGAGCTAAGATATGGAATCAATGCAGATGTCCATCAACTGATGAATGGATAAAGAAACTATGGTGTGTGTGTGTAGATATATATATATATATATGTGTGTGTGTGTGTGTGTGTATGTATATACACATATATAAGTATATATATAATGTGTGTGTATTATATAGAATGTGTGTATAATATGTATACATGTATATAAACACTATGAAAACTACTCAGCCATAGAAACAATAAAATCCTGTCTTTTGCAACAAAATGGATGCAGATGCAACTGAAAACCATTGCACATAGGGAAATTAGCAGTTCCAAAAGACAAATATCATATCTTTTCTCTGATATTTGCAGCTAATATGGAATAAAAATCGTGTAGAAATGAGATGGACATTTTGTGATATGATTGTAATTTTTAGTTCTTGTTCATATTGTTTTGGGACTGTGCCCTTCCTACATTTTTTGTTGAATATTATGGCTAGTCATGAATTAAGCCTGTGAATATAGAATAGATTAAAATTATATATTTGCAAAAACTGATGAAAGAAGTCAAGGGAAGGAGGGAGGGGTTGGGTGGAAAACAGAAGAGAAGGAAGTGTGAGAAGTATGATTTTCTACCTGAACTTTACCTATGGTAAATGCATAAAATCTGTTTTCTTTATATCAAGAAAAAACACCATTGAATTGTCATAAGCCTTCAATTTTGATATCACAAATAAATCATTATATATATTTTTTAAAGATGTTATTTATTTGAGAGGAAGAGTTACAGACAGTGAGAGGGAGAGACAGAGAGAGAGATCTCACCTCTGTTGATTCACTCCCCAGATGGCCACAATGGCAGGAGCTGCACCAACCCGAAGCCAGGAGCCAGGAACCTCCTCCAGGCCTCCCACGTGGGTGCAGGGGCCCCAGGACTTGGTCCATCCTCCACTGCTTTCCCAGGCCATAGCAGAGAGCTGGATCAGAAGAGGCGCATCCAGGACTAGAATCAGCACCCACATGGGATGCCGGCACCACAGGCAGAGGATTAACCCACTGTGCCATCGCGCCAGCCCCTCATTATCTGTTCTTAATCACTTGTAGTGTCTTGAGACACCATACATTGTGATGTCAATCAATTGTGGTGTCGTAAAAATCTATTATGATGTCATAAACCAAAATTTATAAGTAATAAGCCTACCTTTTTGTTATGACATTAGAACATCTGTGTTTTCCCAATGAATTTTTAAATCAGCAATCTATTGGAATGTCATTTTCCAAACTTTGTGTTGTAATGATCAGTAGCAATGTTGTTATAAACCACCATTTTGGTGCCATAAGTTGTGATGTTATAAAACCACTGTGATTTTGTAACTAATTTTGATGTCATAAATATATATTCAGTTGTCATAAACAAACACTTTGATGTAATGAACAATCTCTGTGGTGTCATAATCAATTATGGTGTAAAACATTTGTTGTGGTGTCATGATCAACTGTGATTTCACAGGCCACATTGTGATGACCTAATAAGTTGTGATAATAACAAAAACCATTATGATGTCATTAACCACCAGGGTGATCTCATAAGACAATCATTAAGATGTCATAACAAAAACATTTTATTATCAAAATCAACTGTTAGGTCATAAATATGCATCCTGTTATTAAAAACTAAACATAGTGTTGACATTGTCAATTATTATATTAACTACCATTTTGATATATTTTACCACTTTGATGACAGAAACTGACCAGCTGTGATATCATAATCAATTATGATCCCCTAAACCACTACTGTGTCATTATTGTGTCAATTATGACATCCTAAAATTATTGTGATATCATTGACCACCATTGTGATGTGATAAAGCCACTGTTATGTTATCACAATCAACTATGATGTCCAAAACATACATTGTGATTTCATAATGAATTATGATTCCTTAAAAGCAATTGTGATATCATATTCAACGTGAGTGATAAAAATTCACTGTGATGTCTAAGGTTATCATCATTATGTTCTTAATCTGGCATTGCATTGTCTTAATTGTGATGACATAAAACACCATTGTGATAATATAACTGTGTGTCATGAATCTGCCATCATTATATCATGAAAACAATTAGAATATCACAATTGTGATATCTAAATAACCACTGTGATGTCTTAAATTTACCACTTAACTGGCAAAATCAATTGTGAAGTGTGAAACCCATTGTGATATTTATAAAGCAGCATTCTGATATTATGATCTAGTGTGATGTTTAACTGACATTGTAATGTTATAATAAATGATTATGATGCTGTAAATCAATATTGTGATGCCAGAAACCCACCATTGTGATTTCATAAGCCAAGCATTGTGTTCTCACAATAAATTGTGACGTATAAGCAATGACTGAGATATCAGAAACCTATCATGTGATGATAAACATTTGTGATATCATAAACCACCATGGTGAGTTATAATCAATTATGATGTCATATTCAACCCTCTTGTTTCTCATAATATATATTGATATGATAAGCCATGGTTTTGATGTCATCAACCTACATTGTGCATGATAATAAATTGTTGTATAGGAAACCACCTTTATGATGTCATACACTGAAATAGTGGTGTCATAATCAATTGTGATTTATTAGCCAATTGTGGTTTCCTAAAACCCATTTTGATACCATGATCACTTGTGATATAAATAAGCCCAGTTTAACATCACAAATAGCAATTTTGAGATCATAAACCTAGAATTGTGATGTCAAATCAATTGTGAAGTCATAAAAAAGCATTGTGATGACATGAAGTAATCACTGTTGAAATACAATCAACTTTGCAGACATATAATTCATTATAATCTCATAAATCTACCATGGTTATGTCATAATCATTTGAAATGTCATAAACAACTATTGTGGTGTCATAATTAATTGTGATGCCATAAAATATTTTGATGTCATAAACAGACCATTGCAATGTGAAAAACCATCTTTTGTTGTCATAATCAATTGTGGTATCATAAACTGCCATTGTGATATTATAAGCAATTGTGAAACCTCAAAAATATCATATTAAATATTCTGTCCTGTCATTAGTCAGCATTGTTATGTTATAATCAATTATTATATCACAAAAGATTATAATGTCAAAATCTATTGTGATTCCATAAACTAGCACTGTAATTTCAAAAACATCCATTGTGATGTCATAATCAGTGTGATGTCATGAAATGTTATGTTGTAAGCCTAATATTGTTATACCATAACAATATTTTGTTTTGTCATAATCAATTTTGATGCCACTAATCAAAATTTTGATATTATAAACCATGAATGTGATATCAAATCTTAATTTTCAGCTCTAAAATCCATTGTGATGTCATAAGCAATTGGTTTGTGGCATGTCATCACTATGACAATAAAAACCTACCTCCATGATGTCATAACCAATTCTGAGGGCATTGGTCTATGATCATGCATTCAGAATTAATCATGACCACCTAAAACACCATTGTGATGTCATAATCATATGTCATGTCATGAAACATTTCTGTGTCATAAAACTACCATTTGATGTTATCAATCATTCAGCATTTTGTCATCAATTAGCTTTTTATAACCAATATCTTGATGTCATAAACTACCATTGTGTTATAATAAATCATGGTGTCCTAAAACCATTGTGATATTTTCATCTATTGTCATGTAAAATAAAACATAATGTTGTCATAAACAACAATCATGTTGTCACAAAGCAATTTTAATGCTAGTATCAATTGTGATATCATGAAAAGCACTGTGACATCATAAAGCTATCATTGTGATGTCAAAGTCTATTGTAATTTCATTAAAACATTTTATATCAAAATCATTTGGGATGTGATAAACAACCATTGTGATATAAACTTACGATGCAATACCATACTCACTGGTGTCATAGAGCATTACTGTGATGTCATAAACAACAACAATGAGAAGACATAAACCTAAAAGTCCAATGTACTAAACTCCATTGTGTTTTCATAATCAATTATGACATTATTAAAAACATTGCTATGTCAAATACCAATAAATGATGGCATAAATTTACTACTGTGATGTAATAAGCAAGCCATAGTCATGATATATTTTATCATAAATGTTTATTTAGATGTCATCAAATCATTCTGATGTCACAAAACATCACTTTTATGTCACATCCAAATGTGAATCATCAACTATTATTGTGATATCATGATCAATTCTGAGGTCATAAATCACTATTATGAAGTAATAACCACCCCTGATGCGATACACTATAATTGTTATGCCATAAACATACAATTGTGATGTCATAAATCAACCATTGTGTAATCATAATCAATTTTGATATAATAAACCACCTTTTGTGGTCATAAAAGCAATGCGATCATAAACCACCATTCTAATATCAAAAAGCTACCATTCTTATATACTCCTTTGTGATGTCATAAACCAATCATTATATCATCATAAGGAATGGAAATGTCATACACCAACCACGGCATTGTTGCAAAAACATAGTGATGTCATAAACCTTTCTCATATTGTCAACATAACTGTTATGTCAATATCCCTCTGAGGTCATGAATCAAACATTTTGTCATCAAAATCAATTTTGATGTCATATACCATCATTTTATTGTTATAAAAGTTATCATGCTATCATAGTATTGATTTGTGATAGTATTTGTAATAGTGTTGATTTGTGATAAACCATCATACATTTTTGATAAACATACCATACTTCCATGGTAAGGTCATAATCAATTGTTATGTCATCAATTTACCATTATACTATCATTACAAATTGTGATGTCATAATCCAACCATTGTACTTTCATAATGAATTTTAATGCCATAAATCAACATGGTAATCTCATTTAAAAGTGTGATGTTGTAACTAATAGGATTGCATTAAATCACATTTCTGATGTCATATACCTACAAATATTATGCTGCTATAATCAATGTTGATGTGTTAAACCACCTTTGTATTGCCATAACAACATTATGGTATCAAGCAATTAGTTTGTAATAAAACACCCTTTTGATATCATAAGCATACCTTGATAATATCATCATCAGTTATAATGCCATAAACCAATGATTGAGCCATCATAATCATTTTTGATGTCATATACCAGGATTGTGTACTCATAAAAACCATTGTACTAATATAATCTACTAAATTGTGATCAACCACTATTCTGATATCATAAGTATATCATTGTGATGTCATAAAAAATTGCTATGTCGGCCGGCGCAGTGGCTTAACAGGCTAACCCTCTGCCTTGCGGCGCTGGCACACCGGGTTCTAGTCCCGTTCAGGGCGCCGGATTCTATCCCGGCTGCCCCTCTTCCAGGCCAGCTCTCTGCTATGGCCCAGGAAGGCAGAGGAGGATGGCCCAAGTCCTTGGGCCTTGCACCCGCATGGGAGACCAGGAGAAGCACCTGGCTCCTGGCTTCGGATCAGCGCGATGCGCCAGCCACAGCAGCCATTGGAGGGTGAACCAACGGCAAAAAGGAAGACCTTTCTCTCTGTCTCTCTCTCACTATCCACTCTGCCTGTCAAAAAAATAAATAAAAATAAATAAATAAATAAATAAAAATTGCTATGTCATGAACCTACCACTATGCAATCCAAAAATAGTGATAAATGTAATAGTCATAAACAAACCATTGTGGCTTCACAATCAATTTTGATGTCATACAACTCTCATTGTATTGACATTCAACACATCAAGATGTCATAATCAATTGGTATGTGTTAAGTCCCCTGTTTAATATAAACTCACCATTGCGATGTCATAATTGATTGTGATATCATAAATGAAAAATTTTGCTATCATAATCAAATATCATAATACAACATTGTACTGTCATAATTACATAGTGATACCATTCGGGTATCACAAATGTACTATTGTTTTATCACAATCAAGTGTGTGTTATAAACCACCCATTATGCCATCTTAACCAAATGTAATGTCATAAACCACCATAATATTTCAAAAATGTGATGTCCTAATCAATTATTATGTGATATATTAAACTGACTGGTATGCCATAATAATTAGTTATGATGTCATAAAACTATCATTGTGCCATCATAATCAGTTTTGTTATCATAAACCAACATTAATATCATAACATCGAGGTATCATAATCTATTATTTTCTGGTAAGCCATATTTTATATAAAAAACGTATCACTGTGATGTCATTATCAATTGTGATATCATACACAAACTATCGTGCCATCATAATCAATTTTGATACACATATGCAACCATTGTATTGTGATAAAAATCATGATATTATCTACATTTTGTGATAAACTGCCATTTTGATACTGTAATGCTATAAGGGTGGTGTCAAAACAAATTCCGATGTCATATACCAATCATAAAGATGTCACTGAGGCAAAAAGAGAGATTGCCTCTTTTCTTTCCATTTCTCTTCTTTCTCAGTCTCCCTATGTCCTTACCTGGCTCTCTCTTCTCTGCTTTTTCTACCTTTGTTCATTTCTATTTTGCTTTCTCTTAATTTCTCACTCTCTTTTTCTCTCATGTCTCTATGTCTCCAGTTCTCTCTTTGTCTATAAATCACTCATTGTTTTCTCTGTCTCTCTTTAGCTTTTATTTCTCTCAGTTTCTGTTTCTCTTTCTCTCTTTCTCTGTGTCTTTCTCTCTAGTATAGAGAAAAGAGAGAGGCACTGAGAAAGAGACATTCAACCTTCCCTCTCGTTTTCTCTCTCATTTTCAATCTCTCTATTTCCATGCCTTTCTCTCTCTTCTTTATTTTTCTCCCTCTGTCCACCTCTCTCTATTAGGCTTTCTTTGTGTTTCTCTCTTTGTCTCTCTCTGGCTCCATATTTCTCCAATTCTCTCTCTCTCTCTCTCTCTCTCTCTCTCATTGTCTATAATTCACTCATGTTTCCCTCTCTGTCTCTTTTTTCTCTTTCTCTGTATCTTTTTCTCTATATAGAGAGAAAACAACTAAGAAGAAGCCATAACCGCCACCTTCTTTTTTTTTTTTTTGACAGGCAGAATGGACAGTGAGAGAGAGAGAGAGACAGACAGAGAGAAAGGTCTTTCTTTACCGTTGGTTCACCCTCCGATGGCCGCTGCAGCTGGCACACTGTGGCCAGCGCACCGCACTGATCTGAAGCCAGGAGCCAGGTGCTTCTCCTGGTCTCCCATGCTGGCACAGGGCCCAAGGACTTGGGCCATCCTCCACTGCACTCCTGGGCCACAGCATAGAGCTGGACTGGAAGAGGGGCGACTGGGACTAGAACCCGGTGTGCCAGCACCACAGGCAGAGGATTAGCCTATTGAGCCACGGCGCTGGCCAAAGCCATAGCCTTCTTTAGTGGATGTTGTAGTAAGTTTTAAAAGTATTTCTTGTACATAACATTTATTCTTTTAATTTTTTATTTTTTTAAAGATTTATTTATTTTCCAGTCAGAGTTACACAGAGAGAGGAGAGGCAGAGAAAGAGAGAAAGAGAGAGAGAGAGAGAGAGAAGTCTTCCATCCGATGGTTCACTTCCCAATTGGCTGCAATGGCCAGAGCTATGCTGATCCGAACCCAGGAGCCAGGAGCTTCTTCCGGGTCTCCCACATGGGTTCAGGGGTCCCAGGACTTGGGCCATCTTCTACTGCTTTCCCGGGCCATAGCAGAGAGCTGGATTGGAAGTGAAGCATCTGGGTCTCAAACTGGCGCCCATATGGGATGCCGGCACTTCAGGTCAGGGCGTTAACCTGCTGTGCCACAGCACCAGCCCCCACATTTATTCTCAAACTTGTCTATAAATACTTAATTCACTGGCCCAGAAGGCAAGACTTAACAGCTTACCATTTCTGATAGTAGCATGTTGGTTCAAAATATATAAAGAAACAGATTGTTTATTTCTGCTTCTTTATCTGTCCTACACAAAATCTGTTTAGGTTAGCCTAAGAACAAATTTATTGATAAAGCATAATTTTTACATACTAGCTTTTCAAAAAGTCTGGGAAACAGACTGAAAAATATATAAGAATATTTTAAACATTTTTAGGAAGGATAGAAATAAAATGTTTATTTGGGTGCAAAACAAAAACATGAAATCTAGATAAAGGTTTTCATAATATGTATTTTATTTAAATAACTTTTCTTTTTAAATCATTGATTTTTTAAAATTAGCAATAATTGTACATATTTATAGGGTACAGTGAGACATTTCAATATATGTATATAATGCACACTGATCACATTAGAGCAACCAACACTTCTCTCTCTCTGGCAATACTTTATGATTGAATCCTTGGAGTTCCTCCCTTCTATTTGCTCAGAAAATATATAAAAGGCAAAATGGATGGGACTGGAGGACATGATGATAAGTGAAATAAACTAGGCACAGAGAGACAGATGCTGCATGTTCCCCCTCATATGTGCAGCTATCAGCAAAAATCTAAAACTGAGTCTCAACACTAAATGGTGAGCACTAGAGGCTGGAAGGAGTAGGGATAACAGGTGCCAAATCAGAGTTAAATCAAATGAATGAGTTTTAGCATAATGAGATCTCTATAGTTCACAAAAAACAATGTGTATCTTATGAACAAATGGAAGTAGCTCCAAGCCTCCAATCAGAAAGCAATGTCAAAGAAGGGGAAATGTTAATCACCCTAATTTAATCAACTCAAATTACATATTTGTTGGAATGCTACATTGTTGTCCATAAATATATACAATAATTGTAAAGAAATTTTTTTTGACAGGCAGAGTGGATAGTGAGAGAGAGAGACAGAAAGAAAGGTCTTCCTTTTTGCCGTTGGTTCACCCTCCAATGGCCACTGCGGCTGGTGCATCGCGCTGATCCGAAGCCAGGAGCCAGGTGCTTCTCCTGGTCTCCCATGCGGGTGCAGGGCCCAAGGACTTGGGCCATCCTCCTCTGCCTTCCCGGGCCATAGCAGAGAGCTGGCCTGGAAGAGGGGCAACCGGGACAGAATCCGGCACCCCAACCGAGACTAGAACCCCATGTGCTGGTGCCGCAAGGCGGAGGATTAGCCTGTTGAGCCACGGCGCCGGCCTGTAAATAATTTTTAAAAGGAGAAATGAGGCTGTTTAACTGAGCTGAAATTGAACTTTAAATATGTCTGCGTGGGGCATATTGATAATATGGTTGTGAAATTAAATGGTGACAGTGAAGAGTGTGACAGTCTACGGCCAGGACTACTGTATTCATACCCCATCATTTGACTTAGATGTTCAAGCATTGTCAATGTCCCTCACTAATCAGCCAAAGGGATTTTCTGTTGACTGAGCTTAAGCAAATCCCCTCCTCAGGAGGAGGAAAAACGGTGGGAGTATAGAGAGGAAGGAGGTAGGGTGGGAATAATCACTATGTTCCTCAATTTGTGTATATGAAATACATGAAGCTTGGATTCCTTAAATAAAATTTTTAAAAAAAGGAAATCCCCTCCTGTTTCAGAGTAAAGTCTGAGGATTATACCATGTTACTGTTTTCTGAAATACATCATTTAAATTATCAGAATGGAAGGAATTACCACATTAATGCAAATGGGCATCAATTAAAATACATTAGGTGACATACTACAGTAAATAACTGATAAGAGCAAAAAAAATTTTATTGAAGGTTTAGTGAGAGGATCAGTAAATTAAATAGATCAGGTAGATATTTCAAACAATAGGAATCAAAGCAAGAACAGCAGAGAAGTCTCAGAGGATCACTGCATGCTGTGTTATGTTCTAGGAGACCTCTGTCTATACACAGCTTTGATTGTCCAGGTGATTTACAATATGTTCTATCCTACCTATTATGAAGGTAGAAAAAGTGTGTGTTCACCTGCATGTCCAAAATCTCAGAGAATCCAGGCGTGACTTTTAGTTGTTTTTTGTTTCATCTACGAAGTACTTAACTTCTTTTTATTGATATGAAGTCTGTGTTCTAGTCAAATAATGAACAGATAAGCATATTAGAGGGAAGTGTAAGATGCCAGTGTTTATTTGTAGAAAATGATGCAGAGAGTTGTGTCAAACAGTTAACAAACAACACTAAGGGAATGAGTAGAGCACAGTGCAGAAGAGATGAAGTGTTATAATTTATAATCTCTCCATTAAATCTGTAGACAAAATATCACTCAAGGATGACCTCACAGTCTCTGTCTTCTGATTTGGTTTTCTAAGCCACAAGTGTAGACTGGATTAGCACAAATAGATGTTTAACTCTAGGTTGAGCCTAACAACCAAGTAGAGGATGGACCTCACCTGGTTAGCATTACTCATTTGCTGACATACTTGGTAGAAAGGCAGGTGCTCTTAAACACACAAGAAAAAGTACCTAGCAATTGAAAGCAAAAGCATCCACAGTCCACCTTGTGGCTCTTATGAGCCTGTGTACAATGCAAGTTAACCTACACACCCATAAGGAAGGACAGAATACATAAGTCATCATTTTAACTAACTATATAAATAAGTGTGTGGTGTGTGTGTATGTACTTAATGCTATCATGCTTAAAGCTATAATAATTTTAGAAGGGTAAAAGCTACAACTTATAGAGATTTTAAACTTGAATTATTCTAATTTCCTTTCCACTGTATGATTCAATGCACTTTCTGGATCGTCCTCTTTTTTTGTTTCTCTCAGGATTGGCGATGGCAAAATTTAAAATCTATCTTTTAAAGTTTCCAAAATTAAATAACCATAAATGACATTAAAAATAAACGTGCAAATGATGTTTTCCAAAAGCTGATAGCCTTTATACTTTTGATTTTATGTTCCCCTGCATTGTGGCATGAGGAACACCTGCATATACATGTATTTGATCATCCTTAGTGTCTTATCACATCTTTCCTACTGTGATTGGAGAAGTGTGTGTTCACTTGTGTATGCAAAACCTCACAGTAGCCAAGGGGTGGCTTTCCACTGCTTTTGGTTTTACCCATGAAGTACCTGATTTTCTTCCTTCCCAAAAAAATCTTCCCTCCAATCAGATAATGCACACATGAAAGGCTATTAGACAGAGGCATGGGAAAAGGCCTGTGTTTATGTGCAGAAAAGATACAAAAAGATGTGATAAACTGTTAACAACAAACACTAAGGAACTGGATGGAGGTAAGTGCAGGAGGGAAGGGTATTGTGAGTCATATGATTTAAATTCTATGTTGCTTTACGTTTTTGCCTCAAGCACACGTTGATATGTGGGAGGAAAGAAGCAGGATAGGATTAAATGGAATGGCATGAAGTGTATTATCTGGCAGGAGCATGAGATTATGAGCCAAGTGTTGAATTACACAAGAAATAAAACAGATTTCAGAAGATAGGACTCCAAGAGAGGAGAGAACTAGTATATCCTAAATCATCTGCCAATAGAGCTGAGTAGCACTATATGTGTAATATTTGTTTCCTAGAGTTCTGAAACATCTCTACAAGGCTACCACAGAGGCACTCTCAGTGTTGGCTGCCCTCCTGTGGGGTTGGCAGAAGCAGGGGGAGGACTCCATAGGGTGAGTTGTATTAAGTATTCCTTGGGCAATCACAGCTCTGTGGACGCTTTCTTCAGAGCTTGAATCATGTGTTGACCAGGGCACTGAGGAGCAGAGGGCATCTGCTCCACCTAGCTTCAGCTCAGCTTTGACCGTCCAATGGTTAGAATGCTACACTATGCTAGACACCTGCATTCAGGTCATAGGCCTGTCTGACTATATAAAAAAAAAAAACAGAGTGAAGGCAGGCAACTTTTTCTGAAAGCAGTCAGCCATTCTCAGGATCTCCTGCATGGTTTATAAAACTCAGAGTTATTTCTAGATTCCATTTTACAGATGACTTTCATATAATGGAATATGAGCCCTCAATGTGTCTATGATATAGAGACACACTGTGATATGAACTTGACCTTGCAAAAAGTATTTGCTGTATTTATCTCCTCTCTGGTGGTCAACTGGGGAACAATCACTTGATGCTGTAACAAAAAGAATAACACATAAGAATTGTGAAGATTCCTAAAAGGACATGAAAGTCCTCCAGAAAGCAAGTCATTAAAAGCAACCAGTGGTGGTAAGTTAAAGCTCTAGCCTGTCGGGGCTAGTGGCCCTGGCCCAACATGAGATGCAGCAGGCTGAGGCTGTCCCTTATCTAATCCTGTTTCCTGTGCTTTTGTTCTGTAGGCACAAGATTTTTCATCCCACATTCCTGCAGGCAGGAATCAACACCTGGAAATGTCCACTTCCGGCGAGTCTCCTTCTCCCTATTGTGGTAGGCATGACACACTAGTGTACATTGCTGGTTGGATGGACATGTTGCTGTGTGCCCTCTTCTACCTGTGGAAGTAGTGGATCCCAACCAGAGAGGCCCTCTGATCACAGTGGCCATGGTGGTGGTGGTTGGTATAGACAAGAACAGGGACTAGGGATGCTTACAGATGATGATGTGCCTCAGTGGAGTGCAGCTGTTCTTCTGTGGGGGCTTTCAAGGATCAAGATTATTGGTGTGGGGATAGTCTCAATTCTAGACTTTTCTCTTTATTGCATCCATATGTCTTCCAGGTGTTCTTCTTGCCTTTGTTCCTCTTCTCCAACATGTGCCTTTTGCTTTTTAGCCAGGTGAAGGCAAAATGGCAGCTAAAACCTTCCCTGATCCCATGCTTCACATAGTCCACAAGGTCTTGCAGGTTGGAGAAGACTTGTCAGCAGGCCATGTACTTGAAGCCTCTCTGAGAGGTCATCAGCCACTCAGGTATGCTGGGCCTCCCTGGGGCCTCTCTTCTGCAGCTCGAAGTACCACTTGGCAGCTGGGAGCCTCCTGATCCTGCTCTTGAATTTCTATGCAGATGCTGGAGTCATCAATAATGAGGTCCTCTGTAGACTCACAGGAGAGGTTGGATTCTCCAGGGATCTTCCCAGGAAAGGCCATTCCTTCTGCTTTTTCTCTCTATCTAGGATGCACTAATCCTTTATGGGTATCCCACACAGCAATGTCCCCTCTTTTCCTATGGATTCTCATATAATAGACTTTCATGACCCTTTCCTTCCTCCTATGTGCTGCAGGTAGGTGTACAAGGCTCAGTAGCCAAACAGAAGTGAAAGCAGGGCTGTTGGCAGGGGTGTAGAGTCTGCTGTTGCCTCAGAAACTGGAGTAGAGCTATCTGTGAAGATTGAATACAGGGAGCCTCTTGCTAGGATTGGTAGATTTCTAGGAAGGAAAAAGTCAAACCTAAGAACACTAGAATAATGTTACAAAATCGGTGGGATTCAAGATGGCCCTGAGAAGATTACTGTATGTGAGGCATGGAGATGGATGTGTATGTGTTTATGATGAGGTACAATCCTGTATGTGGGAGGTGTCGGGTGAAATGTCTTCTTAAAATCTCTTGTACGGCTAGAGCAGCAAGATGGCGGAATAGGAAGGGAGCACATTGATAGTTCGTCAAGACACACGTTAATATAAGTGGAGATACTGCAGGGCCAAGGAAGAGTAGGGGAAGAAACAGCAGAGGAAACTCTTCCGGAACTAGTGATTCACAGTGGACCTGCGTGGAGAGCGTGGGAGCCCAAGTTCGGGACACCAGCGGCAGACTCAACACACCAGCGCTGGAACGCGAGGTGAGCTGAACCTCCATAGCCCGAGTCACCAGTGGGCAAGCGGAAAGAGGAGACTAGAGGGAACGAGGCTTGAAACTCCGTGGGGAAAAGTTCACCAGGCTAACTAGAAGAGAGAGAGGAAAAAAAAAAGTGACCGATACGGACACGAGTTTCTCTCTCTCCGCTCACCTCTCAAAGGCGAGCAAGACAAAGAGCAGGCGCCATTTTGGAGATACGTCATTAGCAGGGTGACCTCAGGTCTGCACCGGCCCTGAGCCTAGCAGAAAAACCTGACTCTGGGGGGAGGGGTGAAATAACAGGAGATTAGGATCTAACTTGGCAACCCAGTGGGAGACTGCAGGAGAATTGGAGCCCACGCTGAGGGCAGCACAGATTCCCTGTGTGGTCCTTGGGAAAGAGCTTCCGATCTCTCGCTCCTGTGGGTATATCATTTGCCTGCTAACTACCTCCAAGTATGTTCAGCTGTGTGGAATTACTTCCCTTTTGAATCAAAAAAAAAAAAAAAAGAAAGAGAGATTTACCATGCCTAACCTGGGAGTGTCATCTTTGACACACCCTCAGCCCTGAGGAACCAAACACAGCTCTCAGTCCACACTCATCTCAAGCCTCTAAGGCTCCACCGAAAGCAGACAGTCCACTTAATATAGAGCCATAGTGTAACAAGAAAAAACACCCCAGTGAAGAAACCAAATATCTCCAACATGCCAAACAACAAATGCAAAAATCGAGGTAACAAGAACAAGGAAGACACTATGACGCCCCCAAATGAAAAAGACACCCCAATGCAAGATTATGAAGATGAGGAGATAGAAGAAATGCAAGAAGTGGATCTCAAAAAATTGATAAGAACATTAAGAAGTTCTCAAAAACAAATTCTTGAACTACAAAAATCCTTAATGGACAAGATAGAAAATCTCTCTCGTGAAAATGAAATATTAAGGAGGAATCAAAATGAAATGAAACAACTAGTGGAACAAGAAACAGATAGTGACGAGAAATCATAATGAAATGAAGAGTTCAATAGATCAAATGACAAACACATTAGAGAGCCTTAAAAACAGAATGGGTGAAGCAGAAGAGAGAATATCAGACTTAGAAGACAGAGAACAGAAAAGGAAACAGGCAAACCAAAGAAAAGAAGAAGAAATTAGAAATCTAAAAAATATTGTCGGGAATCTATAGGATACTATTAAAAAACCCAACATTTGAGTTCTAGGAGTTCCTGAAGGCATGGAGAGGGAGAAAGGATTAGAAGGCATTTTCAGTGAGATACTAGCAGAAAATTTCCCAGGTTTGGAGAAGGACAGAGGCATCTTAGTACAGGAAGCTTATAGAACCCCTAATAAACATGACCAAAAGAGATCCTCACCACGACATGTTGTAATCAAACTCACCACAGTGAAACACAAAGAAAAGATCCTAAAATGTGCAAGAGAGAAACGTCATATTACTCTCAGAGGATCTCCAATTAGACTCACAGCAGACTTCTCATCAGAAACCCTACAAGCTAGAAGGGAATGGCGAGACATAGCCCAGGTACTAAGAGAGAAAAACTGCCAGCCCAGAATATTATATCCTGCAAAGCTCTCATTTGTGAATGAAGGTGAAATTAAGACTTTTCATAGCAAACAGAAACTGAAAGAATTTGTTGCCACTCATCCTGCCCTGCAAAAGATGCTTAAAGATGTGTTACACACAGAAACACAGAAACATGGTCACCAATATGAAAGAAGGTAAAGGAAGGAAACCTCACAGCAAAAGATCACAGGAAGCTCAATTTCTCTTTGACATAGAATTAAACTCTGATGCTCTGTTAAAGCAATGTGTTAAAGTAATCTATTATGTTCTCTTGATGTCTATTAAATTCTAATTGTTCAAAAACAGCTGAATTTTTATTAAGAGCTATGGGTTATGTAAATATGTGCTTATTTTCAAAGATTTGAATAATCACCTTGTAACAAGATCAAATTTGGTCTATGAGTTTATAATTTTAAACATGGCGACTTAAAGTCTTTTGTCATCCACAGTTATATATGATTTGCTGCTCATAAAACTAAAGCGTTGTTGGTTCTGTGTTTAGCTGTCCTCCTATAGGTTCCTATGGACTTTGTCCAGCCACTTCCATTGTATTCAGTACTTTGGGATGGCTCTGTAAACAGATGAAGCCAATAATGTATTAACAGTACCAACTGAGAGAAAGTATGGTTAACTGAGGTTACTAAAAAAGCAATTCAAATCAATTGGCAATCTACAAAAAGAGTTAAAGATTTTAAAAGCTATTATTAAAAATGCTATATTGGTCTATTATGCTATGTTATATGTGTGTACATATTGTATGTCCACATGGGGAAATTTTATTAAGAGTTTTATTTTAATTGGCTTATAGATAAGATTGTCCATAAATTTAAGCTGCTAAAATCAATCAAAGATACATTTTAATTTGTGTGACCTGAATCTGTGTATCATATGTTTTAAACTTGTGGGTAGAAAGAAACTAAAAACATTTTATATGGTTGTGCTTAAGTTTACTGGTTAAACAAAGTACACCATGTTAGATATTTAAGAGGTGTTTTCAAATACATGATTCTTAAAATTTATAGAAGGCATTGGACCTTCTGGTAAATGTTTTCTTAAGTTGTTATCTAATGGTTGAAACTATTTGCTAAGATTTCATGTGATATTGCTATTGTCAGCAAGCGATCTAGGACTTACTCTCTCATTTCTCTATTCTAAGCCCAACTTGTTCTTTCATTTCTCTATTCTCTTCAAGGTAGGAAACTAATTCTATTATGAAGGAATCTGTAGGACGCACAATTTAATCTTTAGACCTTATAAAAGAGATGGCTAACATTTTTCTGTAATAGCATAGCCAAAATAAGAACTTAAATAATAATCTCATAGCTAGATTCACTTCGCCATCAGCAAAGTATTCAGTAAGTAGAAAAAACCTCCCTTTCAGACCAAAGGGAAAGAAAGTTTTAAAGTGAGAATATAATTTTCCTCATGGGCATTGTCTACCTTAGAAAAACTACTACAGAACATGCCTGTGACTATAGACTTGTAGTTCAGGCCACCGAAGATTAGAGATGGAACACGGGCACTCCCTTGACTTGCATCCTCTGGTCTGCTTTAACACAAACCAGGAGGAAAAGAAAGCTAGCCATCAGAAGCAATGGGTGGCAGGCCTATTAATGGCTGATCTGTACAGTGATCTGCCCTCAGGGAGACCCAACAGGCCAGTCCACTGCAGTGGCTTTCAATGTGGTAAGCCTGGGCTTCAGCAGAAGTCAGCTTGTGAAGAGCCCTGGCAGCTCTGCCAAGAGTTGGATCACTGGAAAGGACCTGCCCTGGAGTCGAAGGATGCCCAGGTCAGAGCCACAGATCTTATTGGCTCTAAGCTGAAAAGCCCTTCACTCAGCCCAACTTCCAAAGTGACCACTGCAGCTGAGGGGATGGTCAAGTAGGGTCAGCAACATTGCAGGCAGTACTGTAAATTTCTTGTTAGAGATGTCACCTGCCTTTACCTGGCCAGCTCTCCTCCCAGGCCAGCCAAGTAATGAAAGTCAACAGAGTGCCTTCCCCTAGGAGGTTCACACCTCCCTCGGGATATACCCCATGTGAAGAGATAGATAGGTCTGGGCCTCTTAACTTACAAGGCCTAAAGCCCACCAGATTATTATCAAGCCCTTTCTATCAGGTTCTATTTGCCTCTCAATCAGAAAACTTAATTGTAGCTTAGACAGCACCTTTCTTAGCACATCTAATAATGACTCTGTCCTTTGTTCTAGACCCTGTCTAGCACACTTGGGCCTCATTCCTTTGTAATCATAACCTCTACTCTACCACCAATGGCTCTACTCCCAACCTGTGTGTACTGATGGTCCTCTTCCCCACTTAATGCTGTATAATTGTTCAAACCTGGTAAATGCCACTCTTAGGATCATTGGTTACTATCCCCACCCTGTCTTTTAGGACCTTGTCTAAATATGATCAGAGTCGGCGAACTTGGAAGGCTTCCATAGCCTTGGCAACTCATGACGACAGCCTAGGGTGGTTACTGGCGCCATAAACTAGAGTGTCAATTTGTTGGTTCAACAACAGGAGTCACTGTGCACTTGCTCCTCATGTGGGATCTCTGTCCTTAATGTGCTGTACATTTTGATTTAATGCTATAACTAGTACTCAAACAGTATGTTTCACTTTGTGTTTCTATGTGGGTGCAAACTGTTGAAACCTTTGTACTAAATTGATCTTCTGTATATAAAGAGAATTGCAAATGAATCTTGATGTGAATGGAAGGGGAGAGGGAGGGGGAGAGGAGAGGGTTGTGGGTGGGAGGGAAGTTATGGGAGGGGGAAGCCATTGTAATCCATAAGCTGTACACTGGAAATTTATATTCATTAAATAAAAGTTTAAAAAAAATCTCTTGTACGTAGGAAGGAGCGTGGGCTGTTTGGTGGAGTGACTGTGTGTCCTGGTATATATTTGATATATGTTTCTGGTGTTGATGAAAGGGAATGATGGGACGTGTGTGTATTCTGTAGTGCATGTATTTTGTGATGAGTATGTGTATGTTCTATGTGGTGTGTGCTGTGGTGTTTAGCGTGTGTATTCTGTGGTGTTTATGCTCTCTGTGTAGTGATATATGTGCGTGTTCTGTGATGTGTGCTGTGGTATGAGGTATGTGTTCTGTGATCTGTGTGTGTATCCTGTGGTATGTATGTTCTCCATGATTGGATTTGTGTGTTCCATGCTATTGTGTATGTGTTGTGTGGTGTGTGTGTATGTGTGTTCTATAATGTGAGGTATGGGGTGTATGTATATGCTGTGGTGTCACGTGTGTTCTGCACTACAGCATGGATATGTGTGCCCTGTGATGTGGTATTTGTATAGCTTTTGAATGTGTATGTTCAGTGGTGTGTGTGTTCTGTGTTATGATATATGGTATGTTCTGTTGTGTGTGTTGTGTGTGGTGCATGCTGTGTTGTGGGTTGTTCTATGAGTGAGTTCTATGAGTTCTGTGAGTGAGTTCTGAGTTCTGTGAGTGTTCTATGGTATGTATGTTATGTGGGGGGCAATGCTGTGGTGAGGGGTGTATGTGCATTCTGTGTTGTGTGTGTGTGGATGTTCTGTGTGGTTTGTGTGTGCTCTGTGATACACGTGTGTGTGTTCTGTGATGTGTGTGTTAATTGGTATGATCTATGCATGTGTATGTGTGAACTGTGGTAGAGGGGTTCATGACTGTGTTAGTCCAAGAGATGGTAGAAGCAGCATGTTGAAGGAAACACATAGCTCTCAGCACGTGCAAGCCTTTGAAGGGATGAAGGTGCTATGGATGAAGTGACATATGAGGAGAAAGGCTGCGAATGTGAATTCATCTCAGATATAGGAGTGTCATGGCAGTGCTCTAGAACTAGGGAGTTAGAATAGGTTATGTGTATGAGTAAATGTGAAGTATTCATGGGTTTAGTTAGGGAAAGGAGGGTGAAGAATGAGGGTGTTAGGATATCCCTATACAATGCCACTAAAGGATGGGAAGCTTGGTGTGAAAAGAAGTAGATTTTAAAGGATCAACTTAGAGGAAGAAGAAATGGGGCTTATATGAGAGGTTCAAGTTAGAGGAAAGAGAAATGGGGCCATCACTAGTACAGATGGGTAGAACAGGCAACTGTGTGAGCATGAATTTGTGCCAATGTACATGGGAAGGCTCTAATCAGGTTTCCATACTTGTCAACACTGCCCATGGCCTCACCTGCATCTCTCCCAATGCTAAACCATGCTGAGTTGGTGCTGAACACTTTTGACCCATTCTTGGGACCACATTCCCTATATATCCCTTGCCAGATGCCTCATCCTGATCTCTGTACCATGAAGCATTTCCTTATTTGTATGGGAAAATGTAACGAGTAGAGGTTGGACTGGGAGGCAGTGCTGCAACTCTTGTCTAAACTCAGATATTCTCTTTGAATCTGTCTTACCATCTTCTTCAACAAGAATGGGCCAGTTCAGAGAGGAGACACAGGATATATCATCTGAGGTGGAGGAATTCTCCTGCTGCCACCAGGTGGGCAGGGATCACACCACATAACTTAGCAGCATCGCCTTGAGGTTTCTGGAATTCTATAGAACAAAATGACAAATTTGAGATGTGACATCATCTTGGTTCTGTGTCTGTTCAAAAGAAGAGCATGTCAAATGGATATTTTGTCTCAGGCATATGACTACTCATGCTGGGGCTGGGCCCATGTCCTGGGTGCTTTCTCATCCCAGGGTTTTGCTTACTTCTCCTAGAACACTGCACCTCTGGACAGGATTAGGGAGAGTGGTCCTTTGGGAAGATGCAGGGAAATCCCCATGTCCTGGTTTCTGGAGGCCCAAGTTCCATCTCTCAGCTGCCATCTTGACCCATCCACGCAGGCAAGAACCTGCTTCAGTCAACTGGGAGGTCACCTCGGGGCTCTGCCTGAGGTCAGGCCCCAGGTCACTTGGGAAGTCCTTTCTTGTAGCTACACCCCATGTCTCACTGTTCTGGGTGGGGGCCTTTCTCAGGCCTGTGTGGTGGGGTCCCTGTGTCAGTTCTGTACCCTGCCCCCACCCTCACCGTGGGCAGCATCCTCTGACCTGAAGTATGTCCCATGTAGCTTCTGCCAGGGCCCCCTTACCTCATGTGCTCATCCTGTGAGTGCAGTCATCAGAGTGTGTAGCTCAGATCCTGTCCTGTTGTGGACAGAGCTAGAGCCTGCATGGGTCACCTGCTGCCTGGATCTCCACCTGCTCCCAAACTCCTCCATCTCGACTCCAAAAAAGAGCTGAAGACACTGCTCCAGGCTCTACCTCTTTGTGAATGGGGCACTGAGTTGGTTTCCACAGAGGTCTGCTTAAGGAGAGGTGGGGAAGGCAGGGAGCTATTGGACCCAGCAGGAACTGGACACTAAGGGGCTCAGGGTGAGAGAGGTATATAAAGGCATGTGATGCCCTGCAGAATTCACCTGCTCGATTCCTAGAGCCCAGCTGCGGATGGGGCTGAGCCCTGAGCAGGAGCACTCAGAATGCCTCTGGTGAGGGCAGGATGGAGGCAGAGTCGAGGTGACCTCAAGGTGGTCACATTGGACCACTGGACCTAGTCCCCTGAAATCATATGGCCTTGGGCTTCCTCCTCCCAGGGTGTGGGCCTGCAGTGCCCAGATCCCCTGAAGCCTGCCATTGCTCATCTTCTCTGGATGCTTCCAGCTGCTCAGGAAGGGTCAGCCCCCCTTGAAAGATTACTGCTCAGAAGACAAGTCAGGGACACTGCAGTGGGCATGTGGCCCACCCATCCTGAGGTGGCCAGACACTCAGGGACATCAATGGGTCCAGCAGTGCCTGCTGAGCCCAACACTCTCATTCTCAAATAGGCTCCAGCCCCACAGAGGCTGCCATTTTCTGGCAGTCTTCAAGGGGATGTTTACCCGTGGCCATTTCTAAAACAAAAAGAGAGAAGCCTCATACAGGGCAGTGTTAGGATGGCTGGGCCCAGAAGCTTCAATAGAGCCAAGCATTATGACTTTGTCTTGTCCTCTAGTGGCAGCCATCCTTCTCTCTCAAGGATCCAGTCCCAGTGTGTGTGCCTAGAAGATCTACAATGCTGCAGGCACCATGTTCTGGTCTGGCAGTCCCCAGAGTTAGTGGAGAGCTTTCTGAGCTCTGGACATTCACCCTGCCCAGCAGCAGTACTTGTGTTACCTCACAGTCATGATGCACTGATACACCTTATTTACCAAAGGACAGAAACAGACTCCTGTCCTCACCTGAAATGAAGAGGGGACATCCCCATCTCCACTCCCTGGGTGCAAGTCAGATGTATGGTCACCACTATGGCAGCAAGAGGCAGATGAGTCAACCATGTCATTCAGGAAGACTCCAGCACCATGCATGGAGATATGAGAGAGCGCCAACGTAAATAAACTTCTAATTTTGCCTTCCAAAAAAGGCACCTTCAGGCTGGCTCCTGAGGCCTGGTGAAGATGGAAGACTGGCCAGAGTACTGGGGCCTATGGGACAGGTGGTGCCCTTCATAGGGCTGGGTTTTCTGGGGTGACCCAAATATCATGCACTGTGTGATGGATGTGGCACATTTCAGATCAGGCCCCAGCAGGAAAGTCCCATATGGCCGAGATGCAACCAAGGGAAATAGGTGTGGATTCAGTGTCCAGACACCTGCAGGCAACCAAGCAGACAGGCCTGGGAGGCTCAGCAAGGGTTGTTCCCAGCTAAAGATAGTGAGTGCTGCCAACCTGAATATCACTCCTTGGAAATTTGCACTTCCCTACATTGGCCATTCACCATCAGGCTGCCCTGAGCATGGAACAATGTCTGCCTCCTGATCTCTGCCTCACTGTTTGTGGCTCTGTCATATAAAGCCTGGCAGGTGCACACGGGTCATTTTCTTCAGACTGGGGGCATGATAGGCTGTGGGTTTTCTGCCACTGGGCACAGAGGCACCTTTGTGCAAGGCCCAGATGACTTTTCTTTTTGAACACGATCACTTCCCACATGGAGTAAGCATGCCCATGTGCATCATGCCCACATGTGCTTCCTGAAATACCTGCAGGTCACATCCAAATCCTATAGTGCTCTCAACACCTTCAGGCTCAATCTGAGGTGCATGTCACAGTCAGTATCCTGTGCATTTATTTTTATTCTAGTAGGTCCTCTAGAATGGATCCTGGTCCCTGGGTGTTGAGTACAGCCCACATGTGTGACTTAGTAAATACCTGTCTTAGGTAAACACTCTCAGGTGGTATTGTTGAGTGACTTTCTTGGGAATGTTGCCTGGACATGGCGACATTGATTCTGCCTAGAAACCCCAGGTCTGCAGTGAGGGACATATGACTTAGAAACTGGTGAAGTTGAGCAGAGTAGGAGTGGAACTTCTTCAGGAAGAGCAGGATTGGAATATCTTGGAAGGAGGCCTTTGATGTAATGAGGAGAGCACTGGGTTTAAAAGAAGCCCCTCTGATTTTGTCAGCAGTAGCAGTAGCAGCAGCTCAAGTATGTGCATCCTACAACCAATGACTTAGCACCATGTAGGACTTTGCATGGCCCTACCCTCCCAACATATAAGGTTCTGGGGCTCAAACGGCCTAGATGGAGCACCCACAGGCTACTGGTGCTGGGAATGACTCTGTATCTCTGTGAAGGGGATAGGCTAGTGGGGCAGAATGCATCCTCTGCATCCCATGACTGTGGGAGCCTTTTATGCTGAGTCTGTGAGAACACTGTGACTGTGCGAGAAGGTCAGGGTGTATCTGTGTCTCTGGGCAACCATTATGAGTGGCTCAGATGCTCAGAGCTTCTTGATAGCCTGGGATGGGTCATTGCAACAGGATATGTGCTCACACCAAGGACTGCACAGATCCTTTGTGCAAACGATATGGCAGTATGGATGACTATTGCACCCACTGTGGGCTAACACCTGGGCACTGATCACCTTGGGAGAAAGGATGTGAGAGTGTGATTAGGCCAACATGGGTGATCATATACTCCTTTCTGCTGAAAGGGGAAGATGTACCACACCTAATTTGGGTGTCTCCCTGCTTATTCACCCCACCCTGGAGCACTGACCAGAGTTTCCTGGCTATACCAGCACACACCTCTGGATATTCACTGAATAGGCAGACATGTCACTGAGCCACAGAAACATAACTCAAAGATAAAAATCATCAGAGGGAAAAAGCAACAAGTATTTCCACAGATGCCTAAAAATAAGAGCAGAAATTCAAGAAAAAAGAATAAGGGAGACACCATGACCCCCTCCAAATAAACACAACACTTCAGTATTAGAATGTGAAGATGAAAATGTTGACTAAATGCCTGAAATAAAATTCAAAAGATCAATCATAGGAATACTCAGAAGAAATGAGAAATAAATTCACAAAATAAATACATAAATGACATGAATGAAAAATTTTCCTTGAAATTGAGGTTTTGAAGAGAAATCAAAATGAAATATTAAAAATGAAGAATTAAATATGCAATTAATAACTGAAGAATTTCTAGAAAATATGAAAACACAATGAGACTGAACAATATGCTCCTGAATGAACAGTGGGTCATAGAAAAAAATAAGAAGGGAAAACCAAATGAACAGGATACAATATATCAAAAGTTATGGGATACAGCAAAAGTAGTACTAAGAGGGAATTTTATAGCAATTGGAGCCTACATCAAGAATTTGGAAAGGCATCAAATGAATAAGTGTACCTCAAGGACCTAAAAAATCAAAGCAAACCAAACTCAAAATTAGTAGCAGAAAAATAAATAATTAAAATTAGAGAAGAAATAAAATAGAAACAAAACAAAACAAAAATCATTGATAAAGAAAAACACTGGATATAAAAATTCTGGTCTATATACACTATGAAGTACTACTCAGTGGTAAGACAAAAATTGAAATCCTGCCTTTTGTAACAAAATGGATGTAACTGGAAACCATTATACTTCGTGAAATAAGCCAGTCTCAAAAAGACCTGTGGTAGCTAATAGAGTACCTAAAATATAATGTATAGGAGTGAAATTGATATTTTAAGAATTGATGATTTTTATAGCTTTTGTCTTAACTATTGAAGAACAGTTGCGGTTTTTTTCTTCATAATATTTTTTGAACTCTTTGCTTAGTGTATGGTTAAATTTATGAGTATAAAGTAAACTTAGGGGCCAGCGCTGTGGCAAAGCAGGTAAAGCTGCCACTTGCAGTGCCAGCATCCCATTTGGGCCCTGGTTCAAATCCTGTCTGCTCCACCTCCCATCAAGCTCTCTGCTATGGCCTGGGAAAGCAATAGAAGATGGCCCAAGTCCTTGAGCACCTGCACCCATGTGGGAAACCTGGTAGAAACTCTCGGCTCCTGGCTTCATATCAGCACATCGCTGGCTGTTTCAGCCAATTGGGGGAGTGAACCAGTGGATGGGAGACCTCTCTCTCTCTCTCTCTTTTTTTCGCTCTCTCTCTTCTTTTCTCTCTCTCTCTCTCTCTCTCTCTCTCTGTTAACTCTGACTTTCAAATAAATAAATCAATCTTTAAAAAAATAAAGTAAATTGAAAATAGATCTCTTTTTTGGTTTTTTTTTTTTTTTTTTGACAGGCAGAGTTAGACAGTGAGAGAGAAAGACAGAGAGAAAGGTCTTCCCTTTTCCATTGGTTCACCCCCCAAGTGGCCGCTCCGGCAGGCTCGTTGCAGCTGGCGCGCTGTGCCGATCCGAATCCAGGAGCTAGGTGCTTCCTTTTGGTCTCCCATGCAGGTGCAGGGCCCAAGGACCTGAGCCATCCTCCACTGCACTCCCGGGCCACAGCAGAGAGCTGGAATGGAAGAGGGGCAACTGGAACAGAATCTGGCTCCCCAATTGGGACTAGAACCTGAGGTGCCAGCACGGCAGGCAGAGGATTAGCCTATTGAGCCGCGGCACCGGCCAAAAATAGGTCTTTGTAAAATTTAAGAGTGTGAAGTGATAGTGCTTTGGTGTGGTAAGTTAAGCCTTTGCCTGTGGTGCCAGCATCCCACACAGACATTAATTTGAGTCCTGACTGTGCCACCTCTGATCCAACTCCCTGATAATGGCCTGGCAAAGCAGCAAAGGGTGTCCCAAGTGGGAGACCCAGAAGAAGCTCTTGGCTCCTGGCTTCAGATCAGCCCATCTCTGACCATTGTGGCCATCTGGGGAGTGAACCAGGAGATGGAACACCTCTCTCTCTTCTTCTCCTTTTTGTCTGTAACTCTACCTCCCAAATAAATAAATAAATCTTTAAAAATTAAGAATGTAAATAGGAGAGGGAGAAGGAAGAAGGATGGGAGTGTAGGTGGGAGGGAGGGTAAGGTGGGAAGTATCACTATATTCCTAAATCTGTATATATGAACTTGCATACTATAAATATTTTTTTTAAAAAAGAAAATGTGAAATTTGTGGAGACAAAGCCCCTCAACATGATTTGTAAGTGAGAAATCTAAGTGGTCCCAGTTGAACACCCATCACCTTCCTTTGGGAGAGTTCAATGGATGTCAACAGGTTCATACATTTGTGTTGCCCACCTGTCAAGACACTGGGCATATTTTCAATCAAAATGCATCCTTTCATTGTCCCTTATTAGTCAACCTCATTCTGCCAGGCAACTACTATAGGGTCCCCCCTTCAGTTGTGTCTGTGAAAGACCACCCCACAAATCACACAGCACATCCTCTTCTGGATGGGCTTCTTTCAGTCATGATGACACTTAGAGATGCACCTGTGTTGTCTCACATGTATGCTGCCTCAGTGGTGTTGGCAGCTCTAGGAAAAGAACTACCCTGAATGGAGGGAGGGGGGCACACAGAAAAACCTCTGCCTCTGCCTGCTGATACCAATTGGAAACTCTGGGGCAAACTTCAGGGGACTCTAGGACTGCTCAGCCCCTCCCACTTGTCCCTGGGTCAACTTCTACCTCCCCCACATTCCTCCTCTCCTCCTTGCCACTCCAGCTCTGGCACAGGAACCTCCGCACAAGCAGAACTCAGTAGGGGTGTTGCCCACAGCTGAGTTTGGAGTGTCTTGACCAGGATCTAGGGCTGCTGCACATATTGTAGACCACAAGGGGTCCAGGGTGCAGCCTCTGATACCCTGATTCCAGGGACAGGGCAGGTTGAAGACACTGGGAAGACACATGGAGGAGCCACAGCCATACAGGGGCACTGAGCCTCTCCAGAGTGAGTGTTTCCACAAGGCAGGGGTCAGGATCCTATGGGAGGGGCTGGAAGATGGGGACTTGCCCAGGAAGAGTTGAGCATTGGGTGGGGGGAGTTTCACACTGCGGGACCCCTTCCTTCTCACACTGTGGTCTCCTCCCAGCTGTCACATACAGGCCTCATTTTCAGCCAGGATGTGCCTGTGCATGGCATACCGAATCCACAGTCTGTGCTCCAGGGCCAGTGGTGGATGGGATCCTTTTCCTGTGGGGCCTTACAGAAAACCCCCGGGGAGTCATCAGTCTGGCATCTACTCAGGAGACTTGAGTTCGACTAGATTCACCCACCTGAATGCCCCTTCTGAGGAAGTTGGGACCAGGGATAGTGGGTCCCTGAGGTGCCCAGGAAACAGCAGGTCTGTGGTCTCTCAGAGCGCACTTGTCCCTATGGAAGCTGACAGGGTCCAGCCAAGAAGATGCTCACCCCAGACTGCCTGCTTCCTCTTTGCGGGCTGGGGACCCTGCCTACCCATACTGCACTAGCCCCTTTCACCTGCAGGCTGCAGGTGAGGACCTCCCAGGACTTTGTGGAGAGCAAAGGCATGCAGGGAAGTGGCATTGCCAGGCTCCCTCGTGTCAGTAATGAAGGGGTTCCCTTGTTCCTCCCTCTCTTATTCACAACATCCATGACCTAGCATGTTTCTCCCCTCCTATGAAATGGAGACAACTCACACACCTTGCCCCACCCTGGTCTCTTTGGTGTCTGCAGATGCTTGGAGTTGGCGTTGACCTTCAGTGCCCCAGGGGTACACCGACTGTGCAGCAAGGACACAGCCCAGAATCCACTTCCTGCTGTCACAACTCTGACCCACTCCCCTGCTCCTGTTCTGAAACCAGCTTCATGGAATCAGAAGAGCAATTCCTCTTCCACAGAGGGTCAGCCTTGCAGTTGCCACAGCTCCTTGGAACCATTCATCATCCAAGGCTGATGCCTCCCCAGCATGAGCAAGCAGGAATACCCTACGGGCTCTTTGAGAAGCAGGCTCTGTTATTCTTGCCCTTACTTTAGATGTTGCATTGGAAACGAGGGTTATTCATGGCAGAAAATGTTTCTGAAAGTGACAGAGACACATGGGCCACTCCCCTCTCAGAGTGAAGCCCTGGAGCTCTGTGTGGCTCAAACCTCTGCTGTTTCCCACTCCTGCCCCTGGGACCCACCCTGCAGAGAACAAGGTTGGCAGTGCTTCCACTGACCCTTAGGTAGCTGCTGTGTGAGAATAAAAGCAACTGATTTTATGTGCTGGTCTTGGTTTCTTCCTTGCTGATCTGTCTCAGACTTTGTGGAACTTTTAGGTGCATGTTCCCATTACAGACTCAGCATCTGCGAATCACGAGTGCTTTTCTTCTTCTTTCCCAGTGTGGCTCCTTCTCAGAGCAAGATATGCTGTCTAATACCACAATGTCCACATATGTTCCCATACTGGGCATTGCTGTGTTTCTCTTGCATTTAGAAACTCTGTCAGTTAAATGTGTTGTATTCATAGGCTGAAATAGAATAAAATGCAGTTGTCTGAAGTGCCATTTCACAGAACCCCCTCCCCAAGCAACAGTCATCGCACACTCAGTGGGGCAGGTATCATGGTATATCAGAGTAAGCTGCTTCTTAGCATGCTGGAGTTCCATATTAGAGATCCTGGTTCCAGTCTTGGCTACTCCAGTTCCAATCTTCTAATTAGGAGCTTTATTATAATGCATTCTGGGAGGCAGCAAATCATGGCTCAAGTACTTGGGCCCCTGGCATTCATGTGGGAGACCTGGATGGAGTTCTTGGATTCTGGCTCCTGGCTTTGGACTGGCACCCAACCCTGGCTGTTACAGGCATTTAGGGAATGAATCAACAGATAGAAGAGTTCTCTCCCCTGCCTTTCAAAAATAGTTTAGGAAAAATTCGCTCTGCAATGGGAACAGAGAAGGCAATCTCCATACTGTTTCTTCAGTCTGCACCTGGCAAAATAGCAGAGGGGTTGTCCCCACACCATCACTGAGGCACGATGGACAATTCATGGAGAGGACCTGGTTGTGCTGAGTTCTCAGCAGCACAGTTGGACAGCAGGAGAATGAGAGTGTTGAAGATTCTCCTGGAGGGGACAGTGGCCCAGACAGCTGCCTGCTGGAGTGGGAGCTCCCAGATGCCCAGGCTCCTGCCCCTCTCAGGAGCACATTTGATGGGCTCAGCCTAGCTCAGAATCAAAAGTTCCCCTGGTGCAGCCCCCTCAGAACATGCTTCCATGCTGCAGAAGATTCCACCATTGGGAGGGGTCGAGCCCTTGGGATGGGGGGAGGAGATGCTTCCGCCCGGGGATCTGTAGGAGGGGTAAGGTTCTCTCTTTCACCTGAGCCACACAGGAAGGATTTCCTAAAGCTCATGTAAACACACACTGGAAGAAACCAGGCATTGATTTCAAACTTTTGTTTTGCACCAAAGTAAACTTATCTTTAATTTGGTTTCTCCATGAACTGAGGTTTACAGTCTGAACACTCCAGGTGGTCTTGAGTCATTGTTGCTACATTTAGAATCCAGAAAAAGAAGAAGAGGATTTTAGGGAGAAATAGAATCATAATGGAATTTGTGGTTTAGTTGGTAGTGACCAAAGTTAATTACTTAGCTCTGAGAATTCCAGTGCAGTAATGTAAAATGTGAATGTTAGGGACCCTCACTGCTATATTTGCAACAGCTCAATTAATATAAACACATTTTAGGGTAAAAAATTAAGAAATACAAGAAATTTTTAAAAATGCATTTTCAGCCAAACAGTTTCACTGATATATTCTACTTTATTTGTAAGAAAAACACAATTCAGAGCTGACATTGTGGCACAGCAGGTAAAGTCATCTTCTGCAGTGTTGGCATCATATATGGGCACTGGTTTGAGACCTGGATGCTCCACTTCAGATACAGCTCTCTGCTATGGTCTGGGAAAGCAGTAGAGGATGGCCCAAGTGCTTGGGCCCCTGCAGCCTTGTGGGAGACCTGGAAGAAGGTCCTGGCTTTGGATCAGCCCAACTCTGACCATTGAAGCCATCTGGGGTGTGAACCGGAAGACAGAAGATATTGCTCTCTCTGCTTCTGCCTCTTCCTCTCTATAACTCTGTCTTTCAAATAAATCTTAAAAAAAGACACAATACTAATTCCATACAAACTGATTAAAAAATTAGAAGAGAAAGAGTGTCAGTAAAGTTTTAGTCAATCTATCAATATTTGGATTTAACTCAATTCTTAGATAAATGTGAGGAGAGGAATGTGGATATTTGGCTATATTCTTTACTAATTAAAATAATTATAAATACCTGTAAAAAAGAAATTGGAAGAGAAAGTAATAATTCTCAACTCATGTGGTGAGGTCAGCCATACTCTAAAGTCAAGACCAAATAAGACATTGTAAATAGAGAAAAATACTCATTCTTTTTTTTATTAAACTTTTATTTAATGAATATAAATTTCCAAAGCACAGCCCATGGATTACAATGGCTTCCCCCCCCAAAACTTCCCTCCCAACCACAACCCTCCCCCCCCGCTCCCTCTCCCCTTCCAATCACATCATGATTCATTTTCAATTATCTTTATATACAAAAGATCAGTTTAGTATATATTAGGTAACGATTTCAACAGTTTGCCCCCATATAGCAACACAAAGTGAAAAAAAATACTGTTGGAGTACTAGTTATTGCATTAAATAAGAGTGTACAGCACATTAAAGACACAGATCCTACATAATATTATTTTCAAAAATTAATTAATTTTCTATGCCATTTCCAATTTAACACCAGGTTTGTTTTTTTTTTTTCATTTCCAATTATCTTTACATACAGAAGATCGATTCAGCAGATAATTTGTAAAGATCTCATCAGTTTGCACCCACACAGAAAACAAAGTGCAAAAATACTGTTTCAGTACCAGTCATAGCATCACTGCACATTAGACGACACATTAAGGACAGATCCCACATGGGATTTAAGTACACAGTGACTTCTGTTGCTGACTTAACAATTTGACACTCCTGTTCATGGCGTCAGTAATCTCCCTAGGCTCTAGTCATGAGTTGCCAGGGCTATGGAAGCCTTTTGAGTTCACTGACTTTGATCTTATTCCGATAGGGTCATAGTCAAAGTGGAAGTTCTCTCCTCCCTTCAGAGAAAGGTACCTCCTTCTTTGATGGCCCCGTTCTTTCCACTGGGATCTCACTCACAGAGATCTTTCATTCAGGTCTTCTTCTTTTTTTTTCTTTTCCATGGTGTCTTGGTTTTCCATGCCTACAACACTCTCATGGGCTCTTGAGCCAGATCCGAATGCCTTAAGGGCTGATTCTGAGGCCAGAGTGTTGTTTAGGACGTCTGCCATTCTATGAGTCTGCTGTGTATCCCACTTCCCATGTTGGATCCTTCTCTCCCTTTTTGATTCTATCAGTTAGTATTAGCAGACACTTGTCTTGTTTGTGTGATCCCTTTGACTCTTAGACCTATCAGAGTCATCAATTGTGAACTGAGATTGATCACTTGGACTAGTGAGATGGCATTGGTACATGCCACCTTGATGGGATTGTATTGGAATCCCCTGACACATTTCTAACTCCATCATTTCGGGCAATTCTGATTGAGCATGTCCCAGATTGTACATCTCCTCCTTCTCTTTTTCCACTCTTAAATATAACAGGGATCACTTTTCAGTTAAAATGTAAACACCCAAGAATAACCGTGTGCCAATTACAGAGTTCAACCACTAGTACTAGAACAACAACTACAACAACAAATACTAAAAAGGATAAAGTATTACATTGTACATCTAGAGTCAGGACAAGAGCTGATCAGTTCATTGTTTCTTATAGTGTCCATTTCACTTCAACAGGTTTCCCCTTTGGTGCTCAGTTGTCACCGATCAGGGAAAACAAATGATATTTGTCTCTTTGGGACTGGCTTAATTCACTCAGCATGATGTTTTCCAGATTCCTCCATCATGTTGCAAATGACTGGGTTTCATTGTTTCTTACTGCTGTATAGTATTCTATGGAGTACATGTCCCATAATTTCTTTATCCAGTCTACTGTTGATGGGCATTTGGGTTGGTTCCAGGTCTTAGCTATTGTGAATTGAGCTGCAATAAACATTAATGTGCAGACGGCTTTTTTATTAGCCAAATTAATTTCCTTTGGGTAAATTCCAAGGAGTGGGATGGCTGGGTTGTATGGTAGGGTTATGTTCAGGTTTCTGAGGAATCTCCAGACTGACTTCCAGAGTGGCTTAACCAGTTTGCATTCCCACCAACAGTGGGTTAGTGTCCCTTTTTCCCCACATCCTCTCCAGCATCTGCTGTTGGTAGATTTCTGAATGTGAGCCATTCTCACCGGGGTGAGGTGAAACCTCATTGTGGTTTTGATTTGCATTTCTCTGATTGCTAGTGATCTTGAACATTTTTTCATGTGTCTGTTGGCCATTTGGATTTCCTCTTTCGAAAAATGTCTCTTGAGGTCCTTGGCCCATCTCTTAAGTGGGTTGTTTGTTTTGTTGTTGTGGATTTTCTTGATTTCTTTGTAGATTCTAGTTATCAATCCTTAATCTGTAGTATAGTTTGCAAATATTTTTTCCCATTCTGTTGGTTGCCTCTTCACTTTCCTGACTGTTTCTTTTGAAGTACAGAAACTTCTCAATTTGATGCAATCCCAAATGTTAATTTTGGATTTGACTGCCTGTGCTGCTGGAGTATTTTCCAAGAAGTCTTTGCCTGTACCTATATCTTGCAGGGTTTCTCCAATGCTCTCTAATAATTTGATTTAAGTCTTTAATCCATATTGAGTGAATTTTTGTGTAAGGTGATAGGTATGGGTCTTGCTTCAAGCTTCTGCACGTGGAAATCCAATTTTCCCAACACCATTTATTGAATAGGCTGTCCTTATTCCAGAGATTAGTTTTGGATCTTTGATCAAAATGTCTATTCTCCCAAAAGCAATTTATACATTCAATGCAATACCAATCAAGATACCGAAGACCTTCTTCTCAGATCTGGAAAAAATGATGCTGAAATTCATATGGAGACACAGAAGACCTCGAATAGCCAAAGCAATCCTGTACAATAAAAACAAAGCCGGAGGCATCACAATACCTGATTTCAGGACATACTACAGGGCAGTTGTTATCAAAACAGCATGGTACTGGTACAGAAACAGATGGATAGACCAATGGAACAGAATAGAAACACCAGAAATCAATCCAAACATCTACAGCCAACTTATATTTGATCAAAAATACTCATTCTTAAGGATATAAATGGAAAACTGCAGTAAAATGTTGCTAAAAATAATATATAAAAGAAAAATGTAATATATCATGAACAAGTTAATATCAGGTATGCAATATTGGTTTATTAAATAAAATCAATTAATGTAATTCAGCCTACAAATATACTGAAAATGAAAAGCCACATGAACTAAAAATAGATGCAGAGATAGTATTAAAATACATTTCACATCCATTCATGATAAAGGAAACAAAAAATAATTATATAAGAAAACAGTCTTAACCTGAGAAAGGGTATTTGCAGATCATCCATAGGTGAAATGATACTAACACTCTGAACTAAATTCTCTTTCTTGTTCCTTTTTTTTAAAATTAATTTATTTGACAGGTAGAGTTACAGACAGTGAGAGAGAGAGAGAGAGACAGAGAGAAAGGTCTTCCTTCCGTTGGTTCACTCTCCAAATGGCTGCTACAGCCGGCGCTGCACCAATCTGAAGCCAAGTGCCATGTGCTTCTTCCTGGTCTCCCAGGTGGGTGCAGGGACCCAAGCACTTGGGCCATCCTCCAATGTACTTCCAGGCCATAGTAGAGAGCTGCACTGGAAGAAGAGCGACCAGGACTAGAACCGGCACCTATATGGGATGCCAGCACCACAGGCACAGGATTAACAAAGTGAGCCATGTCGCTGGCCCCTCTTGTTCCTTTTAATTGTTGTACCTGAGCGAGTATGAACAAAGGAGCTCCACACATTGATAAAATTTGATGGTCCTTTATTTGCCAGCGGTAGAGAGTGGGCTCATGCCCTAAAGAACTCTCAACCCTGAAGCCCAAAGCAACAGGGTTTATAAAGGCAAAAACCACAAAATCGGGAGGGGAATACATGGTTGCTAGGATCGGGGAGAATACATGGTTACTGGGGTCAAGCTGACCTAAAACCTATGCAAAACTAGTATCAATTATAATCTTGACAATACCAGTTACAATCTTAACAATTTCAATTATAATCTTGACATTAATCCAGGCATTGGTTTTAATCATATGTAGGACATAGACAAATTACATTTTTATTATTAACCCAGGTGGAGCCTACTCACTTCCAAGCTTGAGTGATCATGGTAGGGGTTTCTGTGCTCTGCCAAGTGTGATGTAGTAGACTGCTATTGTTCAACTGTTTTAGATCATAGTTTCAGACCAGAGTCTCAGTGTGGGTGGGGGGGGTACCTTCCCAGAATGGAGTCTCAGGTTCTCCAAAATGGAGTCCCTACTGTCAAGGTGCTACTTCATAATGACAATATATTTTTGTTCTATATCTCATACTGATTCCTCCCCCTTTTTATTCATATTTTCCACCAAGTTATACAAAATGCTTAACAAAAATATATCTTCCTTTGCCCAGTTGTTAGGGGCTGGGTTTAGACCTAAATTAATTTTTCAGGTTCTTGCCTTTTGCTTAGAGAAGAATTCTAAATACAGGCCCAAACATGGCATGCAGTCTGATAAACTTTATTTACAAAGTGAGAAAAACGGCCCATGGCTCAGGACCCCAGCCGCTGAGTTTACACACAAGTGCTGGAAAGAGAGGTGAGGTGAATCCTCAGTAGCAGCAGGAAGAGCCTATAGGGAACGAGGCTTGAAACCCGTGGGGGAAAGTTCACCAGGCTAACTAGAGGAGAGAAAAAAAATAAAAGGAACCAGTACAGACACGATTCTCTCTCTCCACTCACCTTACAAAGGCAAGCAAGACAAAGAACAGTCGCCATTTTAGACATTCGTAACAGGTGCACTAGCTCAGGGCTGTCCCCGCCCTCAGCCAAGCAGAAAAACCTGACTCTGGTAGGGAGAAATAACAGGAGGTTAACACAGTGAATGAGTGGAGCTTATCAACTGAGACTGAAAAAAAAAAAAACTGAGCGTGAGTGAGAGAACTCATGGAGTGCCTTTGATGTGAGTACTTGGTGGGAGATGCCACAAACTCGGTAACCTTGGCAACCCGGTGGGAGATTGCAGGGGAATCTGAGCTTACACTGAGGACTGCACAGATCCTTTGTGTGGTCCTTGGGACAGAGCAGATGAATATTATATTCACTGGGCCAGCGCTCAGACACTGATTGCCTTCAAGGAGAATACTCAGCTGTGTGGAATTACTTCCCTTTGTTGGACCTCTCAGTTGCAGAGATGCCCACTTGCTTGGGAGGACGCCCAAAGATCCAGACTCCAGACCAGTTGATGCAAAAAGCACGAGGTTTTTATTGAATGTTTGCGCAAACGGGCCCCCACCTCAGGCAGTGAGGAGCCCTGAGCGGCAGTTTCACACAGGTTATATAGGCAACGAATTAGCATATTCCTAATGCGCATGCATAGGATTGGTCAGTTCAGAGGGACCATTAGCATATGGGAGAATGCTGGCGAAGAATGCTGGTGGAGAGTGCTGGTGTAAAATGCAGAGGTGGCACGGGATTGGCTGGTTCGGAGGGACAATTAGCATACCGGAGAATGCTGAGGTAGAGTGCTGAGGTGTTACAGGATTGGCCGGTCGCAGTGACATCATAAGTGCACGCCTAGAGACTCTCCGAAGGGGAGGGGCAGCTCTGCTCTGGGCACGCCCAGAGGTTTCCCGGAGGGGAGGGGCAGTTCTGCTCTGGGCGTGCCTAGAGATTCTCTGAAGGGGATTGACTTTTCCTTCCCAGAGAACGTCCTGCCCGCTAGAATCTGGGGAACATCTAACCTCTTAAGCCCCTGATATTTGCCCAGGCCTAGTTTCTTGTCCCTCCCCCCATAAGGGTCCTTCACCTTCTGAATAAAGAGAGAGAGAGAGAGAGAGAGAGAGAGATTTACCATGCCAAACATGGGTGCGTCACCTTTGGCACACCCTTAACCCTGAAGAACTGAACAGAGCTCTCTACCACACCCATGACAAGCCTCTAAAGATCCACCAAAAGCAGACAGTCCACTTAATCTATAGCCATAGTATAACAAGAAAAGCCACCACAGCGAGGAAAACAAAAAGAAGAAACCAAAGAATATCTCCACAATGCTAAGCAACAAATGCAGAAACTGAGGAAACAAGAACAAAGAAGATATTATGACTCCCCCAAATGAACATGACACTCCAATTCAAGATATGAAAATGATGAGATAGAAGAAATACAAGGTACGGATTTCAAGACATTTATGATAAGAACATTTAGAAGTTCTCAAAAACAAATTCTTCAATTACAGAAATCCTTACTGGACAGGATAGAAAATCTCCCTTGTGAAAATGAAATCTTAGGAGGAATCGAACTGAAATGAAGAAACTAGTAGAACTTGAAATTGTGATATTGAAGAGAAATCAAAATGAAATGAAGAATTCAATAGATCAAATGACATTAGAGAGCCTTAAAAACAGAATCAGTGAAGCAGAAGAGAGAATATCGGACTTAGAAGACAGAGCACAGGAAAGCATACAGTCAAACCAAAGAAAAGAAGAGGAAATTAGAAATCTAAAAAATATTGTTGGGAAACTGCAGGATACTATTAAGAAATCCAACATTCGGGTTCTAAGAGTTTCTGAAGGCATGGAGAGAGAGAAAGGATTAGAAGGCCTTTTAAGTGAGATACTTGCAGAGAACTTCCTGGGTCTGGAGAAGGACAGAGACATCCGAGTACAGGACGCTCATAGAACCCCTAATAAACATGACCAAAAGAGATCCTCACCATGGCACGTTGTAACCAAAATCACCACAGTGAAACATAAAGAAAAGATTCTAAAATGTGCAAGAGAGAAACATCAGATTACAGCCTTGACTAAACAAGTTCAGAGTCGGTGAACTCAAGGGACTTCCATAGCCTAGACAGCTCATAGCAAGAGTCTCGGGTGATTGCTGACGTCATAAATAAGAATGCCAATTTTTTTTTGACAGGCAGAGTGGACAGTGAGAGAGAGGCAGAGAGAAAGGTCTTCCTTTGCCGTTGGTTCACCCTCCAATGGGCACCGCAGCAGGCGCGCTGCAGCCGGCGCACCGGGCTGATCCGATGGCAGGAGCCAGGTGCTTCTCCTGGTCTCCCACGGGGTGCAGGGCCCAAGCACTTGGGCCATCCTCCACCGCACTCCCTGGCCACAGCAGAGAGCTGGCCTGGAAGAGGGGCAACCGGGACAGGATCGGTGCCCCGACCGGGACTAGAACCCGGTGTGCCGGCGCCGCAAGGCGGAGGATTAGCCTAGTGAGCCACGGCGCCAGCCAGAATGCCAATTGTTAAATCAACATCGGGATTCACTGGGTACATGCTCCCCACGTAGGATCTCTGTCTTTAATGTGTTTTACTATGAAACTTAAAAACACTACTAGTCGAACAATACCCTATACCTTGTGTGGTTGTGTGAATGCAGCCTGTTGAAATCCTTGCTTAGTATATACTAAGTTGATCTTCAGTATATGAAGGTAATTGAAAATGAAACTCGATAAAGGGCGGGATGGTAGAGGGAGAGGGGAGGGCCACAGGAGAGAGGGAGGTTGGGGGGGAAGCCACAACAGTACAAAAGTTGCACTTTGTAAATTCACATTTATGAAATAAAAAATTAAAAAATTTTTTTAAAAAATATTGCTTAGAGACAGACAGCTGATTTAATTATCATGTAATCAAAGGAGTCAAAACCCAATTTCATTCAATAAAGAAAAAGTGGATAAGTAGCAAAAAAAAAAAAAACTCTCAGAGGATCTCCAATTAAACTCACAGCAGACTTCTCATCAGAAACCCTACAGGCTAGGAAAGAATGGCAAGATATAGCCCAAGTATTAAGAGAAAAAAACTACCAGCACAGAATATTATATCCTTCAAAGCTTTCATTTGTGAATGAAGGTGAAACAAAGACCTTTCATAGCAAACAGAAATTGAAAGAATTTGTCACCACTCGTCCAGTCCTGCAAAAGATGCTTAAAGATGTGTTACACACAGAAACATGGCAATCAATATGAAAGAAAGTAAAGGAATAAAATAAAGTCAAGATCACAGGAAGTTCAAAGCATTTGATAGAAATATCTTTGGGAAAATGGCAGGGCAAAATTACTACTTATCAATAGTCACATTGAATGTTAATGGCCTCAACTCTCCAGTTAAAGGACACAGACTGGCTGAATGGATTAAGGAACAAAACCCAATTTGCTGCTTACAATAAACAAATCTTTCCACCAATGGAAATTAAACTGGCAAATAAAAAAGCTGTCTGCACCTTAATATTTACTGCAGCTCAATTCACAATAGCTAAGACATGGAATCAACCTAAATGCCCATCAACAATAGACTGGATAAAGAAATTATGGGATATGTACTCTATAGAATACTACACAGTAGTAAAAAAAAAAATGAAATCCGGCCATTTGCAACAAAATGGAGTAATCTGGAAAACATCATGCTGGGTGAAATAAACCAGTCCCAAAGGGACAAATATCATATGTTCTCCCTGATTAGTGACAACTAATGAAACACCAAAAAGGAAACCTGTTGAAGTAAAATGGACACTATGAGAAACAGTGACTTGATCAGCCCTTGTCCTGACTGTTGATGAACAACTTAATACTTTATCCCTTTTAGTATATTTTTGTTCTACTTAATACTAATGGTTGAACTCTTTAATTAACACACAATTATTCTTAGGTGTTTAAATTTAACTGAAAGTGATCCCTGTGAAATATAAGAGTGGGAATAAGAGGAGGAGGAGATATACAGTTTGGCACATGCTCAATCGAACTTGCCCCAGTAGAGTTAGAGAAGTGCTAGGGGATTCCAATTCAATCCCATCAAGGTGGCGTGTACCAATGGAATCTTACTAATCAAAGTGATCAGTTTCAGTTCATAATTGCTCAAAAAGATAGGTTTAAGTGTCAAAGGGATCACATAAACAAGACTAGTGTCTGCTAATACTGATAGAATTAAAAAGGAGGGAGCAATCCAACATGGGAAGCAGGATACACAGCAGACTCATTGAATGGCAGATGCCCTAAACAGCACTCTGGCCTCAGAATCAGCCCTTAAGGCATTCGGATCTGGCTGAAGAGCCCATGAGAGTATTGTAGGCATGGAAAGCCAAGACACTCTGGCAAAAAAAAAGAAACCTAAATGAAAGATTTATGTGAGTGAGATCCCAGTGGAAATAACAGGCCATCAAAGAAGGAGGTACCTTTCTCTGAAGGGAGGAGAGAACTTCCACTTTAACTATGACCTTGTCTAAATAAGATCAGAGCTGGTGAACTCAAAAGGCTTCCATAGCCTTGGCAACTCATGACAAGAGCCTAGGGTGATTACTGATGCCATAAACAAGAGTGTCAATTGTTAAGTCAACAACAGGAGTCACTGTGCACATACTCCCCATGTAGGATTTCTGTCCTTAATGTGTTGTACAATGTAAATTAATGCTATAACTAGTACTAAAACAGTACTTTACACTTTGCATTTCTGTGTGGGTGCAAACTGATGAAATCTTTACTTAATATATACTAAATTGATGTTCTGTATATAAAGATAATTGAAAATGAATCTTGATGTGAATAGGATGGGAGAGGGAGCGGGAGTTGGGAGGGTTGCAGGTGGGAGGGAAGTTATGGGGTGGGGGGAAGCCACTGTCCAAAAGCTGTACTTTGGAAATTTATATTTATTAAATAAAAGTGTAAAAAATGAGAAAAACACACAAGCACATTACAGAAAGTGGGCCAAAGGAAGGAAATTTTCATACCCTGTTCTACTCGTCCAGAGTTCACAAGGAGAAAGCTTCTGCTCTTCCTAGGTACTTATGAGCTTTAGAAAAATGGATGTGTTTATGTAGTACCACCTCCATGTCCCAGGAAAGAGGAGGTACTTCCTAGGGTGAGGTCTCCTGATTGACAGGTAGATGAACATAGCAACACAAGAGCAAAGGAAGTGTGGCTTCCAGTTTATGAACTTAAAATTATGTAGTTAAGGTTTCCCATATCACAGTCACAATCACACTATTTAATTGTGCCTTAAACAGCAAGTAACCATAGTATTACAAAGACAGTTTATTTCTTTTACATCATGGCATTTCAAAGCATTTTAGAAAAGAATGTAATTGTCATAATTCTTAAAGATAGTTCTTTTAATATTGTGCATGAGGGCTAAGAAGTAGTGCTGCAAGTAGAATAGAAGAGAAAAGCAAAAGCATGTATTTCTTCATCTTCCAACTACGTATATTTTATAACTGATGGTTCAGAAAAGACAATTTACTGGGACGGCGCTGTGGTATAGCAGGTTAAGCCACCATCTGCAGCACCATCATCCTATATGGGCACTTGTTTGTGTCCCAGCTGCTCCACTTCTGATTCAGCTCCCTAAAAATGCACCTGGGAAAGCTTAGGCCCCTACACTCACATGGGGGACCCAGATGAAGCTCCCATCTCCTGGATTCCCCCTGGCCAAGGCCAGGCTGTTGTGGTCATTTGGGGAGTGAACAAGTGGATGGAAGATCTATTTTTGTCTATCTTCCTCTCTCTATTATTCTTTCAAATAAATAAATAAATCTTTTAAAAATTTTTAATTAAAAAAGACAATTTACATTTAATATTAAGATCATGGAGAGATCTTAAGTAGAACCATTAAACATATATCATTTACAGTTGTTGGCTGTGAATCAAAGCCAACTTTCAAAGAATAATACCTTGAGTAAATTCTGTGTCTTTCTCAGTAGAGAATGCAGAGATATTGCTTAAAGTTGATCATTGAAGGAACAAAAATGCTTATTTATGGAATCACAGGTGAGATGATGGGATTGTTACCAGAGAAGCAGACTTTGGTTTTCTATTTTGTACTTTCATATTGTTTGACATTCTTATGCATAAACACACAATCATGTATGGGCACACGTGCAGGAAGGGGAAAAGATGAACAGTGTGATTCCCAATCAGTTAATTATGATTTTACTTATTTCCTTTTACTGAGTTTAGATTGTCTTTTATCTAATTGGAGTATTAACATGTCGGCGGCCACCCGACAAACTAAGCGGAGACACAGTACTCGGTCCGTTCACCAGCGTTTAATGCCTTGAAGCTCACAAGCCAAGGTAGGGAGCTTGGCTACAAGGGACCGGAGGCCGCCTCCTCGAGAGGCTCTTCAACCACCGGCCCCAAACACAACAAGAAATGAGTATATATACCCCAGCCCCACAAGCTCGAAGATAGTTACACAGAATCAGTATGGCCTAACAAACAAAAGGCTACATAAAATTCAAACAACCGATAACCACAATAACATCCTGTTATGCAGTTAGAGGTCTAGAACACCTGCATGTGCCTCTGAACAACAACTACAGGAAACAGGGTCAGGCAAAAGGCAGCCTCAGTTTGCTGCATCTCATGTCCAGCCTGAGCTCTAGCCCCAACATTAACATTTTTCTCAAAACTTGTTTTCATGATCTGTGTGCATGTGTTTCTATGTTCTATACATCCAACTTTCAAAGTTTATTGAACACCAGACAAGGCAAAGGTTGTCATCCTATGAATACAAACAGAGCTAAAACCCTTAAACAGCAATATATTTTATTATTAGAGATTAGTTTTAATCATTTCATAAATAAGATAACTATGTGATTAAAGCCAAGAGTAGTAAATTCTCATCAAATAATCATGTTATGCAATATTTTATGATATTTTCCTTGGCATAATCTAAATAAAGGAAATTTCTTTTACTTGAGGGAATATGGCTATTTCTTTTTATTAAAAGATTTATTTTATTTATTTGAAAGACAGAGTTACAGAGAGAGGTAGAGACAGAGAGAGAGGTCTTCCATCCGCTGTTTCACTCCCCAGATGTTGGCAATGGCTGGAGCTGCGGTGATCCATAGCCAGGAGCCAGGAGTTTCTTCCAGGTCTCCCACGTGGGTACAGGGGCCCAAGGACTTGGGACATCTTCTACTGCTTTCCGAGGCCATAGCAGAGAGCTGGATTGAAAGAGGAGCAGCCGGGACTAGAACCTGTGCCCATATGGGATGCCAGTGCTTCAGGCCAGGGCTTTAATCTGCTTTGCCACAGAGCCAGCCCAGAACATGGCTATTTCTTTTTTTTTTAAGATTGAGTTCATAATAGTACAGTTCATATATTTTTTAAGATTTATTTTATTTATTTGAAAGTCAGAGTTACACAGAAATAGGAGAGGGAGAGAGAGAGAAAGAGAGAGAGAGAGAGAGAGAGAGAGGTCTTCCATCTGATGGTTCACTCCCCATTTGGCTGCAACGGACGGAGCTGCGCCGATCTGAAGCCAGGAGCCAGGAGCTTCTTCCAGGTCTCCCACGTGGTTGCAGGGGCCCAAGGACTTGGGCCATCCTCTACTGCTATCCCAGGCCATAGCAGAGAGATGGATCAAAGTGGAGCAGCCAGGACACGAACTGGCGCCCATAAGGGATGCTGGTGCTTCAGGCCAGGGTGTTAACCCGCTGGGTCACAGTGTCGGCCCCAGAACATGGCTATCTCTATCAGTCTTGTCATGAACACCTTGGTGAAAACGAAGCCACCACTTCCTTGGCACTTTTTAAAAAATCTGGATAATCAAATCTTATATATTTTACAAGCTGAAGTCTATTTCCTGGTAGCTTTTACTCAGTGGTACCATCCAAGCACTGTCTGGAATGATATATTCACACTGGAACCCACAACGCTCTCCATCCCATCAGGTGCATCTTCCTGGTCCATGTGGAAAGGATATCCTTGGTGTCACTGGCCATTCCAGGGGAATTTTTGCAAACTCTGATAACAGAACTTATGCTTTCCTGGACTATTGGAAATGCCTTTTTCTCTTGACTAATGGCTTATTAAGACATACAGAAATGCTGTGTCACCAATGCAGGAATCAAATAAGTGGTTTAGAAATAAGCCCTGAATAACAAGAGGCTATAGGAATGACTATGGGTTTCCAGTGCATGGAATCTTAATGCATCTTCTGATTACATGCTGAACATTCTATATTATATTACAAATAGACATGAACATATAATAGATAAAACACAAGCAAAAGTGTAAAATTTTCTAGTCTAGATTTTTTCACATAATATACACCCATAATGCTATAATATTAAACATAAATGAAAAGGCTGATAAACTACATGACATCCTTAAACTTCCACTTAACAAGGTTTGAAGGACCCCAAATCTGGGAATCCAATGCGCTCGGGTGGTCGCCCAAAGACCCAAAACTCCAGCCCAGTAGATGCAAAAGCAAGAGGATATTTATTTATCGTTTGCGCAAACGGGCTCCCCAGCACCACAGGCAGTCAAGAGAGCAAGAGAGCCCCGAGCAGGAGTTACAGCAGTTTTTAAAGACTATAGCCACCTGATTAACATATGTATGTGGGGCGTTAGGTGATTAGCTATCTTGAAGGGCAAACTCTTGTTGCGATTTTAGCAAGGGAAGGGGGTAAGTTTATACAATACACAATACACAATACATAGAACCTTATTGCAACTCTTTTCTGGACCCCTGCAAGTTTTATCGCGTGAGACAGTTACACAGAGCAGTTTCCCAAGGTTATTCTGCAGGCGGGTGGAGACACAGTTATCTTAAGGATTGGCTACTGTCAGCAGCCAAACTTTTTAACCCTTGCTAAAATATTGTTTTAATATTTACTTTTAGCAGGGGTCTTACAGGTTAAAAAATAAGAAAACCTGAGAGAATGCTGAGACATACAAAAGACAACACTACATCTACATTTTATTAAATTACAGTTTTATGAAATTATTTAAAAACTCAGAACAAAAATAGGCATAGGATATAGAAGTAACTCATAATAAAAAATACAGTAAAAAAACAAACAGAATTTTGTAGCCTTGCTACCACTCAAGGTAATTCAAGTTAATAATTAACAATGGGTTCTAATGTATCAAGGAATCACTTAGAAAACATGGCAAAGAAGGCATAGTTCAGAATATAAACAAAAAGCACATGTTTTGAACAAACATAATATACATGTGGGACTGATAGACCACAGCATTCCATTAAATGTATATATATCTATAGCTCAAGGAGGTAGAAGTGGAAATACATATTTCAGGTCAAATAAAGTAATTCTATAGAGATGGGAACTATTTTCAAAGTAAATTACACAATTAAAGTGAGCCAATCAAATTAAAACAGAATATTTTAATTAAAAATAAAGACATCTAGGGACTGATGTTGTGGTGCAGATTAAAGCCCCAGCCTTCAGCAATGGCATCCCATTTGGGCACCAATTCAAGTCCTGGATGCTCCACTTGACATCCAGCTTCATACTAATGTGTTTGGGAAAGCAGGGGAGGATGGTCCAAGTCCTTGATCCCCGATACCCACAAGGGAGACCCTGAAGAAGCTCCAGGCTTGTGGGTTTAGATCAGCTCAGCTCCATTCATTGGGGCCATTTCAGCAGTGAACCAGTGGTTGGAAGACATCTATCTTTCTGTCTGCACCTCTCTCTGTAACCATCTTTCAAGTAAATAAAATAATAAAGAAATAAAGACCCCTAACTTTTATCTAGTAGATTAAAGACCTTAAAGACCTAAGTAGATCCAGTAAGATTTCTGAAACAGTTTTTTAACCTGGTAGATATTAAACTGTGTTACACATTAACAAAAGTTAAAGTATTTGGCTTTGATATCAAAAAGAAAGAGGAAATAGAGTGGAACAGTATGCGAAAGTCTCAAGCTTGTACAAAAATTCCTGTTTAATCTTAAATCATTTGATTCATTAAATGTTTGGTCATGGAAAAATTAATTATAAATTAATAAAGAAACAAAAAAACATATAAAATCTAATATTTAAAATTCAAAATATCATAGGAATTCTATCAGAACATTTACAGCTTATAAAACATGTTATGGAAATTAACTTTAATTTATGAATTACTTGAGTAAGGATAGAATGAGTCAAGAAGTTAGAAAGCAGTGGTACTGTGCATGTTACATTGAGCTGTCTGTGAGCTGTTGCTTATCACTCCCCCTATAAATCATCAGCCAGAAACCTCGGTGACTGCCAGGAACAGTGATTTCATCTCTTGCCATCCCCTTCCTCCACAAAACTGGGCAAAGGAGACAACAGAGAATAAAAAAAGAAAACTTTTAACATATTACAACTGATTTTACAGAACTAATTATAGGCAGTAGGGCTATCTCCCTTTATCCCATCTTGAACATGTATTTCTTTTCTGCACTAATATTGATGACTTCATTCCTTTAAAGGTTTGGTTTTATTTTGTTTTGTTGTTTTTTTTTTTTTTTTTTTTTTTTTTTTTTTTTTTTTAGCAAATGTTGGCATATGAAAATGGCTGTGGTGCCTACATTGGGCTCAGTCAACCAAAGATCACAGGACATGTGCACTAAATGTAAATGGAGTGGTCACATTACAGTGAGAAACAATCCATGTGTTTCCACTTGTTTATCATTTGTGTTACCACTTATAACAATTTGATGTAAAAAAAAAAATGAAGCAAGAAAATTTGAAAATGAGGCAAAACGGTGCCACAGCGCACTAGGTTAATCCTTTGCCTGTGCAGCCCCGGCATACCATATGGGCGCCAGTTCTGTCCCAGTTGCTCCTCTTCCTATCCAGCTCTCTTCTATGGCCTGGGAAGGCAGTGGAGGATGACCCAGTCCTTAGGCCCCTGAACCCACATGAGAAACCAGGGAGAAGCACCTGGCTCTTGGCTTCGGATTGGCTCAGCTCCAACCCTGGCGGCCATTTGGGGAGTGAACCAACAGAAGGAAGACTTTTCTCTCTGTCTCTCTCTCTCTGTAACTCTACCTGTCAAAAAATAAATAAATAAATAAAATATTTAAATTAGAAAAAAAGAAAATGAGGCAAAACTACTATTATTTTAAATGAGATATTGTGTATCTACAAACCCCAAAGCATTCCCCTAAAGCTAAAAGTAAAATATAAACAGTAAGACTTTATAAAAAAAGTTCCTGGTTTAGTGCATACTTATATGCACACACAGAAATAGTCTCTCATAAATATATAACAAAAAGCAACAAGATGTAATGAAAAGATGCGTTTGGTGTTTTCATTAAAAATAAACGATCAAGTAGAAATTTAAGAAGAAGATCATAAAACAGAACTTGGGTATATAAATAGGTTTACAAACAGTGTAATTATTCTATTTTTTCAACTAAATAAGCTCAGTCTAACTATAGTGCAGGGAAAAATGAATGTACATTTTTCAGGAAATGTTTCCCTTAAGAAGTGGGTAGATATTTCACCCTTGCTGTTATTAAAAACACTTTAAGACAGCCGGCGCCGCGGCGGCCTTGCGGCGCCGGCACACCGGGTTCTAGTCCCGGTCGGGGCACCGATCCTGTCCCGGTTGCCCCTCTTCCAGGCCAGCTCTCTGCTGTGGCCAGGGAGTGCAGTGGAGGATGGCCCAAGTCCTTGGGCCCTGCACCCCATGGGAGACCAGGAGAAGCACCTGGCTCCTGCCATCGGATCAGCGCGGTGCGCCGGCCGCAGCGCACCTACCGCGGTGGCCATTGGAGGGTGAACCAACGGCAAAAGGAAGACCTTTCTCTCTGTCTCTCTCTCTCTCACTGTCCACTCTGCCTGTCAAAAAAAAAAAAAAAAAAAAAACCACCACTTTAAGACAACAATCATGCAGGGGAGGGAAAGAACACAAGGTACTGGACGCAAACTTCAGGTCCCAGTCCAGTCAGAGCCAGGAATGGGCGGGCCGAATGCCTGATTCTTCCAGCAAACTGTCAGCTCCTTGTCCAGTCAGGTGCAGGAATGGGCGTGGTTCTGGGGGCCAAGACTGCCAGCCCTCTCATCCAGTCAGGGCCAGGCAGGGAAGGTGAAGGAGGAGGCGGGAATAGTACTTCGCGCAGATTGGCAGGTCCCTCGAACAATCAAGGGCAGGCAATGGAGCAGAAAGGGGCGGTGCTCTATGCGAAGATATCTCGTCTGGTCAAATGAGTGTAGGGGCGGGGTACAAGGCTGGTTTCTGGGCAGAGACTGACACTCTCTTCATCCAGTCAGAGACAGTCAGAGGCGGGAAGAAGGCGAGGCTCTGAGATCAGACTGGCACCTCACTCTTCCAGTCAGGGTTAGGTAAGGGTTCAGGAAAAAGGCAGGGTTCTGAGTGCAGATTGGCATTTCCTCTGTCCAGTTAGGCAGAAGCAATGGGCGGAAGAAGGTGGGAGGGGTTCTAGGCATAGATTGACAGTGTGGGACATGAATGAGGGGGATGAGGCGGGGCTTGAGCGCTGAATGACAGGTTTCTCGTCCAGTGAAGGCCAGGCTTGGCCTGTGACTGTGACGTATGGTTTGGTTTTTTTTTTTTGGCCATTTTATTAATTTATTTGAGAGGTAGAGATACAGACTGGGAGAAGGAGAGACAGAGATAAACGTCTTCTCTCCACTGGTTCACTCCTTAAATGGACGCAATGGCTGGAGTTGGGCCTGACCTGAAGCCAGGAGACCGAAGCTGCTTCCGGGACTCTCACACGGGCACAAGGGCCCAAGCATTTGGCATCCTCTAGTGCTTTCCCAAGCCATTGCAGACAGCTGGATCAGAAAAGGAGCCCGTATGAGATGCCAGCGCCTACTAACGCCACAGCGCAGGCCCATAGGTGGGGTTCTGAGGGTAGATTGGCAGATCCCCTGTCCAATCTGGCACAGGGGCGGGGGGCGGGGGGCGGGGTTCTAGGCGCAAACAGGAAGTCTCCCGTTCAGTGTGAGACTGGCGGAGACGGGCAGTGAGGCAGGGGCGTGGAGGCGGACCGAGTTCTGGGCACAGACAGGTCTCTTGTCTGGTCCGAGGGAGGCAGGGGCGGGGGCAGCAGGCGGGTTCTGCGTGGGGAACGTCAGATTCCTCTCCGAGGCAGTGCTGAGGGGGAAGCAGGCGGGGTTCTGAGCGCAGACTGGCATCTCCCACGTCCAGTCAGAAGAGGACGAGCTTCTGGGCGCAGACCCGCAGGTCCCCTTCCTGTCAGCAGCAGCCAGGAGCGGGAACAGGGAGCTTCCCCTACCAGTAACGGGCAGGCACAGTCGGGGAAGAAGGCTGGATTCCGGGTGCAGACTGACTGGTCTCCCGTCCAATAAGAAGCAGGCTTGGGGGGAGAAGGCGGGTTGTGGATACAGACTGACAGTTCTCCCACCCTGCCAGGGGTGAGGTGGGGCGGGGCGAATGGCGGGGTTCTCTGCACAGTCAGGTGCCCTGTCCAGTCATAGGGAGGCTTGAATGGTACGAATGCGGGATGGGTGGAATAGGGCAGGGTTCTGGGTTCAGATTGGCATGCCCAGCGTCCAATCAGGGGCAGTTAGTTGTGCACAAGTAGACAGTCCTTAGGGGCAGGCTGGTTGTCCACTGTCCAGTCGGGGCAGACAGGGGAGGGGAATGCTGGTTCCTGGGCTCAGACTAGCACCCTCGTCGTCCAGTCAAGGAAGGCAGGGGCAAGAAGAAGGTGGGCTTCTGAGCGCACACTGACTCCTTGTCCACTCAGGGGCATGAATGGCAGAGAAGATGGCGGGGTTTGGGGCGCAGACTGGCAGGTCGGCCGTCCAATCAGGGGCAAGCAGGAGTGAGGAGCAGACTGACAGATCTCCCGTCCACTCAGCAAAGCAGAAGGGAAGTGGGCAGGCTTCTGGGTGCAGACTGGCAGGTCCTCTGTCCAGTCTGAGGCAGGCAGGGGAGGGACGAAAGCGGAATCCTCAGCGCCTACTGGGAGCTCCCTCGTCCAGTCAGGGTCAGGAAGTGGATAGAGGGAGGCGGAGTTCCACAGGCTGACTGGCACCACAGTCGTCCATTCGGAGAAGGCAAGGGAGGGAAAGTGGGTTTTTGGCGGAGACTGGCAGATCCCTCGTCCAGTCTGGGGCAGTCCGGCAGACCTGCCCCTTGCGTGCTTGGTGCAGGATGCAATAAGCCCAGGCGAAGACCTGTACAGCTGCTGATTACTTTTTTTATTTTAAAGATATGTGTATTAGTTTACTTAACTTTTTTAATATCAGAAAGAGAGAGATACTGGCTCACTCTGTTAGTAAAATGGCTTGATCTTATCTGTGGCTCCATCTAAGCCTGGGATGCCAATTTTAGGCACTAGCCCCATTACCATCTTGCACAGTAAATTCAATCCTAAACCCAGACTGGCTCACTAGATGTCAGCTGACCAAATGGCCCAGCCACAAGCGTCAGCTCTACCCTACCCCAATGGGATTTGTTGCTCCTGCTTCCCTACCCCCTGCAAGGGTATAACAGGACCTGCTTCCCACACACTTGCTCTCTTAACCTTGCTCTCTCTCTCTCTCTCTCTCTCTCGACCCCCCTTTCTTTCTTTCTTCTCCCTCTCCCTCCAGTCTCAGATTCCCCAGTCCCCACCCCGCCCTGTCAATAAGCCTCTTCCCTTTCTCCTTGTTTGCTGTGTTTTGTGGTGGCCCCACATACTCCCCAAATGGCCACATTGGACAGTCAGATCATCTGCGTCTACCCGATGTGGGTGCAACAGGGGCCTGAGCCATCCCTTGCTGTGCTGCTGCCGCCCAGGTGTGTATGCGCAGGAAGCTGGAGTCAGGAGCCTGGATCTCCATCCAGGTCTCCACCTGGGTGTCAGGTACACAAGGTGTCTGTCTCATCTCCATCGGGGTCTCCACGTGGGTGTCAGGTACACAAGGTCTCTCTCTCTCTCTCTCTCTCTCTCTCTCTCTCAGTGTGAGACTATGCAGCCCACCAGGGTTGGCCTTTGATGTCCACCTCCCTGGGGCTCTGCTCCAGCATCCTGAGGCTCAGGGTGACTTCTGGGGGTCAGCTGGACTAGTGCCTTTCCTTGTTGACCACCATCCCAGCTGACCAGCCCTTGAACTTGGGATTGGGGGCAGCAAGGGGATGATCTTCCAAGGTAGACCCACCCCTCCATGTAGCACTTGTAGTCCTGCAAGCCCAAATGAGGATTCTTAGTTTATTTTTTCTTTTGGAGTCAGTGATCTTTATGTATTTACATATGTAAATTTATTTGAGATTATATAAAGGTACTGAAATTTATGCGAATTTACTAACATTTGTGTAAATATAGAAATCCATGAAAATTTATTGACACCTAGCAAAAACCATGTAGCTTTATGTAAAGTGATTAGTGGTAGCTTTGGGATCCGCATGGAAGGAAGGCCTACACTTCCGGGAATGGAGAGGCCTACTTCCCAGGAAGAAAGTCCTTGTCAAGGTCCCTGCGGGTGCCTAAAGGTCAACCAATGAGGATCAGACCTGCCTCAACCTTTAACTCCCATGCCCTGAATCTATAAAAGGAGCTCTCCCAATCTCTGATGCGCGACATCCCCAGCCCCAGCTCTGTTGGGACCAGGGAACCTCGCCCGGGAGCAGAATCCCAATAAAAGCCTGTGAATGAATCGATTCATCTGCCTGGGAAGATTTGTTATGCGCCAGACACCTTGCCGAAACCGGGGAGCTGAGATTGGTGCCTTCCCTCTCTGGGTTCGAGGCCCCCTCGCTCATTGAACCTGTCTGGTGCTCCAGGTGAACTATGGACCACGATCGACCAACTGTAAGTAACTCCTCCCTTGCTCTCCCTCCCTCCTCTGGGTTGGCCCAGTCTCTGCGATCTCCGGTTAGCTCTCCGTCCAGACAGAGACCTCCAAATCATGCACACGTGGGCTCTGTTCTCTGCTGTTTAGCCTCCCAGCGGCTATTGGAGACGTCCTGGCGCTGGCTTGGCCCCGTAGAGGACTGACATCTAATCTGTCTGCTGAAGTCCAGGACAGGGGACGCCTTGACTGATCAGTAGATCCGGGCTGCTGGGCAGACCATGGGATCTGGCCAATCCTGAGGGTGGGACTCAAAATGCCCCCTGGCCTGCCTGCTGAAGAACTTGAATAAACTGGGACTGGCCCAGGACCTAAGGAGTAAACGCCTGATCTTCTACTCCACCCAGGCATGGCCTAATTACCTTGAGAATTTCTGCCACAGGAAGAGAAAATGGTCAGAGGTCCCATATGTCCAGGCTTTCTGAAACCTCTGCTCCCGTCCTACTCCCTTCTCCCTTACTTTCCTCTCTGCTTGCTCCACAGCCCAGGACTTGCTGGCCAAGATCAGGCCCCCACCTCCTAAGGGCGCCTCTTCTGTGTTACTGCCAAACTCTCCACCCTCCACCTTTTCAGACTCTCTTTGAGTTCCTGGGGATCCCACAGCTAGCCAGGACCCTCCCGCCCCCATATGCGCATTCTTCTGCCCTGCCCCACTGCATGTCCTGCCTCTCCAGGCCTCCATTGCTGGAAGCCAGGTAGCCACTTGGCCCAAACACCAGTGTCAAGCTCCCCATCCTAATGGGATTCGATGTCCCTGCTTCCCTGGCCACCCTCCAGCAAAGTTTTAAAAGGACCGGTTCCTGAACACATGGCTCTACCTTTGAAAATATCGCTTTGTAACTTGCTGAACTTATTTTGCAATTTATTTTAACAGGTTTCCGGGTAATCAGTATTCAATGAAACAGCAATGGGTAATTAGTACTTGTTTTAGATTAATGCAATTTTAATTGAATTCAAGTAGAGATATATCATATCAGCATCTTAAGTCATTTAGATGTAACTGCTAATTTATTGTAAATTCTTGTATATTCAGCATGTTAAATTTGTGTTAAAATGTTATAAAAATGTGCATTTGGTAAGGAAGGTTAAAAGGAAAGAGTTATTTTGAATAAAGAAAGGACAAGGTTTGCAAGATTGACTTCATCCTGATGGCTAGTTTACTCTAGAATGGAATGGAAATGATGGAATGTTTCACGTAAGTTGAAGAGGGTGTGTGGAAGTCACAGAAGGTTATGAAAGAAAGAAATCTGGGATCTTAATGAGAAAGCCACAGAGGCCTAAAGAGTTAAATGTTCTGTAAAATCCTACAGGTACTTTCAAAAATGCTATGTGAAGTAAGCAAGTGCCTCTTGTTGAGTTTATAATGAGTTTATAATTTTAAACGTGGCAACTGAAAGTTTTGTCATCCACAGTTTTATATATCAGATTTGCTGCTCATAAAACTAAAGCGTTGTTGGTTCTGTGCTTAGCTGTCCTCCTATAGGTTCTGATGGATTTTTTCCAGCCACATCTATTGTATTCAGTACTTTGGGATGGCAATGCAAACAGATGAATCCAATAATGTATTATAGGTTCCAACTGAGAAAGTATGGTTAACTGAGGTTACTAAGAGCATAAAGTAATTCAAATCAATTGGTAAATTAAAAAAAACAGTTAAAGAGTTTAAAAAGCTAGTACTGACACTGCTATATTTGTTATCTAATGATTGAAACTGCTTTCTAAATTTTCATTTGATATTACTATTGTCAGTAAGTGATCTGGGACTTGAGCACCCTCTTGACTTGCATCCTCTGGTCTGCTTTAACACAAACCAGGAGGAAAAGAAAGCTCGGCATCAGAAGCAATGGGTGGCAGCCTATTAATGGCTGTTTTGTACAGTGATCTACCCTCAAGGAGACCCAACAGGCCAGTCCACTGCAGTGGCTTTCAATGTGGTAAGCCTGGGCTTCAGCAGAAGTCAGCTTGTGAAGAGCCCTGGCAGCTCTGCCAAGAGTTGGATCACTGGAAATGGACCTGCCCTGGAGTCGAAGGACTTCAGGTCAGAGCCACAGATCTTATTGGCTCTAAGCTGAAGAGCCCTTCACTTGGCCCAACTTCCAAGGAGACCACCGCTGCTGAGAGGGGATGGCCAAGTAGGGTCAGCAACATTAGAGGCAGAACTGTGACTTTCCTGTTAGAGATGCCCCCTGCCTTGACCTGGCCAGTTCTCCTCCCAGGCCAGCTAGGTAATGGAAGTCAACAGGGTGCCTTTCCAAGGAGGTTCACACCTCCCTTAGGATGTACCCTATGTGAAGAGACAGACAGGTCTGGGCCTCTTAACTTACAAGACCTAAAGCCCAACCGATTATTATCAAGCCCCTTCTGTCAGGTTCTATTTGTCTCTGAATCAGAGAACTTAGTTGTGGCTGAGACAGCACCTTTCTTGGGTTCTCTAAAATGACTCTGTCCTTTGTTCTAGACCCTGTCTAGCCCACTTGGGTCTCATTCCTTTGTAATCATAGCCTCTACTTTAACATCAGTGGCTCCACTCCCAACCTGTGTGTACTGATGGTCCTTTCCGCCACATAATGTTGCATAATTATTCAGAATTTCTCTACAGACAAACCCCACTACCTGCAAAAGTTGAGTGGCCTTTCTCCCAGTCTTGGCTGGGATCAGATTTAAACCACGTCCATCAAACAATCCACACAAGGGTCCAGAGACCCCCCTCATTTCCTCTCTATGAAATCCTTTCATTACCTCGTTAATGCCACTCTTAGGATTATCGGTTGCTATTCTCACCCTGACTTGTATACTACAGTGTCTGTTTAAGTGTTTACAGCAGGTGATAATGGAATGAACCAAGGCCTTCAGCAACCAGGCAGTCAACCAGATGCTTCTCCATCCATACATGCCTGTCCCTGTGGAGCCCCAAGATACCCGCAGCGGGCCCCTGTAGACGGGCCCCAGTCAGCAGGAAGTAGCCAGAGAGACTCATCGTCACCCCCTTTCCTATCATCAAAAGGTCGGGATGGTAGCTTTGGGATCCGCATGGAAGGAAGGCCTACACTTCTGGGAATGGACACCTTGCAATTAGATGTATATGAATTTAACAGAATTTATGTAAGTTTATTGAAATTTATGTGAACTTAGTGAAATATATGTGGTCTTTTAAAAGATTTATTCATATATTTAAAAGAGTTACACAGAGAGTAGGAGAGGCAGAGAGAGAATGGTCTCACTCGCTGGCTCACTTCCCAATTGGCTGCAACAGCTGGAGCTGCACAATCCAAAGCTAGGAGCCAGGAGCTTCCTCCCGGTCTCCCATGTGGGTGCAAGAGCCCAAGGACTTGTGCCATCTTCTACTGCTTTCCCAGGCCATAACAGAGAGCTGGATGGGAACTGGAGCAACCAGGACTAGAACCGGTGCCCGTATGGGATGCTGGCACTACAGTTGGTGACTTTACCCTCTACACCACACCACCAACCCCAGAAATCCATGTGTTTATTGAAATCTATATCAATTTTCAAAAAATTATATAAAATACTTAATTTATTGAAATTTATGTAAATTTATTGAAGAGGTAGAGAAAGGGCTAGCTTCTGGTTCACTCCAGAAATGGGAGACTTGAGATGCTGCTGACCTGAGACCAGCAGCCAGATGCAAGGGGCGGGCACTTAGCTGGACTTGGCACGACGGACGGTTCAGCCTTCCTTCCCACATCCTGATGAGCAAAACCATGGTCAGTCAATTCCTCAAATTTGGTCTCTTACAACCATTTTCCCTGTTGTCTGCAGTGCAAATGGGCATGACCAGGTCAGGATGTCCAGGTCCTGATTCTCATGTGGTAGACAGGATGATATCCGCAGGATACAGGTCCTAGCCCCCACCTGATAGAATAACTTCCCACACATGTCCAGAAGCTTCTAGAAAGCATGCACCTGCCAATTCATGCTCTGGCCCCCAAGGCCTGTCCAGCTTCCTGTACCGTCAGCACCTCCTCATTCTCACATTTACCGGAACCCACTGGGAACTCATCCCAGGCAACCTGGAGGAGAGATGCACAGGTGGGCATGGGCAGTCAGTTGTACTTGTGGCTCCACTTCCCATCCAGCTCCCTGCTCATGCACACCTGGAAGGCAGCAGCAGGGGATGGCTCAGGGCCTTGTGCACCTGTTGTACCCACATGGGAGACCCAAAAGGAGCTCCTGGCTGCTGACTGCAGCTCTGTACTAATGCACACATGGGAAGAGGCAATAGGGAATGGTTCAGGGGCTCAGCCTGTATCTGCCCCCTGACACCCACCTGGTGCTCAAGATCCTGCTGGTCATTCAATTTGTCTTTCACTTGCGGGATCGGTGACAAGAGGCCACACCTTTTGAAGAACCTGCGGTGGGGAGAGGGGTAGAGGAGTGAGTATGGCAAGTTCTGGAACCTTCCATCTGTAACTAAGGCTCAGCCCTCCACACCTATCTCCCTTGCAAGTCTCAGCACTGACATCATAAGGGATGCAGGAAACAGGAGGCAGTGTGAAGGTACAGTTACAGCCAGGAGCATTCTAGAACCTTCTGTGTGTCACAGAGGCTCAGCCCTCTACACCCAGGTCCCTTGGAAATCTCAGCACTGCCATCATGAGGGATGCAGACAACAAAAGACAGGGTGGGAAAGTACATTCACAGCCAGAAAGCTCCTGGAACATTCTGGACCCTTCCATCACTCAGGCTCAGTCCTCCACACTCATCTCCCTTACAAATCTTAGCACTGCCTTTGTAAGGGATGCAAAAAATAGGAGACTGGAAGGAAAAGAACAGTCACAGCTAGGAACCTTCTAGATGGGACCTTATAAAACCTGCTATCCATCACCCAGAGTCAGCCCTCCACACCAACCTCCCTTTCAAACCTCAGCACATCTATTTGAGTTCCTAGCTCCTGACTCCAGCTACCAGCTCATGCATACCTGAGAGGAGGCAAGAGGAGATGATTCAGGGCCATGAGCACCTACTGCACCCACATGGGAGACCCAGATGGAGCTCCTGGATCCTGATTTCATCCTGGCCCAGCTCTGCTGTTGTGGCCATTTAGGGACACCTTGCCTGTGTGGATGTCTGGGCCACATGCATCTGGGGAATTACCTTTTAGCGAGAAAGCCCAACACAAGGGTGCAGACAAGGGTCCCCAAGACCACAAGCAGGGACACACGCACCAGGCTGCCATCCTCTGTGTCAGAGCCTGCAGGTGGAGACAAAATAGGTACTGGCTGGTGCAAGGTAGCATGTGCTGTCGACAGGCAGCTGGTTCACCTCAGCCAACCCCTGCTGCTGCCGCCCAGGTGTGCATGAGCAGGGAGCTGCAGTCAGCATCCAGGAGCCCCATCCAGGCTTCCAAGGTAGGTGGAGCAAGTGCACAAGCACATAGACAATCCCCTACTGCCTCCTCTCAGGTGTGCATGACCAGGAAGCTGAAGGCAGAAGCCAGGAGCTTCATCTGAGTCTCCCACATGCATGCACCAAGTACACAAGGACCTGAGCCATCCCCTGCTGTTACTTCCCAGATGTGCACAAGCAGGAAGCTGGATCAGAAGAAGGGCAGCCAGAATGGGGAGGTTCTGGGTCTGCCAGGTGTCGCTGGCAACTGCCCATCACCAGGGGTTGGACCCCTTAAAGCTATGCAGCCATTACCGAAGTGCACAGGCTGGCTCCAGGGGCTCCAGCCCAGGACCCTGGCATCCGCAGCTCGGACCCGCACCCAGTGCCTGACTCTGGGCTCCAGGCTGGGGAAGTTGTATTTGTTCTCTGATGCACCAGATACTTCAACCTTGGGGTCAAGAGAGAGAGAGAGCAAGCAAGCATCAACTGGTTCACTCCTCCAAATGCACAAAACAGCAAGTGCAGGGCCAGGCTGCAGTCAGAAGCCAGGATCTCCATCCGGGTCTCCCATGTGGGTGCAGCAGATGCACAAGACCTGCAGCCATCACCTGCTGTTGCCATCCAGGGTGTGCATGAGCAGAGAGCTGAACTGAGGTGCCAGGATCTCCATCTGGGTCCCCTACGTGGCTGCAGCACATTAACAAGGCACTGAGCCATTTCCTGCTGCTGCCTCCCAGGTGTGCATCTGGGCCCACAAGTGTGGTTTTGTTTTTTTTTTTTTTTTTGGACAGGCAGAGTGGACAGTGAGAGAGAGAGAGACAGAGAGAAAGGTCTTCCTTTTGCCGTTGGTTCACCCTCCAATGCCCGCCGTGGCTGGCACGCTGCGGCCGGCGCTCCACGCTGATCCGATGGCAGGAGCCAGGTGCTTATCCTGGTCTCCCATAGGGTGCAGGGCCCAAGCACTTGGGCCATCCTCCACTGCACTCCCTGGCCACAGCATAGAACTGGCCTGGAAGAGGGACAACCGGGACAGAATCTGGTGCCCCGACCGGGACTAGAACCTGGTGTGCCAGCACCGCAAGGTGGAGGATTAGCCTAGTGAGCCGCGGTGCCGGCTTCCACAGTGTTTTATAGAAGGGACCAATCAGCCAGGACTGATCAATAAAATTTAAACACGATATGAAACTTACCAGGGGGTTCCAGCTGCCAGGTTCCATGTTCTACACAAAAATACAGAAAAATTCAAAGTTTCACCTTCTGCAATCCTGGGGATTTCCAAGAGTTTCGTGAATTCAGCCAGAGGAAGCAGGTGCTTGAGTGACAGCTCCCATGCACCTGCATTCCCTGCCCCACCCCCACCTTAGGGACCTCTGAGGAGACACCACAGACCTCCTTCTGGATGTCCAGCTGGTATTGGAAGTCCAGATGCGACAGCCGCTGCTGGGTCTTGGGCTGCAACCACTGGATCAGGCAGTGGGACTCGTTGCAGTGGACACTGGTGTTGGCCGGAGGGCTGAAGCGTTCTGTAGGGGAACAGACCACCCTGGGGCTAAGTGGTGTCCACTCTTGTCCCCTGCTGGCCTCCCAGGACAGAGCTGACCACTCCCTGCCAGCCAGCATAAGGGAGACCCAGATGGAGCTCCTGGCTCCTGACCCCAGCTCCCTACTCATGCACACCTGGGAGGAAGCAGCAGTGGGGATGGCCCAGGGCCCTGTGTATCTGCTGCACCCATCTGGGAGACCCAGGTGGAGCTCCTGGCTGCAGCTTGGTCCAGCCCCTAGCTGTTGGGCACATTTGGGAGTGTGAACCAGCAGATGGAAGTTCACTCTCCATCTCTGATATGCAGACATCAATCAATCAATTAATAAATCAACCTCAATCCCACCCCAAAACAGTAGATGCCATCAGCAAGCATCCATTCATGGTGCTCACCCATTTCCTTGGTGGATAGTATGGCATCGAAGAACTGGATGTGCATGTGCCGGCTGCTGCCATTGACCAGGAAGTAGGTGTAGAAGGGCCACCTGGACAGGCCGTGTAGGTGGCAACCCAGGTGCGTGCCCGCCTCCTTCAGGTATCTGGGGCATTCTGTTTCCCTCTCGCCTTGGCTCCTGCAGCATCCCACAGGCATGCATTAAAAAATCCCAGTCTCAGCCTTTTCTCTCTCATCTGGCCATCACCAGATGCAACCCCCACCCCAGCACTCACCTAGAACCCTGCAGAAACAGGAAGTATTGGGTATCCATGGGGGCAACTGGCCCCCGGGCCCAGGTGCAGTTCAGGAAATCGGCATCGTAGATGAAGCAGGAGAAGTTCCTGGCAGCCGTGCCCTCCATGCCTGCATGGAGCACGTAAGCAGGTGTTGGAGCTCAGCCTGGTGCACAGGAGCTGGGCTTGGGAGTGGGAGGGGATCTCAGAGGGCAGAGGGATTCGAGACAAGGGGAGCATGGGCCCAAGATACCTGTGTTGACATAGACCAGGGTCTCACGCAGGTGTCTCTGATGAGCTGTCACCTGGACCTCGAGTGTGGCTCCCGCATGCAGTGTCATGGAGGTGAAGGTGCAGCTGCATCCCATCCGGGAGACCTGGCCCCAGATACTGGTTCACTTCTCGAAATGCCTGCCACAGCCAGGAGCCCTGAGACTCCTGGCAGGTGCACAGGAACCTGAACCACCCCCTGCTGCTGCCTCCTTGCAGATGAACATGAGCAGGGAATGGCAGTAAGGAGCCAGGAGTTCCATCTGTGTTTCCCATGTGGGTGGAGCATTAGATTTATCCACTTATCACACCCACCTATCATCAATCTGTGTATCTATGTACCCATCTATTTATCATTTCTATTTCTTTATCATGTTATATCTATTATATCCATCATCTCTATCAATTGTATCACTTACTGATCTGTCATATGTCATCCACTCCTCAATGTGTCTTGTCTACCTGTCATCTCCATATATCCATAATATTCATCATCTATATTTTTCTGTCTTACATACATATATCCATCACCCATTTTCTATCTACCCATCAATGTATATCTTCTAATTATACACTTATTAATATGTTAATATGTATCCATACATCTATTCATTAATCTGTGAATGTATCTATATATAACTTTCTCACTTATATTTTCATAATATGTATCCTAAGTGGCAAGCATCTATCTACCTATATCATCTACACTTTATATCTGACAATCCATCCATCAACTTATACCTATGATTGTCCATCTATCCATCATCCATTCACCCATCATTCCATCCACTCATCCTCCCATCCATTCATCTACCCTTCCATCCCTTCATCCCTCCACCCACTCATCCATCCACCCATTCAATCACTCATCCACAGATCCATGTATCCACCCATCCATCCACTCATCAATCTATCCATACATACATCTATACATCCACCCACCCATCGATCGATCCATCCATCCATCCATCCATCTTCCCATCTACTCATCCATCCAGCCATTCACCAATCCATCCATCCATCCATATCCATCCATCCATCCATCCATCCATCCACCCATCCACCTTTCCCTCTACACATTCACCCATTCACCCATCCGTCTATCCATTCACCTATCCATCCACCCATTCATCCACCCACCCATCCATCTCCCCATCCATCCACCCATCCACCCATCCATCCATTCACTCATCCACCTACCCATCCACCCATTCAGTAACACTCTGCTGTCCCCTAGAGGAGTACAGGCCCCCAGTATGACATATTGTACATATGGGCTGGCCATGCTCTGGCCATGTTTCTTGGGTTTCCCATGGTTCTCTATGGGTGCCATCTTGGTTCTCCCTCCATTATAAGGACAGCCTAGTCCAGAGCTGGGGGCTCACCTTCAGGCTAGGTGCTCACCTTCATGATGATTTTCCCTGTCTCCTCATGTCTCAGAAAGCACCTGGCTTCAGTCATGTTCTCTGGGCAGTCCCAGCTTAGGTTCATTGTCCTAGGGTTGAAGGTCACATTGAGGCTGGGGTATGCCCCCTCAACCTCTGGATCTCCCTGGATCTGGAAGAGTGCTGGGGTAGGCCAGGTGGATAGCACAAGGAATATCATCAGGACATCTGTGGAGACACCTGCAGGAGAGAGAAGGCAGAGAGAGAGAGAGAGAGAGAGAGACAGAGAGAGAGAGAGAGAGAGAGAGAGAGAAGACATCCTAGGGATGTCATCCTCCTGTGAATCACGTGGTGATCAGGACCTGGACATCCTGGGAACATCATCCTATCATGTGGGCATGAGGAAGTGGGTGTCCTGGGGACATTTTTCCTCTGGTTAAAGGGACCCTCTTAAAAATCCCATAGATTTGGGGAAACAGAAGTGAAAAATAAAATACATTTAAAAAGATGATGTGGCTCAGGTTTGTTTTGAGAATATTTTAAAAAGTTTTGTCTTTTTTAACTTGACTTTTGCAATGATTTCAAGAGGGTGAGTGACAGAGTTCATGGGGTGCAGTGAGGGGAGGTACATGAGCAGGGAGGTACAGTCAGGAGCTCCATCCAGGTCTCCCAAGTGGGTGCAGCAGGTGCACAAAGCCCTGAGCCATTGCCTGCTACTGCCTCCCAGATCTGAATGAGCAGGGAGCTACAGTCAGGAGCCAGGAGCTCCATCCTGATTTCCTACACGGGTGTAGCAGGTGTACAAGGCCCTGAGCCATCCCCCAGGAGGTGTATGGGTGAGTGAGTGGCTGGGCGTGCTCTAGTGTGCCATATCACAGCCGGGGACATCCATTGTCAACCACCCACTTCCTCCTCCTGGCTTCCTCTTCTCCTTTTCCTCTGAATGCTACTCACTCCCTGCCCATAACTCACCCCTAGATGTCAATTCTGAGCCCTTAATGGAATAGGAAAAAACATTTTTAAAAATCTTGGTTCCAATCCAAAGGCCTTTATCAGCTGTGGGGAGCCTGCCAGGTGCAGCCACAGCTGAGGCCAAGCTTCAGGTCCTCCTGCTGGGTCCCTAACACTCACACAAGTGTATCCACCTGAGTGATCAGAGCTGGGGAGACCCAGGAAGGGGGATCCTAAATTTCTAGATGTTTCCTAGGCTGCACCCTCCTCCTCCAAGGACTTCTCCTCCCCTTCCACACCCCATTCTGCTCACCTAGAGCGGGAGCCATGAACAGGTGCAAATCAGCTCAGCAGCAGCTGCAGCAGAGCTGGGGAGACCCAGGAAGGGGGATCCTAAATTTCTAGACGTTTCCTAGGCTGCACCCTCCTCCTCCAAGGACTTCTCCTCCCCTTCCACACCCCATTCTGCTCACCTAGAGCGGGAGCCATGAACAGGTACAAATCAGCTCAGCAGCAGCTGCAGCAGGCGTAAACCTTGTGTATGCTGGGGTTACCTGGAGGCTGATTGACAGGCCTCCTCCTCCTCCTCTTCCTCCTCCTCTTCCTCCTCCTATTTTTCCTCCTCCTCCTCCTCTTAGTCCTCAACCTGTCTGCCTGTCTGTTTTCCTGCCTGCCTGTCCATCTACTGTTCCTCTTCCCTGCCTCATATCACTTCCTCCTAGGGCAGGATTGGGAAACCGGAGCCCCCAGCCAATGAGATCAGCTCACGTCCACAGTTGCACACGGCCTCACTCTTCCTGCAGGAAAGAAGAAGAGGGTGTTGCTAACTACTGGTATTGTGTACACAGGGGACGTGAATGAAGGAATGAAGGGACAGAGGTGAGGTGCTGAGAGACTGATATGTCCATCTATCAACTATCTACTCTCCTTTTTAGTCTGTCCATTGTGTATCTTTACCTATATCTGCTACTTCCATGTGAATCTATCACCTATCATCTACTTACTTATTATTCTGTCAATCACCTCTCTTTCCTTCTATCTTTGTCACCTATCTATCTACCATCTGTCTTATCTATTAACCTCTCTGTCAACCTCTTTCCTATATCTCTGTCCTTATGTTTGAATATCCCCATCAATCACCAATCAACCTCTCTACCTCCACATGTCATCGTCATCTGTCCACCATCCATCCAGCTGTCCATCATCCATCTATCATTCATCTGTCTGTCCATCATAAGTCCAGACTGCAAGCCCCACTTGGTTCTGCCTCCCCCCAACAGCCACATCACTGGCACCTCTGGAAAGCCCAGGACAGCCCCAGTTTCCAGAATCTTCTGAGCTGAAATGTCACTCATGGGCTGGATGAGGAAGTGAGCATGACGTAGAGGCTCAGGGCCACAGAACAATGAGTTTCTCAAGAAGTCACTTCCTCTTTTTAAAAAATAAGTGTATTTGGAAGGCAGAGTTGAGGGGTGGGGTAAGGGGAGGTTCTATTTGACAGGCCCTAATGCCAATGTAATTGACAGGATGACATCCCCAGGATGTCCAAGTCCTGATCCCATATGACAGAGAGGATGATGTTCCCAGGTTATCCAGGTCCAGCATGATTGGATGATGTCCCAGTCCTAATCCCCACGTGAAAGGATGCTGTTCTAAGGATGTTCAGGTCCTCATCCCCACGTGATAGATGTGATAGACAGGATGTCATCCCCAAGATGTCAAGGCTCTAATCCTCATGTGATGGACAAGAGATGTCCTGGGCTTGATCCCCAAGTGTTTGACAGGATAATGGTTGTATGTGATTTTTTTTAATGCCAAGGCTGAGTCTGTTTCCTTCCTGCCATGTTAGCCCTTGTTCCATCTCTGTCTCTTCACCAAAGGGGCATGGCATCTTCTTGTCACTCACAAGATGAATTACCCCCTGAATGACTGTCATTCCTGTGTCAGTCTATCATTTCAGGCGCAGGCATGAGCTGCCCCAGTCAGGCAGTGGCCCTCACAGCTGCTCTATTCCCACTCATCTTCTTGCTTGGACCTGAGAAGGCTTCCAGGCACCTGGGGACAGGTAAGGGGAACATGGGGGCAGGTAAGACCTCACCCCATGCCACTTGTGGTTTATGGTCTCTGTCTTTCCTTTATTTTTTCTCTTTCTAAATGTAACATGGAAGAGTTTCACTGGGGGGAGGGTGTGGTTTGTGGTGATTTCCTGGCACCACAAAGAGGCGTGCCTCTGGAGCGTGTGGTGAATCTCAGGTGTCCTGGGAATCTGAGTTGTGGGCAGAATCTGGGCTGTGTGCACTATCTGGGCTGTGTGCAGAATCTGGGCCATGTACAGAATCTGGCCTGTGTGCACTATCTTTGTTGTGTGCAGAATCTGAGCCGTGTGGAGAATCTGGATGATGTGAAGAACTTGGGCTATGTACAGAATCTGGGCTGTGTGCAGACTCTGGGCTGTGCACAGAATCTGGGCTGAAGCCAGGAGCCATGAGCTACATCTGGGTCTCCCATGTGGGTGCAGCAGGTACACGAGGCCCTGAGACATTCTCTGCTGCTTCCCAGAGTGTGCATGAGCAGGGACCTGTAGTCAGGAGTCAGGAGCTCCAAGCAGGTCTCCCTCATGGTTGCAGCAGGAGCACAAGGGCCTGAGCCTTCTCCTTAAACCTCCTCCCAGGTGTGCATGAGCAGAAAGCTGCAGTCAAGAGCAAGAAGCTCCATTCAGTCTCCCACTTTTGTGTTCAAAAGGCTGCCTCTGAGGCTGCCACCAGCCCCAGCCATCTGTCTAGCTCTCTCTGTGTCCATCTTGCAGACAAACAGCCACTCTCCCCCGCAGGCAGCCTGGAAACCCCCGTCCCTGCTTCCTGACAATATAAGCTTGGTGGCTTACCCTCTAACCACAGGGACTTCTGCAGTGTTAGGTACAGAATAGGCTTCACTTTTCTGGCAGCCAATAATAATCATAATGTTCCCTTCTACTTCCCAGGAGTACATGAGCAGGTATCTGCATCCAGGAGCCAGGAGCTCCACCCAGATCTCTCACATGAGTGCAGAAGGTACACAAGGCCCTGAGACAGCCCCTGCTGCTGCCTCCCAGGTGTTCATGAGCAGAGAGTTGCAGTCAGGTGCCAGGAGCTCCGTCTGGGTCTCCCAGATGGGTGCAGCAGATGCACAAGGCCCTGAGCCACCCCCTGCTGTTGCCTTCTCCCAAGCTGCCACCAACCTCTGCCATGTGTCTACATCATGTCTCTCTCTCCCCCCCCTCCCCCTCTCTCCCTCTCTCCCTCTCTCCCTCTCTCCCTCTCCCCCTCTCTCCCTCTCCCCCCCTCCCTCTCTCCCTCTCTCCATCTTGCAGAGAAACAGCCCCTGCCTCTCTCTCCATTCACCCCTGGCCAGCCTGGAAACCCGCAATGCTGCTTCCGGTTTCTGTCAATCTGATTATGCAGGGATTGCTACGCTGTCAGTCTCAGAAGAGGCTTCACTCTTATGATGGTCTACTACTACTACTACTATTAATAATAATAATAATGAATAAAGCCCCTTCCTGTTGCAGTTGATTTCTCAACAATGTTGCAGTGGATTTGTTTCTGAGAGGAGTAGCATGGTGGAAGCAAGAGGCGCGGAGTCACCACACAGACCCCAGGAGTCAGGTGAAAGCGGGCTTGAGGCAAGCAGCCCGCAAACTCGTTTATTTCAGTTAGTACAATAGCTTATATAGCCAAGACCAGCCAATCTGGTCAAGGGGCAGTCTATGCCCCAATCAATCACAGCCTGTTGCCAGGCAGTTTCCAAAGCCATCCAGTCACAGCCTGTTGCCAGTCAGGCTCCGTTTGCCATGTGGGTTTCAAAGCCATTCAGTCACAGCCTGTTGCCAGGCAGGCCCCATTGCCAGGTGGGATTCAAAGCCATTCCTGAGTAACTGATGCTCCCTTGCCAGCAGCCATCTTGGCATGGCCTTCTCATTCCACCACATTTCCCCCTTTTTGTTTATTTTTGAGTAACAGGAGGCATGATTCTTGGCCATACCATTGTTGACCCCGTTTCCATGTGGTCTCCGTACGCAGCTGTGCCTGTCTTAGGTTGTCCCCCAGGGGATCTTACCCATCATTGACTAACCAGTGCTCAAATCGAGAGACCACAGGATTGCTTGCTCAGATAGGGGTAGGAATGAGGAACAATGGTAATCAGGAATGGCATGACCACACACAGGCTGTGGGCCATTTTAGTGGCTGACCAGAGCTAGTGGGGTACAAAACAGTAACAGATATGGCTATGGGCAGTTTCTCAGGGTAGCATGATAGGGCATGTGCATCTGCTAACAAGGCAGAGTATCAGTCTTGTTCAGCTGGTCCTGGTTGGCTGTCAGTTGCAGGCTTGATGTTTCTGGCTGGTACCCAAATGGGCTGTTCTGCATTCTCTGGAAAGGCACAAGCATATCCTTGACCTTTGGTTAGCAGAGGGTGTGGTCCTTTCCATTCTCCTGTCAAGGGGTCTTTCCACCTAACCATAAGGGCTGGGGTCTGGAATGGAAAGGATCCCCAGTGTTTATAAGCTGGGCTGATCCCTTGGGAATCAAAAGTAAGAAAATTGATAGTGAAAAGGACCTCAGTCAAAGCAAGCTGTGGGTCTGAGGTCATGTGATTGTTTTTCTGTCTTTGTAAGAGATCTTTAATCATCCTATGAGTCCTTTCAATGATTGCCTATCCCTGTGGGTTGTATGGGATACCTGTGGCAGACTGTATGTTCCAAGATTTCAGGAAGGAATGAAATTCCTGTGATGTATACACTGGCCCGTTATCAGTCTTTATGGTCCACCACACCCTCCCACCTCCCAGGTGTGCATGAGCAGGAAGCTGCAGTCAGGAGCCAGGAGCTCCATCCTAATGTCCCACGTGGGTAGTAGTAGGTGCACTGCCTACCAGGTGTGCTTGAGCAGGCAGTTTCAGTCTGGATCCAGGAATTCCATTAAAGTATCCCAGGCAGGTGCAGCAGGTGCAGAAGGCCCTGAGCCATCCACTGCTGCCTCCTCTCAAGTGTTCATGAGTGAACAGGGAGCAGCAGCCAGGAGCCAGGAGCTCCATCAGGGTCTTCCTTAGCAGTTACACAAGCCCCGAGCCTTCCCCAGATCCCTCTCCTCCTATTCCTCTGCCTGCTGCTGAGTCACCACCCCTTCACCACACCCCAACCACAAGTTCAACTTCTGTATTTTGATTGCAAAATGGACTGCTCATCTTTGTTCCCATTGCCCAACCCAAAGATTGGTCAGCTGTCAGCCACTGGGAATGAGCATAGCCGCAAGGTGAGGCCACCTGGCCACAGGTGCAGGGCACACCCAGTTTCGGGGTTCCCAGGGGGTATGTGACTGAATGGATGGGATCAGGAGAAGGGGGAGGGACCAATAGCACAGATTGACAAAAGGGGCAGGATCAGGAGCAGAGACTGACAGGAGAAAGGGCGGGACCATGAGCAGAGACTGACAGGAGAAATGGGAGAGACCAGAAGCGAGGATTGAAAGGGGAACAGGAAGGACCAGATATAAAGACTGATAGGAGAAAGGGCAGGACCAGGAGTAGAGACTGACAGGAAATGGGTGAGGGTCCAGGACTGGAAATTAACAGGAGAAGGGGCAGGACTATGAGCAATGATTGACAGGAGAAGGGGTGGAACCGTGAATGGACAAAGGAGTGACTTCTGCTGGGAGCAGGTGCAGAAATGGGAGTGACAATGAGCAGTGAGGAAGGCCTTGATGGACATCTAAGTTGACAGGCATCAAGGCCAGAAGGTGACATGTGACACAGCCATGTGGCTTAAGGCACATCTATGTCTGTCCAGAGATGTCAGGTGACAGGTGGATGGGCAGGTGGAAGGGTGAGAGAGATGGAAGGAGAGTGACATGGAGGTGTGCTGGTGATGAACAGGTGGGTAGATAGATGTGGAGAGGCTCAGATGATTGACTCATGGGCAGATGGATGATTGACAGATGGATAAACACTCAGATGATTGACACACAAATAGATGCTCAGATGATGGACACAAAGACACAGAAATGAATAGATATACATAGGATGAACACACACACAGAGAAGATAGGTGATGGATAGATGGGATAGATTGATGGATACATGCAGAATGACAAGAAAGTTCACCTCGTTCTGAGTGAAAGAAATGTGAAATCGATGCAAAGTGATTTCCATGAAGTCTACATGGTCGTCACATGGGTGAAAGATAGGTGGATTGATGACAGGTAAGTGGATGGATTGACAGATGGATAGATATGTAAATAGATGATTAGTGGATGGATTGATCGATAGAGATACATAGATAGCTTGATATGTAGATAGATGATAAATGATGGATTGGCAGATGGACACATATGTGAAATGTAGACTGTTAGATGATAGATAACTGGATGGACTAACAGATAAGTGGATGGATTGAAGATAAATAGATAAATAGACAAGTGGATTGATAGGCAAATGGTTGTATTGACAGAAAGATACATACATAGGTATGTAGATAGATAATAGGTAAGACGGTGGATTGACAGATGAATAGACAGATTTGTAGATAGGTGATAGGTAGATATCAATCTTCTGCTGATATGCTCTGGGAAGCAGAAAAAGATGGCTCACTCCACTGATATGGGAGACCTGGATGAAGTGCCTAGTTTCTGGCTTCATCCTGACCCAGTCCTGGCCATTGTAGCCTTTTGGTAAGTGAACCAATAGATGGAAGACCTGCCTGGGTCTCCTCTCTTTGAAATTCTTTATTTCCAATAAATAAATAAATAGGTAGATAAGTGGATGGATAGATAGGTAAATGGTTGGATTGACATATGTATGGATAGACTGTTTAGATATGTCTAGATAGATAAATAGATATGTAGATAGGTAGTTGATAGATAACTGGGTGGATAGACAGACAAGTGGATGGATTGACACATGGATAGATAAAAAGGTAGATATATAGATAGGTAATAGATAAGTGGATGGATAGATAGATAAACGGCTGGGTTGGCAGATGGATTGATGGATAGATGATAGATATGCGGATGGATAGACAAGTGGATGGATTGGTGGATGGATGGACAGATACATAAATGATAGATAAGTGGGTAGATTGACAATATGTAGATAGATATGTAAATAGATGATAGATACATAAGTGGATGGAAAGATAAGTGGCTGGACTGACAGATTGTTAGACAGATACATAGACAGATATGTAGATTGAAGACAGATAAATGGATGAATCACAGATGGGCAGTTATGTAGATAAATAATAAATGGATAAGTGGATAGTAGATAAAGGGTTGGATTGATAGAAACATAGAAATGTAGGTAGATAGATAATAGATAAATGGATGGATTGACAGATGGATAGATAGATATATAGATAGATGATGGATACACGGTTGGATTGACAGAGATAGATGATAGATCAGTGGATGGATAGATAAGTGGATGGATTGACAGGTAGTTGTATTAATAGATAGATTTATTTGTTGATTGATTGATTGATGAGAGACACAAACCAAAGGATCAACACATGGCTGGAAGAATTGACAGATAACCTTATGGATGGGTGGGTAAATACCTGATGCACAGATTACAGTTCACCAACAATGGGTAAATATAGACACACAGATGGGAGATGATGGACAAGTGACAAATAGGAGAGGATAGACATCAACTAGTAGATGGCATGGATGAGCACCTAGATGACAGATGGATCAAAACATTGATGGACAAGAAATAGATTAACAGAAGCAAGATGAGAGATATGGTCAGATGGATAAAGGATAAGACAGAAAATACATGATTGAAGGACAGTTGGGTGATTGATAGATGATAGATGGACATATACATGAGTGGATTTATAAGTCAGTCTGTATTACATGTATCCATAGACGATATTTTAAGATTTATTTTATTTATTTGAAAGATAGAGTTACAGGGGCCAGCGCTGTGGCACAGTGGGTTAAAGCCCTGGCCTGAAGCGCCAGCATCCTATATGGGCACCAGTTCAAGACCTGGCTACTCCACTTCCAATCCAGCTCTCTGCTACGGCCTGGGAAAGCAGTAGAAGATGGCCCAAGTACTTGGGCCCCTGCACCCACAAGGGATACCCAGAAGAAGCTCCTGTCCCCTGGCTCTGGATAGGCACAGCTTCAGCCATTGTGGCCAATTGGGGAGTGAATCATCAGATGGAAGACTTCTCTCTCTCTCTCTCTCTCTCTCTCTCTGCGAAATTCTGACTTGAAAATAAATAAATAAATCTTAAAAAAAAAGAAAAGAAAGAGTTACAGAGAAAGGTAGAGACAGAGAGAGAGGTCTTCCATGCACTGGTTCACTCCCCAGATGGCCACAACAGCCAGAACTGCACTGATTTGAAGCCAGGAGCCAGGAGCTTCATCCGGGTCTCCCATATAGGTGCAGGGGCCCAAGGACTTGGGCCATCTTCTACTGCTTTCCCAAGCCATAGCAGAGAGCTGGATTGGAAGAGGAACAGCTGGGACTAGAACCTGCACCCATATGAGATGTCAGTGCTTCAGGCCAGGGCTTTAACCCACTGTGCCACAATGCCGACCCCTCCATAGATTATTGACATGTAGTAAATGACTAACATATGGTATATGATAGATGACTGAGAGGTGGTAGACAAACACATGAGTGGATTGACAGGTCAGTCTGTATTATACATGTTTCCATGGATGATTGACAGACATATGTGATTGGAAAATGGTAGACGCACAGATGAGTGGATTGATTGACAGCTGTCTGTACTATGTATGTTTCCACAGATGATTGACAGATACTCAATAGACATCAGCGTGGATTGATTGACATGTCAGTCTGTATTATGTATGTCTCTGTAGATAATGACCAGACATATATGGTTGACAGGTGGTAGATAGACATCAGATGAGTGGATTGGCTGATTGATCAGTCCATATTACATATGTTTCCATAGATAATGTTAGACATAGATGATGGATAGGTGGTAGACGGACACACTGGTGAGTGGATTGACAGATATCTCCATGGATGATGATGGACAGGGTCAGCACAAGGGTCAGTCCTGCCTATGCACTGGCTGGGAGAGGGGTGGGCAGGTGCCTGGTGCATTTGCAGCCTGAAGGGCAGTGCCTGGTGTTCTGGAGCATTTCAGATGCTTATAGAAATGGGGCAGGGCCTAGTTGGTTTTTAATTTTATTTTTTTAAAGATTTGTGTCCAGGCAGGGCTCAGGTCCCCAGGTTTGCCTTCTTCTGTGTCCTGGTCAGTGTCCTGAGCATGGGCCTCCTCATCCTGTCCCTATAGAAGCTGCACAGATGAGGCTGATGCTGGCCAGGTGCACAGGTGGGATGCATGGAAGCTGGGCAGAAGTCCAGGAATGGGGACAGCAACCCATGCACACCTGGGAAGAGGCAGCAGCAGGAGATGTCTTAGGGTTCTGTGCACCTGCTACACGCATGTGGGAGACCTGGATGGAGCTCCTGGCTCCTGACTGCAGCTCCCTGCTCATGCACATATCTGGGATTCAGCAGCAGGTGCTGCCTCAGGGCATGTGCACCTGATGCACCCATCTGAGAGACCTGGATGGAGCTCCTGGGGATGATTCAGGGCCTTCTGCTCTTCTGGAGGAGGAGGGGAGAAAAGGGGAAGGACCTACCGTGTGACGGACAGCTGTCCTTTACAGAGTCAAGAACTTTCTCATGCCTGCCGTGCTGGACCCCAAATCCAGCTTCCCTGGGCTCTTTGAGTGCCACCGAGGAGATTTCCAGGCAACGCCTGACCTACCCCCCTTTCATGTTTCACTTTTCATTCCTGCAGGAGAGGATCTCTGACACCCAGAATATGGCACCCCCAGACCTGACAGAAGACACCATCCCTGAGCACACACTGGTCATCTACATACCTGGGATGGACCCCCAGGAGATTCGCAGGGCATCCAGACAGGGTTCCCCAAAGTCAGGAAACAGGAGGCCACCATGGGCTCCCCAGGGCTCCTTTGCTGTCCCCTGGAAAGTGCCAGCCTTGATGCCCTAGCACACCTGAAGTTCACATGGGCTGGCATACACTATATGGTGCTATGAAAGGGGTTAGCAAACTAAGGAGGTAAAGCTGGTCATGAGGGGTTGGAATGTCTCCTGGGATTCACAGCTGCAGGACTCAGGACTTTGGGGTCCCCCACCCTGTGCTGGGCACCACCATGGGGACCTGAGGACCTTACCTGGGGGAGAGGGGAGGGAGCTGGTGAGGGGGTGGCTTCTGGAGATTGTTGTTGCACAGGACTCCTTGTGGAGGCAAGTTGGAGACCCCCTCGGTCTTTGGGACCCACCCAACAGCAGTAACTCAATTGAGGTTGAGGGAGGGGGAGGGGGCTATTGTTGCTCAGGAGCATCCCCTGGACTTGAATTAGAGATAAACTTGCTCTCTGTGAACCACCCCCACCAGCTGTCACCCAGAGAAGGGTGGGATGGGGTGAGGAGCATGGGGCTGTCACTGCCCAGAACTCCCCCTTGGACTCTTATCAGAGAACACTTTGTTCTCAAGGGACCCTCCCTCAGCACACAGTTGTCCATCACACACAAGGCTCATCCCTTCCTGAACTTTCTAGAAACTAAACAGAGGTAGCTTCCAGGCTGCTGAGCAGCAGAGACCTTGGACCTACCCCTGACCACAGATGTTGTCTCTGCTGTCACTCAGCATCCATCATGGAATTGACAGCTCCGCCAGGGGGCTGCTGAACCCATCTAAGATCCCTCCTTGATGTGTGTCAGTCATAGCAGGAAAAAAAAACCCAGGGTGACTGGAATTCCCCCCACAATGACATCAGCACCCCACCCCACATCTATTGCCTGACCTCTGTGACTCCTGACTTGTGTAACCCCTCTCCATGCCCTACAAGATAAACACAGAATAAAAATCCATGTTCTCTGTTTGATTTTTATTATTTATTAAACAAAATACACAGAACACACAGTAGCTAAGCAAGCACCTGCCACTGTCCCCCTGGGTGTGCATAGGCAGGGACCTGTAGTCAGCAGCTCTGTCCAAGTCTCCCATGTGGGTGCAGCAGGTGCACAAGACCCTGAGCCATCCCCCAGCAGGTGGACTATTGTGGGGGGTGGGGACTGGGTGGGTCCTGACTGCTACATCATGGCCTGGGACGCCCATTATGGGCTCCTCACTTACTCCTTAAGGGTTCCTCTTACTCTGTCACTCACTCCCTGCCCACACATACCCCTAGACCAAAACCCTGAGCACTTAAAGGGGTGGGAATTTTTTGTTTAAATCTTGTCTTCCATACCAAAGCTTTTATCAGCTGTGTGCAGCCTGCCAGTGCAGCTGCAGCTGAGGCCAAGCTCCAGGTGCCTTCTGCTGGTGGTGGTGGTGGTGGGGGCAGTCACTCACACAGGTGCAACCACTTGGGTGCTCAGAGCTCCCAGGAGGTGAGAGGAGTTCTTAATTTTCTAGAAGTTTCCTATACTGCACCCTCTCCCCCAAACCCCAGTCTGCTCACTTGGAATGGGAGCCATGAGAAGTAGGTGCAAATCAGCTCAGCAGCAGCAGCAGTAGCCGTGGACCCTGCAAGTGCTAGGGTCATCTAGAGGGTAATAGGCCTCCCCCACCGCCGTAAGCCTGCCTGCCTGTCCATCTCTTTCTGTTTCTCTTCCCTGCCTCCCAGCAGTTCCTCCTGGGGCAGGATTGGGAAACCTGAACCCCCAGCTAATGAGGTCCACAGCTGCACACAGCCCCACTCTTCCTGCACGGAAGAAGCAGGTGCAACTACTGGAGTGCAGTGCATGGGTGTGTGAGTGAAGGAATGAAGGGACAGAAGTGGGCTGAGGGACAGACCTGTCCATCATGTGCTGGTCTCTGAGGGGTTAGCAAGACTTGGGGGACCTTGGCTAGGTCTTGTGGCATGCCAGTCTGTGGGTGCAGGAGGCATTCCACCAACAGGTTAGGCTATGGCCCATGTGTGCTGTCACTCAGGTGTGTGGGGAGAGGCGCCCGCTGTGTGTCACTCCTGTGGACAGCTTGTGAATCTGTCATCCTGTTTACCTGCATAAAAGCAATGCAGACAGGTGGGCTTGCAGCAGCAAACTCAGTTTATAATTTTTTAAGGGGTTCTCTAGGCTTGGAGGGAAGTGGTGAGAGTTGCTCATGGTGTAGGTGGTGTGCGACCAGCCATACTCAACTGTGCTTTCATGGGAAGCAAAAATAGCACCTGCATTCAAAGCTGCAGGGTTTGCCTGGAGAAAGCTGCTGCTACCTGAGGGCTGCACATGTTACTTTTGTGGGCCACCTGGAGGTTCCAGCATCAGGGACCTTTGAAAGCAGGAGTTTGAGGTCCAGTCGGGGCCCCAGCTGGGTTCCCTCTGTGGACTGCAGGAGCTCACCTGTGCCTGGGGAACCCGAGTTCCTGGACCAGGTGAATGCCACCACCTGGGGGCAGGTGCACAAGGCCCTGAGCTATCCCCTGCTGCTACCTCCCAGATGTGCATGAGCAGGGAGGTGCAGTCAGGAGCCAGCAGCTCTACTGAGGTCCCTCATTGTGAGTGATCCATCTGGACAGCTGCCTCACCTGCTGTTTGTGCTGGATCTCCCACAGGGATTTGTCCTTGTGAGATCTTGTATTGTACCTACCTTGAGTCCAGCTTTTGGGTGTGTGACTGGGACATTCTAGAATATTCCACATAGGCGCTTGCCACCAGGCCCACTGTCCATTGACTTTCAGTGCAGCTCCCCTGTGCTATGCATCCACTTATCATTTATCTCCATCTATCTCCATCCACCATCTCTTATCTATCTTCATTATCATTGTCATCTACTTCTACCTATCTTTCTACCTATTGTCTAATTATTTGTGTCATCCATCAACTATCCATCCTTTTTCTGTCCATCATGTGTCCTTCTATATATCTATCTATGAGTCAATCACAATAATCTACTTATTATTCTGTCAATCATTTCACTCCCTCTATCTTTAGGTGTCTTTCACCTATCATCTATCCATCTATCTCCATGTCGATCAACTCTTTCTTGTATCTCTATCAGTATGTATGAATCTCTCCATCATCCACCCATCAACCTGTTTACGTCCTCACATTCCTGTCACCTGTCCATCATCCATCTATCTGTTAATCATCTGTCTGCCTATCCATAATCAGCCCAGAAGTACAGCCATCACTGGTTCTGCTCCCAGTGCCAGCTGGTCACTGGCACCCCTAGAAAGCCATTTCCAGAATGCATTGTGTCGAAATGTCATTCATGGGCTGGATGAGGAAGTGAGCTTGATGCAGAGGCCTAAAGCTGTGTAGCTATGAGTCTCCTGGAAAGCTACTTCCCTTCTTTTATATAAAAATAATTTATTTGAAATGCAGACTTAAGAGAATGAGTAGAGGGAGGTTTCATTTGCAGGTCCTCATGACCATGTGATAGGATGACATCCCTATGATGTCCAGGTCCTGATACCCATGTGATTGGCAGGATGACGGCTGTGTGTGTCTTTTTCTTTAATGCTGAGGCTGGATCTACTTCTGTCCTGCCATTTTATCCCATTCCATCTGTGCCTCTTCAACAAAGGGCATGGCCTCTGCCTGTCACCAGCCAAATCCCCCCTCTGATGGCTTTCACTCATATTTCACTCTTGTTTCAGAAGGCCCCTGGCCAGGCAGCAGCTCCCTCGGCTGCCGTCTTCCTGTTCATCTTTCTCCTGGGATCTGGGAAGGATTCAGGGCCCCTGGGGACAGGTAAGCAGTCACCCTGGGGCAGGTAAGGGGGCACCTAGGCATAAGTAAGGCCTCAGTCCATGTTCACTTGTGGTTTATGGCCTCCATCCTGCCTTTTTTTTTTTTTTTCCTGTTGGTAAAAACACTGTGGAAATGGTTTTATTGTTTTTGTTTTGTTTTATGTGGTGATTTCCTGGCACCACAAACAACCTACTCTGGGGTGTGTGGAGAATATGAGATGTCTTGAGAACCTGGGCTCTCAAGACATGAACCGTGTACAGAATCTGAGCTGAAGCCAGGAGCCAAGAGCTCTATCCAGGTCTCCCACATGGGTGCAGCAGGTGCACAAGGCCCTGAGCCATCCTCTGCTGCTGCCTCCCAGGGGTGCATGAGCAGGGAGCTGCTGCCAGGAGCCAGGAGCTTCATCCGGGTGTCCCACGTGGGTGCAGCAGCTTCATACGGCCCTGAACCATCTCCCGATGGCCCTGCCCAGAATGTGCATGAGCACGGACACTTAGATGCTTATGTATGCACTCAGCTGCATCAAGTACAAGTCAGTATTGAACCATTCACCTATTGATCCATCCATCTGCTCATCTACATGTCCATCTGTCCATCCATCCATCCACATATCCATCTATATAACCATCCATAACCCATCCATCCATCCACCAACCCACCCACCCTATCCATTAGCCTCCATCACTCACCCATCCATCCATCATCCATCATCCATCCACCTATACACCCATCATCCATCATCCATCCATGTAACCATCCATCTACCCATCCATCATGGGTAGATGACCTATCTGTCAATTCATATTGACATCTATCAATCACCTGTACTTCGATCCACTCCCAAGTGAAAGACAGGGGCTCTGGGTGGTGGACAGCTGGGGCATCTAACCCTCACCATGCTTGGGTCATGCACTGATCACGTATTCACCCCACAGTCTCCACTCACCCAGCCACCAAAAGCTACCTCCGCAGGATGCTTCTGCCTCCAGCAGTCGCCCAGCTGAGCCCTTGCACCTGTGATTCATGCTCTGCTGCACATACTAGGACCAAGCACTCCCATACACGGTGTCTGGGGAACTCCAAGAGCAGGGGGATTTTCTTTCTCAGGTCAGCGTGGACCAAACTGGGTCTGTGTGGCTCACCTTGTGCCAGCAGCACCTGCACCTACAGTAGCAGGTGCACCAGCCATCATGGGTTCATCCTTGTACACCTGCTTCACACACATGGGAAACCCGGATGGAGCTCCTGGCTCCTGGCTGCAGCTCCCTGCTCATGTACACCTGGGAGAAAACAGCAGCAGATGGTTCTCACCCACCTGAGATACCTGGAGGGAGCTCCTGGCTCATGCACACGTGGGAGACTTGGCTGGAGCTCCTGACTCCTGATGGCAGCTCCCTTCTCATGCACACCTGCAATTTCTGTGTAGTATTTCCATGACATTAAATAAAAATTCTCATCTGTTCCAGACAGGTGATGCCACGCCCAGTCCCTGGTGAACCCGCCTGCTCAGCAGGTCTCCTAGTCCATTCACTGCTGGGCCACATCTTTAGTGGGCCCCACATCATTTCACAAGAACCCCAGGTGCGATGCCGAAGGGCACGCACTGCGCATGCGCCACCCTCGCTCTTCAAATCCCGCGGAACCGTTTTGCCTCTCACAGGGCATGCTCACTCCTTTTCTCCCCTCACGACTCCCCCCCCAACCCCGGCCTCTCGCTCCATCTCGGCACCAGGCAAGCGCCTCGGAGCAGCCCTTCTTCCGTTCAGAGCCTCGATAACCGGCCATCTCTGCGCACGCACAAAGCCACAACTGCCTCCCCGACCCCGCCCATCCACGTCAGAACGCATAGCGCAAGCCGCAACCTTCGCTGCGACCCTTCAGGCACCAGAAGCCACGACCGCGGGGATTCCGGTCGCTGCCTAGGCTCCGGACCCCCCCCCCCCACTTTGCCTCCAGTATCGGCGGAGGGGGCTAGAGAGAGCCAGAAAGAAAAAGAAAAATGCAGGATAGCCGTCACGGCCCTGAAGAAGTTACTAGCGCGCAAGAGAAACAGAGTCGCCGTCGCGGCCCTGATGACGTCACGCCCGCGGACGTGATGACGCGCTACGCCGCCGGTTGGGCGGAGCCCGGCGTCCAGAGCGCCCGTTTTGAAGCGGCCGGCCCCCGGGTCGCCCCTGCGTAGGGCGCTCCAGCCCCTTCTGAGGATGATGCTGGACGAGCTCTTCCTGCGGTGGCTGAGCGCGGCGTGCAGCGGGCGTTCCACGAGCGCCTGCGCGCGGCCCAGGCCCCTAGTGTCGCTGTCCACGTGGCCGTCTCCGCGGACGCCAGGATGCCAGCTCCGGCCCCGGGCGGACCCGGACCTCCGGACGCCCGCGCTGCCGCCCGACCCCGAGGCGGATCCCCCGGCCGTGGCGCCCACGGACCCGCGGGGCCCAGAGGCTGGAGTTGCTGCGCGGAGGTGAGGAGGGGGCTTTTCAACAGAGCGATTTGCGGGGAAGACGTGGCCTCTGCTGGAGTGGGCGTGGCCTTGGTGATTGGCGTGGCCAGTTTTGGTGTGGCTGGTGGTCTTGGGTGGGTTAGGGGGAGTGGGATGGGAGGAGGAGGTCAGAAGGGCCAGAGCCCAGCCGTGTGTTTTATTTCTTGGAGTGTGGGAGGGGGCGGTCCTGCAGCAGGGACGACTGTGTGATTGACAGCGGCTGCGCACCTGTGCCTGAAGCTTCACCTCCGGAAAGAGGAGATTTCACCGGAAGTTGTGGGTCCCTGGAGGTTTTTCAATTCCTTCAAAAAGGCAGCTTGATAAGAAGTGATTTTTTTTTTTTTTTTTGAATCTGGAGTGTCCAGTGATGTACAGATGTCACTCAAAGCAAGGACTCATGGGAAGGAAGCAGAGACGCTGAGCTGTCAAGGAGCAGAGAATCATGGGAGGGGAGCCTAGATGCTGACCTGTCATTCACAGAGTAGGGCATCATGGGAAGAGAGCAGAGATTCTGAGCTGTTGCGCTTGGAGCAGGGGCTGATGAGAAGGGGGCAGAGACTGAGCTGTTATTCACGGGGGAGGGACTCAGGGGTAAGAATCAGAGACCCTGACTTTTCACGGAGCATAGGCTCCTGGGAAGGAGCAGAGATACAGAGCTGTCGTGGAGCTGGGGCTCATCTGCTATTTCCAGCCCCATATCTGCCCCACCTGGGTTTCTGGGATTTTCCAGGGACCCGCAGGCGTCGCAGTTCCTGGGCCTGGCCATGGTCAGCTGGAGTTGCTGTCAGCTGCTCTGTGCAGCTGAGAGGCTGAGGGCTAGGCTGGGTTGTACCTGCAACTGTCAGTCACCGGCTGACCGGGACTGTCAGTCAGTCTTCCTGGGGGTTGAGTTTATTCCACAATCTGTGAGTACATCCTTCCTGTCCCTGCTGGCAGTTAAACGGAGTGGCACACCCTGTGCCCTTGCTGTGGGCAGGTCCTCCCTCTCCCTGCTGGCCGTCACAGTGAGTGGCATGAGGATGATGATGAAGAGGAGGGTGTGTGTGTGTGTGTGTGTGTGTAAGTGGAAGTGTACACTGTTGGGTTCTCTTCGGGGCCAACCTGATGTGGTCCTTGGAGCCAGGCTTTGGCCCTGACCCTGGTAAAGGCAAGATGGACAGCTGTCAATTATTAAGCAATAATGTCTGATATGGGGTGGTGGGGCAGAGGGTCTGTGCCAGGCTGGGCAGGTTCCTGGGTGGACACTGTGGGGCCAGGGGCAGGCACTTGGCAAGAAGAAGTGGGGCAGCTATCCATCAAACCTACTGTGCATATGGAGGCCACACCCACCAACAGCCCTGAAAGCTCAGGAACAGCCAAGGACCAGGTTAGCACAGTAGGGGGCATGCCTACACTGCAGTCCTGAGTCCGGATCCCCACAGAAGGGGGCAGATCTATACCCCAGCCCTCACTGGCTCAGTAGGGGAGGGGCTTGGTCTGGGGCTAGGGTCTCTGGCACTGCTGTGGGAGTGACGTGTCTGGTGGAGTGGTAGGTCCCAGGCTGGAGTGACAAGTCCTGGGCTGGAGTGAGTGACACAACACAGGCTGGAGTGGCAGGTCCCAGGCTTTAGTGGCAGGTCTAGGATTGGAGTAACTGACAGGTCCTGGACTGGTGTGACAGGTCCAGGGCTGGAGTGGCAGGTCCTGTGGGTGGTCAGCCATCAGTGGTCAGTGGTCAGTGGTCAGCAGGTGTGACAGGGTAGGCCGTTGACCTTAGACGCCACCTCTGCCCAACCCCCACAGGTGTAGACCTGGCCAGAGCCACAAGGACCCCTGGGAATCCCTGTGGGCAAGATCCTAGCCTTCTACTTCCTGTGGGGCCACCTGGTGGATGCCTTGAGCATGGACATGGCCATTGGCACCGTGGAGATGGTGTTTGCCAGGCTCCCACTGCAGTGTGCCTGCCAGAGGCACATGGGCAATGTGGCCAAGGTGGGTGAGGGGGAGGAGGGGGCGGGGCTGGGGCCTGTGGATCTGGAGGCCAGGGGTGGGGCCTATGGGACCTGGGAGTGGCCAAGGTGGGTCCCGGCCCTGGGCGGGGAGTGGCTTGTGCCTTCTCTGTGGCCATTTCCTTCCTGTTGCTGCTGTCCGTCATTTCCGGTGCCCTGGCTATGTCCAGGTCCTTCCTTTCCCGCCTGTCCATCACCCTGAGTGGCACTGGCTGTGCCTTCTCTATGGGTGGGTCTTTCCCTGCTGTCCATCACCCTGAGCGGCACGGCCTGTATCCTCCCTCTGACTGGATTCTTTCTTTTGCTTCTGTCCAGGTTCTTCTTGTTGCCACTGTCAGTCACCCTGAGTGGCAGCTTTGGTGACAGCTGGGCTGTTTCCCAGGCCTGCGGCTGCCCCTTGGACTGGGAAGGACTCCTGTTGCGCTGGGCTGGGAGCTGGCACGGAGGATCTATATTCTGTACTGCTTCATGGCCATGTGGCGCAGGTAAGCCCTGTACATTCTGGGTGGGCTGGTGTTGCAGTTGATTTCTCAACAATGTTGCAGTGGGTTCGTTTCTGAGAGGAGCAGCGTGGTGGGGGCAAGAGGCGCGGAGTCAACACACAGACCCTGGGAGTTGGGTGAAGGCAGGCTTGAGGCTAGCTGCCCGCAGACTCGTTTATTACAGTTGGTACAACAGCTTATATAGCCAAGACCAGCCAATCTGGTCAAGGGGAGGTCTATACCCCAACCAATCACAGCCTGTTGCCAGGCAGTTTCCAGAGCCATCCAATCACAGCCTGTCACCAGGCAGTTTCCAGAGCCATCCAATCACAGCCCGTTGCCAGGCAGTTTCCAGAGCCATCCAATCACAGCCTGTCGCCAGGCAGTTTCAAATCCATCCAATCACAGCCTGTTGCCAGGCAGTTTCCAAAGCCAGGTGGGTTTCAAAGCCATTCCTGACTAACTGACGCTCGCTTGCCAGTGGCCACCTTCGCATGGCTTTCTCATTCCACTACAGGCTGGGCCTTGGGAACTTCTGATGGGGCAGGGGAGTATGTGGGGGTGGGACAGGGACCTTCTGGGGAGTTCTGGGCAGTGGGAGGGGCCTCCTGTGCTGTGATAGGCTGAGTGGACCCAGGCTCTGCCTCTTGCACTGTGATTGGCAGAGAGGACCCAGGTCCCGCCCCTGTCTCCCCTGGGCAGGGCTATGAGTGCTGCTAATGCTTCCAGAATCCTCTGCAACTGCCAGAACGACAGGGCAGGTTCCTGAACCTGCGTGCTGAACCTCGGCGTGACTTCCTGGAGCAGGAGGATTTTGTCCCCTTCCTGTAGGTGAGTGCCCCACTTCTCCCCCAGTGGGGTATGCACGTGTCACACCTGTCAATTGCACATCCCTCATACCTATCAAGGGGTGGCGTCCACACCTCACATCTGTCACACCTGTCACAGGTCACACATCTGACAGTTGTCATACCTTACACCTGTTATAGGGGTCATCCACACCTCACACCTGTCACACATACTACATACCTGTCACAGGGAGTCATCTTCACCTCACACCTGTCACTCATCCTCTGGGTCCCAGGACGTGGACTTGAACACTGGCCTTACCTTTCTCAAGGAGGAGCTGAGTTCCACTCCTGCTACATCACCACCATGAGTGCCCTAGACTCCTGACCCTACTGTGATGCTCCCAACCCAACTTGTGACCCCTGATCCCACCTGTAATCAACCTGGGCACGAGTACACCTGTGCTGATCAGAGTGCCCTGTGAGTGGCAGCTCCTCCTTTCCTTGTGCTGCCCCTTCTGGGAGCACCAGGGGATGGATCCCTTGGGATGCCCCACCCACTGCTGCCCTAGAGGCAGATGAGAGGACATTCAGGTGAGCACAGATAAGCATGTCTGCCAGCCACTACCAGACCCAACCTTGCTGCCGCAGCCCCAATGCCTCCATTGCTTGTCCCAGCCCCATCTTTGTTGCACAGGTCACCCAGTGGATCTACGCAGTCAGCAGGTCCTGGTCTGGGCACATCAGCTGCTCTGAGCTCAGGAGGAACTGCTTCCTGCAGGTGGGTGCCTGGAACCACCACCCATGATGGGACACCTTGCTCCCAGGACAGGAGACCCCAGCCCCACCCCGGCAGGAAACCCTACTGCTCCACAACCTGAGGCCTTGAGCCCCACCCCCATCCTGGGACCCACCCCTTTGAAACTGAGGCCCTGCCCCCATCCTGAGGCTCCACCCACTACAGTTGGTGGCTCTGCTGGAAGAGGCAGTGGAACTGAGCCAGCAGAGCAAGTTCTAGTGCTAAGACCATGTCTGTGTCATCCAGTGTGCTTTCTGCGAACTTGATGCTGATCAGGATCTGCTGGACAGCCAGGACCTGGCTTGGCACCACCACCACGGTCAGGGCCCCCTCTGGACCCTGCCCCCAGGAACACACCATGCTGACACTAGCCACCAGCCTCACCCTTCACAGCTCACAGGCCTCACGTCTTCCTCCAAATCCATCTCCAACAAGATGATTAACAGGATATTCTCAAGAGCCATCATGTGGTAAGTGTGGGGAGCACAGGTGATGACATCACAGGTGATAACATTGTGGGGATGATGACATCACAGGTATCCATCACACCAGATCAGGGACAGTGTGGACAGCATGGGGTGGGGGACTCAGGTCCAGTGCAGGACTCCTGGGGTTCCCCTTGAGAGGTGGACGGGGCTACCTCCAGCTGGGACAGGCTCATCTGACCCTGGCCTGTGTCCACTGACTGCTGCTGACCACTGCTGACTGCAGCTAACTTCAGGGACAGGACGGTGCAGAGGGCAGGGAAGATGAGCTTTGAGGCTTCGTGTGGTTCCTGCTCTCTGAGGAAGACAAGACCATACCTACCCGGTGGGTCCTTAGGCTGCACAGGCAGGCAGGTGGTGGACTTTACTGGATACTGTAGGCTCAGTATGATCCAGTGGAAATCTGGGCGAATGAACTGGTGTCCCTGGTGTGTTCAGGTCAGTGTTCACCTCATGATCAGTGTGGTCAGCATTGTCCCTGGGATGGTCAGTGTTCACCACATGGTGAACAGTATCCCCAGTGACCATCATTACCCCCCTCCCCTCCAGGCAGCAATGAGTACTGGTTCCACTACATGGACAAGAACGGTGTCCCTCAATGTGGTCAGTGGTCAGCAATGTCCATGGCATGGTCAATAGTTACTTTAGTGAGTCAGTGTGATCAGCAGCATCCATTGGGTGGTCAGTGATCAATGTAGTCAGCAGCTAACCGCTGTTCCCCCTGCCCAGGCAGCATGTTTCCCCAGCATGGTCAGTGGTCACTTTGTGGACAGTAATCAGCGTTTCCCCACGGTCTTCCTTCCTTCCCCCCCGGCAGCATTGAGTACTGGTTCCGCTGCATGGACCTGGATGCTATCTGCCTTTGAGCTGAAGTTCTACAAGGAACAGAGCTGCTGGCTGCACAGCCTGAGCATCAGACCACTGCCCTTCCCTGACTGCCTCTGCAGATGCTGGACCCCATGCAGCCGTAGACCAGGGTAGAGGCCTTGCCTCTTCGCTCTCCTGGTCCTGCCTCTCCCCTCCTGGTTCCACCTGCTGCCCTTCCCCAGCTGCATCTGCAGGATGCTGGACCTTGTTAGGCTGAGGACCCATGGTAGAGGCCTCACCCCTTCCCTTCCTAGCCTTGCCTTCTCCCCATCTGCAGGGACCAGATGGCCAGGAAGGCCGAGCTCTGCCTCTCAGGTCCCAGCTATTTGCCCCCAGGTTCCGGAGGGCATTGCCGGGGGAGGGGTCCTGCCATTCCCTCATCTCTGGTGTCATGTGCCCCCACCTACACTTGGGTCTCCATCCCGGCCCGCGGACCTCCAGCACCCCCTGCTGGCCGATGCCTGCCTGCCTGCATACACTCTGGTACTTGGTGGGGCTCACAAGGCCCTGATATCCAGGTCCCCTACCCCTCACCCCTGTCTACCTCTCTTGATCTGCGCTTGACTGCCTGTGTCCACTCTGATCCTCTGAGGCCTCTCTGAGTCCCCATGTCAATGTGTCCATGGCCCTGGTGTCTGTCCAGTGTCTGTCCCCTTGTCCATCCCGGTGCCTATGCCCTCACTCTACCTCTGCAGGCCACATTATGTCGGATGACGTGAAGCACTGCCAGCTACTAGCGCCCATGTTCTTCGATACTCTATTCAACGTGGACAAGCACCTGGACCGTGAGCAGAATGAGCAGGTGGACATGACTGGGGTGAGGGCGCCCCATTTAATGCTGAGCACTACTGACTACTGACCACCACTGACACAGGGAGACAGGAACTTCCTGAGGAAAGTAGAGCTGTCCATCTATGGGATAGTGGAAGTGATGTCACAACAGAGGCGGGGACTTCCTAAGTGTAGCTGACCTGTTACTCTAACCCTGGTGTTTTTTAAACCCATTTAAAGGCCAATAAATGGACAGCAGCCAGTTCTTAGGCTTCAAAATCACTGAGTGGGGCTTTAAGGCCTGGAAGGGGTGTGTGTGGCCACATGTCCATCTATGAGAAATAGGAAGTGAGATTGCAAGGGAGGTGAGAACTTCTTGAGGGAAAAAGCCCCCTTGACTGACATCTGTCACCCAGCTGGCCCAGGAGAAGAGGTTGTTGGAGCAGTTGGCTCCTGCAGTCTGTAAGTGGAAATTTCCGGCTCTGCCTGCAATGTCACTCAGCCTTAGTCGTCCGCTGGATACCCATGGTTCCCTGGAAAGAGGGGGGGAGACAATGACTTTTCCTAGGGACAACAGGTCTTATGGTTCTGACCCAGGAGCCCTTCGACACCCCTACCCGCTGCAGACATGATGGCAGAAGAAACTTCCTCATTGCTTTTATAAATCTAATGATCAATGCTGCTGAACACTGACCACTGCTGTCCACTAACCAGTGACCTATTCTGACCACTTGCCAATGGCCCCTACTTGACCAGTGACTGCTGGTGACCAACCACTACTGACCAATGACTCTGCTGACTGCTACAGACCGCTGATGACCTATGCGCCTCCTGCAGGATGGTGAAAACCCTGAGCTGTCAGACTGGAACCGTTTTTTTTTTTTTTTTTTTTTTTAAATATTTATTTTTATTTATTTGAAAGAGTTACAGAGAGAGGTAGAGCCAGAAAAAGAGGTCACTCCCCAATTGGCTGCAATGGCCAGAGCTGTGGTGATCTGAAGCCAGGAGCCAGGAGCTTCTTCCGGGTCTCCCCGGGACTTGGGCCATCTTCCACTGCTTTCCCAGGCCATAGCAGAGAGCTGGATCAGAAGTGGAGCAGCCAGGACTGGGACTGGCACCTTAGAAGATGCTGGTGCTGCAGGCTGGGGCTTTAACCCACTGTGCCACAGTGCTGGCCTTGGAACCATTTTGTAGCCATGGAGTACAAGCTGCTGGTGGTTGAGATGGTGGCAGCCAGCAATGGGAGGATGGGTCAGTGCTGGACGCTCCAGGAATGGAGAGAGAGGTGTATGACTGGGGTAGGGGCCCCAGGTGATGTCAGCACTTACATGTCATGTCCCCATCCCACTGTCACTCAGGGAGTGCCTTGGCAGAGCTGGGGAGGTGAGGCCAATGAGAGGGGTGGGGCTGGAGTAAAGGGCTGTAGCTGTAACTTACAAGGTGGGCCTGGGGAAGGCGTGGCAGAGCTGAGGGGGAGGGGTGGAGTTGGGAGGGGCAGGTCCATTTGGAAAGCCCTGGACTAGGAGGGGTCCTATGCCATGTCCAGCAAGGCCGGTGGTGGCTACTGCACTGGTGTCGGGGGAGGGGGTAGGTATGTGGATTCGGGCATGACCCAGGAGGCAGGCCCCCCTGCTCAGGCTGCGAAGAACAGGCGCATTTGGGGTCTCCCCTGCCACTTGCCTGAGGCTCACCTGTCACCCACCTGGGCAGTCTTCGAAAGTCCGAAAAGGAAGAGCCAAGCCCATGGAGCAGCAACCCAGTGGACTCTGCCCCAGTGTTCATTCTGGGAGGCCTCAGAGGCTGCACTCCTGGTAGAGGATGACCCTATACAGCTGGTGTGGTGCATGCAGCGTGTGTGTGTGTGTGTGTGTGTATGTTTGTATGTATATGTGTGTTGCGTGCAGGGCATACCTTTCTTTATTCAACCGGTGTTTGCTGTGGGGGTGGGGGTGTCTGTCTCCAGGCATATGGCCCACCTAGTCCCATCTAAGTCCCCCGGTGTCCACTCTTGAGTCCAACATTCACTCTCCCTGCCAGTGTCACCCAAAAGTCACTGGGGATGTCCACTCCCGCACAGGGGTCAGCTGAAGTCCTGGGTCTGAGCCTAGCTGGTCGACATTCAGACTCAGCCCCAGCAAGACCTAGCTGTGGCCCACAGCCAATCAAAACCTTGTGGACCCTGGCAGCTGGATCAGGGCATTCTACTCACTTGTGCTCCATGACACCTACCCCTCACCTGGGATCCAGGAGCTGTACCCATGCGAAAGCCCCTGGCCCAGGGCCTCGCCTCTAGGTCTTCTCCTGCCTTTCCCTGGGCTCCAACCCTGGGGTCCTTCCAGCCCAAGACTGCCCACATGGTTCCCAGATCCTCTAACTCAAGCTTCTACTCTTCCCATTTGTACTTGGCAGTTTCCATTTGCACATGGCCCTCTGGAAGCCTTGGCTCTTTCTGTTGCAGCTCCCCCACCCTTTCCATTCACACAGGCCCTCTTCCTAAGTGTTCACCTCTTTTCCATTTGGACTTCGCCCTTTCTGTTGACATCTCAATGTGGTCTTCGTTTGTAATTCCCTATAAGATATGTTGTTAAACATCTTTATATGTGTTTAAATACCTCTGTAGATCTAGTACAGTATGGTGCATTCTTGGACATTTACTCATTTTAAATCAGGTGCATATTTTAACTTAAATTCTTTCTAAGTCTTTTATCTCATTTGACATTTTCCAGTTGTAACACATCTTTTCATTCTTTAACAGCATTTTTCAAAAAGAAAAACTTTAACTTTCACACAATTATTTATTAATTTTTTGTTTAGATATTCTATTGGTGTTACATTGAAATCTGTTAAACCCAATGGCATCCTTTTTTTCATGTAGACATTTTATGTTTTACAGTTTTCATTTAGCACTGTGATTCAAGTTAAATTGTAAAAGGTTTATATCTATGGTCTTTTTTATGTAAGTGTCTAAATGTTTAAGGTGGATATTTTTATGTTTGTTGGGTTTGAGAATCACTTGAAACCAGCTGCATCCTTTCAAGTTGTAATTTTATTCTTCTTTAGATGGTTCTGGGTTAGTGTTAAATTGTTCATTAGTTTTTCTTATCAACAAAGCAAATATTTTCTTAAAATTCTATTCCAGGTCCCAAGAATGAGGGTTCTATCCTGGTTGGAAGCAACAGGCTCTATGCCCATCAATGTGAGCTCTAACATTGTTTGTTATGATTCTTTCTTCCCCCCCAAAGAAACCTTTTATTTAAATAATACAAACTTCATGCATTTCATAAATACAACTTTAGGAACATGGTGATTCATCTCACCATACCTGCCCTCCCACCCACACTTCCACTCCCTTTCCTCCTCCCTCTCTTATTCTCTTATTTTTTACTGAGATCTATTTTTTAGTAAACTTTATACACATATGATTAACTACGTTAAGTGTTCAGCAAATAGTATTAAAAATTTTCTCAGCAGTCAAGACAAGGGCTGTTCAAAGTCATTGTGACTCAAAGTGTCAATATCACTTCTACAGATTCCCTTTTAGGTGCTCTCTTAGTTATCACAGATCAGGAATAACATGGTATTTGTCCTTTTGGAACTGGCTTATTTCACTAAATATAATGTTTTCCAGTTTTATCCATTTTGTTAGAAATGGCTGGATTTTGTGTTTTTGTTTTTTCTACACCACTGTAGTATTCCACACTTATGATTCTTTGGTTCCCGTTATCAGCTGATGACCTTACATGTGTGACTGTGATTTCATCAGTCCTCAGGTGAAACAGTCAAGGGACCCCTGCTGATCTAGAGTTTTTCTTACCATGCAGATCTTTATATTTTGGGGTCCATTTTTATGTTTACTTTTTGTTATTGTTTCTGGGTTTAAAATTCCTTTATGTTGTATTTTTATATATAGTTATATATTTTTACATATATATCACATTTTTAAAAAAATTATTTATTTGAAAGGCAGAGTTAGAGAGGTAGAGGGAGTCAGAAGTCTTTCATCGGCTGGTTCACTCCCCGAAGCCAGGAACTTCTTCCGGGTCTCCTATTTGGGTGTAGGGACCCAAGGACTTGGGCCATCTTCTGTTTTCCCAGGCCAAAGCAAAGAGCTGGATTGGAAGTGGAACAGCTGGGACTTGAACCCATGCCCATATGGGATGTAAGCACTGCAGGCAGTGGCTTTACCTGCTACACCACAACACTGGCCCCATCACATTTTTAGAAAAATTTTCTCTCAGTTTTAGCCCTTCTTCCTTTTCTGTTGACATTGTCTGTCACAGAGGCTATGTCCTGCTTAAGAAAGAGCATGAAAGCCTTCAAAGATGATAAGATGGAGGAAAGGATCCACAGAAAATACGAATGGCAGTGCCACTGGATAGTTGGATGCAGGGCTTTCAAATTTACACTTGTGTACTGTCACAAACGAGTCAGTCATATAACATTATACTAGCATCACTGAGTGTGAGATATTAACATTTGATATGAGCCATGTCATATTGGAGTTTAAATTAATTTTGGTGTGCTATGTTCTCATAGCTTGTAAATTATAGTCTTATACAATCCTTTTAATGTTACCCTACATATGATAGCATGCATTGATTTATTGAAGTCTGATATCAATTGTAATGTATGAGCTACTGAGTATTTCAGACAGAACACTTTAACCTCATTTACTCAACATCTGATATATCTGATATGTTTAGTATACATTATCCATTTGCTAAATACCTTGGATAAAATGTATATTAAATAATATAAAGCCTTCTGGGGTAATTGGCTATTTATCAACTCATTCTTGTCTGGTGGAATTCAGGCTCTACTCTGGCTCTCAAGAGACTACCTGATGCTCCCTTATCTACCTTCTCAATGCACCTGCATCCAACTTTTCAGCCTCAGTGACTTCTGACTCAGGGTCAGTGCCAGTCTCAGCTGACTTGGCTCTTGGTGGTTGATGGAAATCTGAGGTTTCAGTCTCAGAACTCAAAATAGCTTCCCTCATTTTTGGGTAGTGCTACCACACGGATTGGGCTCTCCCAACTACAAACCCAGAGTTTTCAAATGGTCCTTTTTTAGGTGTCTATGAACTAAAATAATTAGGATAATGCATGTCAGTACATCCCAAAACTGCATTATTTTAAAATGTCTTATTTTCCTAACATATACTCTGAACATATATTAACATATACTCTGAAACATATACTAACATATACTCTGAAAAACACCTCCATGGTTCTTCAAGAAAAGAGTTTGTGCTGAAATACATTTAATTAATTCCATTCTCTTTTGTGTTTCTACTTATTCAAATTCATTTTGACAAAGGACAGCGCAGTGCGTTAATGCCCTGGCCTGAAGCGCCGGTCTCCCATATGGGCGCCAGTTCGCGCTGCTCCATTTCCTATTCAGCTCTCTGCTATGGCCTGGGAAAGCAGTAGAAGGTGGCCCACGTCCTTGGGCTCCTGCACCCGCATGGGAGACCTGGAAGAAGCTCTTGGCTCTTGGCTTCAGATTGGTGCAGCTCCAGCCACTGTGGCCAATTGGGGAGTGAACCATCAGATGGAAAACCTCTCTCTTTCTCTCTGCCTCTCCTCTCTCTCTGTAACTCTGACTTTCAAATAAATAAATAAATCTTAAAAAAAAAAAAAAATTGTTAAAGTACATACTACCAAAAATCCTGTATGGAGATTAATTTACTTTGTTTTACCTGGTGATTTTTAACCTTAATGATCATGGACTACTTTCAAAAAATAACCACTTTAATATTCCAAGTGCAATATTGTGTATTATTAAAATTGCCCTTCTTTAGCATTTTGTGGTTTTTGAAGGCATTTTCTAATATCTTTTACTGTATCATTATAATGAGCTGGGTACATAACATTATTTATATGAAGTAAAATGTGCCAAAATACATGAAAGCAACTTAGACTACATTACCTAATCCTGTAATTAGCTGAAACCGACCCAGAAATCCAGTTTCTCTTGAGTGCCATGTTTTCATGGCTGTGTGTGTCTGATGCTGTATAGAATGGAGCTGGGCAATGTTTTCTTAGCATAATTTTTAAACCCAGTATAAGATATTTGAAAACATTGCTTTCTAATTTACTGCTTCTGTATTTGTTGTAGACATATTAAGCATCACAATTTCATCAATTCTTTGGCCATATCTCTATAAGCATTTAAAATTGTGTACAGGGATTCACAGCATTGTTTTCTTCTTTGGAATACTGCACATGGCTAAAGTTAGCCAGGTCTACCCAAGGACGAGCCAACCCTGTCTTGAGCATAATGGACCATACCTTTTGGTTGAAGGAAGGGCAGTAATATGAACAGTTTTTCCTGTTGAGTTGCAGTTCCTATGAACTAAAGGGCTTAACTAGAGAATTTAATTGAATATAATGTTTAGTTCTCAATGAAGTAGTAAAAACTTTGTCCCTCTTGTTGAAAAGCATTTGATAGTTTTCCTGAAAACTCCATTTTCCTACTGTTTTTAGGACAGAATCATCTGCAAAACACCTTTCAGTAAACTGAAGCTCATCTACTAAGAGCTCATAGCTTTTGACATTGCCTCCTTTTTGTTCCTGTTGTAAAATGAGGTCTTCTCTTAGTTCCAATCTGAAAGGCTTTTGTAACTGACATGCATTAAGCTTTAGTGTAGAATCAATGTAAGGATCTTCATTATTTTACAATTTGGCACACTAAACAGAAGCAATATTCATTCTGCATTACTGCCCACTTGTTAAGTAATAGCTCTGATCTATGGAAGCATCATTGTCATTTTTTTCCTTGTAGAATTTCTCCACTTATCAACTCAGCCTGTAGTATCTTTCAACAATATTTCTCTTATTCCACATATTTTCTCTTCCGCCTGCTCAGTGTCTTCAAATCAGAAAACTTTAAAAAAGGTGGGGTGTGTGTGCATACTTTTCTTCAATAGAATAGGTTCATGTACCCATTCGTACTACTTTCTTTATGGTACTAAAATTGATAAAAAAAACTTTTCACGGTATTTTATTCATCACGAGGAAGAGAAAAAAGTAGATATTTATCTATAGCCATTATTAATTTGTTTCTAGTTTTGGTATCTTCCCCTACAGTTTTAAAATGTAGAAGGAAATTTTATAGTGCTTACACTCAAGTCATTAGTTATGGTGGAATTTTTTATGATTGTCATTGTATATGGAACATAATTTGCAAATCCATATGTTGTTAAGAGGATTTAAGGAAAAAGAATAAAAGCAAAGGAAATGGAATAAAACACCAAGTCACATTTCCCCTCTCTCAGCATCCTATCACCTATTAGAAGCTCAGCTTGTGTCTTTATGAGAAGCACTGTGGGGTTTTAATTTCCCAAGCTGTAGGTTTTGATTGCTTTTCATGAATACCAGAAGGCCTATCTGTGAGCCTGATGATGTGGGAAGAGCTGTAATGCAAGATAATGGAGCTAGAGTACTTGAGAGTGTTGTGCTAAATATAAACGTGTGTGTTTTCTACAGCTGCCTCAAAACTCTGCAATGGGAACTAGGGAAAATTCTAAAAATAAAGCAGTTTTAAAGCCCCCAGTGGGTGAAAACCCAGCACTAGCTGCTTGTACTGTCTTGTCTATTGACGTTAAAATTGTTTTCTCAACTCCAGCATTATAATCAGCTGGCATGGCCTGCCTGAAAATGCCAGCTCCTACATTTCCTCTTTGGATTTTCTTGATTTTCTAGATCTGGGTTGAGACAGGATTACTGTACAAATATCCTTAGGTTCATATGCAAGGTGAACTTTATGAAAAGAATTGGTTGTTTCTGTCTTAAAGCTTGTTCATTTGGAGGATGCATCCTAATGAGAGTTGCTTCAACGTGTTGAGTTGAAAACTATTTGAGCATGAATCTAATTGCAGTTCAGGAGTGGAATATCAGGATACTCCAAATTAAAGAAGCATTATGGTACACATGCAAGCTTCAGAAACGTAGGCTGAAGTGGATCAGACATTTATTAAATGAATCAATCCAGTTACAAATATTTAGCTCCTCCTAACTCAATAAGAAATAAGGCATATCAACAATACATACACTGGATCAGATCTAAAATCTATAAGGTCTGTAATTTTAGTACTCTCTGGCTAGATATTATTTATAGAATAAACATTGATTATATGAACTTATGAAACAAACAATAACTTGCTTTTGTTGATCAGTATCAGATATTCCTAAGACTGTCCATGGAGTTTGACCAATTTCTGAAATATTTGAAAAGAGAAAATACATTTAGTAAAGATGTATAACTGCATTTACTGCTGTTCTCTGAAGAGTCCTTGGATAAAGTTGGTGACTGGTGCACACTGAAAGCTTACTAAACAGTATTTTCAAGTTTATTGTCCATGTGCAGTCTGTAGGATGATTTTGAATTCACTGGCACATTTGACAAGATAACATACCGTATTACAGTTAAGGTTTTAAACTCTAGAACTGTCTTAGTTCAAACCTCTTCTGTACCATTAACTAGCTTGTAATTATGGGTGAGCTACTTGCCTGTTAGTGTCTCAATGTTCTTATTTCTAAATATGGGTAATAGTATCAATTTTAAAAGGTTCTGTTCAGGATCATATGAATTCACACTTATAAAGTGTTTAAAAAGATAATTAGTATGCAAATGTGAATTATTTTACTCATCAGAATGACTCATCCATTGAGGTGATATGTGGCATTTGCTTTCTCTCTTTAAATTTATTTGAAAGGTTGAGAGACATATTAAGAGAAACCTCCCATGCACTGGTTCACTCCCCAAATACCCACAATAGTTGGGACAGGAATAGGCCAAAGCCAGGATGTGGGAACTCCATCAAGGTATCCCACATGAATGGCAGGGAACCAGGTAGTTGAACCATCTGCTGGCTCTCAGGATGTGAATTTGCAATAAGCTAAAATTAGGAGCAGAGCCAGGGCTCAAACTCTGACAAACTGATATGGGCTGCTGCTATCCCAACATGTGTATTAACCATTATGTTAAATGCCTATGGCATTTCCATTAATGTAAGGTTGTCAGGTAAACATACAGGATACTTATTTAAATTTCAATCTCAAGTAAATGACAAATGGGTTTTTAGTATGAGCATGTCCCAAATATAGGGGACAGGGACACATTTATATTGATAAGATGTGTAGCTTATCTGAAATTCAGATTTTTATTTTGTTGAATCCAGTAATCCGATTTTCCTTGATCTCATTGGCCTTTTTTCTCCTGGTATATCTAATTGAACAAAGTTATGGTACTGAGATAGTGAGGGTTTCTTGTCAAAGGGTAATGATTTTAGTAGCTGGGTCTTTTGTAATTGTTTTACACTGTGCCTCTATTCCAGATGTGTAGATAGATGTTGGAAAGCCCAGTAGTCTATTAACTTCCAAGGAAATCATTGAGCAGTTCTGATAGGAAAGGAGTTGTTTTTATTTGTTTAATTTTAGCTCTTCTGTGCTTAGAGCATTTATGGAGATCAGGGGAACCTTTTAGATTCATAGATAAATCTAAGCAATAAACTCTGGTAATTTCCTTCAGTACGTAGGAACTCAGTATATTCTTCATTTGGGGAATGAATTAAGATTGCTGGTAATGTCTCTGAGTGACTCCATAATTAGATGGCATTTAAGGTACTCAAAGATTGTGGCTCAGTGGATTCCAGTTATATATAAGCATGCAATCTTTAGGACATCAATTATCTTGAGAATTCCCTTGCCTACTATCTGTGTTACACTGGAAATGGTATTTTACTACAGCCATCAGTTCCTTCAGTTGGGAACTGCAGTGAATGCCCACTCTTCTGGGTTGTTGGAAGACTGTGATTACATGCAGAAAGCACCCTGCATGATGCTTGGAAGGGTGCATGTGCCCCATGTGAGTTCTCTTCCTCACCTCTTCCTCAGTACAAACACAGACATTGTGGAGATTAGCAGAGGTTAACCTAATTTTGACCCCCAATTCTACAGCTGTTTTTAACTAGAAGAGACAAAGGACAGAAGAAAATGGTGCTTTCTGCTTTGAATCTCACTATTTCATCTACTGCAAACCCTGAATTCTTGAATTATCCAGAACAGTTTTTTTTAGCTATCAGTGAGAAATACTGGGATCTCTCCTCACCCCTGCTCCATGGGAGATTACCCACTGTTTTATAAGCCAAATATTCCTTCATGCAGAAGCACGCTCTTTAGGGGGCTCTCCCATTCTACCAGGGTATTTGCAGTGAAAGCTGCCGACAGTCATCCACCCCTGGACCACAACTGAGTCCTTCAGTGGACAGCAAAGGACTTTGCTGAGGAAAGTACTTGGGGGGGGGGGAGGGGCATCTTTGCTGCAAATAGTACAGAGACAGTGGGAGGCCCAGGGAGGAGACATTCTTTTAAGCTGCACTTATAAAGCAAGTATAGCATATTTGATGACAAAATGCTTATTCAGAGAGGCTTTGTGGGGAATTGAAGGAACACCAAAACCTCCTGTTCTCTACACCTGGTACACATTCTTTGCCCTCTGGTGTGAAATTGGGAGACAAGAGAGTACAGACACCCGGAGATGCCACCTCAGGACAGCGTAGGGAACAAGAAGTGGAGAAGAGAATCACATCCCTCTGCTGTCTGAACTCACTATTCATACTGTAGGTCAGCATTTCTTTCCATTTGCTAGAACACACCAGCCAACAAGAAGTGGAAGATGTCAAATAGACAGTAAAAATTTGTAGGAAAAGATTTCACAATTTAGAAAAATCAATCTATTGATTATGCTTTTGTTTTTGTTTCTTTGTTCAGCCATGAAGTTACATGGCAACAGTCATAGAATCACAGTACTCTGCCTGTTATTCAGCTCTGAAAAACACAGCACTTAAAAATTTTTAGTTGTGAAGTTAGGCTTAAATATAGAACACAGAATCCTCAGGAGTGTTTATTTTTTTTTTAAATATATGAGAATCTGTTTACATGGAGTATAAAAGTATTCATTTCCAAGGTAGTATTTTAGATCAAACAAGCACAAAACATTAAAGAAATCGATTTTTTACATTTCCTTTATAATTTGAACAACTTACTTAGTTTTTAGTTTCTCCAAAATGAAGTAAAAATGAAAGATAAGCTATTCCTTAGAAAACCTCAAGTAGACTAATTTTCTGCTGGTTAGCCAGATCCACAAAGAACTGCTGAAGAAAAAAAGGGAGTGGTGGTGGGGGGAAAGGAGGAGATGAGCAGTAGCATTAAATTGCCCAATCCATGATAATTAGGAGATAGATTTACCCGAGAACTTCAAGTTTTAATCATAGTAGCCCAGTGATGAGAAAGAAGGGTAGATCATAGCCCTATAGCCCTAGAACAAGGATGAGTGTGGGTTACTGCACTCGCATAGTATGCACTTGCTAAAGTGTTCCTTCTCTGGGCTGTCCTGTGACGTCAGGCCATACCTCGGTGAGTAGAGCTCAGCTTGGTACCCTTTGGTGGTATACACACAGTTGTACACTGAGGCCCTGGAGTGACCTGATTTCAGGCTTGGACAGATGAGAAGAGGAGCATCATGAATACTGGTTAGCCAGATCCACAAAGAACTGCAGCAAAAAGGAATGTGGGGGGGGGGGGAGGATAAACAGTAGAATTAATCTGCTTCTCCAAATTTAACTTGACCTGCTTTTGATGAGATGCAGCTCAGCTACAGGAGCTGGAGAATGCAGGGTCATGCAAGATTGGCCAAGCATATCGTGGCCATTGACATTTTTTTTTTACTTGACAAGTAGAGATGAAATGTCAGAGAAAGAGGGAAAATGTAATTTAATATGAGTGGAGAGACTATCAACACTCAATAGCTTAAATTAAGAATAGTTTTCTCACAACTGAGGTTTTATAACTCCACAGTTGGTTTTTGCTGGAAATCCTTAAGTCCTTAGTAACTTTTTGAAAATAATGAATTTTATTTAAATTTTTGGAAGGAAAGAGATTGGGGGGAGGTGTCATATCAGCTGTTTCACTCCCCAAATTGCTATAATGAAGCCAGGAGCCAGGAACTCCATCGAAGTCTCCCACATGGGTGCAGGGACCCTAAGACTTGGGCTATCCTCTGTTGCTTTTCTGGGCACATTACCAGGGATTTGGATTGGAATTTGAGCAACTAGGACTCAAACTGCTGCACATATGGGATGCCAGCACTGCAGGCAGCAGCTTAACCCCAGTACACCACAATGCCAGCTCCAATATTCAATTTTATAACTAAGGATCAAAAGCTATCAATGTTTTATTGGTGAATATAAAAGTAAATTTTGGAACACCACCCAACATGATTCTGTGCAGCATGGTATCATGTCACAGAAATCTAGATGGAATGTTAAGTGCATATTTCTAGGTGAAAAGATAAATTTATGGAGATAGGAAACAGATTGGTATTGGTGAGATATGGGGAGAGACATGAATATGTGAGGTACATGGGGTTTGTTAGAGTGTTGAAAGTATTTTGAAGGATAATATAATATGGATACATGGCACTATGAGTGTGTCAAATTCTATAAGACCTTAAAGTCTACAAATTAGTGAAAAACAATGTAGTAGATCATGGAATTCAGGAACTGGATGCAGAATGTGATGAAAAAACCCAAGCTATTATAAATGTATGAAACAACCTCATTGAAGGGAGTGGGAATAGTGAAAACTTGAGAAATTGTGAAAGTGAGTGGAATCTGTCGAACTAAGGCAACAGCATCTGGTTCAGGAAGTAATTTCCCACCAGATGTGTAGTTTTATGTATTTTCATGTGGTTGCATGGTGTCCTAAGGTGGAACAAGTAAAGGAAGGAGACAGATTGTCTCTGTTGGAGTGGGACTTAGTACATAAGCAAGAGAGGCACACAGAAAGATGTGTGCATTCATGGATCATCGTTGAAGACATCATTATGAACCCAAAAAGAGCTGAATACAGATGCAGAATGTTTTACAGAGTCATGGATATAGATCCATAACATTTACATGTTATTAAATGTATGTTTATTTTCTTGTTATAAAAGAGTTGAAAATGCAGGAGCCCCTATATGAAGGAACACACCTCGCTGTACAGTTTTTCTTGAGAGCTGACTCGCCCTCTTGAAGTTATCTCATGTCCCAGCTTCAAACCAAGTGAGATTCAGTGTACTCCTGACTGAGATACTGATATTGCTCAGAAAATTGCAAGGATAGAGAATGTCAGCAACGGGGACAAAAGAAACAGATATCCTTTATACTCAAATGATGCAGAGAACAGTACTAATGAAGAATTTGCAATGGTTCCTAGACATGCATCACAATTTATATCGATGGATACTTAGAGGTTATATGCAGAAAGACCCAAGACCAATTTCTAGAGGCAAAAACTACAATACCTGACATTAGCAATTTTTCTAAGTTGTGCAAATGAGACATTTCAGAAGAAATCATGAACATGAAAACATGGCAATATAAAGGATCAAAATGAAATCTGAGAAGAAAATACTGAAAAGGCTGGACAGATAATAAGAACAATTATACATTTAAATAGAGTCAATAGCGTCTCTAAAATGGTCAGGTATATGTTTGGGGAAATTATGGCCAAATTTTTCAATTTGACAAAACTATAAATCCAAAGAACCAAACAGGTCATTGCACTCCAAATACAGGATGAAAAAAAATGACCATGCTGAGGCAGATCATAATTAAACTGCATAAACCAGAAATAAAGATAAATCTTAAAAGCCCTGTAAAAGAAAAATATGAATTTTTTAACAGTATCAAACAGAAGGTTGACAGAAGATACATTATTGGCATGTGTACAAATAACATGACTCTCAGAAACATCCTTCAAGTATTGAAAAATAGTGTTCATGTAGTATTTTTCATATGGACAAAATATATTTCAAACCCAAAAATAAAAAGGCTGTTCATGTTACAAATATTTTGAGATTGAGATTGACACGCATATATGAGAATTTGGTGTAAAATATTCCATTACATATAAAAAGAATGCTGAAATATTCCCAAAATCTTTAAGCAAGCCACTTTAGATAATATTAAAGGAATTATCCAAATATCTAAAGGTACATACACTACAGAAATTTCTAAAATCAAAAGTTAGTTTACATTTGCTAAATTCTATAAAATGCAAAAATAAAGGAATTTGGTGAAAAATACTTAATTGCAATTACATAAAATGAGAAGTAAAAATCAATGAATATAAAACTCATTCCACCTACTAGAAAAATTCTGAGAAAGTATATCTAGAGCTACACTTTGGGAAAATTCAGTGAATGATAACTTTGGAGATATAAAAATTAAGAAAGTTTAAAAATATGAGACTTTAAAGTGTGTAAGATTAAACTCACCCTGAGTTCAGAGAGACTGTACATTATTGTAGCCAGCCAAACATATAGAATTTTGAGTTATCTGATGACATCACAGTGAAAAGAAATCAAGCAAGAATGTCACAGTACAAGGATGGACTTAAATGAGGATATTAAGTACACACATACCTGGTGGCAGCACTGTGCCACAACAGGTTAAGGCCCTGGCTTGCAGTGCTGGCATTCCATACTCATGCCAGTTTAAGTCCTGGCTGCTCTACTCCCAATCTATCTCCCTGTTAATGTGCCTGGGGAAAGAAGTGGAGGATGGCCCAGGTCCTTGGGTCCCTGCACCCGCATGGGAGAACCAGAAGAAGATCCTGGCTCCTGGCTTTAGATCGACACAGCTCCAGCCATTGCAGCCATTTGGGGAGTAAACCAGTGGATGGAAGACATATCTATTTCTCTCTCTGTCTCTGTCTCTACCTCTCTCTGTAATTCCTTCAAATAAATAAAATAAATCTTTAAACAAAAAACCCACATATCAATAACTTCAATCATAAAAACAGAAAGGATGCTCACAATATAAAATATATTACTAATACTGTAAGGAAAACTAATTAGTAGGAGTAACAATAAAATCACTAGAAGATATAAAGGAGTTTGGTGAAAAAAATCCACTTCAATGTTTAAAATTATTAGTAAATAGAGTATCTTAAGTCATGAAGAGATCATTCTACTTTACAGTATATTACAAGAAAGATACCAGTGTCTAGAAATATATGATTGAAAATTTCACACATCAATGTCAAAATTCCAATAAAGATAAAAATTATATGTGGAACAGGAGAATTCCATGGCAAGCACTCTGAAAAATTGTATACATGAAAATTTACAGGTCTTCCAGAACTTTGGGCAAGTTTCTGATACCACAATGAAAATACAAACCAAGATTTCCATAGCTCATATTATCACCATTGGCTTACTAAGATGTTAGTGATCAATACAGAGTATAACATTAGATACAACAGCAATGAAAAGAGATATACATGTTATGGAATAATGTATGTTGTGATTACCATGATGAGAAATGAAGAATATGGTGTGAAAAGCAGATTGAGAACTTTCTGTTATAGTTCATTGCAATTACATCTATATTGGAGAATATGAAAAAAAAAATACCAGAAACATGAGTGAAAAAAGATCATGCCTTGTTCTACAATATATGAGAGCATATACTTCCATATCTAGATTATGCTTAGAGAAACATTAAAAAATAAACTCAAACTTAGTTCCATGAACATCCAAAGAAGTGAAAAATATGTTATCTAGAAAAGGTGAATAATTACAGTGGCCTAACAATGTCTGAGAAACTGTACATGACGGTTTCCAGGAGACCTACAGAATTTTGAGAGTTGATGACTTCACAATCAAAAGTTAAGCAATCTTGTCAAAGGTTAAGAGTACTAAGGGGGCCGACACTGTGGCATAGCGGGTAAAGCTGCCTCCTGCAGTGCCAGCATCCCATATGGGCATGGGTTTGAGTCCCGGCTGCTCCATTTCTGATCCAGCTCTGCTATGGCCTGAGAAAGCAGTGGAAGATGGCCCAAGTCTTTGGGACCCTGCACCCATGTGGGAGACTTGGAAGAAGCTCCTGGCTCCTGGCTCCTGGCTTTGGATCGGTGCAGCTTTGGCCATTGTGGCCAACTGGGGAGTGAAACAGTGGATGGAAGACTCTCTCTCTGCCTCTCATTCTTTCTCTGTGTAACTCTTACTTTCAAATAAATGAATCAATCTTTATTAAAAAAAAAGTACTATGGTTTACTCAGACTAAGGTATTACAAATATACACTGCTGATAGTTATAATTTCAAAGAAAAGTATAAAGACTGAAAAAGACATTCAGCTGTCATGAAAAACTAGTTATTACCATAAAATGAGTAATTTTGTGGGAGAAACAATGGCAAAATGAGTGAATACAGGCAAAATGGCTGAAAAGCAGATCATTACAATTACATTAAAAATGTGAAAGAACACATTTCAGAAAACGTAATAAAGATCATAGTAGCTCATACAAAGCTAAAGCAAGGATGCTTGAGGCAGTGTTATGGTGCAGTAGGATTTACCCTCCATTTGGGATGACCTCATCTCATTTCAGAGTGCCTGACCCAAGTCTCATCTATTCTTCACTGCTGACCCCCAGGGCCCTGCTTATGTACACTGGAGGAAGTAAACGATGGCTTATGTTCAAAAAAAAAAAAAAAACTAGCAGAAAAAAAAAAGTGGCTTCCTTACTCTGATCAAGATTATTGAAAAAGGATCCTACATCAAAGAACACAATACATACAAGAACATTGTCCTTTTTTCCCTGGAAGTAAGCCTAAAGCAGGTGCCTCCACTATCTCTAATTTCTTATTGGAGGAGTAGTTGGGGAGGGGAGAGCAAAAATAAAAAATAAGGTGTAGAGGTTTCTAAGCAACAAAATGTCAATATATCAGAGATATTTAGAGAGAATCCAAAAAATCAAAAACAGATACAACTGATAAATGCATTTAACAACATTGCTGGCAAGATCAATGTTTTTAAAATCCACTAGATTACCAGGCAGCAGCAAGAAACAAATAGAAAATATTAAAGGTCAATAGGCAGAGTAGAAAACAAATACAAGAGAAAAGGGAAGAAAAGGACTAAATCATGTGATGTCTTCCAGCATTCTTCCAATCAATATTAAAAAGTAACACAAACGACCCAACAGGAAAATGAGGCACAACACGACGAAAATGCAGCCCAGAGGCCGCCGCACAGAGCTGTGACTCACTGAAGCAGTTCCTGCACCGAGAGCTCCAGCAGGGATCCATCAGGGGGACAGGGCCACAGGAGGGACCCGGCAGGTGCAGGGCACAGGGGAGAGGCCTCCCGCCTGGGGAGGTGGAGTCCGACCTGCACCCAGGCCTCGCCTCCTGCTGCTCCCACCCAGCACAGCCTGAAGTCAGGGGCCCAGTGCCCAGTGGAAGTTGATGGGCTGCGTCCTTTGTGACGCTGTGTGCGCTCACGGCCATGCACGCTGTCCAATCAGGCACGACGACGTCCACGTCACGTCATCACGCGGGGTCTTGCGTCACAGTCATCTAACAGTTCTGGGCAGGAGCGAGGTGCTGGGAGACGGCTCCGCTGCCCCGATGCTCCCGAAGCAAGTCGGGCTCCGCGGCCTCCACCTTCATCACCGGGGACCTGGACACCTGGAGCTGAACACCGCGACGTGGTGAGTGTGTGCGCCCAGGTGTCCGGAGAGGCGTAGAGCAGCCGTGGAAGCTGCTGAGAAGCTGGCGGGACGCGGGCCTCCCAGAGGTCGTCTCCGAATCTGTGGCGCCATAGTGCCCTGGCCCAGCGCTTCCTTGGTCCCCTCAGACCCGGGGTCGGGGTCTGCACTGGCACCCGGGACCCCCGACGCCCTGCCCTGCCCTGTAACAGCGACTTCTCGGCCCAGAGCCATCCCCGGGCAGCTGTGTGGCAGCAGCCCCGCGTCTCCCCGACTGTGCAGTGGGTACAGGGTGGGCATTAGGGAGAATGTGGGCCCCGTGTGTGGGGTGCGTGTGGGACGGGAGCTGTAGTTTGTGCGGCCCTGGGCTCCTCCGTCCTTCCCCGCCAGGACCTGATTCCCCCAGTTTTCTAAACATGTGGGCAGCAGGGTCTCTTCCAGGATGCTGGCCTCTCAGCACAGCTGTTTCTAGGGGGGTCTCTCCATTTTCTGTTTCCAATAACATAGTCACCTAGAGCGGGTAAGGTAAAAACAAAAGTTCTGTTTGACTTGGGGTTCTTGTTCAGGTTTTAGAGGGGCACAAGTGCCCTGTAATTTGACACTTGGCTATCATCTTAGCCCTTACACTGTCCCTTGAAAAACTGCCATCTGAATTTTCACTTTCAAAATAGATAAAAAAAGGATTTAAAAAATCCCTCTTCTTAAGCATATTTGTTAAAAAAATCTCCAGTGTTGCAGAAAAAATATTGCAAAGCGATTTCAATCCATGAAAAAACAGTACGTGGCATACTAGTATTAGATAAAAGTCTGGATATCTACTTAGTGATGTGGTCAAATTCATAAAGTTTCATAATATTTCTGTGTATGCCTCAGAACACACATTCTGTAATTGTTGTATGCAAATTTCTACGTATGGTTAGCTCAAAGTTGTGTGTTCACTGGCTGTAATATTTTATAGTCTGAGTAATTTGCTGTCTGTTTTATCAATTACTTTTAGAAATGTGTGAAAATCCCCCTTTGTGATTATATGTTTTTCAGGTAACATTGTAATTTTCACATTCTTCACATATATCTGATGTTACATTATTCAGTGCCTATAAATTTAGAATAATTATCCTTTCCTAATGAATTATACCTTTTATCATAAAAAAAGGAATAAGGAGGGATATGAAAGCATTCAGTTTGAACCTACAAAGCAGAATTAGCTCCAAGTTTCTGATAGGAGTTAACAGAAAGCTTTCTCCTTTCTGCTTAACTGAGTATGGCAATTGTGTAAGTCTGAAGGTGCTGGAGGCTGTCTCTTACCTCAAAGGGCCTTATGAGATATGATGTCAAGATATAGATCCCTTGGCTGGCGTCGCAGCTCACTTGGCTAATCCTCTGCCTGCTGCGCCGGCACCCCAGGTTCTAGTCCCAGTTGGGGTGCCAGATTCTGTCCCAGTTTCTCTTCTTCCAGTCCAGCTCTCTGCTGTGGCCCGGGAAGGCAGTGGAGGATGGCCCAAGTGCTTGGGCCTGGAAGGCAGTGGAGGATGGCCCAAGTGCTTGGGCCCTACACCTGCATGGGAAACCAGGAGGAAGCACCTGGCTCCTGGCTTTGGATTGGCACAGCGCACTGACCATAGTGTCCATATGAGGGGTGAACCAACAGAAAAGGAAGACCTTTCTCTCTATCTCTCACTGTCTAACTCTGCCTGGCCAAAAAAAAAAAAAAGATACAGATCCCATATGTTACTTTTTGAGCCACGAATCATGCTGTTCTTGTAGCTAGATCCCCATACAGACTACATAACTGTATCAACCCAATTGAGAGTCATTACCATTGATTTCAGCACCTAATTCTCAGGCTACGTTTTTAAGATACCAAAGCCCCATCCTATCTGGATTTAAGAAGCTGAGGTTTACAGCAAGTACCTGATAGCTTTCTTCAAAGTTTAAGAATCAAAATCAAGTGTTTATGAAAATGTCAGACACTGCCTTTTGTAATGCCTTCCCCCAAGATTTCATAAAAAATGCCAGGCAGCTTGGAAATAAAACCAACTCTCACATTATGGTTATAGTCTCATGGAGTTAATTTCATGTAAGTGCCATCTCAGAACAGAGAATTCCATCACCTTCATATCCTGTTTCACACACACAGCTGCAAAGAAGATTACACAAAATCAGCCACAGACATGCAAGCACCATCTCTCTGGAGGAGGGCCAGCCAGAAAGGGAAAGGCCAGTTCATGGCCAGGTGGCTTGATGGCAACCTTGTAGTAGAAGCTAGTGTCCAAATGTGGTCAGGCACTTCTGCGTTCTGCAGCAGAACATCTGGATGGGATTCTAGGCACCACTTCTCAGCAGTTGTGTGACCCTACATGAATCCCTTAAAAATTGGGAGATTTTGTTTTTCCATCTGAAAACATGCTCTACAACCTGCTGCATAATATGGTTATGGTGAGGATTAAATGAGCAAGTGTACATGGAGTGTATAGCAGGATACATGCACTGTATAACACTACATACCTGACAGGATTTCTGCTCTTATTGGACCAGAACCTACTTCTTTTATAATTCTTTGTACTCAATGGTACTTCTTACTGCTGGCTCAGCAAAGAATAGCTTTACCTCTCTCCTATGTGAGAGCTCTTAAAAAGCATCTGCCTGCAGCACCATTATTCCATATGGAAGCCAGCTAGATTCCTGGCTATTCCACTTCTTATTCAGCTTCTTCCTAAGGTGCCTAGGAAAGCAGTAGAAGATGGCCCAAATCCTTGGGCCCATGCACCCATGTGGGATACCCAGAGGAATCTTCAGGCTCCTGGACTTGGCCTAGCTCTGCTCTGGCCATTGTGGTCAATTTGGGAGTAAACCTGTGCATGTAAGATGTCTCTCTCTCTCTCTCCCTCTCTCTCTCTTTGGGGCTCCAAGATGGAGGAACAGTGACAGAATGTTCTGAGTTAAGATAGGCAAAACTAATATATAAAAAAGGGTAGAAAGTACACTCTTAGGGTAAAACCAGCAGGGGAACTGCAGTGGGAGATCCTGTAAAAGCAGTAGAAATGATCTGGACCTGTGCTGAAAGAGCAGACATGCTAGCAAAGACCCACCAGCTTGGATCCAGAGAGGAAGGTGCCTTCCCCAGCAAATTAGGTGAGAGCTCAGTCCATGGGCCCAAGATGTTGCTGATACAGCAGGAGGGAGTGCTTAGTGAGTCGCACCTTTTAGAGTCCCACCCAAATGCCCTAGAGGTATGGAGGGAAGTAGTATGTCTCTCCCCTTCCCCACCCTGCTACAACAGAGATGTACAGCCAGCGGTGGGAGGCCTATGCCATTTTAGGACACAGGCAGGTAGTGGCTTCCCCAGCTCCTATGTGAACCCCCAGAAATTACTGGGATCACCTTCTACCTAACTGGCTATGGCAAACACAACAATTCAGGAGAAACCAAGGGAGAAGGACCCCTTCATGCCAGTTGCACCACTTGGAAATTGGAGGGGAAGGAGAGCCACCCATATAGAAGGGAAGTACCACCTGGAGGACTCTCTTATGTACTCAGCACAATCATATAGTGAGCAAGGGTTGGTGGTACTTAGCAAACCTCCAAACTACAGATCTAACAGGAAAGAAAAACCTGCATTCCCCACTGACATCAAATCTTGTTGGAAGGACCAGACTCAATCCAGTGGATTGGAACACACCCAGACTGTGGTTCTGGGAACACCTTAATTTCCTGGCAGCCAGAACTGACTAGTGGAGTGGAGTGGCCTCACTGGCATCCGTGACCCTGAGAGCCCTGGGAGCTGAGATTGAGAAAACACTGTGACTTCCTAAGAGGAGGCAGAGGGTGGCTAGGTTCTAGGCAACCACAGAATGTTTCTTCACACTCTCAGAGATCCTCATTTTCTCATAGCAGAGGGAAACAGGCTCACAGGAAGGACTACACAGACCATATGTGCATTTCATACAGCGGGTGCAGATGAGAGTTGTGCATACTGGGGAGTAGCACCTGGGAATTCCTCAGCTGGGAGGAGAAAGGCTGGTCACAATAACAGCGATGACCATTCCTCTCCATCCTGTTAACCAGCTAAGAGCTACCATACCGAACTTGGGTGTTCCCTGAATACTTACCCCATCCTGGAGAACTGAACAGAGTTCCCTGGCCACACCCAGCACACACCTCTTATTATTCACGGAAAGTTGGACATCCCACCAACTATAAGGAAGACACCAGCCCACAAAAGAACAGTACAACATTTTAATATTAGAATATGAAGATGAAGAGATTTAGGAACTGCTGGAAATGGAAATAAAAAAAAATAGTGATCATCTTACTCGAAAAGAAATCAGAAGCAAATCCATGAAATACTAGAAATGAATTCACTAGATCGAACAAATAATGCAGTAGAAAGTCTTAACAGCAGAGTTGGTGAGACAGAAGCTAGATGACAAGCTAGATGACAACTCTCTGGAAATTTTATAGTCATACAAAAAACAACAAGAAAAAATTAGAAAACTTAAAAACAGAGTTGGAGATCTATGGGATACTATCAAAATTTCAAATATAGCAGTCTTAGGAGTGCCTAAGATGTGGAAAGAGAAAAGGGACTAGAAGGCCTACTTAGTAAAATAATTAGAGAAAACTTGCTTAATGTGGAGAAAGAAAATAATATACAAGTACAGTAAGCACTTAGAACTCGTAACAGATATGACCAGAAAAGATCGTCACGATAACACATATTAATCAAACTTTCCATGGAAAAGCAGAAAGAAAAGTTTCTATAATGTACATGAGAGAAACACTAGATAACTTTAGAGGATCTCCAATTAGACTCACAACTGACTTCTCATCAGAAACCCTACAGACTAGAGGACAATGGCAAGATATATTCCAAATCTTAAGAGAAAACAAAAAACTGTCAACTTAGAATACTGTATCCTGCAAAGTTCTCATTTATAAATGAAGGTGAAACGAAGACCTTCCATAACAAACAGGAATTGAAAGAATTTGTCATCAAAGATCTAGCCTTACAAAAGATGCTTAAGGATGTGCCACACACAGAAACACAGAAAGCAAGCCATCATCATGAAAGAATGCAAAGACAGAAAATCCCCCAGCAAAAGCACAAAAGGAATCCAAAGAAAGCAATAGGAACATTTGCAGACAAATTGAGGGCCAAGTAGTTACCTATCAATAGTTACCCTGAATGTTAATGGCCTCAGTTCTCCAGTTAAAAGGTACAGACTGGCTGAATGGATTAAAATAAAAAAAAACAAGATCCATCTAGTGCTGCCTACAAGAAACACCTCACCAACAAAGATACAAGTTGAATGAAAGTGAAAGGATGGAAAAAGATACTCTATGCTAATGGGGGAAAAAGGCAGGTATAGCCATCCTAATATCAGACAAAATAAACTTTAACAGAAAAACTGCTAAAAGAGACAAAGAAAGACACTATGAAATCATCAAGGGATGAATACAACAGGAAGATGTGACAATAGTAAATGTATATGGACCCAAAACAAGGCACCTGGCTACCTAAAAGAACTATTAATGGATCTAAAAAGAGACATAGATTCCAATGCAATATTAACAGGGGACCTCAACTACAGGGGACATCCACCCCACTTTCATCACTGGATAGATCAACCAGACAAAAACTCAACAGAGAAACACAGAGCTAATTGACACAATGGACGAATTGGATCTAACAGATATCCATAGAATTTTCACCCCACAGTGGCACATTCTTCTCAGCAGTGCAAGAGCTTTCTTTAAGATAGACAAAATCCTAGATAGACCATAAAACAAGTCTCAGCAAATTAAAAAATCAAAATCATACCATGAACATTCTTTGATCATAATTGATTGAAGCTCAAAACCAACAATAAAGAGGAAAGAAGAAGTCAAACTGTCCCTATTTGCTAATGACATGATTCTATATATAGGGAACCCAAAAGACTACACGAAGTAACTATTGGAACTCATAAAAGAGTTTGGTAAAGTAGCTGGATATTAAATCAACACACAAAAATCAATAGCCTCTGTATACACAGACAATGCTATAGCTGAGAAAAAATTTCTAAGATCAATTCCATTCACAATAGCTACAAAAAACTTAAAAACCTTGGAATAAATTTAGTCAAGGACACCAAGGATCTCTGGTGAAAATTAGAAAACATTAAAGAAAGAATTAGAAGAAACATAAAAAATGGAAAATTTTCCATATTCGTGTATTGGAAGAATCAACATCTTCAAAATGTCCATACTACTGAAAGCAATTTATAGATTCAATACAATCCCAATCCAAATACCAACATTATTCTCACAATTTCTATAGAAAACTGATGCTAAAATTAATATGAAAGCCCACAAGATCTTGAATAGATAAAGCAATCTTAAAAAACAAACAGCTGGAAGCATCACAATACAAGACCTAAGATATACTACAGGGCAGTAAAAAATAAAAGAGCCTGCTACTGCCACACAAAGAGCCATGTAAACCAATGGAGCAGAATTGAAAACACAGAGATAAATCAACTCCACATGTACAATCAACTTATCTTTGAGAAAGTGTCAAAAATCAACTTCTGGAGCCAAGACAGTCTATTCAACAAATGGTGCTGGGAAAATTGGTTCTCCACATTCAGAAGTATGAAGCAAGACCCCTGCCTTACACTTTACACAAAAATCCACTCAAAGTGGATCATAGACCTAAATTTATGATTTGATACCATCAAATTACTAGAGAACATTTGGTAGGAATGGAAACTGGTTAAACCACCACATACTATGGTTTAGAGCTAGCTCAGAAAGGTGAATATAGACCTACAATATGACTCAACTACCTCACTCTTGTATATTTATTCATGGTACATGAAACCAGCATTTTGAAGAGTTATGTGTCTCCCCATGTTCATTTCAGCTCAATTTACAATAGCAATTATGATATAATTGATTGTGGTGTCATAACCATATTTAGAAGTCATAAGCTAACATTGTTGTTTCATAATAATTGGGATGTCATAAACCACAGTTATGGCATTGTAACTAACTTTGTTGCCATAAAACAATTGCAATGTCATAAACCAATGTTGTAATGATATGATAAGCCACTGTGCTTTTACAGAGCTATATCATCATATAATAATTGTGGTAAAAATCCTTGTGATGTCATAATCTACTGGGATGGGATAAAACTCCATTGTTACATCATAAACCTAACAATATGATGTCATAATCCATTGTGAACGTCACAATACCATTGCTTAAGCAATTGTGGTTTCATGAACCATCATTATGATTTTACAATGAATTGTGCCATCAGAAAAATAATATTTAAGTAAAAAATCTAGTGCAGTGGCATAAAAATCCATTGCAGTGTCATAAAGCTACAACTGTTATGTCATCAATTGTTATGGAAAAAACCTTTGTGATATCATAATCAGGATGTGATAAACCACCATTGTCATATTATAATCCTACCACAGCAAATATACTTATTTATGGAATCACAACACACTATGACATCATAACCCAATTGTGATGTCATAATCAAGTAAGTTTAAAAACTTGTGATTTCATGAAACAATATTGTAATAACATAAAAATATTGTGCTATCAGAAACAAACCATTTATGTTACAATAAATTGTGAAGCCATCAAAACTTCTGGCTTCATATGCATAGCATTATGCTGTCATAATCAATTATGATGTCATATGCTACTGCTGTGATATAAGCCACCATGGCAATGTCCCTATGAATAGTGATGTCATAAACCACCATTATGATATAAATTGTGATCTCATAAACCAATACTTGATGTCATAAACAAACCTTTGTGATGTCATAATACAACTGTTGTGATGTCATGATTTATTGTAGTTATACATCCATTGTGATATCATTCACATATCACTATGACATCATACTGTTCTGATATCAAAAGTGAATTTAAAATGAGCTATTTTGATGGCATGACAAACATAAATCTGTAATATCATAATCAATTGTGATGTAGTAAACACATATGTGAGGTCAATATCAATCTTATGATATAAGCTCAATACAATATTGTGATGTCATAAAAACATTGTGATGTCATAAATCAATATTGTGATGCTATAACTATACAATGTTATATCATAACCTGACCATTGTGCTATCATAATCAATAATGTTATAACACAACCATTGTGATTTCATAAATCTATCATCATAATGTCACAGTCAATTGTGATGTCATAAGCCACCATACTGATGTAATAAGCTATTATTATGTCTTAAAACCATTGTGATGTCTTAAGCTTTGTATTGCGATAACAAAAATCAATCAATTTGCTTGCCATAAATGTACCAAAGAGATGTCATTATCATAGTGATGCAATAATCTACCATTGTGACACCATAATCGATTGTATTATGAACCACCATTATGATATCATAAGCCAACTACTGTGATGTCTTAAGTGACCTATCATTTTTATATTATACTCAATTATGATGTCATAAAATGACTTTTGAAGTGAAAATCTATTGTGATGTTATAAAAAACATGATGTCATAAAGTTACCATTGTTATAATCAATAGTGATTATTGAAAAAACCTCATGCTGTCATAATCAACTGGGGTGTGACAAACCATTATGATATAATAAGTCTACCATTGTGATAGCAGAGTCAATTGTGAGGTCATTAAAATCACTTTTAGATCATAAACTTAGCATTGTGTTATCAATTGTTATGTCATAGAATATGGATGTTATTGTAATGTCACAGAAACCATTATGATATAACAATCCAATACTTTAGTGACATAAAAACCATCATGCTGTTATAAAGCTACCATTGTTATGTCATAATTAATTGTAATTTTGTAAAACCCGTGATGTTACAATTAGTGAAGGGGTAATAATCCACAATTGTGATATAATAAATCTACCACTTAATGTGAAGTTATAAAACAATTACAACATCATAAGTTGAACTTTGTGACATCATAATCAATTGAGATGTCATAAGTATATTCAATTGTGACAAAATCTATTGTGATGTCATAAAACAATATTTCACTAAAATATAGTGGTTATAAATTTACCATTATTTTGTCATAATCAATGGCAATGTCACAAAAATGATATCTTGTAATCAACTGAAATGTTACAAACCATTTTTGTTATATCATAAACCTATAACTGTGATGTCATAAACAATTGTGAACCCATAAAAATCATTGTGATTTAAACCTACCAATTTGGAATACTAATGAATTGTGATGTCATAAACCACTATTGTGATACCATAGTCTATTTTTATGTTATAAACCAATGTTGTTATGCCATAAAACAGCCATTGTGATTTTGTAAACCAACTGCTCTGATGTCATAATCAATTATGAAGTTACAAAAACAATTGTGACATCACAAATCTAACATTGTGATATTATTATTGTGATATCATGAGCATTGTGATGCCGTGAACATTTTGATATCATAAACCATCACAGTGTTATAATTGTGATACTATGAAAATAATTCTGTCATATACAAATATCCTGATGCTATAAATATACCATTTTTGTCATAAAACATCCAGTGCTGCCATAATTAATTTTTGTAGACCTAAAATTTTTTGACATCATAAATATGAATGTGATGCCATAATCATGTGGTATTATAGCACCATGTTGTCATAAATCCACATTGTAGTATCATACTCAATTTTGGCAATTGTGTTGTTGTAATCACTAGCAATGCCATTAACCATCATTGTGATGCGATAAGCTTCCATTGTGATGTCATAACACATGCTATTAATGTTATGTAATAATCCATGGTGATGGCATAAAAGCTTTTTTGATGTAATCAGTCAGGATTGATAAGCCACCACTGTTGGATCATAAACCTACCATTGTGATGTAATAATCAATTGTGGAGTCACAAAAACCTCTGTGATGTTATAATTAATTGATGTCATAAATAACCATTGCAATATCATAGTCAATTGTAATGCCATGAAACAATTACGATGTCATAAACCTACTGTTCTGATTTCATAGAAATTGTGGTGTCATAAACAACCATGATCATGTTATAATCAATTATGACATCACAAAACTATTGTGATGTCATAAATCAATATTGTGATGACAGAACAACACATTGTATTGCCATAAATCTACCATTGCTATGCCTGTGGTGTAATTAGCCTGAATGTCATAAGCAACTGAGATATGATAAACATTGCGGTATAATAAATGAAACATTTGATCTCATAATCAATAGTGAAATCTTAAAAATATTTTGGCACTGTAAAGCTACCATTATAGTCAACTGTGATGTCATAAAAACTCTTTGATATTATAAAGCTACCATTGTCATGTCATAATAAATTGTGATATCATAAACAAAACTGTGATGTTATAAAGCTAACACTTTCATATCATAAGTCATGATGTAAAAATTCTTGTGATTCGTAATCAACTGGGATTTGATAATTTACCATTGTTATACCATAAAGCTAACATTGCAATGTAATAATCAATTCTGATGTGGCAAACCACCATTGTGATATCATAATAAATTGTGATGTAGTGAAAAACACTGTTATACTGGGCCGGCACCATGGCTCACTTGGTTAATCCTCCACCTGTGGCACTGGCATCCCATTTGGGTGCCGGGTTCTAGTCACAGTTGCTCCTCTTCCAGTCCAGTTCTCTGCTGTGGCCCAGGAGGGCAGTGGAGGATGGTCCAAGTGCTTGGGCTCCTGCACCTACATGGGAGACCAGGAGGAAACATGTGGCTGTTGGCTTTGGATCAGCACAGCGCCAGCCATGGTGGCCATTTGGGGAGTGAACCAATGGAAGGAAGACCTTTCTCTCTGTCTCTCCCTCTCACTGTCTATTAGTCTACCTGTCAAATAATTTTAAAAAAATTTAAAAAAGATTGTGAAGTAGTGAAAAACACTGTGATATCATAAACCAATATTATGATACAATAAACCAAAAGTTGTCATATCATAAACCAAATTGTGAATGTAATGACCAACTATGAAGTCATAAATATTACAATGCCATAAACCTAAATTGTGATGATAATCAGTTGTGATGTCATAAATCACTATCATCATTCTATAATCAATTGTGTTATGAAAAGCATTATGATGACATATGCCAATATTGTGATAACATATACATAAAATTATGATTCACAAACCAAGTATTCAATTTTCATTATGAATTTTAGTCATAAAAACCATTGTGATATATCATTCTGATGTCATAATCAATTGCAATATCACAAGCTACTATTGTGATATTGTAAAACTCCATTGTGATATAAAAAGCCATTGTTATCCTAAGCTACCATTGTTGTGTCATAATCCATTGTGATATTGCCAAAATCATTGTGATATCATTATCAGTTGGGATGTGAAAAACTACCATTGTGATATCATAAACCTCAGGATAATTTAATATGTTGCCAGGGGAGAAATGTCACATTTGGGGTAATTTAAATATGAGGTTTAGGAAACCTAGCAAAAGTTATGTTTCAGAAAACTTGAGAGTAAATCATAAGTAAAGTAGCATACAATTTTGAAGAATTGGGGTGTTCTGTATCTTTCAATCAAAACCTGTAGCAAATTTTTCATAGAAAGCACACCTTTTAGTTACCACAGAACACAGAAAACATATAGTTTTTCTTTTGGAGACTGTTTTATTTCACAGAGTATAATGGTTCCCAGTTGCATCCATTTTGTTGTGAAGGACAGGATTTTATTCTTTTTTACTGCTGAGAAATATTCCATAGTGTAAACATAGCACATTTTCTTTATCTGATCATCAGATCATGGGCATCTGGGTTTATTCCATATCTTAGTTATTGTGAATTGAACTGCAATAAGCTCGGAGTACTGACAATTTTAATATGCTGATTTTATTTTGTTTGAATAAATTCCCAGGAGTGATATGACTGGATCATATGGTAGCTGTATTTTCAGCTTTCTGAGGAATTTCCATGCTGTATTCCACAATGGCTGTTCTAGTTTACATTTCCACCAACAGTGAATTAGATAATGTTTTTCTCCACATCCTCAAAAGTATTATGAATTTGTAATTTCTTTCTGAGTGCCATTCTAAATGGGGTGAGGTGAAACTTCTTTGTGGTGTTTTTGTGGTTGTTCTTTTCCCTCTTGTCTAGTAATCCTCAGCATTTTTTCCTGTGTCTGTTGGCCATTTGAGATTTTTCTCTTGAAAATACCTTTGACCCTTTCTTAGCTGGATTGTTTGTTTTTTGTTGTTTAGTTTTTTGTTCCCCTTATATATTCTGGATATTAATCCTTTATTAGTTGCATAGTTTGCAAATATTTTCTCCCATTCTGTAAGTTGCCTCTTAACTTTGTGAAGTCTTTTCTTTACAATGCAGCAGCTTCTTACATTGATTTACTCCCATTTTCTCTATTGGCTTAGGTTGGCTGTGCTTTTGGGGTCTTTTACAAGAAGGCTATGCCTGTTCCAATGTTTTTCAGAGTTTCCCCAGCATTTTTCTCTAATAATTTAATAGTATCAGTCATAGATTTAGATCCTTGATGCATTTTGAGTTGATTTTTGTATAAGATGTATGGAAGATGCTTTGTTTCATACTTATGCATATATAGATCAAATTACCCTAGCATCATTTTTTTCTTTTTGTTGAATTCTTTACTTTGTAGAGGGTTAATCTTATGATTAAAAATAAACTGAAACTATGTCATTGTAAAAATTAAAAGAAAGAATAAGAGAAGAAGGAGGAGTGATGACGGGGGTGTAGGTTAAAGTGAAGGTAGGTTAGGAAGTATCACTTTGCTCCTGAACCTGTATATATGAAATATATGAAATTTATTCACCTTAAATAAATAACAAAATTTTTAAAAGTTAAAAATTGAATAAATATCCACTTGCAATATAAGAAACACTTATCTCCTGGATAAGTTTTTTTTTAACTCAAAGTTGTATACCTGAGAGTATTCTAGAAATGGGTGTGCTTATATGAACTCCTAAATTAAATAGGCAGTACATTTCAGGGTACCCTTACAGTGTATCCTGGGACTACCTGAGTTATAACATGATGATTCTCTCTCCTCTTTCTACCCTTCCAATGAAGGAGTGAAGCTATTCACTCAAGGTCAGAGAAGGCTGCATGGCCAGGATCTGAAATTTGACTAGGAAGGACAGTCATTAGGCACAGCACTCGAATGCCTGTACCCTGCATCGGAGAGCCTGATTTTAGACCTGGCTCTCTTCCTGACCCCAGTTTCCAGCTAATATGCACCCTGGGAGGCAGCAGGTGATGTCTCAAGTACTAGAGTCATTGGCATCAATGTGGCAGGTCAGTCTTCACTGTTTTGGACATGTAGGGGAGAAAGCCAGTGGATGCAAGTGCTTTCTCAATCTGTCTTTCTGTCTCTCCCTTTTGAACAAAATGAAATGTCAAAAAATAAAAATTTCAAAACCCTAAAAGTCTGTACTTGTTTTTTAGTCTCTGGTCTCTTATATTTTTTATAGCACAGATGTTGGATTTTTAAAATAATTTTATAGATATATATTTCACATTCCATACAAGTCAGCCACTTGAAGTATAAAATTCACTGGTTTGGGGAATAATTAAAGGATTACACAACCATCACTGGAGTCAATATTGGAAGATTTTCATCATCCAAAAGAGAAACATCATCTCTTTAACCATCAATTTCTTATTTTTTTAAAGATTTTATTTATTTGAAAGAGTTACAGAGAGACGTAGAGACATAGAGGTCTTCCATCTGCTGGTTCACTCCCCAGATGGCCACAATGGTCAGAGCTGTGCTGATCTGAAGCCAGAAGCCAGGAGCTACCTCTGGGACTCCCATGCGGCTGCAGGGGCCCAAGGACTTGGGCCATCTTCTACTGCTTTCCCAGGCCATAGCAGAGAGCTGGCCTGGAAGAGGGGCAACCGGGATAGAATCCAGCACCCCAACAGGGACTAGAACCCGGTGTGCTGGCGCTGCAAGGCGGAGGATTAGCCTGTTAAGCCACGGTGCTGGCCATCTATATGTCTATTTGAAAGGCCATGTTACAGATAGTGAGACACATGTAGAGAGACTCTCCATCTGCTGGTACACTCCCAACGTGGGTACAAAAGCCAGGGTTAGGCCAAGCTGAAGCCAAGAGTTAGGAGCTTCTTCTGGGTCTCCAACATGGGCGGCAGGGGCTCCAGCACTTAAGCCATCTTTTACTGATTTCTCAGGCACATTTGCAGATTTGCAGGAATGTGGATTAGAAGTGAGCATCTAGTTCAGGAACTGGAACCCATATGAGATGATGGTGTCGCTGGATGTGGCTTGACCAAATAAACCAGAGTGCTGGCTCCTGAAATACTATTTTTAAACAATATTTACAATATCTCATTTGTTTTAAACAGTTGTAATATTAAATAGAAATTGTGTAGAATGCCTAATGAGTTCTAAAATTTACAAGGAGGGATATCTGATTATTTGGAAAAGGTTTTTCTTTGAGACGTCAAAAAAACTTAAGAAAATCTCCACTTCATTGTAGACAAATTAATTCATACTTTAAAGATCATAGAAATCCAGTACTTTCTCTGAGATTCAGTAAAGTAATTGAAACAGGTATTAATTTTATCATTAAATGTCTTCAATTTTCAAAAACTATGCTATAGTTTAGATTTCTTATAAATTTGTTTGACAAATATTTAAAAAGAGTGACAAAGCACTGTCTTCAATTCTGATCATAATTATCTGTGTGGTTTGGAAGAAATCCTATTTTTTCACTTTAGAAAGATCTTAATACATTAGAATTCATTAGGAAATGATGCTATTGAGAAGTTGTACATAATATACTGATTTAAATGGAAATACTATGGTCAGTGGGGGGAAAAGTATCATTTTTGATAAAACAAGGAAAAAAGTCTTTAAAATATCATCACTTAAAACATTAAGAATGTACCAGTGCTGTGGTGTGCTGAATTCAGCCGCCACCTTCAATTCTGGCATCCCATATGGGTAACGGTTCAGTTCCCACTTCTGATCCAGCTCTATGATAATATGCCAGGAAAAACAGTAGATGAAGGCCCAAGTGCATAGGCCCATGCCACCCACATGGGGGATGCAGAAGTAGCTCCTGGCTCCTGGCTATAGTTTGTACCAGGTGGCCATTGTCACCAACTGGGGGAAATATAGTTATTTGTTATTTATTTCAAGTAAGTAGCAAACATACTACAAAAATATTCTGAATAAAATTCAAGCAAGTCATGGTTAAATATACAAAAATTATCCATTATAACAAAATAGCAAATACAAGTTTTCCAATTTAATTTTCTAGAAATTATAATCCTTAACTCTAGAAAGAGTACTATATTGAAAGAAAATTGGCCTACATATCAGAATACCTAATTCTACATAGAATTGTCACTGCTACAAATTACAACTCACTTTACTTTGTTGTATCTTAGTAACTTCATATACCAAATGAGGGTTGCATAAATCAGTTATACTCAAGAAACACTTCAAGGATCTCTCCAGTTCCCAAGAGGTATTTTAAAGTATCAGTGAACATTTAAATCAAAGTTCATTTTCTTATGTATATACACATTTGAACTGTTTCTGCTACTAATACAAAAAAAAACTTCTATAAATGTGTACCATACAATTTTTCAGCATATGGTGACAGTGCATTACAAAGGGATGCAAAGTTGATTTTGGTGCAGCTCTCATTTCTTAACAACTCTAGACATGAAACTTATACTTCTAGCCAATATATACCTGGTTAAAATGGTTAAATTTCTACACATCTTTGTTTTAATGCAAGTTATACATGTCTGCTCATGTAAAACTGTACAAGTAGAGACATCATGAGAGCAGGTACTATCCTTAAATAATGAAAGAAAACTTGTCAAAATATAATAGTTAAGCAATAGTACTGTAACATATTTTCCAGTATCATATTTTAGATAGAGTTAGTGCTTCTTTAATTTGTATTTGATTCTTCTCTGATAAACTGAATGAATTTATTTGGATATGTGGGTTAATGAAACTGCAATAAATAAAATTACTAAAGTAACATTAACCATCAAATTAAATTTTGTGTAGGATATTCTGGTATAAAGGTATCAGAGGCAGTTTAAAGTGACACTGTCTAATATGCTGGTATTAATTTGCATTGTTTTTCATAAAATAATGAGGTTTTTATTTATTTTTAATAATGTTTTACTTTTTTATATAAAGTGAACACCTTGTATAAAATTTTATATATATGAGTCTTTTTATTTTTTAAAGATTAAACTTATTCAAAAAAGAGAGAGAGAAAGAGAGAGAGATCAAGAGATCATCCTTCTACTGGTCAATTTCCCAAATTGCTGCAATGGCCTCATCTCAGCCAGGCCAAAGCCAGGAACCTAGAGCTCCATCTGGATCTCCCATGTAGGTGGCAGGGACCTAGGTACCTAGGCCATGTTCCATTAATTTTCCTGGCCACAGTAGCAAGAGTTAAATCAGAAGTGGAGCTGCTGCACCTTGATCTGGCATTTGTATGCAATGCCGGTATCACAGGCTATGACTTTAAAGTTGAGCCACAAAGCCAGACATAAGCAGCAAAGAATTTTCTCTAATTGAACCTTATAATTGATTAAGAATCTATTTGTACTCACTCTGTCTCTTCTTCTTTGTCACTCTCATTTCAAATAAATAAATCCCTAAAAAAATGAGGCAGATGTGGCAGTGTGGTGAGCCACCACTTGTGAGACCCAGGTTCTCCTCTTCCATTATACCTACTTGCCAATGTGCCTGGAAAATCAGTGAAAGATGACTCAATACTTGGGCCCCTCTTACCTCTCTGGGTGAACTAGACCATCTATTCTTGTTCCTGGCTTCAGCCTAAAACAACTCCTGCTGTTGTAGCCATTTGGGAGAATGAACCAAAGGATGGATGATTGATCTCTCCCTCCCTCCCTCGTTGTTATTCTGCTCTTCAAATAAATAAATAGAATAAATCTTTTTTATAAAAAATCTGATAGTGGGGTTGGTGTTGTGGTACAGCAGGTAAAGCCACTGCTTGCCATGCCAGCATCTCATATCATAGTGCCAGTTTGAGTACTCACTTCTGATCCAGCTTCCTGCCAATGCACCTGGGAAGGCAGAAGATGGTTGAAGTACTTGAGCTCCTTCCACCCAGGTGAAAGACCCAGACTAAGTTCCTGACTTCTGGTTTTAGCCAGGACCAGCTCTAGCTGTTGCAGCCATTTGAGGGAGTGAACCTGTTTCTCTCTCTCTCTCTCTCTCTCTCTCTCTCTCTGTCTCTCTGTCTCTCCATGTGTATTTGTGTGTGTGTGACTCCTTTCCTATCTTTATTAGTATTGAAACAAAAAAAGAAATATACTAGTCAATATGCTTTAAAATGCAAACTGACACCAAGAACTCTGCTCTAAAATTTCTCATTTTTCTCACCATTGACTTTATACTGAAACAGTTTGTTCTTACATGAGAATTAATATGCATCAATTTAGGTAGGTTGTATGTGTCCAAGAATCTGTCCATTTCTGATAGATTTCCCTGTTTGCTGGCATACAAGTCCTTGTAGTAATTTCTGATGATTCTTTTTATTTCTGTGGTGTCTGTTGTTACGTTTCCCTTTTCATCTCTGATCCTATTGATTTGGGTCTTTTCTCTCCTTTTTTTAGTTAGTTGGGCCAATGGGGTGTCAATTTTGTTTATTTTTTCAAAAAAACAGCTCCTTGTTTGGCTGATTATTTGTAATGTTTTTTCTGATTCAATCCTGTTGATTTCTTCTTTGACTTTAATTATTTCTCTTCTCCTACTGGGTTTGGGTTTGGTTTGCTGCATAGAAAACCTAAACAGACCCATAACTGACACAGAAATTGAAACAGTAATAAAGGCCCTCCCAACAAAGAAAAGCCCAGGGCCAGATGGATTCACTGCTGAGTTCTACCAGACATTTAGAGAAGAACTAACTCCAATTCTTCTCAAACTATTCAAAACAATCGAAAAAGAGGGAATCCTCCCAAATTCTTTTTTTAATTAAACTTTTATTTAATGAATATAAATTTCCAAAGTACAGCTTATGGGTTACAATGGCTTCCCCCTCCCAAAACTTCCCTCCCACCCACAACCCTCCCCTTTCCCGCTCCCTCTCCCCTTCCAATCACATCATGATTCATTTTCAATTCTCTTTATATACAAAAGATCAGTTTAGTATATATTAGGTAACTATTTCAAAAGTTTGTCCCCATATAGCAACACAAAGTGAAAAAAAATACTGTTGGAGTACTAGTTATAGCATTAAATAAGAGTGTACAGCACATTAAAGAAAGAGATCCTACATAATATTTTTTTAAAAAATTAATTTTCTATGCCATTTCCAATTTAATACCAGGTTTTTTTTTCATTTCCAATTATCTTTATATACAGAAGATAGATTCAGTATATAATTAGTAAAGACCTAATCAGTTTGTACCCACGCAGAAACACAAAGTGTAAAAATACTGTTTCAGTACTAGTTATAGCATCACTGCACATTAGACAACACATTAAGGACAGATCCCACATGGGATGTAAGTACACAGTGACTCCTGTTGCTGACTTAACAATTTGACACTCCTGTTCATGGCGTCAGTAATCTCCCTAGGCTCTAGTCATGAGTTGCCAGGGCTATGGAAGCCTTTAGAGTTCGCTGACTTTGATCTTATTCCGACAGGGTCATAGTCAAAGTGGAAGTTCCTCCTCCCTTCAGAGAAAGGTACCTCCTTCTTTGATGGCCCCGTTCTTTCCACTGGGATCTCACTCACAGAGATCTTTCATTTAGGTCTTCTTCTTTTTTTCTTTTCCATGGTATCTTGGCTTTCCATGCCTACAATTCTCTCATGGGCTCTTCAGCCAGATCCGAATGCCTTAAGGGCTGATTCTGAGGCCAGAGTGTTGTTTAGGACATCTGCCATTCTATGAGTCTGCTGTGTATCCCACTTCCCATGTTGGATCTTTCTCTCCCTTTTTGATTCTATCAGTTAGTATTAGCAGACACTTGTCTTGTTTGTGTGATCCCTTTGATTCTTAGACCTATCCAAGCCATTGAATGTGAACTGAAATTGATCACTTGGACTAGTGAGATGGCATTGGTACATGCCACCTTGAAGCCACCATCACCTTAATTGCTAAGCCAGAAAAAGATGCAACATTGAAAGAGAATTACAGACCAATATCCCTGATGAACATAGATGCAAAAATACTCAATAAAATTCTGGCCAATAGAATGCAACAACACATCAGAAAAATCACCCACCCAGACCAAGTGGGATTTATCCCTGGTATGCAGGGATGGTTCAACATTCGCAAAACAATCAACGTAATACACTACATTAACAGACTGCAGAAGAAAAACCATATGATTCTCTCAATAGATGCAGAGAAAGCATCTGATAAAATACAACACCCTTTCATGATGAAAACTCTAAGCAAGCTGGGTATGGAAGGAACATTCCTCAATACAATCAAAGCAATATATGAAAAACCCACGGCCAACATCCTATTAAATGGGGAAAAGTTGGAAGCATTTCCGCTGAGATCTGGTACCAGACAGGGATGCCCACTCTCACCACTGCTATTCAATATAGTTCTGGAAGTTTTGGCCAGAGGTATTAGGCAAGAAAAAGAAATTAAAGGGATACAAATCGGGAAGGAAGAACTCAAACTATCCCTCTTTGCAGATGATATGATTCTTTATTTAGGGGACCCAAAGAACTCTACTAAGAGACTGCTGGAACTCATCGAAGAGTTTGGCAAAGTAGCAGGATATAAAATCAATGCACAAAAATCAACAGCCTTTGTATACACAGGCAATGCCACAGCTGAGGAAGAACTTCTAAGATCAATCCCATTCACAATAGCTACAAAACAATCAAATACCTTGGAATAAACTTAACCAAAGATGTTAAAGATCTCTACGATGAAAATTACAAAACCTTACAGAAAGAAATAGAAGAGGATACCAAAAGATGGAGAAATCTTCCATGCTCATGGATTGGAAGAATCAATATCATCAAAATGTCTATTCACTCAAAAGCAATTTATACATTCAATGCAATACCAATCAAGATACCAAAGACATTCTTCTCAGATCTGGATAAAAGCATGCTGAAATTCATATGGAGACACAGAAGACCTTGAATAGCCAAAGCAATCTTGTACAACAAAAACAAAGCCGGAGGCATCACAATACCAGATTTCAGGACATACTACAGGGCAGTTGTTATCAAAACAGCATGGTACTGGTACAGAAACAGATGGATAGACCAATGGAACAGAATAGAAACACCAGAAATCAATCCAAACATCTACAGCCAACTTATATTTGACCAAAGATCCAAATCTAATCCCTGGAATAAGGACAGTCTATTCAATAAATGGTGCTGGGAAAATTGGATTTCCATGTGCAGAAGCTTGAAGCAAGACCCATACCTATCACCTTACACAAAAATTCACTCAACATGGATTAAAGACTTAAATCTACGACCCGAAACCATCAAATTATTAGAGAGCATTGGAGAAACCCTGCAAGATATAGGTACAGGCAAAGACTTCTTGGAAAATACTCCAGCAGCACAGGCAGTCAAAACCAAAATTAACATTTGGGATTGCATCAAATTGAGAAGTTTCTGTACTTCAAAAGAAATAGGAAAGTGAAGAGGCAACCAACAGAATGGGAAAAAATATTTGCAAACTATACTACAGATAAAGGGTTCATAACCAGAATCTACAAAGAAATCAAGAAAATCCACAACAACAAAACAAACAACCCACTTAAGAGATGGGCCAAGGACCTCAATATACATTTTTAAAAAGAGGAAATCCAAATGGCCAACAGACACATGAAAAAATGTTCAAGATCACTAGCAATTAGAGAAATGCAAATCAAAACCACAATGAGTTTCCATCTCACCCCGGTGAGAATGGCTCACATTCAGAAATCTACCAACAGCAGATGCTGGAGAGGATGTGGGGAAAAAGGGACACTAACCCACTGTTGGTGGGAATGCAAACTGGTAAAGCCACTATGGAAGTCTGTCTGGAGATTCCTCAGAAACCTGAACATAACCCTACCATACAACCCAGCCATCCCATTCCTTGGAATTTACGCAAAGGAAATTAATTTGGCAAATAAAAAAGCCATCTGCACATTAATGTTTATTGCAGCTCAATTCACAAGAGCTAAGACCTGGAACCAACCCAAATGCCCATCAACAGTAGACTGGATAAAGAAATTATGGGACATGTACTCCATAGAATGCTATACAGCAATAAGAAACAATGAAACCCGGTCATTTGCAACAAGATGGAGGAATCTGGAAAACATCATGCTGAGTGAATTAAGCCAGTCCCAAAGGGACAAATATCATTTGTTTTCCCTGATCGGTGACAACTGAGCGCCAAAGGGGAAACCTGTTAAGTGAAATGGTCACTATAAGAAACAATGAACTGATCAGCTCTTGTCCTGACTCTAGAGGTACAATGTAATACTTTATCCTTTTTAGTATTTGTTGTTGTTGTTGTTGTTCTAGTACTAGTGGTTGAACTCTGTAACTAACACATAATTATTCTTAGGTGCTTAAATTTTCACTGAAAAGTGATCCCTGTTAAATTTAAGAGTGGAAAAAGAGAGGGAGGAGATATACAAAATGGGACATGCTCAATCGGACTTGCCGCAAATGGTGAAGTTAGAAATGTTCCAGGGGATTCCAACACAATCCCATCAAGGTGGCATGTACCAATGCCATCTCACTAGTCCAAGTGATCAATTTCAGCTCACAATTGATGGCTCTGATAAGTCTAAGAATCAAAGGGATCACACAAACAAGACAAGTGTCTGCTAATACTAACTGGTAGAATCAAAAAGGGAGAGAAGGATCCAACATGGGAAGCAGGAGACACAGCAGACTCATAGAATGGCAGATGTCCTAAACAACACTCTGGCCTCAGAATCAGCCCTTAAGGCATTCGGATCTGGCTGAAGAGCCCATGAGAGAATTGTAGGCATGGAAAGCCAAGATATCATGGAAAATAAAAAGACCTAAATGAAAGATCTCTGTGAGTGAGATCCCAGTGGAAAGAACGGGGCCATCAAAGAAGGAGGTACCTTTCTCTGAAGGGAGGAGGAACTTCCACTTTGACTATGACCCTGTCGGAATAAGATCAAAGTCAGCGAACTCTAAAGGCTTCCATAGCCCTGACAACTCATGACTAGAGCCTAGGGAGATTACTGACGCCATGAACAGGAGTGTCAAATTGTTAAGTCAGCAACAGGAGTCACTGTGTACTTAAACCCCATGTGGGATCTGTCCTTAATGTGTTGGCTAAGATGAAGTGATGCTATAACTAGTACTGAAATAGTATTTTTACACTTTGTGTTTCTGCGTGGGTACAAACTGATTAGGTCTTTACTAATTATATACTGAATCGATCTTCTGTATATAAAGATAATTGGAAATGAAAAAAAAACCTGGTATTAAATTGGAAATGGCATAGAAAATTAATTTACAAAAATATTATATGGGATCTCTGTCTTTAATGTGCTGTACACTGTTATTTAATGCTATAACTAGTACTCCAACGGTAGTTTTTTCACTATGTGTTGCTATTTGGGGCAAACTGTTGAAATATTTACCTAACATATACTAAACTGATCTTCTGTATATAAAGAGAATTGAAAATGAATCTTGATGTGAATGGCAGGGGAGAGGGAGTGGGAAAGGGGAGGGTTGTGGGTGGGAGGGAAGTTATGGGAGGGGGGAAGCCATTGTAACCCATAAGCTGTACTTTGGAAATTTATATTCATTAAATAAAAGTTAAAAAAATAAAAAAAGAATTAATATGCAACTTTTCATAAACAACATTTTTATATTGCAAAAATTCTAAGAGCCTTTAATGCTGAAAGTCTGTGGCTCTTAACTTATCAGCTTTTATTGACTTCTTTTAACCTTATAAGCATAATTCACTTTAACATGACTAACATACCTGCTGCTTTATATAAATATATGCTTTTCCAAGAGTCATATAATCAATGCATGCTACCTATCTTGTTTCAGGTAAAGCTGCCATATTCAATCCTAAAAAGTGTAAACAAGATAGTTTCAATTCTTCAGCATTATACCCAGCTGTAAATTCCAGTGGCAGAGTTGAGGTTTTAAGAGAAACTACAAAGGAAGATAGAGATTTGCAACATTGTAGGAAAGGCATTAATTAGAAAACAAATAAACTTATTTCTAGTTATAAGATTTGAATATTTCAAACAGAAAAGTATTTTCAAAACTTAACAACTTAACAACTTAAGTTTTATAACAACTTACATTTGGGCCTGTATAGAACTCATTTTTCTTCCCAATACACCAAAAGAATTGGGGTTATAAGGAAAAAATAAGTTCATACATGAAAAAAACTTGAAGGTGTATTATTGTCATCTAAATGCAACCATGTAAGAATTGACAATATTTCACCAATTTCTGAATACTTTTAACTTTGATTGATGAATAAATTTTCTTTTCCATTATACAGTAAATATTTATTCCCTGTTCCATAAAACTGATAGTGACATTTCTTAAAACAAAAAGAAATTGATGAAGTAATTCTGTAGAATTTATTAATGCCAAGTAACCCATCAGAATTTATTTATACACGCATAGACGATAAAAGCACTTTTAAATCTTGCCATAATGTTCATGATTATACAGAATCTGATATACTGTGCAAAAAATTCTGGATTTACTTATAATCCATCCTAGTCACTTTATATATGAAATGTTCTGCTTTGCTAAATACTCTCTGAAAATTTTTTACTTACATAGCATGTAGCTTCTGGACCCCCTCCAATTTTCTTCTTTCTTGCTCCAAGTCCCAGTCAAAGCAGAAATACAGCTGTGATTCTAGGAAGATCAAGGAGTTTATAATGAGGAAAAAGAGCTATACAACAAAGACCAAGAATATCCAAGGGAGGTCAGGAAAGTCAACTGAACAAATGAGATTCCCAATATCTATACTGCATGCTCTGTCCTTTAATATATTTTTATTTTCTTGCATGAGAAGAGATCAGGGATATTGCTTCCTTTTGCTAACTAAGGAGATACACAATGCTGAAGAGAAGTGAATTATAGGACACCAGAGCTGGCACAGAATCACAGAAAACACAAATGACAAAAATATATGCACTTCCTTCACATTTCCTGAAATAGCAATGAAGTAGAACAAATAGAAAATTAGAAAGAAAAAAAAAAGAAAAAACTCATGCCAGACTAAGGAAATTTAAACTTTTTAATAGAAGAAAAATTAACTATATCTAATTGGAAGAAGACATAATTTTTTTAGAAATCAAAAGGAAGAAAGAACACTTAAAGACTACTGTGGCACCATCCAGAAAAAATGAAAAACTGTTATTTCAACTAGCACAGTGACAGTGAGAATAAAACAATAGGGGAAATGTGACAGAGTTAAGATGCACCAGTTGTGACAGCTGACAGAATTTGAGTGTAAAGAAAAGGTAAGTGATTAACAGTAACATTGAATAGAGAAATTTCTAAAAATTTTGGAAAAATAATTTCCTGTATAAAAACAATGAGAAGAATATCAAAAACTGTAAATATCCCCATCTTCAGAAATCTGGAAATTATATAGATGTTTGTAAAAACCTGGGAAGTGTTTACTCCAAAAAAGTTGCTGAATTTCAGTAAAAGAAGTGAGATTTGGGACATGGAATAATTTGCCATTCAGGTCTTCCACTCCTTTCCTCCAAAGTAGAATAAGTTTGGATTTCCCTAAACCAAAAATCCCAAACCAAAAAGCTCCAAAGTCCAAAACTTGCTTAGTACTCACCATAAGATGAAAATTGTACACCTGACCTGATGTGAGATATTATAGTCAAAATGTACACTGGGGCTTGTGATATTGTGTAGTGGGTTAAGGCCTCAGCCTGCAGAGCTGGTATCCCGTATGGGCACAAGTTTGAGTCCCTGCTGCTCCACTTCTGATCCAGCTCCCTGCTAATGTGCCTGGGAGTGCAGAGGAGGATGGCCTAATTCCTTGGGCCCCTGCAAACACATGTTAGACCCAGAAAAATCTCCTGGATCCTGGCTTTGGATAGGTTCAGCTCTGGTCATTGTGGCCAATTGTGGAGTGAACCAGCAGATGAAACACCTTTGTCTCTCTCCCTCTACCTCTCCCTGTCTCTCTCTGTAATTCTATTTTTCAAATAAATAAAATAAATATTTAAAAACTAAAATGCTGACACACTGAAAAATATGGTATAAATTACATTCACTCTATGAATAAGTGAGTTTCATGTTGAGACTTGAGTCCCATCTCCAAGATTTCTCCTGAAACCAAAATCCCCCCATATTAGTCCCATGCCATTCACATATGGGACAGTCAACTTTTATTGAAAACCAACAAGTCCATACTCACATAGAAAATGAGCAGCTAGACCAAGTGTGCAGCAATGTTAACAAAGAGTTGCTATTACTTAACCAGGTTAGCTGTTCTGTAAAAAAATTCCAGTAGGAAATCCCATCTTTATATGAACTAATCCATAGCTATCCTTGTAATAACAGTTTACTCCCAGGAGACCTTATTAAAAAAAGAAACAGCAGTAGCTTACCCCTGAGCCTTCCTGAGGTGATGATAACCACTGGGGAAAATACACAATAGACACAAAATTTTTAAAAGAAAAGCTTGAAAATGTGATTTTAGGGATTGAATATGTGAATGTACTCCAAAATTCACATTTTGAAGCCCTAATCCCAAGTTTGACTCTATTTGGAGGTGGGAATTCTAAAGAAGCAATTAAGAATAAATGAGCCATAAAAATGCAGCCAATAGGATTAATGTTTCTCTAAAAAGAGACAGCAGAGAGCTTGTCTGTTCTGTTTTCACACATTCATGGAAGAAATGTCATTTGAGTAAGTAACAAGCAAGATCTGTGTGTAAGCCAGTAAAATATCCCCTACCAGAGACTAACTCTACCAGAATCATTAGAAAATAAACTTCTGTTGTCTAATCCACTTAGTCTATGATAATTTTGTTTTGGCAGCCTGAGAAGACTACAGAAATGCCTATAGAGGGTTCTGAAAAGTTCTGAACCATTCCTGTTAATCAAGCCACACACATGTGGAGGGATATACACAGACCCATGGAAGAATTTAGAAGGCACCAACACTTTTATTTAAAGAATTATTTTAAATTTATTTTTTAAGGAATACAAATTTCATAAGTACAACTTTAAAAATAAGTTATTCTTCCCACCCTATCTGTCCTCCCACCCACTCTCCCACTCCTTCTCCTCCCCTTGCCAGTCGCATTCTCATTTAAAGCAGTAGAAGATGGCCCAAGTGTTTAGACCCCTGTATCCAAGTGGGAGACCATGAAGAAGCTCCTGGCTCCTGGCTTCAGACTGGCGAAGCTCTGGCCATTGTGGCCATCTGGGGAGTGAACCATTGGGTGGGAGATCTCTCTCTTTTTCTCTCTCTTTCTCTGCCTCTGCCTCCCTCTCTGTAACTCTGACTTTCAAATAAATAAATAAATCTTTAAAAATAGAAAAGAAAAATTAAATTGAATTCACTGAATTTTGAGTAGTTTGCTACAAAATAATAGAGAACAGACACAGATTCTGATCCTAATTTTGGGAATTTCCATTTAAAACATAGAAATGAAGACCTAAACTATGTAAGATGCCTTCAGATCAGGAGGTGGGTGGAAGCTGTAAGAACCTAGAGAAGTTCTACATGGAGGAAGCAGGCAGCAAGTGCAGATCATTGATTATAAAAAGGACAGAACAAAGTGTCCAGAGGGCATGGATAGAGCTGTGGTATCAAGACTCCATTTGATTCAAATTAACTGAGATTTGTTGGGGGTGTTGAGTTGGGGTGAGTGTATTTTTTCAAGTAGGATGAATAAAAAATTTTGTGACTGAGCGTAAATTCTGCTGTTCTAAAATATGTTCATAGGGCACCTTAATATCCATCCTTTAAAAAACATAGATTATGAGCCAACCATAGTGACTTGCTTTGAATGGATCATATGTGGTAAAAGTGATGCCAGCTGAATTGCAATAGTAGGTAGAAAAGGTTCTCCACCTCAGATAGCTTGCTCTTGGAAGCCATCCCCATGCTGTGATGAAACTTGGGCCACATAGAGAGCCTACGTGGGCCACAAAGAGAGCCAGCTCCAATTAAAGATGAATATCATTCAGAGACATCTGGAGTTTTTAAATCACCATGAAAGTGAAATCTCCTTTGTTGTATTGTGTTGACTCATCTCTTGTAATTATTAAAAATTTCCTATATCTGCAGGAATGTATAGGAAAACTGAAATATTTAAGACTAAATTTTAATAATTGTTCAAACAAAATTTTATCATATAAAAGAAAGAAATCTAAAGTTTTGAACTTCTCAATGGGTTCAACTTAATATTGAAAACATTCTAACAATATTACAATCTTCATAAATAATATAGAATAAGCACTTATGATATACAAGACAAGAGAATTCAGGTTGTGGTTACAGAGTTATTATTAATATCCATTTTAGTATGTTAATATTCATCACTAAGCTATCATTAAATATTAATTAAGACTATTATAATTTATTATAATATTATTCATTTAATATTATAATACTATATATTATAAGAGATCACTATTCAAGGTGAGGAAGAAGGCATACTTGTATAAATGTTTTTAAAAAGATGCAAAAATACATCTTGTTATCTGTTGACCACAGTCTGCAAGAAGAAAAGCCAGATTAAAAATATCTAGAGCATCATTCAAATTAGAATAAGGGTAGTAAACAAACATCTTTGAAGTCTGAATAGATGGGGAAAATGCAACAAAGCTTAAGAAGAAAGGAAATTCATAGATTATGTGTAAAGACTTAAAGACTAAAGACTATTTTAAGGAATCTAGAGACCTTTGGTTTACAAAATGAGTGGATATCACTTCTTGGCCTTTTGGCTAAGATCAAGTGTAGTCAAAATGAAGTGGATGCAAAGCCATGTAGAGCAACAGCCAAAAGAGGGAAAATTTGTTAGAATCAGCGTGCAAACTTAACTACCCATATATTAAAGAGAAAAACAATCATTCTGGTGGCTTCAAAGATACTGGGAAGAATTCCGTTCTTTTAACCAGTGGTGGAAACATCATCGCTCTTACCATTCTTCTTCATATCATATACATGTTTTTATCTATAAAATAAAGTATATACACACCCATACACACACACACACTTACTTAAAACAAAAGTTTAATGTGAACACCACGTATACATGGGAGAAATCCATGGAAGATGAGAAAACTCCAAAATATATTTATAGCTAAAATAAAAAAAAATACAGAAAGAAAATCAAAGCAAAATCAAGATCACTTTTGGGGCTGACATTGTGGCATAGGGCATAATGCTGCCACCTGTGTCACAAGTGTCCAATATGGGTGCTGACTGATATCCCAGCTATCCCACTTCTTTTTTTTTTTTTTGACAGGCAGAGTGGATAGTGAGAGAGAGAGACAGAGAGAAAGGTCTTCCCTTTTGCCGTTGGTTCACCCTCCAATGGCCGCTGCGGCCAGCACATCGTGCTGATCCGAAGCTTGGAGCCAGGTGTTTCTCCTGGTCTCCCATGCGGGTGCAGGGCCCGAGGACTTGGGCCATCCTCCACTGCCTTCCCGGGCCATAGCAGAGAGCTGGCCTGGAAGAGGGGCAACCGGGGATAGAATCCGGCGCCCCAACCGGGACTAGAACCCGGTGTGCCGGCGCCGCAAGGCGGAGGATTCAGACTATCCCACTTCTGATCCAGCTCCCTGCTAATGTGCCTGGGGAAGTGGCAGAAGATGGCCCAAGTGCATGGGAACCTGCCACCCACATGAGAGACCCAGAAGACACTCCTGGTTCCTGGCCTCTGCTAGTGCCAGCCCCGACCATTGTTGCCAACTGGGAATGGAAGACCTTGCTCTCTCTGTCTCTGTCTCTTTCTCGATCTCTCTGTCTCTGTCTCTCTCTGACTTTCAAATAAATAAATAAATCTTTTTTAAAAAGGTCATTTTGATGTTAATAAAGAATGACACTTATAGACTTTAGATACTTAAATAATATTTGAATGCTAAAGGTTAACACACTATGATGTGGAGGAAAATTACCAAAGACAGCAAAAATTCAAATAATAAACTTAGAGATGAAAAAGGAGTTATTACAAGTGATGCCACTGAAATACAAAAGATCGTAAGAAAATTTGTGAGCCAAATTGGAAAACCTCTAAGAAATGAATGAATTCATGGATACATATAGCATACCAACATTAAATCAAGAATATATAGAAAATCTAATCAGACCCAAAAACAAACAATAAAACTGAAACAGTAATTAAAGTATACAGAATGAGAAGAACAAACCTAAATTAATATGGAGACACAAAAGACCCAGAATAGGCAAAGTGATCATGAGAAGAAACTGATATTTGAAAAATGTGCCCAGAGCATACACTGGAGAAAGGACAATCTCTCCAATAAATGGTGTTGGCAAAACCTGACATGTATTTGAGAATGAATAAAATTAGATGCTTAATTCTCACTGCATAGAAAACTCAACTCAAGATGAAGCAAAGACTTAAATTTAAGACCAGAGACTATGAAATTGCTAGAAGAAAATTTAGGGGTAACACTTCAAATCGTTGGTGTAGGTGAAGATTTCTTGGACTAAAAACCCCAGAGGCAAAACAACAAAAGCTAAGCTAGACATATGGGAGAATATCAAGTTCAGAACCTTCTTCACAGCAAAGGACACAATGAGTAGAGAGAAGAGAGTTCCAGCAGAATGTGAAAAAATATTTGCAAGTCTGTTATTCAACAAATGGTTAATATACAGAGTCTCTCAGGAACTCAAAACTTGACAACAGAAACATAACCATTAAAGTTAAGAAATGTGAAGAGGACCTGAATAGAGAGTTACCAAGAGAAGAAACACCAATGACTAACAAATAAATGAAAACACACTCAGTAACCATCAGGGAAATGTCAATCAAATCCATAATGATAAATCACCTTACCCCTGTCAGAATGGCCATCATCCAAGAGACAGTGAGCAACAAATCCTGGCAAGGGTATGGTATAGAGATATTGGAACTCTTATACACTCTTGGTGGGATTGCAAATGAGTGCAAACACTGAGAAAAACTATGTGAAGATTCCTTTAAAAAGTAGAGATATACTTGCAATATGATCCAGAAATGCCACTACTGGGTATATACCCAAAATATATAATTTTGTTGAATCAAAGTTATCTGCTTCACTGAATTTATACCAGCACTGTTCACAATACCAAAATATGGATTCACCCAAGGTGTCCAGCACCAGATGAAGGGATAAAGAAAATGTGTTATATTTACAGTGAAACATACAGGTGTAAGAATTACTTGTAGCAAAAATGAATTAAACTGGAGTACTGAAATAAGACCAGACACAACAATACAAGTACTGTATATTATCCCTCATATGAGGGAACTAAAATAAAAAAGAGAGAAATGCCTGTGTATTCATTTTGCTGCAAGTACAGTGTTTTATCAAATTCTGTTTTAAATCTTTGTCAAGTAAATTGACTGGAATTATATATTGCTGTGGCATTAATGATGTTGTGACTATTTAACATGTATGTTATTGAAGTTAAACATCTTTTCCTTTGATTACTGTTACTGCCCTTGCCTATTTTCCTGCTGGACTCTTATTTTTTTACTTTTTATTTGTTAAATATTTCATTTCGTGGATCCATGGAGCCTTTGATTATAACATAAATTTAAAATATACTGTTTCAAAATTTTAAATCAATAATTTTAAAGAAAAATATTATTTTTTTTCAAAATTAATTAAGTAAAATGGTAAAAATTTATGAAAAAATTTTATCAGTAGATCAATATAACCTTTACTGGGGATTCTTTGGTTTTGTTTTGGGGCCTGTGATGCTTTATTAGGGTAGGGGTGCTTAACCAGGGTTACACACCCCTGACTCTGCTATTGGAAGGATTCCCTCCCACACAGAGTCTGTTTCTCAAGTCACAAAGAAGTGGGGCAAGCGTAGCCCATGTCATGCAGGACAGGCCATCAGGCAGGGGACAAGTTGGACTTGTAGGGCTTGCAAAACCTGAGGCCAACCATCAAGGTCGGAAGATCTGGGCCCCTATGGGCACTGAAGCTGACCCTGCATGGCTCAGGTCTCTCCTCTTTCCAGGCCATCAGCTCTGTGTCTGTAGAAGGGATGGAAGCCTGGCTGGCCTTAAGGTTCTGGGGTTCAGTCCTGTAGCTCAAGGTTCTCCTGGGCAGATTTCTTGGTGGTTTGGATGGGTACCAGGCTCATCTTGGCAGAATGAAAATTTTGGGGAGTGGACCACACATGTGCTGAGTGACTGACCCTGGGGGAGTCTCTGCAGGCACTGCACAAGCCCTCAGTCTGTGCAGAGGGGAGGGTGACAGTACCACCAGTCGACAGTGCTCTTGGGAGTCAGCATGCCCTGTATGACTAATCAGGGGGAGCCCTTGGTGGTGCTACACAAGCCCTCTGACTCCTCTGTGCAGGAGGCAGGGTGACAGCACCACCTGCTCCACACAACTCTTCCTTTGTGCTCACTGCCTGGAGCAGGAAGCACTGGGAGAATCTGCTACAGGGCATGCTCACTTTTCTTGTGCAGGGGCCAGCAGGAGTGACTCTGCCCAAGAAGCAGTGAGCCATGCATGCAGCTCAACCAGAGAATGGCCATAGCCCTGCCACCCAGAGGTCCCCTGCCTCTGTGGGCCCCAGTCTCTCTGATTTTATGAGATGCCATGCACAGGGACCCAGAGGCCATGTGGTGATGTGAGAACATGGCTTTGGGAGTGTAATAAACCAGGGCTTGGGTCTGTTTATCCAGCTATGGTGAGGGAGACCCTCTGAGACTGTTGCTACAACTGTTCACCAGGGCTGAAAAGTCTACAGGGAGGAGGTGGTGGCTGAGCCAGTGTGAAGACGCAAGGTCCATGGGTCTGCAGCCTGCTGGTGTCTCCTCTTCAGTGATAAACTCTGCCCAGCTGTGGTACCTATTGCTCAGGCCTCCTCTACCCCTCAGGCTGCTGCCAACCCCTCCTCCACACACTGACAGAGGGCCCATTGCGGGGGGGGTGGATCTCAGATGCCACGTGCTCTGCCTGCAATCCAAAAGTCACACTCTGTGGTCATAGGCAGCAGATTGATGGAATTAAGCATAAACGGCTACTTTGTTGTTCTTTGATCTGACAGTTGCCGGTATGAAAATATATTAAATTTCATATACGTGATCTTTTTGGTTCTTTTAATGATCTAAGTTTTTCTGCATTGTTAAATTGTTTCCATTAGTGTTATCAAGGCAGAGAAAACTCCAGGACAGCAGAAACAAGAATGACAAGAAGGCTGCTCCAATGTGACCCCAGAATTTGGGAAAATGCCCTGCCCCAGCCTTGACTCCTCAGAGTCATGAAGGCCATGGAACTACCAGATTCAACCCTTGGCTCTGCTATCTTTAGAGCTCAGGACCAGGATTTCGGCCTGTCCTGGGTTCAAGTCCAGGCTTGGCATCCTTAACCACATGACCTTGGTCAGTCATTTCAATATCTGTGCCTCATCTTCCTGATCCACACCAGGGAGGTGACAGCTGTGGCTCTTACTGAGGGTCGGCTGCCTGCCCTCACATGCTCAGCAGAGCTCAGCTTGTTCTTATGAGCTCCATGACCTTGAATGAGTGGAGCATCTTCATGGATTCCATGCAGGGGTTCATGGAAAGACATCCTTGGCTGGTGCCATGGTTCCATAGGCTAATCCTCCACCTGCAGTGCCAGCACACTGGGTTCTAGTCCTGGTTGGGGCGCCGGAATCTGTCCCGGTTGCCCCTCTTCCAGTCCAGCTCTCTGCTGTGGCCCAGGAGTGCAGTGGAGGTTGGCCCAAGTGCTTGGGCCCTGCACTGGCATGGGAGACCAGGAGAAGCACCTGGCTCCTGGCTTCAGATCGGCGCAGTGCACTGGCCGCAGCACGCTGGCTGCAGCGGCCACTGGGGGTTAAGCAAAGGAAAAGAAGGTAGACCTTTTTCTCTGTCTCTCTCTCTCTCACTGTACACTCTGCCTGTCAAAAAAAAAAAAAGAAAAGAAAGAAGGAAAGACATCCTTAGCCGCAAACTCTTGAGACTCACTCCCTCTGCCTGTCCTCTCCCATCCACCACATCCCCTCCCCCATCTTCCCCACACCTGTGCCTCTGGCCAGGTGCTGGGCATGGCTTTTTGCATTCAATGGAGAAGCAGGGGGCTTGGCCAGGTTGTGGAGCAGGTCCAGAGTTGACATCTGTTACCTGCCCAACCTTGCGTCCATTCTCATTTCTGGGAACTCCTCCTCCTGCCTCAAGGCTACACCTGCTCTTTGGCAGCCTGCTCCTGACCACAGTGCTGCAGGCGACAGATGAGCACCTAGCCATGGAGGCCAAGCAGAGTCCTGCCTTGGGATCTTTCTAACAAGGAGAAAAGACACACACACACACACACACACACAGAGAGAGAGAGAGAGAGAGAGAGAGAGAGAGAGAGAGAATGTCTTATGTCTTTTTTTTGACAGGCAGAGTGGACAGTGAGATAGAGACAGAGAGAAAGGCCTTCCTTCTTTTCCATTGGTTCACTCTCTAATGGCTGCTGCAGCCAGCGTCCTGCAGCTGGTGCACCGAGCTGATCCAAACCCAAGAGCCAGGTGCTTGTACTGGTCTCCCATGTGGGTGCAGGGACCAAGCACTTGGGCTGACCTCCACTGCTTTCCCGGGCCACAGCAGAGAGCTGGACTGGAAGAGGGGCAACCAGGACAGAATCCAGCCCCCCAATGAGGACTAGAACCCTGTGTGCTGGCGCCACAGGTGGAGGATTAGCCTATTGAACCATGGCACCGGCCTGTTTTGTTTTATTATGTCTTGCTATTGGAAGGAAGAGTCAGAAGAGAGACAGTGAGGCTAGCAGGGATCAGGGATGGGAAGATAGCCTGGGGCCCATCAGTTCCCATTCCTACTCCTTCTCAAATCCCCACCTCTCATTGTTCTTCCCGCCATCCAGCCAACTCAGTGCCATCTGTGGGTCTCTTTTTGCCTAGTGGCTCCAGACAGGTGGCTGTCATGGTGACCAGACTGCTCCCTCCTTGGTGGAGGAGAGAAGACAAAAGGACAGCAGAGCAGGCCAGGGGTTCTTGCAGGGGAGAGCTGCAGATTCAGATCAGTGGGCTCTCCAAAAAGCGAGAAATGATTCTAAAATGTTTCCTGGAAGATGTGGCCAGAATTGAGATAGAAGGGGCAGGCTGACTGAATACATGGAGAAAGGGAGAGGCCTCTGTGCAGGATGCATAGTGGAGGAGGGACAGCAAGGGGAGCCATCATGTGAGGGGCAGGAAAGTGGGGACAGTGGGAGGAAGGGACAGGTCCTATCATGATTTCTTAGGCAAAGCCTTGGCTTGCTGTGTGACATCAATCCTAGCCTATTGCTCCCAGATATAGAGCCACTAGAACCCAACTTTTTGGACATCTGCTGCCCAGCCTTTTAGTCACCTTGATGGATGACTCAGCTCTGAATCTGATAGCAACTAAGGACTCAGCAGGAGCCCCATGCAGGATCACAGGAGTCCATGCAAGCATCTGCAGACATATTTGCACTTTTTTTAAATGGAGACAGAGGGAGAGAAAGAGATGGGGGGGGGTCTTCCAACTGCTGGTTCACTCCCCAAATGGCCACAACAACCAGGGCTGGTCCAGGAGCTTTTTTCAGGTCTCCCACATGGGTTGCAGGGACTCAAGCATTTTGGCCATCCTTTTTGCTTTCCCAGGCATATTAGCAGGGAGCTGGGTTGGAGGTGGAGGAGCTGGGATTCAAACTGGCACCATATGGGATGCCAGTCCTTCAGGCTGTGGCTTATCCTATGCCATGATGAGGCCCTGACAGGTGCATTCTTTGTCTAACAAGAAGAAAATGTAGAGGAGGGATAACGGGGTAAAGGAGGAAAGAATGGGAGCTGTGGGCTCTGGTCTGAGCTCTGCTAGGTCTCCACAGGCCCCACGGCAGCAGGACACTGCACTGCCCTTCTCCTGACCTCTGTTTTATCTGCAAACAACACAAGTTGGCCCAGGTGAACTTTTTGGTCTGTGACAGCTGAAGCCTCTGCAATTAAAGAAAAATGTAAAAAAGCAATGAGGAAGATGACAGGAGCATAGCAATGGCCACCCTAGACTGTTATTTTCAGAAAGGGTTAGTTGAGCTATGCTGGTGTTTCTATTCCCATCAGTGAGGGAGACACTGTTCCCTTCCTTTAAAAGGGGCTGAAGTGTAGGCCCAGAGAGGGGAAAAGCTGTGCTTACCAGGGATTGCTGCAAGTTACGCTGCAATTTCACTTGCAAAGTGATGGTCTGATCCTACAGACAGTGCCATGGGCAGGCCCCATACTCCCTCCCTCACAGAGCTGGAGACTCAGGATATAACAAGAAACCCGGAGTCTCAATGTGAGACCTGTGGCATCATGTGGTCCTGTCTGTCAAATACAGGTGGGGGACACCCTTGAGAAGAAAAAGATTCTAGGCTGGTGCCGTGGCTCAACAGGCTAATCCTCTGCCTTGCGGCGCCAGCACACCGGGTTCTAGTCCTGGTTGGGGTGCCGGATTCTATCCCGGTTGCCCCTCTTCCAGGCCAGCTCTCTGCTATGGCCCGGGACGACAGTGGAGGATGGCCCAGGTCCTTGGGCCCTGCACCCGCATGGGAGACCATGAGAAACACCTGGCTCCTGCCTTCGGATCAGCGTGATATGCCGGCCGCAGCGGCCATTGGAGGGTGAACCAACGGCAAAAAGGAAGACCTTTCTCTCTGTCTCTCTCTCTCTCTCTCTCACTATCCACTCTGCCTGTCCAAAAAAAAAAAAAAAAACCAGAAAGAAAAGAAAAGAAAAAGATTCTACAGGATCTACATAGAGCTCTGTTCACATGATGGGAGAGGATTCTGTGGTTGCAGCAGCCTACTCACCACCCTGGGAAACCCTGTGCATAGCACAGTCTTGGAAAAAATAGATGTATAGACAGGACCTGTGGGCAAGGCCAGCAGTGCTTTGGGAAAGACAGAGAGATACATCTCTGGGCAAGACAGATGGAAAGCAGGGCCTCAGGGCAACACAGATAGTCCGACAGAGCCTGTGGGCATGACATCCACAGAAAGATAGGGCCTCCTGGCCACACAGACAGAAAGGGCATCGGATTAAGACAAACAGAAAGGAAGGGACTGTGGGCTAGTTGGACAGACAAACAGAGCCTCTGAGAAAAAGAGAGGCAGGGCTCTGGGCAAGGCAGACAGATGGAAATACAGGACCTCTAGGCAAAACAGACAGTAAGACAGGGCCCCTATGCAAGACGGACAGGGACTCTTGGCAAGATAGGCAGAATAAAGCCTCTGGGCAAGACGGACACACAGGCTGACAGGGAATCTGGGGAAGACAGAGAGCCTGTGGCTGAGACAGAAAGAGAGAGAAACAGGGTCACTGGGCAAGAAAAACAGATGGACAGGGCTCTGGGAAAGACAGAGACATACAGGGCACTTTGACAAGACAGACAGGCAGGGCCTCCAGGTAAGACAGAAACACAGACAGGGCCTCAGACAACAGACAGACAGGGTCTCTGGGTAAGACTGAGATAGGACATTGGGCAAAAAGGCAGAACAGGGCCTTTGTACAAGACAAACAGGGCCTCTGAGCCAGATGGACATGGAGACAGGAGTTCTGGGCAAGAAAGGACAACTGGGCAAGAAATATACACAGAGAAACAGGGGTTCTGGGAAAGACAAAGGCACTGACAGGGCCTCTGGGTAAGATAGACAGGGCCTCTTGACAATACAGAGAAGGAATCTGGGCAACACAGACAGACATGGCATATAAGTAACACTGACATACAGACCAGTGGCCCTCTGGGCAAGTGGACAGGCAGGGCCACTGAAAGATACTCAGGGCCTCTGAGCAAGACAAAGAGAAAGACAAGGTCTCTGGGCTAGATGGAGAGACAGATAGACAGGGTCTGTTGGAGAGGCACAAAGACAGGCACTCTGCATAAGAGAGACAGAACTTCTGGACAGGAAAGACAGAGTCTCTGTGCCTGACAGTTACACAGGCAAACAGGGTCCTGGGAAGAGATGAAGATCCTCTGGGCAAAAAAGACAGGAAGGACCACTGTACAAGACACACACACACACACACAAAACAAGGCTTCTGCCCCAGACTAACACACAGATATAGGGCTGTGTGCAAGAACACAGACAGGGACTATGGGCAGGAGAGACAGACAGACAAAACAAGATCTCTGGGCAAGACAGAAACATAGGCAGACAGTGCCTCTGGGTAAGACAAACACACAGGGCCTCTGGGCATGAAAGATGGAAAGACAGGGCAGCTGGGCATGACAGATGCACAGACAGAGCATGACAGACAGCGTGTCTATAAAGATGGACACACATACACAACAAGGCCTCTGTGCAAGATGGACACATAGACACAGGGTTTCTGGGCAAGACAGAGTCACATCCTTTGGGCAAGACAGATTGACACACAGGGGCTCTTTACAAAACAGAGAGCTTATGGACAAGATAGACAGGGCCTCTGATTGCGACAGACAGACCTACAGACAGAAGGCAAAGCTTTTCAACATAAGGGACACGGGGCCTCTGGGAAAGACAGACAGATAGACAAGCCCTCTATACAAGACAGACACACATAAGAACAAGGCTTCCATACAAGATGGACACACAGATACAGGGGTTTTGAGCAAGATATATAGACAGACAGACACTCTGGGAAGGACAGACAGAACAAGGCCTATGAGCAAGACAAATATGCTGGAGACAGGGCCTCTGGGCATTACCAACAGTGCCTCTGGACAGGACAGCCAGCCAGGGCTTCTGGGGAAGACAGACAGAGATGGTTTTGGATTAAGACAGGCAGACCAGTCATCCTCTAGGCCAAATGGACAGGCAGACAGGACCATTGAAAGACAGACACTCATGGCCTCTGGGCAAGATGGAAAAACAGGGTCTCAGGGCAAGACAGAGAGAGAGAGAGAGAGACAGGGCCTCTGGGCATGAAAGACAAATAAGGCCTCTATACAAGACATACATATATAGGACAAGGCCTCTGTATAAGATGGGCACAGATACAGGGGCTCTGGGCAACACACACAGACAGGGGCTCAGGTTGGGTCAGATAGAAGAAGGCCTGTAGGCAGGATGGACACACAGGAAGACAGAGCATCTGAGCAAGACAGACAGGGTCTCTGGGCATGACATATATACAGACAATGCCTTTGGACAAGACAGAAACAGGGTCTCAGGGCAAGTCAAGGGGACAGAAGGGTTTTTGGCAAGACAGACATTCAGGTCCTATGGGCAAGGGGGACAGACAGACAGGGACTCTGGGTAAAAGACAGGCAGACAGACTCTGGCAAGACAGTCTGGTCCTCTGGGGGACAGGGGCACACACAGAGACAGGGCCTGTGGGTGAGACAGACAAGGCTTTTGGACAAAACAGACAAACAGATCCTGGGCATGACAAATGCACAGACAGGGCCTCTGGGCAAGGTAGACAGGGACTCTGAGAAACACAGAGAGAGCCCTGGATAAGATGGACAGGTGGACAGGGCCACTGAAAGACAAACAGATGCTCACGGCCTCTGCAAGACATACAGAAAGACAGGGCCTCTGCACAACGTGGAGAGACAGACAAGGCCTATGGATAAGACAAGCAGAACATCAGGGTCTCTAGGCAAGAGAGACGGGCCTTTGGCAAGACACACAGACTGGGTTTCTGGGAAAGATAGATGTATAGACAAGTCCTCTGGGCAAGACAGACAGATCTTCTGATCAACAGGGACACACAGACTGACAGGGACTCTGGCTAAGATAAACAGACAGGGCCTCTGGACAGACAGATAGATATATAGGGACTCTGCCCAAGACAGAACCTTTGAACAGGAAAGACAGCAAGACAAGTCTTCTGTGAATGACAGATAGATAGAGCCTCTGGGAAAGGTGGACAGACAAGGCTTCTGGGATAGACAGAAAGTCAGGATCTCTGGACAAGACAGAGAGCAGACAAGCCCTTGACTAAGACACACAGACAGGGCTTCTGGGAAAGACAGACAGACTGCGCCTCTGGGCAAGAGTGACAGACAGATGGGCCCATGGGCACGAAAGACAGACAGGGCCTCTGGGCAAGACAGATGGACAGATAGGGACTCTACACAAGACAGAGCCTCTAGGGAGAGACAGGGCAACTGGGATGACAAATACACTGACAGAGCCACTTGGAAAGATAAACAGAGCCAGAGGGCAAGATGGACAGACAGACAGGGCCATGGAAAGACTGACCAATAGGGCAAGACATGCAGACAGGTCGTTCCTCTATACAAGATGGACACACTACAAATCAAGGCCTCTGTGCCAGATGGACACACAGAAATAGGGGCTTCTACCCAGACAGACTTACTAGAGCTCTGGGTAAGACACACAGGAAAAAGCCTTTGGGCAAGATGAACACAGAAGCAGATGTGGCCTCTGGGCAAGATAGACAGATAGAAAGAACTTAAATAATAATCTCATAGCTAGATTCACTTCGCCACCAGCCAAGTCAACAGTAAGTAGAAAAAACCTCCCTTTCAGACCAAAGGGAAAGAAAGTTTTTAAGTGAGAATATAATTTTCCTCATGGGCATTGTCTACCTTAGAAAAACTACTATAGAACATGCCTGTGACTATAGACTTGTAGTTCAGGCCACCGAAGATTAGAGATGGGACTTGGGCACTCCCTTGACTTGCATCCTCTGGTCTGCTTTAACACAAACCAGGAGGAAAAGAAAGCTTGGCATCAGAAGCAATGGGTGGCAGGCCTATTAATGGCTGATCTGTACAGTGATCTGCCCTCAAGGAGACCCAACAGGCCAGTCCACTGCAGTGGCTTTCAATGTGGTAAGCCTGGGCTTCAGCAGAAGTCAGCTTGTGAAGAGCCCTGGCAGCTCTGCCAAGAGTTGGATCACTGGAAATGGACCTGCCCTGGAGTCGAAGGATGCCCAGGTCAGAGCCACAGATCTTATTGGCTCTAAGCTGAAAAGCCCTTCACTCAGCCCAACTTCCAAAGTGACCACTGCAGCTGAGGGGACAGCCAAGTAGGGTCAGCAACATTGCAGGCAGAACTGTAAATTTCTTGTTAGAGATGCCCCCTACCTTTACCTGGCCAGCTCTCCTCCCAGGCCATCCAAGTAATGAAAGTCAACAGAGTGCCTTCCCCTAGGAGGTTCACACCTCCCTTAGGATATACCCCATGTGAAGAGATAGATAAGTCTGGGCCTCTGAATTTACAAGGCCTAAAGCCCACCAGATTATTATCAAGCCCCTTCTGTCAGGTTCTATTTGCCTCTCAATCAGAAAACTTAATTGTAGCTTAGACAGCACCTTTCTTAGCTCCTCTAATAATGACTCTGTCCTTTGTTCTAGGCCCTGTCTAGTGCACTTGGGCCTCATTCCTTTGTAATCATAACCTCTACTCTACCACCAATGGCTCTACTCCCAACCTGTGTGTACTGATGGTCCTCTTCCCCACTTAATGCTGTATAATTGTTCAAACCTTGTCAATGCCACTCTTAGGATCATTGGTTACTATCCTCACTCTGTCTTTTATGACCTTGTCTGAATATGATCAGAGTCGGTGAACTTGGAAGGCTTCCATAGCCTTGGCAACTCATGACGACAGCCTAGGGTGGTTACTGGCGCCATAAACTAGAGTGTCAATTTGTTGGATCAACAACAGGAGCCACTGTGCACTTGCTCCTCATGTGGGATCTCTGTCCTTAATGTGCTGTACATTTTGATTTAATGCTATAACTAGTACTCAAACAGTATGTTTCACTTTGTGTTTCTATGTGGGTGCAAACTGTTGAAATCTTTATACTAAATTGATCTTCTGTATATAAAGAGAATTGAAAATGAATCTTGATGCAAATGGAAGGGGAGAGGGAGCGGGAGAGGGGAGGGTTGCGGGTGGGAGGGAAGTTATGGGAGGGGGAAGCCATTGTAATCCATAAGGTGTACACTGGAAATTTATATTCATTAAATAAAAGTTAAAAAAAAGATAGACAGATAGAAAGGGTCTTGGGCACAATGCAGTGATAGAAAAAATGTCCTCTGGCTAAGACACAGTGACAGACAGTGCCTCTGTGAAAGACAGACACACAGACAGACAGGGACTGTGGGCAAGACCAACAAGACTTTGGACAATCAGACAGCCAAAGACTCTAGGCAGGACTTGAAGACAACAAGATAGGTACAGCCTATGGGCATAACAGATACTCAGACCAGGCCTCTGGGGAGCACAGACAGGCAGGGAAGGACTACGGATAGTTTGGACAGACAGTCTCTGGGCAAGACAGAGCAACAGACAGGGACTCTTCACAAGACAGACAGAACCTCTGGAAAGGAGAGACAGAGAGGCAGGATCTCTGGGAATGACATACACAGACAGATTGGAACTGTGGGCAAGACAGACAGACACAGCCTCTACAAGATGGGCACACAGAACCATTGAAAGACAGTCAAGGCCTCTAGGCAAGACAGACCTATATAAAGGTATGGTGCACAAGACAGACAGAAAGACAAAAAGGTACCCTGGGCAGGACAGATAAACAAACTGGATCTCTGGGCAACACAGACAAGCAGGACATCAGATTAAAACAGGCAAGTGGTCCTCTGGTCAATGTGGACAGGCGGAGAGGCAGGGTCACTAAAAGACACTCAGGACCTCTAGGAAAGACAGACAGACAGGGCATCTGGGCATTACAGATACACAGACAGACAGGGCCTCCAGGCTAGACTGACAGAGAGGCAGCCAGAGCCTCTTGGAAGTCAGACAGAGCCTTTAAGAAAGATGGACAGAGGGGCTGGTGTTGGTGCAGTGGGTTAAAGCCCTGGCCTGAAGCACCAGCATTCCATATGGGCACCGGTTCAAGACCCGGCTGCTCCACTTCCCATCCAGCTCTTTGCTATGGCCTGGGACAGCAGTAGAAGATGTCCCAAGTTCTTGGACCACTGCACCCACGTGGGAGACCCGGAAGAAGATCCTGGCTCCTAGCTTCAGATCAGCACAGTTCCGGCTGTTGTGGCCAATTGTGGAGTGAACCATCAGATGAAAGACTTCTCTCTCTGCCTCTCCTTTCTCTGTGTAACTCTGACTTTCAAGAAAAATAAATAAATCTTAAAAAAAAGAAAGATGGACTGAAAGACAGGTGCTCTAAGCAAGACACACACAGCTTCTGGCAAGACAAACACAGACAAGGTCTCTGGGCAAGTGACACACAGACAGTCACAGCCTCTGGGTTAAATAGACAGATGGATCAGGAGGGCCTCTGGGCAAGACAGAGACAACAAATCTGTGCAGAAGGAGCTCTAGACAGGAGAGGAAAACAGAGCCTCTGGGCTTGACAAATACACAGACAGTGTCTCTGAGCTAGACAGACAGACAGCCCCGGGGAAGACAGACAGGGCCTTCAGACAAAATGAACAGAAAGACAGGCAGGTTCTCTGGGAAATACACAGGGATTCTGAATAAGACAAACACACAACTAGGGCCCTTGGGCAAGACAGACACACAGACATATTGAGTCTGTGGGCAAGACAGCAGGGCCTCAGAGGAAGCAAAACTGAGAGTCGGGGCCTCTGGGTGAGACAGACACACAGACTGAGCCTCTGGGGGAAAGAAGCAGACAGGGACTCAGTGGAAGAAGGCCTCTGAGCAAGGCAGAAAGACAGGGCCTATGGAATAGACAGACTCTCTGGGAAAGACAGGAAGATAGGTCTATGAGAAAGGTGGACCAACAGAATGTCTGTGCATGACTGACAGATGGGTAGACAGGGCCTCTAGACAAGACAGACAGACAAGGCCTCTGGGAAGACAGACAGGACCTTTAGAAGAGATGGACAGAAAGACACGTGCTCTGGGCAAGACACACAAGGATTCTGAACAACACATATGGGGCCTGAGATAGACACACGGATGGATCCTCTGGAGAAGACAGACAGACAGACAAGGTCTCTGGGTTTCTGGGCAAGACAGATTCGGGTTCTGAGAAAGAGAGACAGGTGGAGTCTCGGGGCAAGAGAGACAGGCTGGACCTTTGAGAAGTACAAACAGGGCTTCCATACAAGATGGACACTCTGATAAAGGTTTTCTCTGCAAGACAAACAGTGCATCTGGGCTAGACAGACACCAAGGGCAGCTGGACAAGTGCACAGACAGGGCTGCTGTCTAAGACAGAAGACAGGGCCTTTGAGACACAGACACACAGGGACTCTGTGCAAGACAGGCAGAGCTCTGGACTGAGAGACCTGAGCCTGGATCAAGGCACAGCTATTTTAGACTAGGCCTCCATCATGTAACTCGGGCCTGACCAGGCCCTGAACCCTAAGCCAAAAGTTCCTAAGAAAGAAAATAAAACTGCCCTTACAATAAACTCTCCTAGTAATGCAGGGTCTTAGTCCACCTGTACAGGATGGACTGGGTCCGAGGAAAGGTGAGTGCACCGCTCTCCCGTTCCCCAGCCTCGCGATTCCGGAGACAGTCAGACGCAGCGGGGAGCCAAGTCTAGTAGCAAGAACTCCTTTACTTTGTGTGTAACAGTACCTTTTATAGCACAAAACTGCAGAGTCATTGGGGCAGGGCTAAGGACCAACCAATCACTTAAAAAATTACCTTACGGGGGGATTTCTATAGGACTAGCCATATGTCTATACACTTGTTACTAGTTTTGTTACCTCGCCTGATGTTGCACAGCCAATTAGTTTTAGTGGTAAACAACTTTGGATTTTGCCCATCTTACTTCCTCTGGGCGCCATCTTACTTGGCTCCAAGCGGCTCCATTCCACGCAGCTCGGGTGGGGGCACCCGGGTGCAGCTGTGCATGTGGAGCCCCCGGGCCTGGCCTGGCTGCGCCATGGCTGCGATCATGCCCCGCATAGCAACACCAATTAACAGACAGCAGGGAAATTTGCAAAGTTCCAGGTGTCTTTTCAGACAGTTAAGGTGATTGATGACATCCTGAAACCCTGCAGTTTGGCACGTACACCCTAGCAGCTCAGACCCTAAACTTTAGCCAATCATAAAATGACAAATATAAATTTAAAATATGAGCCTATCAGATGTTTTACACCCGAACTTGTTTGTTCAACTGTATAAAAACAATAACAATCTCACTGTAGGTGCCACCTATTCAGCCCAGCTGTACCTGGTGCAGACATCAGTCCAAACTTGAGTTTGAAATAAAGCTCTTGCAGTTGCATCAGCCTCGGCTCCTGGTGGTCTTAATTAGTGGGAATCAAATGCTTTGGGTACAACAGGACAGGAGAGACAGGCAGACAGGGCACCTAGGCATGACAGATACACAGGGCCTCTGGGCAAGGCAGAGTGAAACACACACTGGGCTTCTGAGCAAGACAGACAGCATATTTGGGAAAGATAGACAGAGTGACACAAGGCCTCAGGGCTAGATGGACAGACAGACATAAAGGGCCTATGGAGATGACATACAGGGAATCTTGACAAGACCGACAAATAGACAAACAGGGCCTCTGGGCAAGAGAGACAGACAGGGATTCTGGGAAGCAGATAGATGGACAGGGCTATAGAAAGGTGGGCAAAGGTACACGGCCTCCTTGCAGATGGGTGGACAGGGCCACTTGACAAGACAGATGACTAGATAGGGCCTGTCTGAGCTAGCTAGACAGAGGGGGTCTCTGGGCAAGACTGAGATACATACAGACAGGGACTCTGTGCAAGACAGATGGAGCTCTGGACAGGAGAGATAGACCGGGCCTCTGGGCAAGGCAGAAAGACATGACCTCTGAGCAAGACAGAAAGGCATACAGGACCTGTGGAAATGACAGACAGTAAATGTGGACAAGACAAATACGCAAAAACAGCCTCTGGCAAAAGAGACAGACACACAGACTTGTCCTTTGGGAAAGACAGATGGGCGGGCATTTGGAAATGGCAGAGAGACAGCCTCTGTGCCTGATTGACAGATGGGTGGACAGGGACTTGGGGAACATAGACAGGGCCTTTACGCAGGACAGAAAGGTTCTCTGGGAAAGACACTCAAGGAACAGTGTTCCAGGCACAAGGGATGGAGATTCATGCAGCTGAAACATACTGTGTGCACAAGGAAGACAGACTTTGAGAGCTGGCATGGGCTACAGAGAGAGGATTTAAAAATGAGAGCACTCAAGGGCACCCATGGATCACAGTTGTATGCGATGTTGGTAACTGAGTTGCCACCGTGGTTTCAGGCACAGGAATGGAGGCAGGAAGACTGGGGTGACTGCAGGGATGTGAAGGTGGAGATTCTGGGAGCCAGAGAGGATCTGCAAGTATAAGATATGGAAAAGACAGGAGGGAAAACAGGAGATACCAGAAGCATCAATACTTAGAGGAATTTAGAGCCATTAGTGAACACATTAGAAGAGAAGATTGACAACTATCTCAGATTCCTTCTCAAGAATTACAAAGGAAACAAAACCTAGAACACGGCCGGCGCCGTGGCTCAACAGGCTAAACCTCCGCCTTGCGGCGCCGGCACACCGGGTTCTAGTCCCGGTCGGGGCACCGATCCTGTCCCGGTTGCCCCTCTTCCAGGCCAGCTCTCTGCTGTGGCCAGGGAGTGCAGTGGAGGATGGCCCAGGTGTTTGGGCTCTGCACCCCTTGGGAGACCAGGAGAAGCACCTGGCTCCTGGCTTTGGAACAGCGCGGTGCGCCGGCCGCAGCGCGCTACCGCGGCGGCCATTGGAGGGTGAACCAACGGCAAAAGGAAGACCTTTCTCTCTGTCTCTCTCTCACTGTCCACTCTGCCTGTCAAAAAAAAAAAAACCTAGAACACTATCAAATAAAGGTAAGAAAATGGGTAGCAGCAGATACCAACGAAATGCCTGTAACAACACACTACAGAAACAATCATAAAGGAGTCTAAAAATAGTAGCAACATTAATAAACCATCAAGGAGAGTGATTAAGGAAATGAAAGGGAAAACTGATAAAGGACCATTTTGAATCAAAACAATCATTTTAAGAGTTTATTATAGACTGTAACAAAATGCCAAGATGATCTTATTTAATAGAAATAAACATTTCACTACAGAGACAAAATCCACTATATTAGAAAACCATTTTACTGAAACACAAATATAACATTAAAATAGGAAAACTAAAAAAGTTCAATCAATTCTTGAAAAATCCAACCAACCAATCAATAAACAGGGAGTTCCATATGCAAAATTTCAGGGGCAGATTTATGGTGCATTCTAAATATTTAAGAAAGAAAAAACCATAAATTTCCCATACTCACTAACAGTGCAAATAAACTGGGGAAATAAATTGGAGATCATTTTTAAAATTTCTTTTGTGAAGCCAGATTATATCAATTATGCATCTGAACCAGGACACGAAATTAAAGATCATCTTTTTCATAAACAAAATTAAAATATAAGCAAAATATTATTATAGGAATCAAACTATATGGAAACATAATGTATTAATAACAAGTGAGATTAAATAAAATGTAAGAATGGCAACCTTTCCCAAAGAAACCATTTAAATCATTCATGTAGGTGAAGAATATCCATGTGATTACTTAGATTAAATGTTTAAAAGTATATAATAAATTAAAGCATCTAGCTGTAAAAAAAACAACTAACAGAATAGTAAAACAATGTAACATCCTTATCTGGTCAAGATAGTCTAAAATGAACCTACAGCAAAGAGCACAAGCAATACAGAACCACTGAAAGCTTTTTCCCTGGGAGTGGGCTCAGCCAACATTGCCTCTTCTCACTGTCTGTATCCAGCATGGCACTGGAGGTGTGGTCATGGAAACAAACTGGAAGCACAAGGTTCAAGGATCTACTTTTAAACCACAATATACATAAGTCACACTATGTATGCACAGATAGCTCAACGTAATCCAGGCCCAAATACAACATTTACAGAATTACTGGACAAATAAAATTCAGAGTTACTATGTACCACCAAAAAAATCCCACCAAAATCCAGAAAATGTTATTAAACAACAAAAGGCAGACTGGGAAGCAAATTATAACAGAAAACATGAGCCAGTCGAGGACAATCTATGCAGTACCTGTAAACACACATCAGTTAAAGGAGTATTTAAAAGAGTACAAACCGTGTAACAGAAAAGTGCGTTGAGGACAGGAAGAAAACAATCAGCAGATGGAGTCCAGAGGCAGAGCCGTGGATGTAACTCCCCTGCAGCGGGCCAGGCGAGCTTGAACCCGCAGCTTGCTCCCAGGCGCTGGACAGGCGAGGCAGGAGGGCCTCCAGGAGTGGGGCCCACAGGGAGGCGCTGGGCTTCAGACCGGAACTCACACCTCCATCCCCACAGGCCCCACTGGGGCAGAGGATTCTGATTGGTTGCGTCTTCTGTGACGTCATGCTGACTCAGCGGCTGTGCCAACTGTGCCCTCAGCAGGCGCCCTCCTAGCAACCCCAGGAAATCTCGCGGGATTACAGATGTGGCCTGCTGACCGGCGGAGACAGGCGGTGAGCGGCTCAGATCTGCTTTCTGCGGTCTGTCTTCACTTCAGGACCCGGCAAGGAGGAGGTCGGGACACGTTGGGAGCTGGGGACAGTGAGTGTGGGCTGGGCGTCAGTGGGGACACGTGTGTCCCTGGCGGGAATCCGCTGAACAGGACCGCGGTCAGCCCAGGCCTCCCCGGGGTCAGCTCTAGAATTCCAGACCCGAGCGCCCTGCGGGGACGGCTCCTCCCTGTACCCTCCCCAGTCCAGGGTAGGGGCTGGGCCAGCACCCAGGACCCTGGTCATCCCGACCCGTCCGTCCCCGCAAGCAGCGACTCCAGCGTAGTCCCGGGCCCTTTCTGGGAGCCCCGTGCCTGCAGCCCGGGTCTCCTCACTATGCGGTGAGTCTGAGAGCAATGAGAACCAGGCCTGCACCTGCGGGGTTCCTGCCCGGAGAAGCTGTGGTCCCTGCACCCCCACCATCTCCCGAGCGGTTACCTGAGTCCCCGGAGTTCTCTGTCTGGGGTCCTTGTAGCAGGGCTCTTCCTACGGACTGAGTCCGTCTCCTGTGCCTGATAACACGGTACCGCAGACTGGGTAAACTGGAAAGAAAGCAGTTTTATTTTAGCTCCAAGTGGAGAGGCAGTGAGTTCTGGCTGGCTGAGCCCTGAGGCTGTGCAGCACCGCACACGGCCTCAGGAGGAGCATGCAGGAGACCCCAAGCCCTGGAGAGACCACATGCACGGTGTCCTCAGCCGTTCTTGAGGGAGAGGCGTAATGACCATACAGGACCCTCTTTTTTTTTTTTTTTTTTTTTTTGACAGGCAGAGTAGATAGAGAAAGAGAGACAGAGAGAAAGGTCTTCCTTTTTGCCGTTGGTTCACCCTCCAGTGGCCGCTGCGGCCAGCGCATCTCACTGATCTGAAGCCAGGAGCCAGGTGCTTCTCCTGGTCTCCCATGAGGTGCAGGGCCCAAGCACTTGGGCCATCCTCCACTGCCTTCCCGGGCCATAGCAGAGAGCTGGCCTGGAAGAGGGGCAACCGGGTTAGAATCTGGCACCCCAGCCGGCACTAGAACCCGGTGTACCGGCACCGCAATGCGGAGGGTTAGCCTGTTATGCCACGGCGCCGGCCAGGACCCTCTTTTCACTCTGAAAATGGGGATTACATTTTCACAAGCAATTCAGATGGGGTGAAGAAGGCGTCTTCCCTGAGCTGGTCTCCTTTCATCCTTTGTAGAATCTCGCTGCCCTGTGATTCCTCTTAGCCCAGCAACGTAGGAATGTTCCATGCTTGTGACTAAGTGTCTCATTTTCTTGGATTAAACATGAGTACATGGATGATAACGTCTGGAAAAGGAAAGATAATTCTTGACATCTTTGTTTTCTATTAGATTGAAATAGGAATAGAGGCACCCATGGACTGACCGCCCAGGTGTATGGAGGAGCCTTGGTCAGTTCCACTGTCTTCCTGATCTCACTCACCCCTGCTTCCGGGGGGGGGGGAGGGGGCAATTCCTGGTTTTGGTTTTGTTCTTGTGGTGTACTTTGCACCTTACCATTTCTACTAAAGGGAACTGTTGCTTGGCTTTTCTTCTTTTTCGATTTTAAAACATTTGGTGTGAATTATTGATGCTGTGCTGGAAAGACTTTTTTCCCCTTGTTTGCACACTTGCTGTTGTCTGAGGCTGCACTTTGGCCAGTTCACTCGTGCGTCCCACTGCTTAGGAGACTTGGCTTCTTTCATTTTACTCTTTGAAGATGTGGACAATGTCATTTTTGTTCATGATGATGCATAGTAATTTTTGTTTACATAATGGAAAAAATTGGCATGTAGGTTGTGGATACATTTAAAATTATCAGGTAGTGTTGACATATATGAATCAACTGACATTTTATGCAGATATATTATTGTGATTTTTCCAATACTTGGAGTGATCTCATTTATTTATCTTTTTCATCTGATATTAAGTAGCATCTCTGTATGATTATACATTGGTAAATACTCATTACCACTAGTTCTGTATTTATACTGTGCTATTTATGCTGATAATCAGTAGTGTGTTGGTACTGTTCATTGCAACTCTAAGTTTTTCCCTCATGTAATTTGATGTTCTGTATAGGTGCATCCATATTAAGGATTTTTACGTCTTTGAGGTTAACTGCCCCCTTTATCATTTTGTAATCTCACTACCATTCTCATTTTCTCTGATCTAAGGCGTGATTAGTCTAAAATGAATGTAGCTAATCTGTTTCATTGAATTGGTGTTTCAGTGTCTTTCTACATACCTTTGCATTTAAACTCTTGGCTTCTTTTTATCTTTCATGATACTTAGCTGTATATTTCAAATTAGCAAATGTGAATATATTTTTCAGCTAAAAATGTTATTGGGAAATTCATAGAATGTGCAAGTCAGTTTGCTAAATCTAGATAATTTCTGTGTGTATTATATCATATGCTTATTTTTATCACAAGAATATTTAATATTTAATCTCTCAGTGACTTTTCCATAGTAATGTGTCAGTAAGTAGTGTCACCAAGTTGTAAAAGAGTCACTTTAATTCATTCTTCTTATGTCCTCAAATGCATCTCCTCCATATGCCTTTATGTTTAAAATGTGTTTTTGGAGGCAATGGTATATTAGGTCTTGCTTTTCATTTTCTGTGTCAGTCTGTCTTTTAATTGCTTATCTTTGTCTTATAGTGCTAATATTACTTTATATGTTTGATTACTGATATCGGTAAATGTGTTGCAAATACCTTCTAGTTTTAGACTTTCATCTTCCTTCTCTTTATAGTAACTAAGGAAGAACATGCAAACTTAATATTATTATTTTTGTATTTCTCCATTTTTCTCAAATTATGATTTGTGTTTCTTAAGTGTTTTCTGGAGGTAAAGATATTTTCCTTCAATAATATGAAGATTTTACTGTTCAAATATTAATTTTGTAATCTGCCTGTAACTGTTTATTTGTATGGAGTGTAGAGGGGGATTTTTATGAGGAAAAGTCAAAAGGAATATACAGATGGTAGGTTTTAAAAGGATTAGTGGAAAGATGCCAACTGTCTAAGCCAGGAAAGGGTGTCTCAGGAAGGGGAGCAGCAGAAGGGGTGGTACCCCATTTTTAAGTGAAAAATATATATTTTTAATATACTGTCCAGATCACATATGTTTATTTTTGATCTCTTGGACTCATTGATTAGAGAGACCATCTAGGCAGGGTCAGAAATAAGCTGTTGCAATGAATAACGCCAAGTGAATAAAGACAGAAGAAGGAGTATTGGAACAGGATCCACATTCAGCTCAGGGTCAAGGTTGATTAGGCAGCAGCACAGCAGAACAAGAGCAGGAGAGGCAGTCAGTTTAGTTCAGTTCCAGAAAACTCCATCCTGCCCAGTTGAGACTGTTGAGGTTTAGATATGATGCTGTCTGTTCATACATGTTTAAAATGCTCCCCAGCATCTGACACATAAGGGCTGAGATTGATGTAAAATTTGCATATACAAAATTCTTTGTACGCTTTATATGATTGCTTCATTTCTGTTAGTAATGTTTTATTGCAACTCAAATAATCATTATGTAAGGATAAATGATAAACAAGGAATGTTGAATCCAGTGATTTTTAGCTAATGACACCAAGTGCTGTGCTTTAGAACGTAGATTGTCAGAATGAAGCATGGATAATTGAGACACAGCCTGTCCATTTCCTCACACATTGCTGATAGTTGATTTCACAGTACAACAGTGGGCTTGCATGGTTGAAAAATAGATGGTGTGCAATACCATGCCTGAAATATTTTCTATCTGCCCTTCCATAGAAAGTTTCCCAGCTTGTGATTTAAAACCTAGGGCAATGGAACGAACTGTACTCTGATTAACTAACATGAAAATAACCACCATAAATTAACCCTATCTTATGTGCCTAGTTCATCTAGGAGGTAATATCAGTCTCATGGTACTGAAAGGGAAGGCATGCCTCAGAAAAATTAATATTCTGAATATCATATAGCAAGTTACCTGTTTCTACCCACTAATTTCTATTCATTTTTTTAACTCAGCTCTAGTTATTTCTGTAATCTCAAAAATGTGATATGAATTCATTTCTAAAGATAAAATTTTGCATATAAAGCTTTATTATATCACGTGTTTTAGACAACAAGCACAACATGATAAAAGTCATGTTAGACACCAGAAAACAGCTGTGGGACCAGACCATCATTGTGGAACAGTGTGCTAAGCCACTGCTTGCTGTGCTGACATCCCATATCAGAGTGCCAGTTCATGTCTCACTGTTCTGTTTCTGATCTATCTTCCTACTAATGTGCCTGGAAAGGCAGCAGGGGATGGCCCAAGTGCTTACTTAGGCCCCTAACTCCAATGTGGGGTTCAGATAGAGATCTTGACTCCTAATTTTAGCCTGGCTCAGCCCTGGCTATTGCGATCATTTGAGGAGCAAATCAGTGGATTTTGTCGTTCTGCCTTTCAAAGAAATAAATCTTTTGAAAAAGCTCAGTCATAGAGAGGTAACAATTAATGTAAATGAATTGAAAGGAGATGTTTAAAATTTAAATGTGAAGTAGGGTTAGATAAGTAAGCTAGAAATCAGACATTTTATTCTTTCACAATGAACCATGGTTACAAGCTGCCATTTGCAGCATAGAAGATGCTATTGAAATCAATCATGCTTTGGTTACTGCTGCCATCTATGGTGGCCTTTTCCCACCAAAGTGTGTCATGCAAAGGTACAATAAGTCTTGTTTTGTTTATTCTGTGATTCTGTGATTTTTTATTATTGAATATTGAGCATTAGACACTACTGAGATAAGAGCTATAGCACTTGCAATTAGTAGTAAGCGGATTTGGAGAGAACTGCCTCTCTAGCATAACTTAAAGTAGCATTTATAATTTGTGGCAATTTCTTCCAATTGTAACTAATTATAGGAGAATCTAGTGTGTAGCAAGATGCCAAAATTTCCAAATGTGAAAATTCTATAGTTCAGTAATAAAACTGTTATTATTTTTATATGTTTTACTCAAAATTCAATTGAACAGTTTATTGTGGTTTTTTTGCCAAATGTAAATACTTAACGCTTTTTAAATGTTTTGTTAATATAAAAAGAACAGATTTCATATATATAATAGGTACAATTCTAAGAAGGTAACCATACTTCCTTCCCTCCTCTTTTCCCTCCAATTCCCTTCCTTCCTTTCTTTTTAAAAATTTTTATAATGACATTATTTCAATCCACTGTAATCACAGCTTTAATGCAGCACTAGGCATAATAGTCAACATGTAAAAAGTAGAAAGTCCATAATTCCAACAAGGGCTAAAAACAACAATGAAATCACAAGATGTTCATTTCATTTTTACATATTATTTGTATTCTGTATTAACTACCACATATCAGAAAAAACATATTTTGTCATTTGGGGACTGGCTTATTTCACTAAGCATATTGATTTACAGATGCATCATTTAGTTGCAAAAGACAGGATTTCGTGCTTTTCTTTCTTATAGCTGAGTAATACAGAATAGTGCATAAATACCACATTTTCTTTAACCAGTCATCAGTTACAAGATATCTGGGTTGATCATAGCTTAGCTATTGTGAATCGAACTGTAATAAATATGGGGGTACTGATAATACTAACATATGCCAATTCAATTTTATTTGGGTAAGTTTCCAGGAGTAGGATGGCTTGGTTATGTGGTAGCTCTATTTTTAGATCTCTGAGGAATCTTCAGATGGTATCCTATTATGCTTGTACTAGTATTCATTCCCACCAATAATGTATTATAGTTAATTTCCCTCCACATTCTCACCAACATTATGATTTTTTAAAATTCTCCAGTAGTTTCAACTGGGGTGAGGTGGAACCTCACTGTTGTTTTTATTTGCATTTCCTTAGGGCAAGTGTTCCTGAGATTTTTCAAGTGTTTGTTGGCAATTTTTATTTTTTATTTATTTTTTAAAGATTTAATTTGTTTATTTGAGGGGTAGAGTTACAGACAGTGAGAGGGAGAGACAGAAAGGGCTTCCTTCTGTTGGTTCACTGCCCAGATGGCCGCTATGGCCAGTGCTGCGCCAGTCTGAAGCCTGGAGTCAGGTGCTTCCTCCTTGTCTCCCATCCGGGTGCAGGGGCCCAAGCACTTGGGCAATTCTCCACTGCCCTCCTGGGCCACAGCAGAGAGCTGGACTGGAAGAGGAGCAACTGGGACCAGAACCCGGCACCCATATGGGATGCCGGCACTGTAGGTGGAGGATTAACCAAGTGAGCCATGGTGGTGGCCCCGGCAATTTTTATTTCATGCTTTGAAAAATGCCTGTTCATGTCTTTTGTCCATATCTTTACTGGGTTGTTTGTTTTGTTGCTGTTTTAACTTTCTTGAGCCTTTTATAGATACTGGATGTTAATACTTTTACAGTTGCATAGTTTGCAAATATTTTACCCTATTCTGTCAGTTGCCTCGTCACTTTTCTGAGTGTTTCGTCTGCAATGCAGGAGCTTCTTAGCTTGATGTCATCCCATCTGCCAATTTGGGCTTTCTTTGCCTGTACTTATGGAATCTTTTCCAAGAAGTCTTGGTTTATGCCAATGTCTTGCAGATTTTCTCTGATATTTTCCTCTAGTAAGTTGGCGATATCAGGTAGATCTTTTATCTATTGTGGTTGAGTTTTGGGTAGGGTGTACAATAGTGGTCTTGTATCATATTTCTGCATGTATAGATCCATTTTCTTCCAAGACCATTTGTTGAGAATGTTCTTGCTTCAGGAGTTAATTTTAGCTCATTTGTCAAATATTAAGCGACTGTAACTGCATGGATTAATTTCTGGAGTTTCTATTTTGTTCCATTGGTCTACAGATCTCTTTGTGCCAGTACCAAGCTTTCTTTTTTTTTTTATTTGGCAGCTTGAATTATAGACAGTGAGAGAGAGTGACAGAGAGAAAGGTCATCCTTCCGTTGGTTCACCCCTCAAATGGCCACCATGGCTGGCTCTGTGCCGATCCAAAAACCAGGAGCCAGGTGTTTCTTCCTGGTCTCCCATGGGGTGCAGGGGCCCAAGCACTTGGTCCATCATCCACTGCCCTCCTGGGCCACAGCAGAGAGCTGGACTGGAAGAGGAGCAACCTGGGCTAGAACCCAGCTCCCATATGGGATACTAGTGCTGCAGTTGGAGGATTAACTAAGTGAACCATGGCGCTGACCCCAGTACCAAGCTGTTTTAACTTTTTTTTAACATTTGCAAAACATTCCTTTATTATTAGAAAGAAATTTGTATAAAAATTTGCATGTGTCAATCATTGCATTTATTTTTAGCACAACCCAAGGCTTCAATCCGGTCAGCCATTACAAGAAACAGACTCATTGTCTTATACAAGTTGAACAGTGTGGGACAGGAATGGGAGTTCTCACAATCACAGAAAAATACTTACAAGAATAACATCAGACATGGTTTATTTCAACAGCATTTTTTCCACAAGCTAACATTAGTTTTCTTTTGTGATTTTTTTTAAACTGCTCAAGAATAAGCAACACTTTAGCTTGACACTCATTGGTTGTATTGTATAAAACGGGTTTCTTCACTCCCTGTTATTGATACTTTTGGCTCATGGCTAAGTTTTGTTCCTTACAAGACTATAGATTTGATTGATTGTAGTCTACGGAGATCGCCAGTAGTGAGTATTTGTAGTCTCATGTTCATTGTTTAAGATCACCTGTAATATGTCTTGAAATCTGGAATTATGATGCCTTTAGATTTAGTTTTATAAAGATTGGTTTTGCTATTTGGGGTTCTTGTGTTTCCATATGAATTTTAACTTTTTTTCTTCATCTGAGAAGAATGTCATTGGTATTTTTTACATGGATCATATTGAATGTATCAACTGCTTTGAATATTATGGGTATTTTGATAATATTAATTCTTCCAATCAATGAAAATAAAGATTTTTCCATTTTTGTGTCTTCTTTTATTTCTTTTAAAATGTTTTCTATTTGCCATTGAAGAGATGCTTCATATCATTTATTAAATTTATTTCAGAGTATTTAAAGATATTGTGAATGGTCCTGATCCTATAAATTTGTTCTCAGTCCTGGCCTTGTTTATGTATACCTGCAAATTTGGTATACAAGGAAAAATTTTTCTTTTTTAACATTTTTTATTTGATAGTAGAGATATAGACAGTGAGAGAGAGAGACAGAGAGAAGGGTCTTCCTTCCATTGGTTCACCCCTCCCCCCAAATGGCTGCCACATCTGGTGCTGCACTGATCCGAAGCCAGGAGCCAAGAGCCAGGAGCCAAGAGCCAGGTGCTTCTTCCTGGTCTCCCATGCAGGTGCAGGGGCCCAAGCATTTGGGCCATCCTCCACTGCCCTCCCAGGCTAGAGCAGAGAGCTGGACTGGAAGAGGAGCAACTGGGACTAGAACCGGCACCCATATGGGATGCTGGCACCACAGGCAGAGGATTAAACAAGTGAGTCATGGTGATGGACCCCAAGGGAACATTTTTCAACACAATCAAGGCAATATATGACAGACCCACAGCCATCATCACATTGAAGCAGAGAAATTGAGAGCATTTGCACTGAGATCCAGAACCAGATAAGTATGCCCACTTTTACCATTGCTATTCAATATAGTTATGGAAGTTTTCACCAGAACCATTTTTCATGAGAAAGAAATCAAAGGGGTACAAATTAGAAAGGAGGAAGTCAAATTATCCCTGTTTGCAGCTGATACAATTCTATCTATAGGTGGACAAAAAGACTCAAGTAAGAGACTATTCAAAGTTGTAATAGAGTTTAGTAAAGTTGCAGGATACTTAAAACTGTAGCCTTAGTTCCAGCCACTGAGTTAACCTTTTTGTTAACAGGGAAACTATTTCATAGACATTGACACAAATAAACTACAGATAGACCATCATAAGCATAGAAATAGTTCTACTTGATTTTTTATTCCTATGAAACAGATTATCCCCACAGCATTAAAAATACATAGAAATATAATAACAATATCCAGTATGTGATGTAGGCAAATTGGGTTATCAGTGTTTATGCTCAGAAGTGAGAATTAATAGTTAGGAGGGCGCTAGCATTGCCAGGTTCCTGTGTTTTAGATATGGACTCAAAGAATGCCTATTTTCATTTCTATTTTAATGGACACTCTCCTACACATTGACAAAAATGCAGGACTTTATATTTTATTTCTTTTATACACTTATCTCTCAGGTATATAAAAGTACAGTTTTTTTTTTCCTGTTGGAGTACTTTGAGAACAAAAGCTCAGAAATAATGTCGCACTTCTGTTTTTTTCCAATGATTTTTCTCAGTTAGTTGTTAGAAATTATCCTGGGCTTTGATTTTATGTACAACTTTTGTTATGTCTGAAAGGCTTCAGACATCAGAATACAAATAAAACCAGACAGTATATTAAATCTACTTTTGTGAAAGCTACAACATCAATCATACAACTTTGCATTTCATTCCTATTTCCCTTCTCAATGACATCTTGGCTTTATGTATCTACCCTAAACTGTCTACTCAGTCAGTAGAGTGCACTCCCATTCTAATTCTTGCCTTGTTTTTCCCATTTCCTTTGATAATGTGGAGCTCAATTTTTCCTTGCAGCATTAGCTGTTTTCCCATCCCAGAGCAGCAGGCGGGACTGATCAAGAAAAATTCTCCCAATGTGTTTTTCACAAGGGAAAATTTTTCTTTTTTAACTTTTTTTTATTTGACAGGTAGAGTTATAGACAGTGAGAGAGAGAGAGACAGAGAGAAAGATTTTCCTTCCATTGGTTCACCCCACAAATGGCTGCAATGTTCGGTGCTGCATTGATCCGAAGCCAGGAGCCAGGAGCCAGGTGCTTCCTCCTGACCTCCCATGCAGGTGCAGGGGCCCAAGCACTTGGGCCATCCTCCACTGCCCTCCCAGGCCAGAGCAGAGAGCTGGACTGGAAGAGGAGCAACTGGAACTAGAACTGGCACCCATATGGGATGCTGGCACCATAGAGATAGGTCTTAATCCAGTCTCCTTTTCTGTATGAGTACCATGGGTAGAAATCGATTGGAACCCACTTCCTGCTGTAAAAATCCTTTCTTCTGCTTTAGTGTGTGCCATTTCCAAGGTCTGGCTTTTGAGGTCTCCCTTAATTCTATCAGTTCTTCAGTATTCTTCCCATGTATCCAGCTTTTTGTTGAAATTTATCAGAGAGTAGGTTTCATCTGAGTTGTGTTAAAGAAATCTAAATAGCCCAGTCATCTGTCACTGATAGTTGCAGCAAAAATCTCATGATAATCACAATTACTTTGGCTTTCTCACAATAATTAAGATGGAAAATGTCCTATATATGCAAAACTCGAGAGAATTATTTTCTAAATCAAGACATCATTCTGTTATTTATAATGACCACCCTGTGGAGAACTAAATGGAATAATTTCAGTTTGAAGGAATGTAGCCTAGTTCTAGATGTCTAGTATTGGAATTTAAATACACATCAGTCTCTTTGTGTCTTTTTTAGTGTTAAAAGTTAAAATTTTACCCACCCTAAATTGACATCTGGTGAACTTCAGATTGAGTCTTAACTGTATTTCAATGAATAGAAAATAATATCTATATTTGGAAAAGCTGAAAGTCTAGGAAAGAAAAGGCAAATTTTAAGTATGTTGTGGCTATATGATAAATTCACAAGATGATTAAAACAAAGTGATTTTCACTTCCTCTAAAGTTGCTTAAAATTATTTTTTAAAAAAATTATTTTTACTTTATATTCTTATTTATTCACCAGATGTTTATCAAGTGTCACGATGATCTAGGCATTATCTAGATAATGAAATTTCTGCCCTTCTCAATGTTACATTCTGGTTATAAATTGCAAATAGGGAAGTCATGTAATAAGAAAAATGGTAACATGTTTGACAATGATAATTCCTATGGGGAATGAAGTAAGATCAGAGATGCATGAATAAGGAAGGGGCAGATGGAAGATCTGCATGAAGGGAGGGAGAGAATAATAAGAGATATTGGACAGAAAACTGAAAAGCATGAATTTTATCACTACCTATTTCTTTAAAATCTGTTCCTAGTGCTATGTAACTAGTCATTTAGAAGAATAATGAGGAGATTATTTTTGACAGTGAGTTAGAATTATCTGTCTGTAGATATAGATAATTTGCTGCAGTTGTAGAAAAATGGTCAGTGTTGGAACTTGGTAAGAATAGCATTTAAGTTGGGTAAGACTAAGAGTAATAGCCTGAATGAGAGGCCCAGATCACAAAGGGCCTTGAAAGACTTGTCAGAATACCACTGTGTATTCTGAATGAGGCGAGATTGGTAAAAAGAATCCTTAACAGAAACAGGCAACAATCAAGAAGTAAACATTTGGAAGATGTTTTCATAGGAAATGCCCATGGTAAAGCCTGTGAAGTTGTGCACATTAAGAGTGTGCATGTTTTTATGAATTATATTCCAAAAAACTTTGGAAAGCTTTGTCAGGGAAGTTATATGATTCAATTAATATCTTCAAAAGATCTTTCAGTTATTGGACAGAACTAGGTAAACACATAGAATGATAAGTTAGGAGCTGCTTCATTTAAGACTTCTTTTTTCAAACATGTTAAAAATTTAATTTTGAGGAAAATGTCTGGAAACAGGAGTCTTTTAAGCAATATCTGATATTAACTCACTGTAAATGTAATTGAAGAAACCTTTAACCATGGGGCTTTGAAGTTCACAGCCACCCCCAATTATTATCTATCAAGGTGGACAGTTTGCTCATCCCCATAGCATTAATCACCATCTGTATTCATCTGTTTTGCTCTTCATCTACCTCCCCTTACCATAATGCAATTTTCATAAGTATTGGAACTGGCTTATCATGTTCACTTTAATAATGGAATTTATTTTTAAAGCAGAAAAATGTTTATGTAAAAATCGACTGTAAAATGCAAAATATCCCCATATATTCCCCCCTCCCCGCACACAGTATCTCCTATTATTAACATGTTGCTTTGGTGCAGAATGCTTATTACAAGTGATAAGTCAGTGTTAGATCATTTTTAGTAACTAAGTGCAGAGTTTTCAAGAAGATTTACTCTTGGGTTTTTATGTTTTGTGAAGCTTGAAAAATGTATATCATATGTGCTCCTCTTACATGTATGATAGTGTAATATAGAATGGTTATACTGTACTTTGTTCAACCTCTTCATCTCTTTTCCCTTCTGAAATGCTACAGCAATCATTCATTTTTAGAAATGTCTTTTTAATATAAATTCACATGTAAAATTGTGTTTACTGTGTTTAAATTATATAGAAAGAAGAGATTCAGATATAATAGGACACTTTAAATAATTAAAATATGCCTTATTTCACATAGTAATTGATTTATGTTTCCCAGAAAAGATTTCATTCTTTTCCACTTTTAATGTAATCATAATGGAATATTTTTAGCAGCTTGTCTCACATTGGTTTGTCATTCCACTGTTCCATTTTTATAGACTTATTTATTTTAAAATCAGAGTTACAGAGAAAGAGGGAGAAGCAGAAAGAGAGTTACAGAGAGAGAGAGAGAGAAGAGAAATCTTCTATCTGTTGATTCACTTCCCGAGAGAGAGAGAGAGAGAGAGAGAGAAAGAAGAGAATCTTCTATCTGTTGATTCACTTCCCACATGGCCACAACAGCTATGGCGGAAGCAGGCTGAAGTCAGAAGTCAGGAGTTTTATTTGAGTCGGCACATGGGTGGCAAGCACCCAACACTTCGGGCCATATTCCACTGCTTTTCCCAGGACGTTAACAGGGAGCTGGAGTGGAAGTGAGACTACCAGGACTTGAACTGTTGCCCAAATGTGACTCTGGCATCACCAGTGGCATCTTGACCCACTAAACTACAATGCCAGCCCCAACCGTTGCTTTTTAAAAAAATCACTTATTTTTCTCACAGAATCACAATTTGTATTTCATAAGCTTTGCATCCCCTTATCATTTTGGGTTTCTGCCTTTGACATTGTATCTACCACCTCTGTGTGCCATTAGTATCTAATGTAAGCTAATCCTGGTACTTTGAAGCCACAGCCATTCATTCATGCTTGCTTTTCCATTGTGATTCCATCAACTCCCTGAAACTGTAACTCTACCTTGCAAACTTTATGTACACAGGTGTTCAGAGAAATTTAAGGCAAGACCTGGCCATTAATTCTTTTTAGGCAACATTTTGCAGATTTTGTGGATGTTTATGAGAATCTAAAATTACCTTTTTTTTATTTTTTGAAAGGCAGAGTGGACAGTGAGGGAGAGAGACAGAGAGAAAGGTCTTCCTTTGCCGTTGGTTCACCCTCCAATGGCTGCTGCGGCCGGCGCGCTGCAGCCTGTGCACCGCACTGATCCGATGGCAGGAGCCAGGTGCCTATCCTGATTTCCCATGCGGTGCAGGGCCCAAGCACTTGGGCCATCCTCCACTGCACTCCCTGGCCACAGCAGAGAGCTGGCCTGGAAGAGGGGCAACCGGGACAGAATCTGGGACTAGAACCTGGTGTGCCAGCGCTGCAAGGTGGAGGATTAGCCTAGTGAGCCACGGTGCTGGACTAAAATTACCTTTTATTTTTAAGTATGTGGCATACTTCTAGATAGTCAAATCTTTATTTTTTTAAAAAAAGATTCATTTTAAGGTCAGAGTAGAAAAGATAGATGCAGGAGGGATTCTATGTATTTGTTCATGCACCAAGTTGCCATAGTACCTGTGCCTGAGTCAGTCCTAAACCATGAGCCATCTGGATAGTAGGAAACAAACTATTCAGGCCATCATCTGCTGCCTCTAAGATGCATTAGTGAGAAGCTGGATCAGTAGTGCAGAATAGATGGTACTCTAATCTGGCACTCCATATAGGATGAGGGTCTGCCCAGTGGTAGGTTAATCGAATGGGCCTGAACAGCTTCCCCCTGGCATTGGCATGTTTATTTTAATGTTGTAGTAGTATAATATTTGTTGTAGCTTTGTGGAGAATTTTTAATATTTATATTTAATTTAGTTGTATTGATCTGTGCTTCAGTCACTTTGTCCGTATTCACTCATCTTTCCATTATCTGCTCTACCAAATTATTCATTTTTTCTTACACTAATAATGTTTTTATAATTCCATGACTTTTTAAACTTTATTTTTTGAAATTTTAACTCTTATTGCTGCATATTTTCAGGATTTTAGGCTGAGCTAGCCCTAATGTTGTGAGTTTGTGGCCAGCTTGGTTAGCATTTTGTGAAGTCATCAACTCACTCAAATTTCTATAAGTTTCCTGGCATCTGTCATGGACACAGTTTCTCAGAGACATGCTAGGCCACTATGATAATTTACCCTTACAGGTAACAAGTGTTTTATTCCTTTTGGATTTTTATGAAACTCTACATTCACCTTTGATTTTTGAAACTTCTATATAATCTATATATGTGAATCCGTCCTCTCATATATTATAGGACATGATATGATCTTTGTGTTATCTATGTTTCTGGGATTTTTTTCATATTTTACAATACTGATGTATTTGTGATGAATTGTTTATCAGAAAATTTTCTATGTCTGCATTCATACCATTATTGTGCACTTCAAATTACTCATTCTCACAGTAGTCACATATTTTATTTCATAATATGTGCAACCATTTTTATTTTTGTTTTGTCAGTTATATATATATATATATATATAACATTCATAATGTGCATTCTTCTTTTTGTTGGTCTGTTAATCTATTCCTATAACCTTTGTATATCACTAATATTCTATAAAGCCAGTGGTGATACAATGAATCTGTGCCAATCTTGGTTTGGATTTTCATTGTGAGATCATTAGCTTGCTCAACCTTCTGTAAAATCTGGCAAATTTCATGTATATAGTTCAAAGTGTTAGGCCAGTTTTCTTCATTATCTCCTTTCAGGTAACGTATTTTACCTCTTCTGATTTTTACCAGTGGTATATGAAATTTTCTATCATGTATTTCTAGACTCTGCTATATCTAATATACTGTGTAAAATGCAAAGATCTCTTCAAAATTTAAGATACTCAATTTTTAAATAATAATAATAATAATAATCTCCACAAATGGCAAATAACAAACCCACCAATTCAAGAAACAAGAATAAGGAAGACAACATAATGTTCCCAAAAGAACATAACACTTCAGTACTAGATTGTGAAGATGATGAGATAGAAGAAATGCAAGAAATGGAATTCAAAAAGTTGATCATAAGATTGCATAGAAGTAATCAGAAGAAAATGCATGAACTACTGAAATCCATACAGGAAAATTTCTCCCATGAAATTGAGATCTTAAAGAGAAATCAAAATGAAATGAAGAATTCAATAGAACAAATAAAAAATGCAAGACAGATCGCTTCTCGGCCTTTTGGCTAAGATCAAGTGTAAAAATGCAAGGGAGAGCCTTAACAGAATTGTTTAGAAGAAGAATATCTGACTTAGAAGACAGAGCACAGGAAATTATATAGTGAGATCCAAGACAAGAAGAGGAAATTAGAAAGCTAAAAAACACTGATACTCTTTTTTAAAAGGTGTATTTATTTGAAAGTCAGAGTCACACTGAGTAACAAGGAGAGGTGGGCGGGGTGGGGGGGAAGGATTCCATCCATTGGTTCACTCTCCAGTTGACCACAATGGCTGGAGCTGTGCAAATCCGAAGCCAGGAGCCAGGAGCTTCTTCTGGGTCTCCCACATGGGTGAGGGGCCCAAGGACTTAGGTCATCTTCTACTGCTTTCTCAGGTCATAGCAGAGAGCTGGATTGGAAATCAAGTAGCTGGGACTCAAACTGGTGCCCCTTTGGGATTGCATTCCTGCAGGCTGTGGCTTTACATGCTATGCCACAGCACACAGGCCCCTACAGAATATTATAAAAAGAGCCAATATTTGGATTCTATGAGTTCCAAAAGGTATGGAAAGAGAGAAAGGATTAGAAGGCCTTTTTCTTTTCTTTTCTTTTTTTTGTTATATAGTTATTTTTTTATTTAATAAATGTGAATTTACAAAGTGCAACTTTTGTATTGTTGTGGCTTCCCCCCCCACAACCTCCCTCCCTCCCATGGCCCTCCCCTCTCCCACTCCCTCTCCCATCCTGTCCTTCATCGAGTTTCATTTTCAATTACCTTCATATATTAGTATATACTAAGCAAGGATTTCAACAGGCTGCTCTCACACAACTGCACAAGGTATAGGAGGGTATTGTTTGACTAGTAGTGTTCTTTTTAAGTTTAATAGTAAAACACATTAAGGAGAGATCCTACGTGGGGAGCATGTACCCAGTGACTCCCGTTGTTGATTTAACAATTGGCACTCTTATTTATGACGTCAGCAATCACCCGAGACTCTTGCTATGAGCTGTCTAGGCTATGGAAGCCCCTTGAGTTCACCGACTGAACTTCTTTAGTCAAGGCCGTGTCACAGTGGAGGTTCCTTCTTCCCTTCAGAGAAAGGCGCCTCTCTCCTTGATGGCCTGCTACTTCTGCTGGGGTCTTATTCACTGGGATCTTTCATTTAGATTGTTTTTTGCCACCGTGTCATGGCTTTCCATGCCTGTGAGACTCTCATGGACCTTTTAGCCAGATCCGAATGTCCCAAGGGTTGATTCTGAGGCAGGAGTGCTGTTTTGGGTGTTTGCCATTCTATGAGTCTGCTGTGTGTCCTGCTTCCCCCGCAGGATCATTCTCTCCCTTTTAATTCTATCCTTCATTATTTGCTTACACTGGTCTTATTTGTGAAATCTCTAGAAAGCCTTTTTACTGAAATAATAACACAAGACTTCCCTAGTTTAGATAAAGGGACATTCAAGTACAGGAAGCACATAGAACTCCTAAGAAACATGACCTGAAAAGACCCACACCAAGACACATTGGAATCAAATTCAGCAAGCCTCAGCAAATTCAAAAAATCAAAATCATACCATGCTCCTTTTCAGACTACAGTGGAATGAAGCTGGAAGCCAGCAACTCAGTAATCTCTAGAGCATATGCAAACACATGGAGACTGAACAACATGCTCCTGAATGAACAGTGGGTCATAGAAGTAATCAAAAGAGAAATCAAAACTTTCTGGAAACAAATGGAGATGACAACACAGTGTATCAAAACTTATGGGATACAGCAGAAGCATTGTTAAGAGCAAAGTTTATAGCAATAGATGCCTATATCATGAAATTGGAAAGGCAGCAAATAAATGAGCTATCAATGTATCTCAAAGATCTAGAAAAACATCAAACTGAACCCAAAACTAGTAGGAGAAAAGAAATAACTAAAATTAGAGAAAAAAATAAACAAAATTGAGTCCTAAAAAACAATACAAAAGATCAGCAAAATGAAGAGCCGTTTTCTTGAAAAAATAAACAAAATTGACACACCATTTGTGCAGCTAACCAAAAGAGGAGAAAGACCCAAATCAAGAAAGTTACATATGAAAAATGAAATGTAACAACAGACACCATAGAAATAAAAATATTCATCAGAAATTACTATGTAGACCTGTATGCCAATAAACTTGGAATCCTAGAAGCAATAGATAGATTCCTGGACACTTATAAAGAACCTACATTGAGCCATGAGGAACTAGAAAACCAAAACAGAGCCATAACCAAAACAGAAATAAAATCAGTAATAAAGGCCCTCCCAGCAGCGAAAAGACCAGGAACAGATGGCTTCACTGCTGAATTCTAACAGACAATAAAGAACTAACTCCAATTCTTTTCAAAGTATTCAAAACAATTGAAAGATAGGGAATCCTCCCAAAGTCTTTCCATGAAGCTAGCATCACCTTAATTCTTAAACCTGAAAAAGACGCAACAGAGAAAGAGAATTACATCCCAATTTCCCTGATGAACATAGATGGAAAAATCCTCAACAAAATTCTAGCAAATGGAATCCAATTGAACACATCAGAAAGATGATCCACCCAAAGCAAGTAGAATTTATCCCTGGTATGCAGGGATGGTTCAACATTCAAGAATCAACCAATGTGATACATCACACTAACAAACTGAAGAACAAAAATCATATGATTATCTCAATAGATGCAGACAAAGCACTAGTTAAAATACAACACCCTTTCCTGATGAAAATTCTAAGGAAATTGGGAATAGAAGGAATATTCCTCAACTTAAGACAATTTATGAGAAACCCACAGACAGAATCATACTGAATGGGGAGAAGTTGGAAGCATTCCCACTGAGATCCAGTACCAGACAGGGATGCTCACTCTCACCAGTGCTATTCAATATATTCCTGGAAATTTTAGCCAGAGCTCTTAGGTGAGAAAAAGAAATCAAATGGATAGAAGTTTGGAAGGAGGGAATAAAACTATACCTATTTGCAGATGACTTTTTTTTGACAGGCAGAGTGGACAGTGAGAGAGACAGAAAGGTTTTCCTCTTCCATTGGTTCACAACCCAATGGCCGCTGCGGCCAGTGTGCTGCGGCTGGCGCACTGTGCTGATCTGAAGCCAGGAGCCAGGTGCTTCTTCCTGGTCTCCCATGCAGGTGCAGGGCCCAAGGACTTGGGCCATCCTCCACTGCACTCCCAGGCCACAGCAGAGAGCTGGCCTGGAAGAGGGGCAACCAGGACAGAATCCGGCACCCCGACCAGGACTAGAACCCGGTGTGCTGGCGCCACAGGCAGATGATTAGCCTATTGAGCCACAGCGCCAGCCTGCAGATGAGTTTATTCTATACATAGGGGATCCAAAAGACTCCACTAAGAGACTATTTGAACTCATTGAAGATATTGATAAAGTAGCAGGATATAAAATCAATATACAAAATCAACAGCATTGGTATACACAGACAATGCCATGGCTGAGAAACAACTTTTTTCTTTTGACAGGCAGAGTTAGACAGTGAGAGAGAGAGAGAAAGGTCTTCCTTCTGTTCGTTCACCATCCAAATGGCCGCTACAGCTGGTGCACTGCACTGATCAGGAGCCAGGTGCTTCCTCCTGGTATCCCATGCAGGTGCAAGGCCCAAGCACTTGGGCCATCTTCCACTGCCTTCCCTGGCCACAGGAGAGAGCTGGACTGGAAGAGGAGCAACCGGAACAGAACCCAGCACCCAACCGGGACTAGAACCCCGGGGTACCGGTGCTGCAGGCGGAAGATTAGCCTAGTGAGCCACAGCACCTGCCGAGAAACAACATCTAAGTCAATCCCATTCACAATAGCTACAAAAAATCAAATGCCTTGGAATAGATTTAACCAGAGATGTCAAAGTTCTCTATGATGAGAATTACAAAACGTTAAAGAAAGAAATAAAAGAAGATACAAAAAAATGAAAAATGTGTTCCATGTTCATGGATTAGAAGAATCAATATAATCATAATGTCCATTCTTCTGAAAGCAATTTACAAATTCAATAGGATACTAATCAAAATACCAACGGCATTCTTCTCAGATTTAGAAAAAGCTGCTGAAATTCATATGGAGCCATTGGAGACCTCAAGTTGCTAAAGCAATCTTATACAACAAAAACAAAGCCAGAGACACCATAATACCAGATTTCAAGATATACTACAAAGCAGTTACAACCCAAGCAATCTGGTACTGGTACAAAAGTAGATGGATTACAAATGGAACAGAATAGAAACACCAGAAATGAATCCAAACAGCTACAAGCAACTTATATTTGATGAAGGAACTAAAACCAATCCCTGGAGCAAGGACAGTCTATTCAACAAATGGTGCTGGGAAAACTGGATCTCAGCATGCAGAAGTATGAAGCAAGACCCCTACCTTAAAAATGCACTCAGCATGGATCAAAGATCTAAATCTATGTCCTGACACCATCAAATTATTAGAGAACACTGGGAAAACCTTGCAAGACATTGGCACAGGAAAGACTTTTTGGCAAAGACTCCAGATGCACAGGCAGTCACAGCCAAAATTAACAAATGGGACTACTTCAAATTGAGAATTTTCTGTATGGCAAAAGAAATAGTCATGAAAGTGAAAAAAGCAACCGACAGAATGGGAGGAGTTATCTGTAAACTATGCAACTGATAAAGGATTAATAACCAGAATCTACAAAGAGATCAAGAAACTCCACAATAACAAAACAAACATCCCAGTTAATAAGATTGGCCAAAGACTTAAACAGACATTTTTCAAAAGAAGAAATCCAAATGGCCAACAGACACATGAAAAAAATGTTCAGGATCACTAGCTGTCAGGGAAATGCAAATGAAAACCATACCAAAGTTTCACTTCACCCCAGTTAGAATGGCTTTCCTGCAGAAATCAAAAAACAACAAATGCTGGCAAGGTTGTGGGGAAAAAGGTACCTTAATCCACTGTTGGTGGGAATGCAAACTGGTAAAGCCACTATGAAAGAGTTTGGAGATGCCTCAGAAATCTGAGTATAGTTCTACCACACAACCCAGCCATCCCACTCCTCAGAATTCACCCAAGGGAAATGACATCAGCAAATAAAAATGCTATCTGAACCTCTATGTTTATTGAAGCTCAATTCACAATAGCTAAGACATGGAATCAACCTAAATGCCCATCAACAGAAGGCTGGATAAAGAAATTATAGAATATGTACTCTATGGAATACTACACAGTCGTAAAAATGAAATCTGGTCATTTGCAACAAAATGGATGTATCTAGAAAATATCATACTTAGTGAAATAAGCCAGACCCAAAGGGACAAATACCATATATTCTCCCTGATGTATGACAACTAACAGAGCACCTAGGAGAAAACCTGTAGAGGTTAATTTGACACTATGAGAAGCAATTACTTGAGCATTCCTTGCCTTGACTGTCAAGGAGTAGTTTATTGTTTCATATTATTTATTTTATTTTTTTCTACTTATTGATTATTTACTTAACATCAAATTAATCATAGGTGTATAAGTCAATTGAAAATTCATCCCTGTTAAAAATAAGAGTGGGAATAAGAGAGGAAGGAGCTGTACAGTTTGACACACATTCCCATGGCTTACTCCTAAGGGTAAAGCTAAAGCTTGCCATAGAACTCCAAATCCTATTAAGCTGGGTGGTACCATATTATGTTTTAAAATTATCATATTACATGTATAATTAATAATAGATAGGATTAAGTGTCAAAGGGATCACATATAAGACCAAGTGTCTGGTAATAACAATAGATAGAATTAAAGAGAAGGTAAATGTTCCAACCTGAGAAGTAGTCCACACAGAAGACTCATAGAATGACAAATGCCCTAAACAGCCCTCTGACCTCAAAATCAGCCCTTAAGGCATTCAGATCTGGCTGAAAAGCCCATGAGAGAATTCCAGGCATGGAAAGCCAAGACACTGTGGTAAAAAATGTTCTACATGAAGAATCTCTGTGATTGAGGCTCTTGTGGAAAGAAGGGGCTATCAAAGAAGGAGGTACTTTTCTCTGAGGGGAGGAGGGAACTTCTACTTTGCTTACAGCCTTGTCTAAATACTGACAGTTTGAGGACTCAAAAGGTTTCCATAGCCTTGGCAGCTGATGGCAAGAGCCTTGGGTGATCACTGATGTCAGAGACAGACAGAGCTCACTTCCCAAATAACTGCAATAGGCAAAGCTGGTCTGGCCTGAGGCCAGGAGTGAGGAGCCTCTTCTGGGTCTCCCACATGGTTTCAGGGGTCCAGGTGCTTGGGCCATCCACTGATACTTTCTGAGGCACATCAGGGGAGCTGGGTGGAAAACAGGGCAGCAAGTTCATGAACTGGCTTCAATTTGGGATGCTGACACCATATGTGGTGGCTTCCCATGCTACAGCACAGAACTGTCCCACAATATGTTACTTTTCTAAAGACAGACCCCAGAAAAATCAACTACAAGAAATGAGCCCAATGTATGATACTGAGCCACAGTTGGTTGACACATAGTCCACAGTGCCAGCACCTCATATGGGCACCAGTTTGAGTCCTGACTACCACGTTTCTGACCCAGCTCCCTTCTAATGTACCTGGGAAGGCAGTAGAGGTTGGCGCAAATGTTTGAGCTCCTAGCACCCATGTGGGAGACTGTAACTGGCTCCTGGCTTTGACATAGCTGAATCCCAGCTATTGTGGTCTTTTGAGGAGTGAAATAGTGGATGAAGATCTCTCTCTGTCTCTCTGACTGTCTATGTCTTTCTCCCCCTCCCTCCATCTCTCCTTTTTGTCTTGTAACTGTCTTTTAAGCAAATAAACACAAATAAAAAGAAATCATTTAAAAAGAAAATGAGCCCAGTTTTCTTTGAATGGATTGTATTCCTCTCTGTCTCCCAAGTGCCCAATTCTGAAGTTCTCTTCTTCCTCTCCTGCTTACTGTGGAGACTGCTCCTACAGCAATAGGTTTATGCAGCCCAATTGTGTAGCCCTGCAGGAAAATCATAATCCTAGAGCCAGACACAACCAAGGTATCCATAATTCAATAACTGCCACAAATGCCCCCAATTATTGCCTCAGAGTAAATACTTCGATCATAGTGCACATGCCTCTCTGCTGATACTCCATGTTTCTAGGAGTATTACTGTATGAAATGAAAGGTCTTTGAGTGCAATTGGTCATAAAGGAAAATAATCAAGCCTGTTTCCCCAGAGGCTCAGTCTGTGTGTCTGTCTGACCCAGAGGCCCTGACTCTCAGTTTCTCTTCCTCCGAGGCCCTGTCTGTCTTGTCCAGAGACTCAGTATGTCTGTGTGTCTGTCTTGCCCAGGGGCCCTATTTGTGTGTTTGTCTTATTCAGAATCCCTGTGTATTTCCCAGAGAACCTGCCTGTCTTTCTGTTCATCTTGTCTGTGAAGGCCCTGTCTGTCTTGCCTGAGGCTGGCTGTCTGTTTGCTTAGAGACACTGTCTGTGTATTTGTCAAGCCCAGAGGCCCTGCTTTCCTCTCCTGTGTGGAGCTCCTTCTGACTTGCACAGAGATGTTTTCTCTGTCTTGCCCAGAGGCCCTCTTGATCCACCTGTCTGTTTAACCCAGAGGCCATGGCTGTCTGTGTGTCACTTGCCCAGAGACCTTGTTTGTGTTTGTCTTGCCAGAAGTTGTGGGTGCCTTGCTTAGAGCACCTTTCTGTCCATCTTTCATTTTTTTTTAAGATTTATTTATTTTCCTTGAAAGTCAGAATTACACAGAGAGAGGAGAGGCAGAGAGAGAAGGAGAGGTCTTCCATGTGATGTTTCACTCCCCAGATAGCCGCAATGGCCGGAGCTGTGCTGATCTGAAGGCAGGAGCCAGGAGCTTCTTCCAGGTCTCCCATGTGGGTTCAGGAACCCAAGGACTTGGGCCATCTTCTACTGCTTTCCCAGAACATCGCAGAGAGCTGAATCAGAAGTGGAGCAGCTGGATCTTGAACTGGTGCCCATATGGGATGCCGGCACTTCAGGCCAGGGTGTTAACCCACTGTGCCACAGTGCCATCCCTGTCTGGTTTTTATGACAGTAATTCATAGTGAGAATACCATGGTTGGTAATCAACATTTGTGATGTCATAAAGCAATTTACTTGCTATAAGTCTACCAAAGAGATTCATAGTACCACCATAGTGATGTCATAATCTATCATTGTAACATGATAATCAATTGTATTATTATGAACCACCATTATGATGTTATAAACCAACTACTGTGATAAGTAACCTATCAGACATTATTTTCATATTATATTGAATTCTGATGTCATAAAATAAATTTTGAAGTGAAAATCTATTGTGAAGATATAAAAATTATTGTGATGTCATAAAGTTACCATTGCTATAATCAATTGTGATCATTGAAAAAAACCTCATGATATCATAACTCAGGTATGATAAACCATTATGATATAATAAATCTACCATTTTGATAATATAGTCAATTATGAGGTCATTATCACCACTTTGAGATCATAAACTTAGTATTGTGACTTCAGTATCAGTTGTTATGTCATAGAATACTATTATGATGTTATCATAAATTGTGATGTCACAGAAACCCTTGTGATGTAACAACCCAAAATTTCATGACATAAAAACCATCATGCTGTTATAAAGCTACAATTGTTATGTCACAATTAATTGTAATTTTGTAAAATCACATTTGTAATGAATATATAATAATCTACCATTGTGATAAACTAAACCTACCCTTTAATGTCACAATCAACTGTGAAGTTACAAAACAATTATAGCCTCATAAGTTGAACTTGTGACATCAAATCAATTGAGGTGTCATAAAATACCATTATATAATAATTAATAGTGATATAAAATCTATTGTGATGTCATAAACCAAAATTTTACATTTAAACTCTGGTGATGATATGGGCACTGGGTTCTAGTCCCGGTTGCCACTGTTCCAGTCCAGCTCTCTGCTGTGCCCGGGAGGGCAGTGGAGGATGGCGTAAGTGCTCTGTCTCTCTCTCTGTCTATAACTCTACCTGTCAAATAAAAAAAAAATCTCTGGTGATGTTATAAAGCTACCATTGTTTTGTCATAATCAATGGCGAGCTCACAAAAATCATGTCATCATCAACTCAAATGTTACAAACCACCATTGTTATATTCATAAACCTATAACTGTGATGTCATAAATAATTCTGAACCATTGTGATGTAAACCTACCATTTTTAAATACTAATGAATTGTGATGTCATAAACCACTATTTTGGTATATGTGGTATCATATGCCATAAAACAGCAATTGTAATTTTATAAACCAACTGCACTGATGCTGTAATCAATTATAAAGTTACAAAAACCATTGTGACGTCATAAATCAATCATGTGGTGTCATGATCATAAATACCATTATGATATCATGAGCACTGTGATGACATAAATATTGTGATATCATAAACCATAACAGTTTTATAATAATTATGAGGTTATGAAAATAATTCTGTCATATACCAATATCCTGATGCTATAAATGTACCATTTTTGTCATAAATCATCCATTGTGTTGCCATAATTAATTTTGAAGTCTAAAAATTTTTGACATCATAAACATGAATGTGATGTCATAATCATATGTGGTGTTATAATATACCACCATGTTGTTATAAATCCATATTTTACTATCATACTCAATTTTGAAGTCATAAAACAATTGTGATTAGCCAACAATTCTGTTGTTATAATCAATAGGGATGACATAAACCATCATTGTGATGCCATAAGCTTCCATTATGATGTCATAACACATGCTATCAATGTGATGTTATAATCCAGGGTGTTGGCATAAAAACTCTTCTTATGTAATCAGCTGGGATTGATAAATAATTGTTGTATCAGAAACCTACATTGTGGTTTGATAATCAATTGTGGAGTCACAAAAACCATTGTGATGTCAAAATTAATTGATGTCATAAATAACCATTGCAGTATCATAATCAATTGTAATGCTATAAACCATTATGATGTCATAATACTGTCCTGATTTCATATAAATTTTAGTTTCATAAACAGCCATGATGCTATAATTAATTACAATGTCACAAACTATTGTGATGTCATAAATCAATATAGAGATGACAGAACTATACATTGTTGCCATAAATCTACAATTGTTGTGTCATAATCAATTGTGATTTTGTATATAGCCATGTGATGCCATAAGCAACTGGGATATAATAAACAAACATTGTGGTATCATAAACCAAATATTTGATCTCATAATCAAAAGTGAAATCTGAAAAATACTGTGGCATTATAAAGCTGCTATGATGTTATCAATTGTGACATCATTAAAGCACTGTGATATTATAAAGCTACCATTTTCATGTCATAATAAATCATGATGTAAAAATTCTTGTGATTACATAATCAACTGGGATGTCATAATTCACCATTGTTATATCATAAAGATAATATGGTGATATAATAATCAATTCTGACATAGTAAACCACCATTGTGATGTGATAATAAATTGTGACATAGTAAAAAAATTGTGATATCATAAACCAATATTATGATGCAATAAACCAAAAATTATCCTATCATAAATTGTGATGCTATGACCAACTGTGAAGTCTTAAAAATTATTGTGATGCCATGAACCTATAATTGTGATGATGACATCACAATAGAAGACTTAAGACATCACAATGGTTTTAATAATAGGTTTTTACAAAAATGGTGGTTTAGGACATCACAATTGATTGTGACATTATAATAGTAGGTTTATTAAATCACAGTTGATTATGATATGATAACACAATGTGCTGTGATATAACCTTGTAGGGTTACAGCATTGCAATATTGATTTATGACATCACAATTGTTTCTATGACATTACAATATTAATATTGACCACATATCACAAAATTGATATTGACCTCACATGGGTGTTTACTAGATCACAATTGATTATGACATCACAGTAGATTTATGCTTGTAATACTTTCAAAATAGATACTCATTTTAAATTCATTTTGTGATGCTACAATTGATTATGATATCAGAACATTAGGTTTGATGTCACAATGATAGGTTTATGATGTCACAATGGATTTAGAACTTTACAATTAATCATGACATCACAACAGTTGGATTTATCACAATGGTTTGCTTATGGCAAACCATTCGTTGGGACATTGTCATGTTTTATGATATCTCAGTGGTAGCATATGACATCACAATTGATTATGACATCACAATGTTATGTGTTTGAAGTTTATGATATGACAGTGATGGTTTATCACATCCTGATTGATTATTTCACAGCAAATTTTATGTCATAATTGATTATATAACAGTTGTAGCTTTATGACATTGCAATGGATTTTTATGACACTGCACTAAATTTGTGACTTAAATATTATTTTTATGATGGCTCAATTCATTATAAAATCATTATGGTGGTTCAGGAAATCACAATTGATTAAACAATGGTATTATGACATCTAATGAATTATAACATGATGATTGTAGTTTATGACATTATAAATGATATCACAATGTGTATTTTTATGCATCACCATTTTAATGAGTTCATGATTATTGCATCAAAATGGTACATATTTAACAAAAATGTTGGATTGTGTGGCATAAATACTGGTTTGTGACATCACAATGATTGTTAAAATATCAAAATTAAATATGATATTACAACAATATATGATATTATGTCAACAAAAGGTTGGCATATGACATCACAATAGATTATTGAAGTTACAATCAATTAAGACATAACACTGCTTATGACACCCCAGTTGACTGTTACATCACAATGGTAGATTTATGATTTCACAATGATTTTTATGATTTTGATTATGACATATACAATGTCATGTAACATCACAGTGATTTTTATATCATCCTATTATTGGTTTATGACATCAAAATTCATAACATCAAAATGAAGTTTTATGGTTTTGTAATTATGACATCAAATCTTGGTTTTATGTCACAAGATGTTTATGATATCACAGGAGTTTCTTATGATGTTTCACTTCTGTATGACAACACAAGGTTTTTTCAGGCAGTTTGGGACAGTTTTGGACAGTTTCAGACAGTTTGGTAGTTTGGGACCAGTGCTGTAGTGCAGAAAGTTACACAACTTGTTGCAATTCTGGCATCCCATATGGCACTGGTTTGAGTCTTGGATGCTCCAGTTCCAATCCAGCTCCCTGCTAATGTGCAAGGAGAATCAGTGGATAATAGCTGAAGTCCCTGAGCCCCTGCAACCACTCGAGAGACCTGAAAAAATTTCCTGGTTTCTGGCTTTATCTGGCATAGACTCACTTTTTGTGGCCATTTGGGAAGTGAACCAGCAGATGGAGGATTTCTCTTTCTCTGTCTCTCTAACTCTGCCTTTCAAATAAATAAGTAAATCTTTACAAATGGTAGATTATGACTCACAATGTTATTTTATGTCCTTACAATTGATTTTGACCTCTCAATGGCCTTTATTATGTCACAATTCATTATAACATCATAATAGCAGTTTCAGGACATCACAATGGAGTTCTATGATATCACAGTTGATCATGATATCAGAATGATTGGTTTATATTGTCATAGTTTGACTCCATAATTCATTATGATACCACAATGGTTAACTTATGACATTATTATGGTACTTCATGGCATCAGAATATTGGTATATAACATGATGATTCTTTTCATATAATAATTGATTTTTTGCATCAGAGTAGTGGTTTATGTTGGACTTAACCCTAATGATAGAGTTAAAAACGTGCCAAGGGATTCCAATTCAATCCCATCAAGGTGGCATGTACCAATGCCATCTCACTAGTCAAAGTGATCAGTTTAAGTTCATAATTGATCATAATGATAGGATTAAGAGTCAAAGGGATCACATAAACAAGACTAGTGTCTGCTAATACTAACTGATAGAATTAAAAAGGAGAGAACAATCCAACATGGGAAGCGGGATACACAGCAGACTCATAGAATGGCAGATGTCCTAAACAGCACTGTGGCCTCAGAATCAGCCCTTAGGGCATTCTGATCTGGCTAAAAAGTCCATGAGAGTTTCTCATGCATGGAAAGCCAAGACACTGTGGCAAGAAATGACCTAAATGAAAGATCTCTGTGAGATCCCAGGGGAAAGAACAGGCCATCAAAGAAAGGAGGTACCTTTCTCTAAAGGGAGGAGAGAACTCCCACTTTGACTATGGACTTGTCTAAATAAGATCAGAGTTGGTGAACTCAAGAGGTTTCCATAGCCTTGGCAGCTCATGATAAGAGCCTAGGGTTATTACTGACATCATCAATAAGAGTGTTAATTGTTAACAATGGGAATCACTGTGCACCTGCTCCCCATGTAGGACCTCTGTCCTTAATGTGTTGTGCTATGTGAATTAAAGGTAAAACCACTACTCAAACAGGACTCAATACTTTGTATGTCTGTGTGGGTGCAAACTGTTGAAATCTTTACTTAGCAAATACTAAGTAGATCTTTTGTATATAAAGATAATTGAAAATGAATTATGATGAAGAATGGGATGGGAGAGGGAGTGGGAGATGGGATGGTTGTGGGTGGGAGGGAGGTCATGGGGGGGAAAATCCACTATAATCCAAAAGTTATACTTTGGAAATTTATATTTATTAAATAAAAGTTAAAAACATATGTATATACATAGATATATGTAAATAAAATCACTTTAGATATTAAAAATAGTGGTTTATGAATTTACAATCAATTATGACATCATAACTGTGGTTTATGTTCTCACAGAGGTTTTTATGAGTTCACAGTTGATTATGACATCACATTGTTTGGTTTATGATATAACAATGTTGTTTTATCCCATCCCCATAGATTATGACATTACAAAGATTTTTACCAGATCACATCTATTACTTGATGATATGGGTCTATGAAAGCACAATGGCTTATTATATTATCACAATATTACTTCAACATGTGTTATGGCAACACAATAATTGGTTTATAACCTCACAATTTTATATTAATGACATAACAACATTGGTATATGATTATATGCCAGAGACCAGCCCCAGCCAGTCCAGGGACCCCAAGGTGTGAGAGGTGCTGGCACTTGAAGAAATGAGAGACACACTCACAGCAAGGCTGATGGCATGGTTCTGGCTTTTGAGCACCAGACTTTATTTTTATATCATAAGCCACATAATGATTCTTTCTTCTTACAATGAAAAGTCTGTTGTCCACTTTTTCTAATTACATTTTCTTTGATTTTCAAGGGCATATTCAGAGCACGGGTTACAGTCACAGACAGGTGTGAGATAACAGGCAGCTCACACAAGCCAAGGCCTCGAGTGCTGCTGAACTGTACAGAAATTGGCTACATAAGTTAGAATAGTACCTTCCTAATCTAATCTTTACTAGAAGCCCCAAGTTCAAAGCAGGTTCTTTTTATAATGTATCCCCTCTTAGCAGTTCTTTCTGTAATTCTTTAATTTTTTATTGTACTTATTTAAAGGTTCACTTAGATCTATTTCACAGTTTTGACATCCTAACCATTGTAGTATTTGTAGCATATATTGAATTAAAGCTTTATTAACATTTATCTTTATTCTAGCATATACCAGAGAGCCTGTTACCTTTTAATTCTTTTCCACAAACAGCTCAACCTTGCATAAAGCATTAACCCTTTCTCCTACACTAATATTCTGCTTGGTTAATATTCTACAAAGCAATGGACATTTTGGGGATAATGAGACTAAGTATTCTTCCCTGAAATTAGGAATACAGCAATCATCAGCAGGACTCTGGATTTCTAATGCAGAGTGTAGCTCCCAACAAACCTAAAACAACCAAGAGGCCCAGAGCTGTCCTTCTCATGCCTTGCTGAGACTGACCTGCTGTGACCTTGTCAGCCAGCCAAAGTTGCCTTGGCCTCCTCAATTATCACTATAGCTTTTATGATCTCATGATTGATTATAACTTCACAGTAGTAGCTTATGCCATTAGAACTGATTATAACATCACAATGGTCATTTATGTCATCACAACAATGGTCTATGGCATCACAATTAAATGTCACAGTTGTGAGTATATGACACTGCAATAAATTTATGACTTTGTAATTGATTTTTGACATCATAGCAGCTGGTTTATGACATCACAATAATTGGCTTCTGGTGACACAATGTTAATTTATAAATTCACAATGGTTTTTATGATATCACAACTAGTATGATGTCACAGTGGTGGTTTATGGCATCACACTACATAATACCTTTAATGTGATAATGTTTTTGTGAATTCACAATTTATTAGGACATCACAATGGTATGTTTACGATATAATGATGGTGGTTTATCATATTCCAGTTGATTGTGACATCACAAGGATTTTTATACAACGGTATTGACTTATGACTTTACAATTGATTTATGATATCACAACTGATTTCCTTTTTTGATTATTTTAAGGAATACAACTTCATACATTCAATATATACAGATCTGGAAACATGATGCTCTTCCAATCCTACATCGCTCCTACACATACTCCCACATTTCTTCCTCCTCTCTCTTCCTTTCCTTTCTCATTCTTATTTTTTTATAGAGATTAATTTTAAGTTAACTTTTATACTCATAAGATTATCCCTACACTAAGTAGAGAGTAAACTGATTAATATGAAGAATAAAAGAAGTAAAGAACAAAAACAGGAAAAGTATTGTTCCCTAACAATCAAGGCAAGGGCTGTTCAAAATCAATAGATCTTGAAGTTTCAGTACTCCATTAGTTACCACAGATCAGAGAGACAGTATGGTATTTGATTTTTGTGGCTGGCTAATTTCACTAAGTAAAATGGTTTCCAGTTATATCTATTTTGTTGCAAATGAAAAGACTTCATTTTTCTTACCACAGTGCATTATTCCATAGTGTATATACCATAATTTTTTTATCCACAGTTGATGGACATCCGGGTTGATTCCATATCTTAGCTATTGTAAATTGAGCTGAAATTAACATGGGGATACACATAACTCTTCCAAATGCTGGTTTCACTTCTCATGGATAAATACCCAGGGCTGGGATGGCTGGATCATGTGGTAGGTCTATATTCAGCTTTCTGAGCTATCTCCATACAGTATTGCACAGTGGCTTTAACAGTTTGCATTCCAACCAACAGTGGATTAAGACACCCTTCTCCCCACACCCTTGCCAGCATTTGTTGTTTTTTTGATTTCTCCATTATAATGGAGGTGAGGTGAAACCTCATTGTGCTTTTGATTTACATTTCCCTGATGCCAAGCAATACTGAGGATTTTTTTCATGTGTCTATGGCCATTTGAATTTCCTTTCTTCAAAAATGTCTGTTCAGGTACTTTGCCCTTTTTTAAATTGCATTGTTTGTTCTGTAGTTGTTGAGTTTCTTGAGCTCTTTATAGAATCTGGAAGTTAATTTTTTGTCCATTGCATTGTTTGCAAATATTTTCTCCCATTCTGTTGGTTGCCTCTTCAAGGAGACTTCCAAGAAGTATTTCCCTATGCCAATGTTTTGTAGGGTTTCCCCAATATTCTCTAGTAATTTGATGGTATCACTTCATAGATTGAGGTCTGTGATTCATTTTGAGTGGATTTTTGTGTAAGCTGTAAGGCAGGACTCTTGCTTCATACTTCTCTATGTAAAGAACCAATTTTCCCAGCAGCATTTTTTGAAGAGACAGTCTTGGCTTAAGGAGTTGATTTTTGCTCCTTTTTCAAAGATAAGTTGATTGTAGATGTGTGGCTTGATTTTTTTCTGTGGTTTCAATTATGTTCCTTTGTTCTACAAGATGTTTTAAAGGCAGTACCAGGTTCTTTTGATTAGAACTGCCCTGTAATATGCCTTCAGTCTAGTATTGTGATGCCTCAGGCTTTATTTATTTATTTATTGACAGAGTTAGACAGAGAGAGAGAGAGAGAGAGAGAGAGAGAGAGAGAGAAAGGTCTTCCTTCTGTTGGTTCATCCATCAAATGGCCGCTATGGCTGGTATTGAAGCCAGGAGCAAGGTGCTTCTTCCTGGTCTCCCATGTGGGTGCAGGGCCCAAGCATTGGGCCATCCTCCACTGCCTTCCCGGGCCACAGCAGAAAGCTGGACTAGAAGAGGAGCAACCAGGACATAATCTGGTGCCCCAAGTGGGACTAAAACCGGGGTGCTGGAGCCGCAGGTGGAGGATTAGCCTAGGGAGCTGCAGTACCAGCCTTAAGCTTTATTTTTGTTGTTCAAGAGCACTTTAGCTATTAAGGGTCTCTTGTGTTTCCATATCAATTTTAGAAATTTTGAGAATAAATTCTCTAAAAATTGTGAGACTAATTACTTAGAATAGTTATTTTTTTAAAATTTTTATTTAATAAATATAAATTTCCAAAGTACAACATTTGGATTATAGTGGCTTTTTCCCCCCTTAACCTCCCTCTCACCTGAAACCATCCCATCCCCCACTCCCTCTCCCATCCCATTCACATTAAGATTCATTTTCAATTATCTTTATATACAGAAGATCAATTTAGTATATACTAAGTAAAGATATCAACAGTTCCCACCCACACAGACACACAACGTATAAAGTACTGTTTGAGTACTAGTTATGCCATTAATTCACATAAGGACAGAGTTAAGGACAGTTATGTCTTAATTCACATTAAGGACAGAGATCCTACATGGGGAGTCAGTGCACAGTGACTCCTGTTGTTGATTTAACAATTGACATTCTTATTTATGACATCAGTAATCACCCTAGGCTATTGTCATGAGCTGCCAAAGCTATGGAAACCTCTTGAGTTCACCAACTCTGATCTTATTTAGACAAGGCCATAGTCAAAGTAGAAGTTCTCTCCTCCATTCAGAGAAAGGTACATCCTTTCTTTGATGGCCTGTTCTTTCCCCTGGGATCTCACACACAGAGATCTTTCATTTAGGTCATTTTTTTTTGCCACACTGTCTTGGCTTTCCATGCCTGAAATACTCTCATGGATTTTTACCCGGATCCAAATGTCTTGGGGGCTAATTCTAAGGCCAGAATGCTGTTTAGGACATCTGCCATTCTATGAGTCTGCTGTGTATCCCGCTTCCCATGTTGGATTGTTCTCTCCTTTTTTTTTTATTTTTTGACAGGCAGAGTGGACAGTGAGAGAGAGACAGAGAGAAAGGTCTTCCTTTTTGCCGTTGGTTCACCCTCCAATGGCCGCCGTGGTAGCGCGCTGCGGCCAGCGCACCGCACTGATCCAATGGCAGGAGCCAGGTGCTTATCCTGGTCTCCCATGGGGTGCAGGGCCCAAGGACTTGGGCCATCCTCCACTTCACTCCCTGGCCACAGCAGAGAGCTGGCCTGGAAGAGGGGCAACCGGGACAGGATTGGTGCCCCAACCGGGACTAGAACCCTGTGTGCCGGCGCCGGCCGTTCTCTCCTTTTTAATTCTATCAGTTAGTATTAGCAGACACTAGTCTTGTTTATGTGATCCCTTTGACTCTTAATCCTATCATTATGATCAATTATGAACTTAAACTGATCACTTTGACTAGTGAGATGGCATTGGTACATGCCACCTTGATGGGATTGAATTGGAATCCCCTGGTACATTTCTAACTCTACCATTAGGGGTAAGTACAATAGAGCATGTTGCAAAATGTACATCTCCTCCCTCTCGTATTGCCACTCTTATATTTAACATGAATCACTTTTCAGTTAAACACCTAAACACCTAAAAATAATTGTGTGTTAATTAAAGAGTTCAACCAATGTTATTAAGTAGAACAAAAAAGTAGTAAAAGGAATAAAGTTATTCCTCAACAGTCAGGACAAGGGCTGATCAAGTCATTGTTTCTCATGGTGTCTATTTCACTTCAACAGGTTTTCTTTTAGGTGCTCAGTTAGTTGTCACCGATCAGGGAGAAAATATGATATATGTCCCTTTGGGACTGGCTTATTTCACTCAGCATGATGTTTTCCACATTCCTCCATTTTATTGCAAATCACCAGATTTCATTTTTTTCCTGCTGTATAGTATTCTTTTTTTTTTTTGCTTCTTTTTTTTTTATTAAACTTTTATTTAATGAATATAAATTTCCAAAGTATAGCTTATGGGTTACAATGGCTTCCCCCCTCCCATAACTTCCCTCCCGCCCGCAACCCTCCCCCCTCCCGCTCCCTTTCCCCTTCCATTCGTGTAAAGATTCATTTTCAATTCTTTTTGTACACAGAAGATCAGTTTAGTATATATTAGGTAAAGATTTCAACATTTTGCCCATATAGCAACATCAAGTGAAAAAACTACCATTGGATTACTAATTATAGCATAAAATAGCAATGTACAGCACATTAAAGACAGAGATCCTACATAATTTTTTTTTTCAAAATAATTAATTTTCTATGCCTTTTCCATTTTAACACCAGGTTGTTGTTTTTTTTTTTTTTTTCATTTCCAATTCTCTTTATACACAGAAGATCACTTCAGTATATAATTAGCAAAGACCTCATCAGTCTGCGCCCACACAGAAACGCACAGTATAAAAATACTGTTTCAGTACCAGTCGTAGCATCACTTGGCTTTAGACGACACATTGGGGACAGATCCCGCATGGGGTGTAAGTACACAGTGACTCCTGTTGCTGACTTAACAATTTGACACTCCTGTTCATGGCGTCAGTAATCTCCCTGGGCTCTAGTCATGAGTTGCAAGGGCTATGGAAGCCTTTAGGGTTCGCTGACTTTGATCTTATTCCGATAGGGTCATAGTCAAAGTGGATGTTCTCTTCTCCCTTCGGAGAAGGGTACCTCCTTCTTTGATGGCCCCGTTCTTTCCACTGGGATCTCACTCACAGAGATCATTCACTTAGGTCTTTTTTTTTTCCCATGGTATCTTGGCTTTCCATGCCTGCTATACTCTCATGGGCTCTTCAGCCAGATCTGAATGCCCTGAGGGCTGATTCTGAGGCCAGAGTGTTGTTTAGGACATCTGCCATCCTATGAGTCTGCTGTGTATCCCACTTCCCATGTTGGATCTTTCCCTCCCTTTTTGATTCTATCAGTATTAGCAGATACCTATCTTGTTTGTGTGATCTCTTTGACTCCCAGACCTATCAGAGCTATCAATTGTGAGCTGAAATTGATCACTTGGACTAGTGCGATGGCATTGGTACATGCCATCTTGATGGAATTGTGTTGGAATCCCCTGCACTTTTCTAACTCCACCATTTGCGGCCAGTCCGATTGAGCATGTTCCTAATTGTTCACCTCCTCCCTCTCTTTTTCCACTCTTAGATTTAACAGGGATCACTTTTCAGTTAAAATTTAAACACCTGAGAATAATTGTGTGTTAATTACTGAGTTCAACCAATAGTACTAGAACAACAACAACAACAACGAATACTAAAAAGGATAGAGTATTACATTGTACATCTAAAGTCAGGACAGGAGCTGATCAGTTCATTGTTGCTTATAGTGTCCATTTCACTTAACAGGTTTTCTCTTTGGCGCTCAGTTGTCACCGATCAGGGAAAACAAATGATATTTTTCTCTTTGGGACTGGCTTAATTCACTGCTGTATAGTATTCTATAGAGTACATATCCCATAATTTCCAGGTCTTAGCTATTTTGAATTGAGCTGCAATAAACATTGAGCTGCAGACAGGTTTTTTATTTGGCAATTTAAATTTCTTGTGTAAATTCCAAGGAGTGGGATGGCTGTGTTGTATGGTAGGGTTATATTCAGGTTTCTGAGGAATATCCAAACTGACTTCCATAGTGGCTTTACCAGTTTGCCTTCCCACCAACAGAGGGTTAGTGTCTATTTTTCCCCACCTACTCACCAGCAACTGGGTAGATTTCTGTATGTAAGCCTTTCTAACTGCGGTGAGGTGAAACCACATTGTGGCTTTGATTTTCATTTCTCTGATTGCTAGTGATCCTGAACATTTTTACATGTGTCTGTTGGCCATTTGGATTTCCTCTTTTGAAAAATGTCTATTGAGGTCCTTGACACATCTCTTAAATGGGTTGTTTGCTTTTTTGTTGTGGAGTTTCTTGATCTCTTTGTAGATTCTGGTTAAACCTTTGTCTGTTGCATAGTTTGCAAATATTTTTTCTGTTGGTTGCTTCTTCACTTTCCTGACTGTTTCTTTTGCAGTACAGAAACTTCTCAATTTGATGCAATCCCAGTTGTTAATTTTGGCTTTGACTGCCTGTTCCTCCAGGGTTTTTTTCTAAGAAGTCTTTGCCTGTGCCTATATCTTACAGGGTTTCCCCAGTGTTCTCTAATAATCTGATGGTGTCAGGGTATAGATTTATATCTTTTATACATGTTGAGTGGATTTTTGTATAAGCTGTAAGGTAGGGGACTTTCTTCATGCTTCATATGTGGAAATCCAGTTTTCCCAGCAACATTTGTTGAATAGACTGTCCTTGCTCCAGAAATTGGTTTTAGATCCTTGATCAAATATAAGTTGGCTGTAGCTGTTTTGATTCATTTCTGGTGTTTCTATTCTGTTCCATTAGTCTATCCATCTGTTTCTGTACCAGTACCATGCTCTTTTGATTATAACTGCCCTTTAGTATGTTCTGTAATCTGGTATTGTGATACCTCTGGCTTTGTTTTTGTTGTACAAGATTGCTTTAGCTATTCGAAGTCTCCTATGCCTGCATATGAATTTCAGCATCATTTTTTCCAGATCTGAGAAGAATGTCTTTGGTATTTTGATTGGTATCACATTGAATCTATAAATTGCTTTTGGGAGAATGGACATTTTGATGATATTGATCCTTCCATTCAGAAACATGGCCACCAATACAAAATAAGGTAAAAGAAGGAAATCTCTTAGTAAAAGTTCAAAGGAAGTTCAATGTATGCATTAGGAATATCTTTGGAAAAATGGCAGGGCAAAGTCATTACCTATTGTCACCTTGATTGTAAATGGCCTCAACTCCTCAGGGAAAAGGCACAGACTTTGTTAAAAAACAAAAGCCATCTATTTGCTACCTACAAGAAACATATCTTACCAACAAAGATGCACGCAGACTAAAAATGAATGAGTGGAAAAAGATTTTCCATGCCAACAGAAAGCAAAATACAGCTGACATAGCCATCTTAATATCAGACACTAGCTTTTTTTTGACAGGCAGAGTGGATAGTGAGAGAGACAGAGAGAAAGGTCTTCCTTTTTGCCGTTGGGTCACCCTCCAATGGCCGCTGTGGCCGGCGCATCATGCTGATCCAAAGCCAGGAGCCAGGTGCTTCACCCGGTCTCCCATGCGGGTGCAGGACCCAAGGACTTGGGCCATCCTCCACTGCCTTCCCGGGCCATAGCAGAGAGCTGGCCTGGAAGAGGGGCAACTGGGATGGAATCTGGCGCCCCAACCAGGACTAGTACCCGGTGTGCCGGCACCACAAGACAGAGGATTAGCCTGTTAAGCCACGGCGCTGGCCCAGACAGTAGCTTTTAACACAAAAACTGTTAATGAGACAAAGAAGGGCATTATGTATTGAATAAAGGATCAATTCTACAGGAAGATGTAACTATTATAAACATATATGCACGAAATTACAGGGAACCTAGCTGTTTAAAACAAATGTTAGGGCCGGCGCTGCAGCTCAATAGGCTAATCCTCCGCCTCGTGGTGCCAGCACACCGGGTTCTAGTTCCAGTCAGGGGGCCGGATTCTGTCCTGGTTGTCCCTCTTCCAGGCCAGCTCTCTGCTGTGGCCCAGGAAGGCAGTGGAGGATGGCCCAAGTGCTTTGGCCCTGCACATGCATGGGAGACCAGGAGAAGCACCTGGCTCCTACCTTTGGATCAGCACAGTGCACCAGCCATGGTGGCCATTGGAGGGTGAACCAACGGTAATAGGAAGACCTTTCTCTCTGTTTCTCTCTTTCACTGTCCACTCTGCCTGTCAAAAAAAAAAACATAAAAAAATTTAAAAAGCACAAATGTTAAAAGATTTAAAGTGTGACTTAGACTCCAATACAATATTATTGAGGGGTTTCAATACTCCACTTTCAGCAATGGATAGATGAACCAGAAAGAAAATCATCAAGGAAACAGCAGATTTAATTGGCACTGTAAACCAAATGGACCTTACAGATATCTACAGAACTTTTCATCCTACAGTTGCAGAATACACATTCTTCTCAGTAGTGCATGGAAGTTGCTCTAGGATTGACTACATACTAGGTCATAAAACAATTCTCAGCAAATCAAAAAAAAAATCAGAATCATACCAATAATCTTCTCAGACCACAATGGAATGAAGCTGGAACTCAGCAACTCAAGAATCTCTAGAGCATATGCAGACACATGGAGACTGAACAACGTGCTCCTGAATGAACAATGGGTGAAAAAAGAAATCAAAACAGAAATCAAAAATGTCCTGGAAACAAATGAAGACAGCACAACATTTTCAAAACTTATGGGATACAGCAAAAGCAGTCTTAAAGAAAAGTTTATTGCAATAGGTGCCTAAAATGAGAAATTTAAAAGACAACAAATAAATGAGCTATCAATATATCTTAGGGGTCTAGGAAAACAACAAACCAATCACCAAACTAGTAGGATAAAAGAAATAATTAAAATTAGAGAAGATATCAACAAAATTGGATACAAAAATTACAAAAGATCAGCAAATCATAGAGCTGGTTTTTTGAAACAAACAAAACACACACACACACACACAAATTGAATTGACACACCGTTGGCCCAACTACCAAAAAGAAGGTATAGAGAAGACCCAAATAAAAAAAAATAAAATAATTGATGAAAAGAAATGTAACAATGGACACCACAGAAATAGTCATCAGAAATTACTACAAAGAGTTGTATGCCAACAAACTGGGAAATCTATCGGAAATGGATAGATTCCTGGACACAAAAAAACCTACATAAATTGAGCCATGAAGACATAGAAAACATAAACAGACCTATAGCCCAGACAAAAAAAATGAACCGGCTGGCTCCGCGGCTCACTTGGCTAATCCTCCGCCTTGTGGTGCCGGCACACCGGGTTCTAGTCCCGGTTGGGGCGCCGGATTCTGTCCCGGTTGCCCCTCTTCCAGGCCAGCTCTCTGCTATGGCCCGGGAAGGCAGTGGAGGATGGCCCAAGTCCTTGGGTCCTGCACCCGCATGGGAGACCGGGTGAAGCACCTGGCTCCTGGCTTCGGATCAGCGCAGTGCGCCGGCCGCAGTGGCCATTGGAGGGTGACCCAATGGCAAAAAGGAAGACCTTTCTCTCTGTCTCTCTCTCTCTCTCTCACTATCCACTCTGCCTGTCAAAAAAAAAAAAATGAACCAATATTAAAGGCCCTCCCAACAAAGTAAAGCCCAGAACTGGATGGCTTCAATGATGAATCTATCAGACATTTGAAGAACTAACTCCAGTACTTCTCCAGCTATTCAAAACAATTGAAAGAGAGGGAAATCCTCCCGTGTCCTTTCTACTAAGCTAGCATCACCTTAATTCCTAAACCTGAAAAAGATGCAGTAGAGGAAAAGAATTAAAAACCAATTTCCCTGATGAACATAGACACAAAAATCCTAAACAAAATTCTAGCCAGTAGAATCCATAATGCAACATAAAGGTCATCTACGCAGACCCAGTGGGATTTATCCCTGGTACGAAGGGATGGTCCAACATTCACAAATCTGTCAATGTGATACACCACAATTACAAACTGCAGAAGAAAAATCATAGATTGGGGCTGGCGCCATGGCTCACTTGGTTAATCCTCTGCCTGTTTCACCAGCATCCAATATAGGCACCAGTTTCTAGTCCTGGTTGCCCCTCTTCCAGTCCAGCTCTCTGCTGAGGCCTGGTAGGGCAGTGGAGGATGGTCCACGTGTTTGGGCCTCTGCACCCACATGGGATACCAGGATGAAGCAGCTGGCTCCTAGCTTCAGATCAGCACAGCCACCAGCCGTGGCAGCCATTTGGGGAGTGAACAAACATAAGGTAGACCTTTCTCTCTGTCTCTCTATCTTACTGTCTATAACTCTACCTGTCAAATAAAAAATATGATTATCTCAATAGATTTGGAGATGTCTTTCAGCATTCTTCTGATCAATATTAAAAAGTAACACAAATGACCCAACAGTAAAATGAGGCACAACACGAAGAAAATGAAGCCCAGAGGCCGCCGCACAGAGCTGTGACTCACTGAAGCAGTTACTGTACCGAGAGCTCCAGCAGGGATCCATCAGGGGGACAGGGCCACAGGAGGGACCCGGCGGGTGCAGGGCAGAGGGGAGAGGCCTCCCGCCTGGGGAGGTGGAGTCCGACCTGCACCCAGGCCTCGCCTCCTGCTGCTCCCACCCAGCACAGCCTGAAGTCAGGGGCCCATTGCTGTGGAGGATGTTGATTGGCTGTGTCCTTTGTGATGTTGTACGCGATCACAGCCATGCACGCTGTCCAATCAGGCACAATGATGTCCACGCTGCGTCATCACACAGGGTCTTGACGTCACAGTCATCTTACAGTTCGACACAGGAGTGAGGTGCTAGGAGAAGGCTCCGCAGGCACGAGGCTCCAGAAGCAAGTCGGGCTCTGTGTCTCTCCACCTTTGATCTCCGGGGGACGCCTAGGAACTGAAAAGTGCGACATAGTGAGTGTGTGCTCCCAGGTGTCCAGAAAGGTGTAAAGCAGAGCCGTGGAAGCTGCTGAGAAGCTGGCAGGACGCGGGCCTCCCAGAGGTCGTCTCCGAATCTGTGGCGCCATAGTGCCCTGGCCCAGCACTTCCTTGGTCCCCTGAGACCCGGGGTCGGGGTCTGGACTGGCACCCGGGACCCCTGACGCCCTGCGGCTTCCCTGCTCTCAGCGACTTCTCGGCCCAGAGCCATCCCCGGGCAGCTGTGTGTTTCTGTAAGTTTAGGGATTCAAAATTAGCCATTCACTTTAAATTTACCATGCATTAGGTTGAGACCCTGTTATCTTGGCTCTAAGATTATTGAAATCAGTGGCATACAATTTCCTTGATTTAAGAGGGTACAAATTTTCTGTAGTTTAATTGTTTATTTAGGGCTGTTTTTATCTATGTTGGTTGCATCCCCTTTTGGCCTTATTTCTGCTTCTACTAAGCTTGCCATGGGTACACCCAATAGTCAGTATACCACATATATAAAATTGTCACATTTCTCTGTTTTTCATATTGTATTTGAATTTGTTTACTGAGTAAATAGTAATCTAACTTGTGCCAGTTCTAGTGCAGGAAACTTAAGGCTATCATGATTTTCTTTATCATTGATAGGCCATCAACTCTCCAATTCTTGGTAGTTGTCCATACAAATTTTATGTTCACAATAACTGATAACATTCTAGGGTTGTTCAATCAGTCTCATTAGCTGGGGTGTTCATTTTTAGCCTGACATACATTCATGGAACTTGAAATCAACCATTTACTTTGGAAATTTAGGTAAATATTTCTGATCTTTAATTTCATTGAACTTGCTCTTTTTCACAAATATTCAAGTCTAGGCTAATCCCAGCCCTGGGAACCCGTGGCCATGATGATTTAAATTTTTATTGTGAGATCACCATCACACCCAACATTCTATAAGTTGTCCTGGAAACTGTCAGGTATACAATGTCTCAGAGCCATCTTAGCCAAGCATAATCATTCTTTCTTCTCAAGGTAATATGTACATATACATGAAAACATTAATTATAGAACTCTAAATCATTGATTATCCAGTTTTTTGATTTTCAAATTTTCCACTGTGTGCCTAGATCTTGGCACATTAACTGACAATTATGTGGGTAACTGTCAGGATCTTGATGTGGTTTTGATTTCAGGATTGTATATGTCTATCTAATTTTAGATGTTGGTGGAGAGGGAGAGACAGGAACTATGAACTACATCTGGTGCTTACTCCCCATTCTTGTAATGACCAGTAGAAAGATTATTATGGAAATCTAAACTGTACTTTTTAGATAAATTTTATATATATATATAATTAAAGTTTTGCTCTATACACGAATATATAAAAATAAACTATTTTTGTAAACAAGGGCTAATTTTCACAAAAATCTCTTGAATGTGCTTATCACATTATTATTGTTACTATCAATTAATTGAAAACTCACGATATTGAGATATAATTTTTATTCTAAACAATACATCTCTTTGTGTATCTAGTTTTGTCTTTGAGTGTATTCTTATCACCTGTGTAAATGATTAGTAGTCTATTGAAAGCCCATCCAAGAACTAAACCTATCCATATGTTGCTTGGATTTTCTATTGGAAGATCATAAACATACTCAAAATTTTGTTAATTTTTTGGCCACTTTTATGCATATTTCATCAGAAGCATTTTTGGCTCATATTCTCATTCTTCCTTTCTATGTAATATACTTTTAACTTTGGTGGTTTTTGTGAATGTAAAAAAAATCTTTGATTATTAATAATTTTCAAAGTGTAACTGTAGATGCCAGTATCATTCATTTAAGGGTGTTTTTTTTTTTGATAAATGGCATATTTTCCTTACTTATCATTGTTGATTTCTTCTTTTATTTCTCAAGATTAATGCAAATTTAATACATGTTGGTTTACCCAATTCTGTTGTATATGCTTGTTATGCTAGTATTGCTCTTAGATTATTGCTGTCACTTCCAGTAATCAGAGTAAGGCTCCTATCCTAATAGGCACATTCTCTTAATCTTCTTCATTTATTTCTATGACATGTATTCATCATGATGCATTGTATGCTGATCCTAGTACAGAAAAGTGTAGCTAATCCTGGTTAAATTTTTCATTGTGGTTTCATCAATTTGATGGAAATTTTTTATGCTTGTCCATTTTCTTTATACTACTTATTGAACTCTTTTACTTAATTTAGGGCTAACTTTACAAACATGAATTAAAGTGAAAGTAGATCTTTATAAATATTAAAAGTGATAGAGAGAGAGCATGGGCAAAATGGAGTGCAGGGTGAAAAGTATCAGACTATTTCTAAATCAGTATATATGAAATACATGGAACTTGTATAACATAAATAAATTTTAGAAAAAGAAGGAAATTAAAATTACCAAGATTGTGAAGAGAGATTTATGCACAAGGATATTCGCTTGTTACTTCTAGTGGAAACAATGGAAATTAGCCAAAATTTGAACATTGAGAGAATGAGTAAGGAATTAAGGCACCAAAAATATTCCTTGATTTACATTCCTTGATTGTAAAACTTTTCTCAGGGTAAAAATATTTACTGAATTATTGTTCACCAAATTGCTTTACGTCTACAGATACTCTATTATTTATTCTATATTCTAATTACAATCATCAGAATATAATTCACATAATAAAATGTGCATTGTTTTCATTATTGTCTTTATTCACTAGTGTGACCTTTTTATATCATCAGTATCCTACTTGCTTGGCTTTTTCTTATGACATAAACATGATGGAAATTATTTGAATTCTCTTTGCAACTATTTTATGCCACAAATTCTCAGGTCATCTTGACCCAATTTTTCTCAGTTCCCAGAGTATATTTTTTAGCCTACCTGGAATTCCAGAGGACTACCATACAACCCAGCCATCGCACTCCTTGGAATTTACACAAAAGAAATTAAATTGGCAAATAAAAGAGCTGTCTGCACCTCAATGTTTATTGCAGCTCAATTCATAATAGCTAAGACATGGAATCAGCCTAAATGCCCATCAACAGTAGACTGGATAAAGAAATTATGGGACATGTATTCTATAGAATACTATACAACAGTAAAAAAAATGAAATCCACTCATTTTCAACAAAATGGAGGAATGTGGAAAACATCATGCTGAGTGAAATAAGCCAGTCCCAAAGGGACAAATATCATATGTTCTCTCTGATCAGTGACAACTAACTGAGCACCTAAGAGAAAACCTGTTGAAGTGAAATAGACACCATGAGAAACAATGACTTGATCAGCCCTTGTCCTGACTGTTGAGGAATAACTTACTACTTTGTTCCTTTTAGTACTTTTTTGTTCTACTCAATACTATTTGAACTCTTTAATTAACACACAATTATTCTTAGGTGTTTAAATTTAACTGAAAAGTGATCCCTGTTAAATTTAAGAGTGGAAATAAGTCAGGGAAGAGATATACAGTTTGGGACATGCTCAAATGGACTTACCCCTAATGGTAGAGTTAGAAATATGCCAGGCGATTCCAATTCAATCCCATCAAGGTGGCATGTACCAATGCCATCTCACTAGTCAAAGTGACCAGTTTAAGTTCATAATTGATCATAATGATAGGACTAAGAGTCAAAGGGATTACATAAACAAGACTAGTGTCTGCTAATACTAACTAATAGAATTAAAAAGGAGAGAACGATCCAACATGGGAAGCGGGATACACAGCAGACTCATAGAATGGCAGATGTCCTAAACAGCACTGTGGCATCAGAATCAGCCCTTAAAGCATTTGGACATGGGTAAAAAGTCCATGAGAGTATATTAGGCATGGAAAGCCAAGACATTGTGGTAAAAAATATATATGACTTAAATGAAAGATCTCTGTGAGTGAGATCCCAGTGGAAAGTATGGCCATCAAAGAAGGGAGGTACCTTTCTCTGAAGGGAGGAAAGAACTTCCACTTTGACTATGGCCTTGTCTAAATAAGATCAGAGTTGGTGAACTCAAGAGGTTTCCATAGCTTTGGCAGCTCATGACAATAGCCTAGGGTGATTACTGATGTCATAAATAAGAATGTCAATTGTTAAATCAACAACAGGAGTCACTGTGCACCTGCTCCCAATATAGGACCTCTGTCCTTAATGTGTTGTATTATGTGAATTAATGGTAAAAGTACTACTAAAACAGTACTCTATACTTTGTGTGTTTGTGTGGGTGCAAACTGTTGAAATCTTAACTTAGTAAAGACTAAGTATATCTTCTGTATATAAAGATAATTGAAAATGAATCTTGATGTGAATGGGATGGGAGAAGGAGCGGGAGATGGGATGGTAGTGGGTAGGAGGGAGGTTATGGGGGGAAAAAGCCACTATAGTCCAAAAGTTGTGTTTTTTAAATTTATATTTATTAAATAAAAGTTAAAAAATTCAAGGGTTTAGATACAATATCTTTCCATCAATGTTTATCTGGTAATTTTCAAAATTTTTGCTTTATTTCCATTCCTTCTCCCTTTATTTTGCATTTTAAAGGGACTTCAATGGACTATTTTTTAAGAAATCTTACATGTGCTTATTTTAGTATCACTCCTATAAAAACAGTTCTGGTCATTTCTATCACAATATATTTGATTTTATTACTGTCACCAGTGTTTACCCTCAGTCAGTACCCAAGTTATAGGCAAGTGTTAGTGTTGTGGTTTACTGTTTTTACTGAGATTGTCTAAGCTTTCTTGTGTACATTCAAGGGCACATGTTTTCAGTACTAACTATGCCCAGTATATTCCTTCACCCATTCAAGTTCATTTTCCTTCACTGTATCTGGATTATGATGAGATTCCTTTTAAATTTGCATTGGAAATATTCCACAGTGTCATTCTAGATACAGTTGTTGTAAAGTTTTCTATTGACTTAAGGAGTGATGTTTTCTTGATTCCAAAACCTGAAGTTCTATATTTACTCTTAGATAAAATTTTAAATGTTTCTTTTTTAAAAGTTTTCTGTTTATTTGAAATGCAGAGAGAGAGAGGGAGAAAGAGAGAGAGAGAGAAAGAGAGAGACTTCCCACCCATTGGATCACTCCCCAAATAACCATAGTGGCCAACACTGGACCAGGATCCAGTAGCTTCTTTCAGATCTCCCACAGTGTGTAACAGTCCAAGTATTTGGACCTTTTCCACTGCTTTCCAAGGTGCATGATAAGGGAACTGGATAGAAGTGGAGGAGCCTAGACTCATTCTATTATGGGTTCTAACAAAATTACTCAATTCTATTGAGAATAATCACATTATATATATTATTTATGAGAATGTGAGTTGTTTTTTCCTTCGTTGTGTCCTAATTACTACTGCCTGTGTATACTATCAGTATCACTGTTTTTACCAATATTAGTACTGTGAATGTGTGGCCATTGAGGTTGGCTTTTTTCCATGTGTGATAATGAAATTATGGAAAATTGTGTGATTTACAATGACATTTCCCAAACAGTTGATTGTACCATTCAGTGCTGGACCAGACCAAGTCCAGGAGCAATGAAATCCATAAGGCCTCTGATATGGGCAGTGTCACGCAGTTAAGAATTTTAGTATCATCTGCTCCCTCACATGCACACTAGAAGTGATCGGGATCCAAAATAGCAGAGCTATGGCCCAAATGGACACTCTGATATGGGATGCATGCCCAGTACACAGTGGGGCATTCTGATGTATCAGGACACCAACCTGTACACTTTTTCTTAGACCAGTGTAACCCTTCACCTTTCCAGGTGATGCATTCTTTGCCTTCTCTGAAGTTTTAAAGGACTAAAAATCAACCTTATATTTTGAAATTAGCAAGTATAATTACTGACACATTCTTTAATATTTTCCTGATAATTGTACTGATGTTTCCTGAATTTAACATTTCGACCTTTTTGTAATCACCTAATTATCATTTAACTGTATATTTTTAACATTTATTTATTTATTTGAAAGGGTTACACAAAGAGAAGGAGAGGCAGAACGAGAGAGAGGACTTCCATACTCTGGTTCACTCCCCAATTGGCTGCAATGGCCGGAGATGCACTGATCTGAAGCCAAGAGCCATGAGCTTCTTCTGGGTCTCCCACAAGGGTGCAGGGGCCCAAGGACTTGGGCCATCTTCTGCTGCTTTCCCAGACCATAGCAGAGAGCTGGATCAGAAGCGGAGCAGTTGGGACTCGAACCAGCTCCCATATAAGATGCTGGCACTGCAAGTGGCAGCTTTACCTGCTATGCCACAATGTCAGCCCCAAAACTTTTATTTTTGTTCCCTCTTTAAAATCATGCTGTGGCACACCCTGGGATATAATACCTTTAAAATGAGTAACGACATTCATGCAGACTATTCTGAAAAGTATGGTTCAGTGCATTAATGGTTCCTGGAGGCTAAATCCAGCTCATTTCTGTTTTTGTAAATAGTTTTATTAGAATACAATTGCATCTATATGTACAGCTTACACATATTTTAGATGACAGCAGAGACATTATGTTCCATGATGTCTAAAATACTTTCTGTTTTTTTAATCTTTTATTTAATGAATATAAATTTCCAAAGTACAGCTTATGGATTACAATGGCTTCCCCCTCCCATAACTTCCCTCCCACCTGCAACCCTCCCCTTTCCCACTCGCTCTCCCCTTCCATTCACATCAAGATTCATTTTCAATTCTCTTTATATACAGAAAATCAGTTTAGTATATATAAAGATTTCAACAGTTTGCCATCACATAGCAACACAAAGTGAAAAAATACTGTTGGAGTACTAGTTATAGCATTAAATAACAGTGTACAGCACATTAAAGACAGAGATCCTACATGATATTTTTTTAAAAAATGATTAATTTTCTATGTAATTTCCAATTTAACACCATTTTTTTTCATTTTCAATTATCTTTATATACAGAAGATTGATTCAGTATATACTAAGTAAAGATTTCATCAGTTTGCACCCACACATAACCACAAAGTGTAAAAATACTGTTTCAGTACTAGCTATATCATTACTTCACATTGGACAACCCATTAAGGACAGATCCCACATGGGACGTAAGTACACAGTGACTCTTGATGTTGATTTAACAATTTAACACTCTTGTTTATGGCATCAGTAATCTCCTTAGGCTCTAGCCATGAGTTGCTGAGGCTATGGAAGCCTTTAGAGTTCACCGACTTCGATCTTATTCTGACAGGGTCATAGTCAAAGTGGAAGTTCTCTCCTCCCTTCAGAGAAAGGTATCTCCTTCTTTGATGGCCCCGTTCTTTCCACTGGGATCACACTCGCTGAGATCCTTCATTTAGGTCTTCTTTTTTTTTTAATACTTTCTACCTGGCTCTTTATAAAAAAGTTTGCCAACACTAGGTTAAGATTAAAGATCTTTGGATATATTTTAATAGGTTTTAGCCAACATTCAGAAATGTTTACAGAGTATATAACATTGTAGGCAAGCCCTCAATTAATTCATTTAAATGTCTATCATTTGAGGATTCATGCATTGGAAACTAAACCCAGAAATATCGTAACTACTCTGTTATATTCTAGGAAAAATCCCCATTGTGTTTTATATATGATACATAGAATACATTAGAAATGTTCTTATCATAGATGTGCATTTGATTTCACAATTTCCAGTGTTTTGTGTAGGATCTAATTCCAGTGAAGTTCTTACAAGATAGAAAGGATGATTTGCTTCAAATTTGAATATATCTTACTAAATTACCCTCTGAAAAATGTATTCATTTCATTTACCAGTAGTGTATGAGAATAATATATTTCCAACCCCAATATTGCTTTCAATAAAGCATTATCAATTTGATTTAAAAATAATTTTTGCTCATTGTATCATTTTTATTAGGGTTTATTTATTTATTTGAAAGTTACAGAGAGAGAGGGAGACACACACAGAGAGAGAAATCTTCCACCTGCTGATTTACTTCTCTCATGTCCTCAATGACCAGGGGTTGGCCAGGCTAAAGATAAGAGCCATAAACTTCCTCAGGATCTTGCACATGCGTTGCAGAGGCCCAAGCCCTGGGCAAACTTTTTCTCCTTTCTTAGGCCATTATCAGGATGTTGGAGCAGATGTGAGCAGCCAGTACACAAACTGGCACTCATATAGGATCCTGGCATCACAATTGGTGACTGTACCTGCTACACCACTAGGCCCTTAATTTAGATTTTTTTAATGATTTAAATCCATTATCTTTTGCAGAACTTCATTGTACAAATTACAGATGTCTCCAGATGTTGCCATGTGTTTGTTCTGAATAAATTCACAACTTGTGTACAGTGAATTAAAATATGAAAGCCAGAATGAAATAAAGATGTTGAAGCCTTTTTTAAATGAAATTCATTGTTCATACACAATAAACTTCATATTTTTCAGGATTTGTTCAGCTGTTAACCTGTTTATATTTTAATTGAGGCAAATAGTATGAGTATCTTTGCAGTTCATTATTTGATTTGCTTAAGCTTACATCAAATATTTGCTATTTCAATATGTTTTATATCTTTGAACTTCTATGGCCTCAGGGCTCCTTCTTTTGTAGTAAGTTATGGTGAGCACTTGAGAGAGAGGGTTATGTATTTGTACGTGAATTATTAGCATAAACATATAACTGTTTTTCACTCCAATTTCTAAAGTGGTAATTCTCATATGTGGTTATATAATCAGTATGGGTCTTTCAAGTCTCTGGATCATTCACGAATAATATATATGTACTTCTAGCATGTAATGCTTACTTTTCTTTTACTTATTTCTGTTTCATAAAGACCAAACATCTAAACTATCTGTATTCATATTGAGTGAATTTGCATTCTTATTTAATAACTGATACAAAAACTATAAGTTGATATGTTGAGGTATAAGCACAACAAATGAACACTCTGAACCCACCACTGAGATCTAGAAAATTTCAGGCACTGTATTTGCTTATGTCATCTGGTTGTTCTTTACTAGAAATAAACAAATAACATTGTTACATTTGGAAAATAAAACATTTTCAGTCAAAATCCTTAACTGACATCTGCCTTCCTGTTTATTTCTACTTTACTAAAATGGCATGGAAAGGGATCCTACAGTTCTCCAATCCTCCCATTACTGGCTCTTGCCAGTATCAATGTATTTGTAAAGCAAAAGCTACAATCACATCTGAAAGCATAAAATGTAGGAAAAAAAAAAGGAATCGTCTCTTCTGCAATGGAAGCAAGTCTGGGAGACATCTTCAAGAAACAATGAGTGCCACCTCTTCTTGAACTGGGAGGGTTTCACCGTTTGAGTTGCTCAGGTTCTATGAACTTAACAATGTCTGCAGCAAAGAAATGAGATCATTGTTCACAACCCGCTTATCACATTATATCGATTTAGGGGAGACAGAAATTTCAAAGGATATTTTTGTTCAAAAGTAGGAATTATTGTAACCAAAATTATACTTGAACATATAAAATTAAACACTCTAAAATCTTGAAACTGTATTTAAAATAAATATCCAGGTTAATTTTTACAAACTGTACCTCAGTTATTAAGAAGAGGATATTAGAAAACTAAAAAAAACACTGTTGGGAATCTACAGGATACTATCAAATGACCCAACATACGGGTTCTAGGAGTTCCTCAAAGCATGGAAAAAGAGAAAGGAATGGAAGGTCTGTTTAGTGAATAATAACAGAAAATGTCCATAATTTGGAGAAAGAAAGGGACATTCAAGTATAAGAAGCGCATAGAGCTCCTAATATACGTTACCTGGAAAGTTCTTCACCATGGCACATTGTAATGAAACTCACCACAGTAAAACAAAGAAAAGATTCTAAAATGTGCACAAGATAAATGCCATATTTCTTTCAGATGATCTCCCTTTAGACTCACAGCAGACCTCTCATCAGAAACCCTACAGTAGGAAAGAATGGTGAGATATGTTTCAAATCTTAAGACTCCATATATTTTCTGCCTACAGGAAACACATCTCAAAAAATATACATGCAGACTGAAAGTGAAAGAATGGAAAAAGATATTCCATGTCAATAGAAACCAAAAAAAGAGCTGGTATAGGCATCCTAATATGAGACAAAATAGATGTTAACCAAAAAACTAAAAAGAGACAAAGAAGGGCACTGTGTAATGCTTAAGGGAACATTAACAGGTAGATGTAATTGTTACAAAGGTATATGCACCTCATTACAGGGCACCTGACTATTTAAAATAAATGTTAAGGGGTTGTAAGAAAGACATAGACTCCAATACAATAGTAATGGGGGACTTCAATACCCCACTTTCAGCAATAGACAGAACAACTAGACAGAAAATCACCAAGAAAACAGCAGATGTAATTGGCATTGTAGACAAAATGGATCTTACAAATATTTACAGAAATGTTCATCCTACTATGCAGAATACACATTCCTCTCAGCAGTTCATGGAAGTTGCTCTAGAATTGATCACATACTATGACATAAAGCAAGTCTCAGCAAATTAAAAAAAATCATGGCATGCAACTTCTCGAAACACAATGGAGTGAAACTGGAATTCAGCCATTCAGGAATCTCTAGAACATATGCAAAGACATGGAAATTGAATAACATGCTCCTGTATGAACAGTGGGTCATAGAAGAAATCAAAAGACAAGTCAAAAATTTCTTGAAGCAAATGAATATGACAACACATCTTACAGAATACAGCAAAAGCAGTGCTAACAGGAATGTTTATAGCAATTGGTGCCTATATCAAGAAATTGGAAAGGCATCAAATAAATGAGCTATCAATGAATCTCAAGGATGTAGAAAAACAACAGCAAATAAAACCTGAAGCTAGGAGGAGAAAAGAAATAATTAAAATTATAGAACAATTCAACAAATTTGAATAAAATAAACAATACAAAAGATCAGCAAAATGAACAGCTAGTTTTTTGACCTAATAAACAAAATGGACACACCATTGGCCCTACTAACAAAAAAAGGAGAGAGAAGACCCATCAATATAATTAGAGATGAAAAAGGAAATGTAACAAAAGACATCACAGAAATAAAAAAACATCAGAAATTATGACAAACCGCTGTATGCCAACAAACTGGGAAACCTAGAAGAAATTGATAGATTCCTGGACACATAAAACCTAACTAAATTGAGACATGAAAACTAGAAAATCTAAGAATCATAACCAAGACAAAAATTGAATAGTAAAAGGCCCTACTCAGAAATGAAAGCCCAGTACTGAAGGGCTTCACTGCTGAATCCTACCAGACATTTAAAGAAGACATAACTCTAATTCTTCTCAAGTTATTAAGAAAAAACAAAAGGGAGGGAATCTGCCCAAAAACTTTCTATGAAGCCAGCATCACCTTAATTCCTAAACCTGAAAAAAAGATTCAGCAGAAAAAGGAATTACAGAACAATTTATCTGATGAACATAGATGCAAAAATCCTCAAAAAAATTCTAGCCAAATGAATCCAAAAACACATCAGAAAGATCATCCAACCTGACCAAGTGGGATTTACTCCTGGAAAAACAGGATGGTTCAACATTCTCAAGTCAATCAGTGTGATACATCACAACAACTGCAGAACAATAACCATATGATTATTGTATGAACCACCAGAAATCAATCCAAACATCTATAATCAACTTATATTTGACCAAGGAGCTAAAACCAATCCCTAGAGCAAGGACAGTCTCTTCAACAAATGATGCTAGGAAAACTAGATTTCCACATGCAGATGTTTGAAACAAGACCTGTACCTTACACCTTACAGAAAAATACACTCAACGTGGATTAAAGAGCTAAATCTATGACCCAACACCATCAAACTATTGAGAACATTGGGGAAACCCTGCAAGATGTTGGCACTCTTTAGTTCTTGGAAAAGATCCCAGAGCTGCAGGCAGTCAAAGCCAAATTTAACAAATGGGATTACATCAAATCAAGAAGTTTCTGTATGGCAAAAGAACACTCAGGAAAGTGAAGGGGCGATCAACAGAATGGGATAGATATTTGCAAACTATGCGCCTGATTAAGGATTAATAACCAGAATATAAAAAATACCAGGAAACTCCACATCAACAAACAACCCAGTTAATCAATAGGCAAAAGACTTACACATATTTTTTATTTACTAAACTGATTTTCTGTATATAAAGAGAATTGAAAATGAATCTTGATGGGAATGGAAGGGGAGAGTGACTGGGAAAGGGGAGGGTTGCGGGTGGAGGGGAAGTTGTGTGTGGGGGAAGCCTTTGTAATTATAAGCTGTACTTTGGAAATTTATATTCATTAAATAAAAAAAAAGAAAAAAGTACCTTAGTCAAGTGTTGGTGGGACTGTAAACTGCTAAACCACTATGGAAGACAGTTCACTATGGACACACTTTAAACATCTGAATATATGCCTACCATATGACCTAGCCATTCCACTCCTGGGAATGTATTCAAGGGAAATGAAATCAGTAAACAAAAGAATTACCTGCACTGCCATGTTTATGGCAGTTCAATTCACAAGAGCTAAGACACAGAATCAGCTTAAATGCCCATGAAACAAAGATTGGATAAAGAAATTATGGGATAGGTGCACTATGGAATACTATACAGTGGTAAAAAATGAAATGCAGTCATTTTCAACAAAATGAGTGAATATGGAAAACATCATACTTATTGAGATAAGCCAGTCCCAAAGGGACAAATACTTTATGATCTCCCTGATTTGGGAGAGCTAGTGGAGCATCTAATATGAAATCTGTAAACATGAATTTGGCACTTCAAAAAGTGATGACCTGACCTGCCCTTGTCTTGACTTCTGAGGAATAGTTTCTGTGTTTTTTTCTTTTTTCATTTTTTTCTTCATACTATTTGTTGAACTCTTTACTTAACATGGAGTTAATCATATTTGAAATGTTAAAAACAGATCTCAGTAAAAATAACTGTGGGAATAAGAGAGGAAGGAGGAAGTTTGTAACTATAAATTTTATAGTTCTACATACATTCCTTTAGACTGACTTCTAAGGGTACAGTTTAAAAACTGGTCAGGGGACTCAAAATTCCATTAAGTTTCAAGGTAAAAATGCCATCTTAATTATTAAAGTGACCATATTAAGAGGTAATTTTTTTTGACAGGCAGAGTTAGTGTGAGAGACAGAGAAAAAGGTCTCCTTTTCTGTTGGTTCACCCCCCAAATGGACGCTATGGCTGGCGTGCTGCGGCTGGCACACTGTGCTGATCCGAAGCCAGGAGCCAGGTACTTCTCCTGGTCTCCCATGCGGGTTCAGCGCCCAAGCACTTGGGCCATCCTCCACTGCCTTCCTGGGCCACAACAGAGAGCTGGACTGGAAGAGGAGCAACTGGGACAGAATCCGGCACCCCAACTGGGACTAGAACCCGGGGTGCCAGTGCCACAGGTAGAAGATTAGCCCAGTGAGCTGAGGTGCCAGCCAAGATATAAATTTAACGTATAGACAGGATTGTCTTAAAGTGATCATACATATAGAATATATATAGTAATATACATAAAGAATATATATTTATATTATCTATAATTAATATATATAGACTATATATGGTAATGATAATAGAGTTAAAAAGGAGAGAATGTCCAACATGGAAATAGTCCACCTAGCAGACAAATAGAATGACAATTGCTTTTAGTAACACTCTGACCTCAGAATCAGCCCTTAAGCCTTCCTGGTCTGGCTGAAAAGCCCGCGAGAGCCTTTCAGGCAATGAAAGTGAAAATATTGAAGCAAAATAATGTTCTACATGAAGGATCTCTGTGAGTGACACCCAGTGGAAAGACATGGCAATCAAAGAGGATGTATTTCTCTCTAAAGGGCAAGAGAACTTTCATTTTGCTTATGGCCTTGTCCAAATATTGATATCATTTGTGGATCAACAGGCTTCCATAGCCTAGGCAGTTCATGTGAAGAGCTCCTGAGGTCACTAACATCGTATATGAGTGGTAATTGTTAAATTAACAACAGGAGTCACTGTGTACTAACTTCCCATGCAGGACCTCTGTCCTCAATGTGTTGTATTATGAGAATTAAGTTTAAAACTAGTTCTCAAACAGTTTTTATATGTGTGTGTGTGTGTGCGAATTGTTGAAATCTTTAAATAGTATAGAGTTGGTCTTACGTATAAAAAGAATCTTAATGGAGAACGGGGCTAGCAAGGGGAGAGTGAGGAGGAAGAGGGGTAGGAGTATGGGTGGGGGAGTGATATGGTGGAAAGAATGATTATATTCCTAAAGTGGTACTTATGAAATTTGTTTTCTTAAAAATACTCCATTTAATTGAATAGTTTTCCATTATGCATGCATACCACATTTTCATTTCCATTTATCATTTGATATACAGATTTGTTTTCATTTCTTGGATATTAAGATGTTATACTGATTTAATTTCCGAAGCTATATATACAGGAGTGGCACTGTTTTCTATAGTTTCACTTTTCCTTCTTGAGGAACTGATATTCTCTTTGCCACAACAGATTTACAATTTACGTTTCAACTGAAATGTGCATGTGTTTCATTTCTTCCACATTATTTGAGCATTTTTAATCTTTTGTCTTCCTAGTAATATCAATATAATTGGAGCAAGGTGGTATCTCATTATAATTTTGACTTCCATTTCCCTAATTCTTAGTGAAATTGAATATTTTTGCAAGTATCTGGTCATTTATCTTCCTTGGAATAATTTCTGAGTATGTCGACTCTTCAATTTATAATAGAATGATTTGTAATTTTGCTGTTGAATTACTTATGTATTCTGATTATTAGGCCAATCTCAGGTGAAAGGTTTGTAAATATTTCCTGCCATTATGTAGATGCCTCTTTTGCTTTATTTTTTCATTGATGTACAGAAGATCTTTAGCTGGATGAAATCCCATTTGTCTAAGTTTCTTTTTGCTTCCTATTCTGTGTATGACACATAAACATTAATTTTTCTTCTAGGAGTTCAGTTTATTTTCTTATGTTTAAATTTTTAGCATTCATCAGGTTTTTCTTGTACACAGTAATAGACAAGATCCAGTTTTATTCCTGAGGATATAATATACAATTTCCAACATTCTTTTTAAAAAACTTTATTTATTTGAAAGGTAGAGTTACAGAAAAATAGAGGGAGAGACAGAGAAAAAGGTTTTACACCCACTGGTTTAGTCCCCAAATATCTGCAATGGCCAGAACTGGGCTGATCCAAAGCCAGGAGCTTCTTCCAGGTCTCTCACATGGTTGTAGTGGCCCAAACACTTGGACTATCTTCTACTGCTTTTCCAGGCCATAACAAAGAGCTGGAAATGATGTAGAGCAGCAGAGACTCAAGCTGGAGCCCATATGGGATGCCAACACTGCAGGCAGCAGCTTTACCTGCTGTGCCACAGTGCCCATCCCACAGGTTAGTTTCTATAAACCAAGTTGTTGGCAAGTCAAAGAGCTATATTTTCAATGTTAGATAGCAGAGTTTTCCAGAGTTCACTATATTTAAGTCATTACTTAAACACATATACAAAATGGGTTATTGAAGATCCGTTATAATTAAATATCACCATGAATAAAATATATATTGATTAAAACTGAAGACTACTAGGAGTGAATTACTGCTGCTAAGATGAGCAACTGGGCTGGCGCCACAGCTCAATAGGCTAATCCTCCGCCTGCGGCACCAGCACACCGGGTTCTAGTCAAGCTCTCTGCTGTGGCCTGGGAGTGCAGTGCAGGATGGCCCAAGTCCTTGGGCCCTGCACCCACATGGGAGACCAGGAGAAGCACCTGGCTCCTGGCTTCAGATCAGCACGGTGCACCGGCTGCAGCGGCCATGGGTGGGTGAACCAATGGCAAAGGAAGACCTTCCTCTCTGTCTCTCTCTCTCTGCCTGTAAAAAAAAAAAAAAGATGAGCAACTGTAAATTGTAACAAATTCATCTTTGAAGATTTTCCATGATTAAAAAATAAATACCAACAAATATAAACACCAATTCTCTATGATATTTCTTATTTGTTTTATATGTGGTGATTCATTAGCATCTCAAAGATATATATACATCAAAGATTATTTTTTGCTGTTGTTCTTTTTTTTTTTACCTAGAAACCTTTTATTTAAGGCATCAAAATCATGTATTTCATAAATATATATTTAGGAAACACTGATTCTTACCACCCTACCCTCCCTTCTTCTCACATTCCCATCCTTCTTCCTCCAGCCTCTGTTATTCACATTCTTAGTTTTTACAAAAATCTATTTGTAATTAACCTTATATTCATAAGATTAGCTTTACACTAAGTAAATAATTCAACAAAAAGTGCTATTTCCCAGTACTTTTAACATTGGGATGAGTGAACTGACAAGGAATTTTTGGCAATTAATCTTCATAAGTTTATTATTGCCTATATTCCCCCATGTGACAACATATCAGAAGTGGAAGAGATTATACTAAAAATTTATCCAAACTTTATGCCAAAAGCACTTGCATACATTGTCAGGCAAAATGCCATGTTTTAGTTACCAGTTGCTTTTAGTCATTGGTCTGTTACTGTGTATTCTATCATATCCATTTAACTGTTAGATTTTAGCCTCAACTGTATAAAGGGGATATAAAGTGGAAAGACCTTCATCGGTTTTTAAGAAACTCACAATCCAGTAGAGAAGACAAACATATTTAAGCAAAGTAATTTAATAGAGTAATCCTTTTAAATGTAGACACTTTTACTATTGTGTATTTTGTTGAGGAAGACCCTCTTCCTAGTTTGAGTGCTCTTATCATGCAATGTTGTGGGATTTTGTCTAACAATATTCTATGACTTTTGAGGTGATCATGGTTTTCTTTTGTTGTTTTTTCTGTTTTTATATTTTATATTTGCTGATTTTCTTATGTTGAATAACACTTAAATCCAAGATATTCCACTTGGATATATATATCTCCAAGTTATTTGTGTATATATATATATGTAAATGTATAATTTTATATATAGTATATAATTCATTTTTGTAAGTTATTTAATTCTGTTTGCTAGAATCTTTGTGGAGGATTTTTATTTATAAATATAAGGAATATTGTTTTACTTTTCATGATATCTTCGTTGATGTTGATATGAAGATTATGTCAGCCTTATGTTTTAGTGAAAAGTGTTCCTCAGCTACTTTTTGAAGGGTTTGCCAAAATTGGTGCTCATTCTTCAAGTATACCAAACAGATTTTTTATTTTTTAAAAATTTGTTGATTTGAAAGGCAGTTACTAAGAGGCAGAAGCAGAGAGCTTCTTCTGGGTCTCCCTTGTGGGTGCAGGGGCAAGGACCTGGGCCATCTTCTACTGCTTCCCCAAGCCATAGCAGAGAGCTGGATCAGAAGAGGAGCAGCCAGGACTCAAACTGGTGCCCATATAAGATGCTGACACTATAGGAGGTGGTTTTACCTGCTATGCCACAGCACCAGCCCCAGATTTGTTATCTTTTATGCAACTGGAAAAAAGGTTTTATAGTGAAAAATACATTGATACTGTTTGTCTATGCAGTATTGTTCACTTGGGCTTTAGTTACTTTATTAAACACAAATTCTCTCAATTTTTTTAAAGATGGGAATGATTGTCTAAAGCATTTGTCTCTACTATTGAGAAGCGGTGCTTTTTTTTCCTCCTTACTATTTGTTGAACTCTTGGTATAGATTTAATCTTATGAATATAAAGTAAACTAAAAGTAAATCATTGTAAAAATTGAGAGAAGGATTAGGAGAGGAAGGACGGAAGTGTGGGAGCGTGGGATGAGAGAGTGGAAAGTGTCACTATGTTCCTAACCTGTATATATGAAATACATGGAATTAGTTTGACTTAAATAAAATATAAAACACAATGTCAATTGCTACCTTTTATGGGATAATCTTGCTGGATGTAGAATTCTTGGTTGCCTGTCTTTCCTTTCATTGTTATGAATATGCCATCAGTTTATTTCTGACCTCCTTGGTTTGGGATGAAATACCAGCTCATAATTTTATTAGGATCAGTATTGTCCTTGTGCTTTCAAGATTCTACTTTTCTCATTATATTTTAGCAGCATGATTATAATTTGTCTAAATGTTGATCTCTTTGAATTTATCTCACTTGGAGGCTGTTTTGTTTCTTGGGTGTTGAGATTTATGTTTTTCATCAAATTTGGGAGATTTTTAGCCATTACTCTTTTAAACATTCTTTCTACTTCTTTCTCTCCTTTGTTCTTATGGGACCCCCATTTGGATTTTGGTATGCTTGATGATGTTCCACAGGTCTCCTATGCTTTATTCGTTCGTTTTTTTTTCCCTTGTATTCTATTATTCAGATTGCATAATTCCAATTGTCCTTTAGTTTGCATCTTTTCATTGCTATTCTGGATCACATGGAAACATTAACATAATACTTTATTAAGACATGGATTTCACTAGTTCTTTGTATATATTTAAAATAACTGATTTGTCTAATAATTTTAGCAACTTGACATCCTCAGGCATAGTTTCTGTTGACTGTCTCTTTCCCCAACATCACATTCTCTAGCTTTTCTTTTTAAATTTTGTGTTTATTGCATATTTTCCACAATGGTTATCATCACTTCAAGTAGACTCAGAGTTAAGCTATTGCTGCTTCTTGTTTTTCAATAGTTCTCCTGGGGAAAAAACCTTTAGTACAAGGTTAGCTGTGCATTAGGTCAAATAAAGATGGGGTTTCTACATTGGAGGAGGGAGTGGAACACCTAAATGGAAAAGTATTCCATGTCACAAATCTCACTTCTTTTACTGAAATTCAGCCATTTTTTGGTGTAAACACTTCTCAGGTTATTGCAAGTGTCTATATAATTTCCAGTTTTCTGAAGATGTGGATATTTACAGTTTTTGATAGTCTTCTCATTGTTTTTATACAGGAATTTTTTTTCCAAATTTTTCAGAAAATTCTCCATTCAGTGTTTCTGTTAATTACATACCTTTTCTTTACACTCAAATTCTGTCAGCTGTCACAACTGGTGCATCTTAATTCTGTTGGTCTTATTTCCTCCGTCTTTTTATTCTCACTGTCACTGTGCTAGTTGAAATAACAGTTTTTCATTTCTTCTATGTGGTGGCACAGTAGTCTTTAAGTGTTCTTTCTCCCTTCTGATTTCTATAAAAACAATTCTGTCTTCCTCCATTTAGATATATTTAATAAATTCTTCTAGAAAGGAGTTAATTTTCCTTAGTCTGGCATCAGTTTTCTGTTTTTTTTTCTTTTCTGATTTTCTATTTGTTCTATTTTGTTGTTATTTCAGGGAACATGGAGGAAGTTCATAAATTTTTGTCATTTGTGTTTGCTGGGATTCTGTGTCAGCTCTGGTGTCTTATAAGTCCCTTTTCTTCAGCACTGTGTATCTCCTTAGTTATCAAAAGACAGCAATAGCCCTGATCTCTTTTTATGCAAGAAAATAAATATATATTAAAGGACAGAGTATGCAATACACATATTGGTAATCTCACTTGTTCAGCTGACTTTCCTGACCTCCCTTGGGTATTCTTGGCCTTTGCTGTACAGCTGTCTCCTTATTAACTCCTTGTTCTTCCTAGAACCCAGCAAAAGAATGATTCCACAACTATGTTTCTGCATTGACTGGGACTTGGAGTAAGAAAGAAGAAAAGTGGAGGGATTTAGGAAGCTACATGTTATGTAAGTAAAACATTCTCAGAGAGTATTTAGCAAAGCAGAACATTTCATATATAAAGTGACTGGGATGGATTATAAGTAAATCCAGAATCTTTTCCAAAGTTTATCAGATTCTGTACAATCATGAACAATATTGCAATATTTAAAAGTGTTTATTCTCTCTGTGTGTGTATAAATAAATTCTGATAGGTTACTTAACAATAATTTTTATAGAATTGCTTCATCAGTTTCTTTTAGTTTTAAGAAATGTCACTATCAGTTTTATGGAAGAGGGAATAATATTTGCTATATAAGGGAAAGGAAAATTTATTCATCAAAGTTAAAAGTCTTCAGATATTTTTTGGTGGAATATTCTCAATTCTTACATGGTTGCCTTTAGATGACACTAATACACCTCCTGTATTTTCTTTTGCTTCAGATTTCTTCATGTATGAACTTATTTTTTCCTTATAACCCAATTCTTCTTGTGTTGGGAAGGAAAATGAGTTCTATACTGCCCCAAATTTAAGCTATTATTGGCAAGAAAGAAATCAAAAATCAATAAATACTGGTGAGCATGTGGAGAAAAAGGTTAGGAAATCCACTGTTGGTGGAAATGCAAACTAGAACAGCCATTGTGGAATACAGTAAGGAAATTCCTCAGAAAGCTGAAAATAGATCTACCATATAATCCAGCCATGTCACTCCTGGGAATTATCCAAACAAAATGAAATCAGCATATGAAAGAGTTACCTGTATCCTATGTTTATTGCAGTTTGATTTACAAAAGCTAAGATATGGAATCAACCCAGATGTCCATCATCTGATGATTGCATGAAGAAAATGTGCTGTGTGTATACTATGGAATATTACTCTGTAATATGAAAGAATGAAATCCTTTCACAACAAAATGAATGCAACTGGATACCATTATATTTTGTGAAATAAGATAGTCTTTAATTGAAAAAAAAACTATGTATTTTATGTGTTCTATGCTAACTAACAGATGTTCATTCTATGAAAAATTTGCTACAGGTTTTGATCGAAAGAAACATAATACCCAAAGTCTTCAGAATTGTATGCTATATTATATGATTTACGTTCAAGTTTTCTGAAACATAACATTTGCTATGCTCTATAAAATTCATATTTAAATTACCCAAAAAGTGACATTTCTCCCCTGGTAACATAGCAAATTATCCTGAGGTTTATGACATCACAGTGGAAGTTCTTCACATCCCAATTGATAATGACATCACAATGGTTTTGGCTGTATCACAATGGATTATGACACAACAATGATAGTTCAGGACATATTGTGATATTGCAATAATTATGACAAACAATGATAGGTTTCTAATGTCACAATGGTTTTTATGACAAAAATGCATAGTGAGAATACAATGGTTGGTTTGTAAAATCACAATTTCATGTATATGTTATCACAATATTGGCATATGTCATCATAATGCTTCTGATGACATCACAATTGATTCTAAAATGATAATAATGGTCTATGACACTACAATATGTCTATAGAATGACATTAATTTTATGACTTCACAGTTGGTCATGACATCACAGTTTAGTTTAAGATATGACAATTTTTGGTTTATTGCATCATAATATTGGCACATCAGGGTTAAGGGTACAAGGTACTTGCTTTCAATAGTCCCTTCTAGCCCTGATTCTGGCATGTCAAAATAAGTATGAGTGCAAGAAAGATTTTAAAGCAATGGGATTAAACATGAATTTATAATTCATTGTTTGCAATAAACTGGGAAAGGTCATCCACTGGTGAATTATGTCACTTCTTTATTCTTTATTAAAAATAAAAAAAAATTTGAGACGTTTATTCCTAGTGCCTAGGATGAACAAAATCTCTCTTATCCCCAAGAGAAGCCCCAAACCAGAATGGGAGTAATTATCCCAACTTTTATTCTATAGATTTCAGGAACCAACATATGCTTGCTGATAAAATAGAGAATTCCCAGATAAATTTGAATTTCAAATAAACAACAATCTTTTTGTACAAGTATTACATGAGACAAACTTACATTAAAATATTCATTGCTTTTATGAAACCCAAATATACCAGTATATCCTACATTTTTAATAAATTTTTTAATAAATTTTAATAAATCAGGCAGGAATGAAAGAAAGAATTTTATTGTGATTAAATAAGTGTGCATCAAGCAAGTAGATAAAAAACCCTGACATTGCAGGCTGGCATTGTGGCACAGCATGTAAAGTTGCTGCCTGCAATGCTGGCATCCAACATGGGCACCAGTTTGTGTCCTGGCTGCTCCATTTCAGATTGCTGCCTGCTAATGGACCTGGAAAAGTACAGTCCTCTACAACAGTACAGATAAAATCAGAGGAAAAATGAGCCCACTTCCTGAGAGGCCTGCAAAGTGTCCCCTCCACAGGTTATTTGCTCCAGCAGATGTTATGGAAAGCAAGTGTGGCCTGCATGCTCTGCAGGTTTATTTATTTTATTTATTAAATAAATACATAACTGTATTTTATTAAATAAGTTGTATTTATTGTAAATAAAAGAGGTGTATCAGTGTCATCTAAACTCAACCATGTAAGAAATGACAATATTTACCAAACAATCACTGTCTCTCTAACTCTATTTTTCAAATAAATAAAATAAATATTTTAAAAACTAAAATGCTGACACACTGAAAAATATGGTATAAATTATATTCACTTGATGAATAAGTGAGTTTCATGTTGCGACTTGAGTCCTATCTCCATGATTTCTCCCATATCCCAAAATATTCCAAAATCTCCCCATATTAGTCCCATGCCATTCACATAAGGGACAGTCAACTTTTACTGAAAACCAACAAGTCCATATTCACATAGAAAATGAGCAGCTAGACCAAGTGTGCAGCAATGTTAACAAAGAGTTGCCATTACTTAACTAGATTAGTGCTTCTGTAAAAAAGAAAAAATACACTAGAAAACCCCATCTTTATATGACCTAACCCATAGCTAACCTTGTAATAACAGTCCCCCCCCCCCCCCCAGGAGACCTTATTAAAAATAAGAAGCAGCAATAGCTTAACCCTGAGTCTTCCTGAGGTGATGATAACCATTAGGGAAAATATCCACTAGACACAAAATTTTTAAAAGAAAAGCTGGAAAATGTGATTTAGGGATTGAATATTTGAATCTACTTCAAAATTCACATTTTGAAGCCCTAATCCCAAGTGTAATTAAGAAGTAACTAAGAAGAAATGAGTCATAAGAATGCAGCCATAATCCAACAGGATTAGTTTTTTTCTAAGAAGAGACAGCAGAGAGCTTGTCTGTTCTGTTTTCACACATTCATGGAAGAAATGTCATTTGAGGACATAACAAGCAAGATCTGTGTGCAAGCCAGTGAAAGATCCCCTACCAGAGACTGTGAACTTCTGTTGTCTAATCCACTTAGTCTATGATAATTTTGTTTTGGTAGCAAGAGAAGACTGCAGAAATGCCTACAGAGGGCTCTGAAAAGCTCTAAACCATTCCTGTTAATCCAGCCACACACATGTGGAGGGCTATACACAGACCCATGGAAGAATTTAGAGGCCACAACTCTTTTAAAGATTTTTTAAAAATTTATTTTTTAAGGATTACGAACTTTATAAGTACAACCTTAGGAATTTAGGTATTCCTCCCACCATACCAGCTCTACCACCCACATGTTCACCCCTTCTCTTCCCCTCCTCCCCTTTCCAGTCCCATTCTCATTAATATTCAATTTCAATTAAATTTGTACACAGAAGACCAACTCTATACTAAGTAAAGATTTCCACACTGCATACACACACAAACACACACACACAATATTTTGAGACCTGCTTTTACAGTAGACTCTCAATACCACTCATTGAGGACAGGGATCCTCTAAGGGGAGGTAGTATGAGAGAGAGAGAGAGAGAGAGAGAGAGAGAGAGAGAGAGAGAGAGAGGTCTTCTATCCACTTCTTCATTCACCAGATGGCTGCAATGGCTGGAGATAAGCTGATCGGAAGTTGGAAGCCAGCAGCTTCTTCTGGGTCTCCCAAGTGCCAGTGGGTACAGGGACCCAAGCACTTGGGCCATCTTCTACTGCTTTCCCAGGGCTATGAGAACTGGATCAAAAGAGGAGTAGCTGGGACTAGAACAGGCATCCATATGGGATGCTGGCACTTCAGGCCAGGGATTCAACTGGCTGTACCACACTGCAGCCCCGAAGGGCCCAGCTCTTACTTCTGGCTTCTGTTGAGGCTCTGCATGCTGGAATTCAAAGTTAATGCAGGGCCGGTGCTGTGGCTCACTAGGCTAATCCTCCGCCTGTGGTGCTGGCACCCTGGGTTCTAGTCCCAGTTGGGGCACTAGATTCTGTCCCGATTGCTCCTTTTCCAGTCCAGTTCTCTTCTGTGGCCTGGGAAGGCAGTGGAGGATGGCCCAAGTTCTTGGGCCCTGCACCCGCATGGGAAACCAGGAGGAAGCACCTGGCTCCTGGCTTCAGATTGGCACAGTGCAAAAAGCCGGCCATAGCAGCCACTTGGGGAGTGAGCCAACAGAAAAAGGAACACCTTTCTCTCTGTCTCTCTCTCTCTCATTGTCTAACTCTGCCTGTCAATAAATAAATAAATAAATAAAAAGCTAATGCAGAGCTGTAAACTACCTGCCTGTTTCCAAAACATACAGAAAAGCTCCAGGCAAAGGCTAGAAAGTTCACAGTTTCCAGATAATTAAGGGAATTTCTTTCAGAATATTAGCTCAAAACTAAACTAACCAAGCAGAAGCTTTAGTGGACACACATTTTGAAGAATAAAGAATTAGTTCAGGTGGTTAACCAAAGAGTAACAACAACAACAAAATCATACGGATAGGGAGAATCTGACTTCCCATTTTACTTACCACTTTTATATTATTTAATGTCTAGTTTTGAACAGAAGTATTATGGAAAATGTGGAAATATCATATAGATATAAGTATGCCCCCTGCACATGAAAATGACAGTCAACAGAAAATATCCCTGAGGAAGTTGAGATGCTAAAGTTACTATACAAAACAGTTGTTTTAAATATATACAAAGAACTAGAGAAATCCATGTCTTAAAAATAATAATAACACATGAAAAAATGTTCAAGATCATTAGCCATCAGGGAAATGCAAATCAAAACCACAATGAGGTTTCACCTCACCCCTGTGAGAATGGCTCACATTCAGAAATCTACCAACAATAGATGCTGGAGAGGATGTGGGGAAAAAGGGACACTAACCCACTGTTGGTGGGAATGCAAACTGGTTAAGCCATTCTGGAAGTCAGTCTGGAGATTCCTCAGAAACCTGAACATAACCCTACCATACAACCCAGCCATCCCACTCCTTGGAATGTACCCAAAGGAAATTAAACTGGCAAACAAAAAAGCGATCTGCACATTAATGTTTATTGCAGCTCAATTAGCAATAGCTAAGACCTGGAACCAACCCAAATGCCCATCAACAGTAGACTGGATAAAGAATTTATGGGACATGTACTCCATAGAATACTATATAGCAGTAAGAAACAATGAAACCCGGTCATTTGAAACAAGATGGAGGAATCTGGAAAACATCATGCTGAGTGAATTAAGCCATTCCCAAAGGGACAAATACCATATGTTTTCCCTGATCAGTGACAACTAACTGAGCACCAAAGGAGAAACCTGTTGAAGTGAAATGAACACTATGAGAAACAGTGACTTGATCAGCTCTTGTCCTGACTGTTGATGTACAATGCAATACTTTATCCATTTTAGTATTTTTTTGTTCTAGTACTGGTGGTTGAACTCTGTAATTAACACACAATTATTCTTAGGTGTTTAAATTTAACTGAAAAAGTGATCCCTGTTAAATATCAAAGTGGGAAAAAGAGAGGGAGGAGATGTACATTTTGCAACATGCTCAATCGGACTTGCCCCAAATGGTGGAGTTAGAAATGTGCCAGGGGATTCCAATACAATCCCATCAAGGTGGCATGTACCAATGCCATCTCACTAGTCCAAGTGATCATCTTCAGTTCACAATTGATCACACTGATAGGTCTAAGAGTCACAGGGATCACACAAACAAAGCTAGTGTCTGCTAATACTAACTGATAGAATCAAAAAGGGAGAGAACAATCCAACATGGTAAGCGGGAGACACAGCAGACCCATAGAATAGCAGATGTCCTAAATAGCACTCTGGCCTTGGAGTCAGCCCTTAAGGCATTCAGATCTGGCTCAAGAGCCCAGGAAAGTATTTTAGGCATGGAAAGCCAAGACACTCTGTCAAAAAAAAGAAGAAGAAGAAGAAGAAGAAGACCTAAATGAAAGATCTCTGTGAGTGAGACCCCAGTGGAAAGAACGGGGCCATCAAAGAAGGAGGTACCTTTCTCTGAAGGGAGGAGAGAACTTCCACTTTGACTATGATCCTGTCAGAATAAGATCGAAGTCGGCGAACCCTAAAGGCTTCCATAGCCTTGGCAACTCATGTCTAGAACCTAGGGAGATTACTGATGCCATAAACAAGAGTGTCAAATTGTTAAGTCAACAACAGGAGTCACTGTGTACTTTCGTCTCATGTGGGATCTGTCCTTAATGTGTTGTCCAATGTGAAGTAGTGTTATAGCTAGTACTGAAACAGTACTTTTACACTTTGTGTTTCTGTGTGGGTGCAAACTGATGAAATCCTTACTTAGTATATACTAAATCGATCTTCTGTATATAAAGATAACTGAAAATGAAAAAAAAAACACTTGGTGTTAAATTGGAAATTGCATAGAAAATTAATCAATTTTTAAAAAAATATCATGTAGGATCTCTGTCCTTAATGTGCTGTACATTGTGATTTAATGCTACAACTAGTACTCAAACAGTGTTTTTCACTTTGTGTTACTATGTGGAGGCAAACGTTGAAATCTTTACTTAATATATACTAAATCAATATTCTGTATATAAAGAGAATTGAAAATGAATCTTGATGTGAATGGAAGGGGAGAGGGAGCGGGAAAGGGTAGGGTTGCGGGTGGGAGGGAAGTTTGGGGGAGGGAAGCCATTGTAATCCATAAGCTGTACTTTGGAAATTTATATTCATTAAATAAAAGTTAAAAAAAGAGGGGAAAACATTCCAATAAAGCAAGGCATGGAAAGAAATAAGCTTATAATCCTGAATGCAATAAGAAAACATGATCTTCGTGGGACTGGCATGGTGATGCAGTGGGTTAAGCTGTTGTATGGGGCAATAGCATCCTATATAATGGTGCTTGGCAGCTGCCCCTGGGCCTACATCAGAGAGCATGGTGTCCAGGTGGCTGTGTTGTGTGAAGATGGCGACTTGCTGTGACCAATCCTTGTTCTGAATGGCCCGAGGTCCAGTGTGCTGAGCAGCTGGGTCTGACTCCTTTCCAGATGGGACTCATCAGCAGAAATCAGGCAGAGACTGTGGAATGCTGTGGTCGGTATTATGCTGAGCGGACTTGCACCAGAGCACAAAAGCTGAGCAGTTGATTTTCAGAAGCCATGTGAGGCAGAAATGAAAACTCACCAGGAAGCTGGTGTGTGAATTGCACAAGATGAAGATCACCCAGCAGAGTGTCTTCAGTGCAATAAGTGAGAGTATGAAGTGTCCCTGTGCACTGAAATGAGCACCAAGGGGGCACTGCCAGGATAGGGAGTCGACAATCAAGAGTGAACAGAAAGTGTTACAAGTAAAAACAGTCAAAGTAGAACTCACCCTACTCTTCCCACCACTTCAGAGTCCGTGGTGCTGGAGATGGATGGCTGTACAATCTCTGTGTCCAATGTTTTTGGAAACATAGCGGCAGAGGTGGATTACATGAGGGACATGGCCAGCGCACAACAGTGCTCTTTGAAGCCTTCCAAGACAGCCCCTGTATGAAGCAGTTTAGAAATAATGCCCTGATCAGTCTCAAAAGAGCTGCATTGGCAACAATCAGCATTAACTGAACACTTACTATGTTCCAGGTGTTCTTGTGATGTGCATTTTATATGGATCAACTATTTGTATAATACATATATAATATTTAAGTATATGTGTTTTATATATTTTAAAATTGTATGTAAAACCTGTTGAATCCACACACAATAAATAAATAAATAAAGAAAGAAAGAAAGGTGTTTGCTTTGAGTCCTAGACAAACCATTCCTCTGATGCACTTTCCTGCAACTGATCATGAAAGGCATCAAACAATGTTCCAATTCTTGGTTTTTTCCCACACACTTAGTAGAACTGAATGCAGTTTCTGGATCCTGGCTTCAGCCTAGCACATCCCTGGCTGTTGCAGGTATACCAGGGGGCAAACCAGCAGATATATGTCTCTCCCTCTCTCTGTCACTCTAACTTTTAAGTAAATAAATCCTTTAAGAAAGACAAGTGATCCTCAGAAATAATGAAAACCAAATAAGTTTTACAAATTCTACAAGAGATGCAACAAAAAACAGATTATAAAAGATTAAGTGTGTACATTTTTATTTTTTATGACACTTTATTTGAAAATATGAACAAAATTTCTGTCATCATTATTTTACAAAAAAAGTTACCAAAAGACATGCATACCCAATTCTTGTATAATCAAAAAGACAAAAATTCTAAGTATCTAAGACTAAATATTATAGTAATTAAAGTACAATGATATAATTTACTCTCAACCCATCCTAGGAAGAAGGAAACATACCTTATTCCTATCAACAGTCATACTAGACTGGGTTATGTTAGATAAATGTTCCCAAGGTGGACAGTGCATCATGGCTGTTGTGCATTCTGGGAACCAAAAGTCCCTGCCTTTTCATTTTTCTAGAGACACAGTGGGTGGCGGGGTCAGAATCCTACTCTAATGACACTCACAGGGGTTCATCAAGGAGCCTGGTTCCTGGCTGGTGTCCCAACCCTATGAGCAGTGAAGGCTTCTCCCACACGGGGCTGGGGGCTCAGAAGGGACCCCAAAGCCAGGCTGGGTCCCTAGAATTCTGAGTTCACTGCCAAAAAATGTCCCCTTCCTTCCTCTCCACTCTATAGCTCTGAATGCTTTCTCCCAGGTGCCTTCACATTCCCCAGCCTGGAGATGCCTTGGTCAGGTTTCCTTCAGACCATGCTGGCCTGCCTCAGTCTCAGCAGCAGCCTCGTCAGATTCTCAGCACTCCTGTGCTTTCTCCTTCAGGAAACCCTTCAGTGATGCATGGATGGTCCTGAGCATCATAGCATGGGCAGTGATGCACCCCACACAGCGGGTAATCCCCACGCTAGAAAGGGAAACATTCAGCTAGCACCTCCGTGTAGGAGAAAAAAAGAAGAGAGGACAGCATCAGAGACTGTGAACCATATCTCCTGGACTTGCTCTGGTCCAGCTTGCTCGTTCTCACTCTTTCTCTCTCTCCCTCTCTCTCCCTTTCTTCTCCCTTTCTCCCTACATCATCCTCTATTTTTAAATAATAAAAAGAAAATATGAACATGAACATTGTCAGGAGAATGTGGAGAAATACCCTTTGGTTGGTAAGATCACAATGAAAAGCCCATCCAAGATGGTCACAGGTTCACTACAGTATTGATAATATACATGTGATATTAATATTTTGAAACACAAAATAAAATGACATAATCACATAATGGTTTGAATTCTGTAAACTAAAATGAAATAGCAACAATAGTAGTTATAAGAAGATATAAAGGAACAATTCAATATGAATTATCTATTATCTTTAGACTGTAATCAACATGTGAATTTCATAGGGTGAATTACTGCACCAGACCTAGAAATCTCTGAACAACTGTTTGTGAAAGATGTCATTGAAAATCACAGAATTTTCAATGAGTTCATTATCACCCACGGAAAAAACCCAACTGCAATGGCCACACATTCACAATGTTAATATTGGTAAAATAGTATACATGGGCAATAGTAATTAGGACATGACAAAGGTAAAAACAATTCATATTCTCATAAATAACATATAATGTGATTACTCTCAATAGAATTGAGTAATTTGTTAGAACCCATAATAGAATGAGTCTTGGCTGCTCCACTTCTTATCCAGCTTGCTGATAATGCACTTGGGAAAGCAGTGGAAAAGGTTCAAATGCTTGGACCCTTATACCCTTGTCAGAGAACAGCAAGAAGCTTCTACTTTCATTCCAGTCCACGTCATTGCACCCATTTGGGAATGAGCCATTGGATGGGAAAATCACTTTCTTCTTCTCTCTCCCTCTCTTCATTTCAAGTAACCAAATAACTCTAAAAGAAAAGAAACAATTGATTATATTTAATAATAAATATTATAGAGCATCAGGATTTGCAATCAAGAACACATGACTCTTTAAGCCAACAGAAAACTTTAAGATGACTGTGTCTAGAGTGACACTGAGGAATATTTTAAATCTAATGTCAAACTGTATCTCATCACAATCCAGATAAAGTTAAGAGAAATGAACTTGAATGGGTGAAAAAATATAACGGATATAGGTTACTGAAAAAATGTGTACGTGAAAGTGGACAAGAAAGCTTAGACACTTTCATTGAGTTAATAACCTCTCAGTAAAAACAGTAACCCACAATGTTAACTATTGCCTACAACTTGGGTACTGACTGTTGTTATAAATTGGTGACAGTAATACAAATAAAAATAAATGATAAGTGATGTTCATATCACTGTATAAATTGTGATTAGAATAGAACTGAGAAGTTTGGTAGATATAATTACCAAGTGGCAACTAAACAAAGAGATTCAGTGAAAGTAGTCTTTATAATCATATTTTTAAAATGATTGCATATCACAGGAACTTAAGATAATGTTACCTTACAGAAGAATCCTGACAGAAGGATTTCCTTATGTAAAATGATGCTATTGAAAATGTCAATGGTAGTGATAAATTTGGAGTTCCCTAAAACCTTCCAAATAGCAAAAAATTGTGTGATTCTGATAGCATGAAGCAATACATAGGTGTTAGACCTTTCAGAAATATTATGTACAGCAAAGATTCCAAGATAACTTAGAAAATTTCCATGGAGCTGATAAACTTAAAATGAAAAATCCATATATTCATAATGCCAGGACCAGGATATCTAAGAACTTGAAATTATATATAGGTGATAACATTGAACTCAAAGGCAAAAATAAAAAGGAATTTAAATGCTATGACAACAATGATATTGTGGTAACTGCAAGTAGAGTAATTTTGTAAAAAACAGTGAGTGTGAAGAAAATGTGAGCAAATTTAGTAAACAATTATTCATTATTATTACATGTTAAACCATATAAAATTTTCAGAAACTAAAATCCAGAAAAGATCATTTCCATTCCATAGTGATTTTAAAAGAACATAAAAATATAGAAAATCCATGAAATCAATAAAGAGTAAAAGACATCCTTGAAAGAGTAAAAGAGAATGCTAGTCTCAGATGGCTCTTGGACATTTTGAAGATAAAAATTCCTTAGGTTACATACAAAGTTTTGAGAGAACCGACAAAACAATAAAAACCCAACAAACACAGTCACATGTTCACAATGCTGGCATAGGTACACACTATGATTAGATAACAATTAGGCAATAGTCAAACATTCAAATAAAAAAAAAGATTAAAAACTTTTATCTTAGGCTACAAATATATTGTGATATCAATGACTAGAACTGTTTTTATAGGAGTGGTATTAAATAGGCACATATATCATTTCTTAGAAAATAGTCCACTCAAATCTCTTGAAACTGCAAAATAAGCCGGCGCCGTGTCTCAATAGGCTAATCCTCCACCTAGCGGCGCCGGCACACCGGGTTCTAGTCCCGGTCGGGGCACCGGATTCTGTCCTGGTTGCCCCTCTTCCAGGCCAGCTCACTGCTATGGCCCGAGAAGGCAGTGGAGGATGGCCCAAGTGCTTGGGCCCTGCACCCCATGGGAGACCAGGATAAGCACCTGGCTCCTGCCATCGGATCAGTGCGGTGCACCAGCCGCAGTGCGTCTACCGCGGCGGCCATTGGAGGGTGAACCAACGGCAAAGGAAGACCTTTCTCTCTGGCTCTCTCACTGTCCACTCTGCCTGTCAAAAAAAAAAAAAAAAAAGAAACTGCAAAATAAAAAGAAATTGAATGGAAATAAAGCAAAAATTTTGAAATTACCAGAAAAGCATTGATGGATAGATATTTATACTGAAACCCTTGAAAATTAAGATGAAAAGTTAATTTATATTCCTCTGGAATTCCAAAAAAGCTAAAAAAAAATTCATCTGGGAACTGAGAAAGATTGGGTCAAGATGGGCTGAGAATTTGGGGCATGCAATAGTTGCTAAGAGAAATGAAATAATTTTCAGCATGTTGATGTCATAAAGAAAAAGCCACTCAAATAGGATATTGACAATATATACAGATCACACTAGTGAATAAAGATAATAATTAAAATAATACACATTTTATCATGTGAATTACATTTTGATGATTCTAATTAGAATATAGGATAAATAATAGAGTTATCAGTAGACATAAAAGAATTTAGTGAATAATAATCCAGTAAATTATTTTACTATGAGAAAAGTTTAAAATCAAGGAACATAAATTGAGGGACATTTTTTGGTGGCTTAATTACTGTTCAACTTTTGGCTTATTTCCATGTTTCTATTTTAAGAAGCTACACAGTGAATATTTTTGTACATAGATCTCTTTTCACAATCCTGATAATTTTATTTTCTTTTTTAAAAAAATATTATTTATTATACAAGTGCCATGTATTTAAAACATACTGATCTAGAAATATAATGAGACTTCTCACTCTCCACTCCCTCTCGCACATGCTCAAAACTCTTCTTCCTCCTCCCTCTCCCATTACCACTGTTAATTTCTTAAAAAATGTACTTTCATTTAATTAATGCTTGTAAAGTTAATCCTAAATTAAGTAAAAGAGTTCAACAAATAGTATAAAGAAAAATAAAGAGAAAACATAAAGTATTTTCATCAAATTGATGAAACCACAATGAAAAAGTTAAGCAAGATGAGCTACAGTTCTCTGTACTAGGATCAGCATACACTATGTCATGATGTATACATATCATAGAAATAAAAGATAAAGAGTAATGTGCATGTTAGAATATAACCCATATTCTGATTACTAGAAGTGACAGCAATAATGTAGGAGTGCATATACAACAGAATTGGTTCAACCAACATGCATTAAACTTGCATTAAACTTGAGAAATAAAAGAAGAAATCAACAACGATAAGAAAATATGCTATTTATTGAAGAAAATCACCCTTAAATGAAAGATACTGGTATCTACAGATACACTTTGAAAAATATCAATAATCAGGCTGGCGCCGCGGCTCAATAAGCTAATCCTCCGCCTTGCGGCGCCGGCACACCAGGTTCTGTCCCGGTTCCCCTCTTCCAGTCCAGCACTCTGCTGTGGCCCAGAAGTGCAGTGGAGGATGGCCCAAGTGCTTGGGCCCTGCACCCACATGGGAGACCAGGAGAAGCACCTAGCTCCCGGTTTCGGATCAGTGTGGTGTGCTGGCCGCAGCACGCTGGCCGCAGTGGCCATTGGAGGGTGAACCAAGGGTAAAGGAAGACCTTTCTCTCTCTCACTCTCTCTCTCTCTCTCTCTCTCTTTCTCTCTCTCCACTCTGCCTGTCAAAAAAAGAAAAAAGAAAAAATTTAAAAAAGAGGAAAATATCAATAATCAAAGATTTATTTGCATTCAAAAAAATCACCAAATTTTGAGTATGTTTATGATTTTCCAACATAATATCCAAGCAACCTATGAGTAGATTTAGTCCTAGGATGGGCTTTCATTAGACGCCTAATCATTTACACAGGTGATAAGAATGCATTCATACAGCCCTTAAGGCATTCAGATATGGCTGAAGAGCCCATGAGAGTATTGTAGGCATGGAAAGCCAAGACACTCTGTCAAAAAAAAAAAGAAGAAGAAGAAGACCTAAATGAAAGATCTCTATGAGTAAGATCCCAGTGGAAAGAATGGGGCCATCAAAGAAGGAGGTACCTTTCTCTGAAGGGAGGAGAGAACTTCCACTTTGACTATGATCCTGTCAGAATAAGATCGGAGTCGGTGAACCCTAAAGGCTTCCATAGCCTTGGCAACTCATGACTAGAGCCTAGGGAGATTATTGATGCCATAAACAAGAATGTCAAATTGTTAAGTCAACAACAGGAGTCACTGTGTACTTTCGTCTCATGTGGGATATGTCCTTAATGTGTTGTCCAATGTGAAGTAATGCTATAACTAGTACTAAAACAGTATTTTACACTTTGTGGTTATGTGTGGGTGCAAACTGATGAAATCTTTATTTAAAATATACTAAATCAATCCTCTGCATATAAACATAATTGAAAATGAATCTTGATGTGAATGGAATGGGAGAGGGAGTGGGAAATGGGAGGGGTGTGAGTGGGAGGGAAATTATTGGGGGGTGGGGAAGCCATAAATTGTACTTTGGAAATTTATATTTACTAAATAAAAAATAAATTTTTTTAAAAAAAGAATACATTCAAAGACAAAACAAAATACTCAGAGGTTATTGGCTAGAATATAAATCATATTTTCAATATTATGAGTAGAATTCAATGACTTGATAGTAAAAATAATAATGTGACAAGCACATTTCAAAGATTATTGTGAATAATAATCCATGCTTTTATATGTACATATGTGTATATATATAGTTCATTTATTTTTATATTTGTATATAGAGCAGCACTTTAAAAATTTATATATATGTATAAGGTTTATTATCTAAAAAGTATAGTTCAGAGTTCCATAATAATCTAGCCACTGGCCATTACAAGAATGGAGATTAAGCCACCAGATGTAACTCATATTTTCTGTCTCTCTCTCTCTACCAACCTCTAAAATTAGATAAACATATATAATCCTGAGATCAAAACCACATCAAGATCCTGCCACTTACCCACATATTTGTCCAGAAATGTGCCAATATCTAGACACACAGTGGAAAATTTGAATAATCAGAAAACTGAATAATCAATGATTTAAAGTGCTATAAAAATCCAGAAGTTTTATATATATATATATATATATATATATACACATATAAATTATATATAGCTGATAATTTTTCATATATATATATATGCATATATTACCTGAGAAGAAGGAATGATTATGCTCAGCTAAGATGGCTCTGAAACACTGTATACCTGAAAGTTTCCAAGACAACTTATAGAATGTTGGGTGTGATGGTGACCTCACAATAAAAATTTAAATCATCATGGCCACAGGTTCACAGGACTGGAATTAGCCTAGACAAATAATTCTGAAAAAGAGTGAGTTCAATGAACTTAAGGGCCAAAAAAAAATTGGCCTAAATCTTCAAATTGAAATGTTAATTTCAAGTTCCATGAATATATGTAAGGCTAAAATTGAACTCCCCTGCTAATGAGACTGATAGAACAGGCCCTAGATTGTACTCAGATACTATGAACATAAAATTTGTTTGAACAACTTCCAGAAATTGGAGAGTTAATGTCATTAAAATGGTAGCCTTAAATTTCCTGCACTGGAATTGCTACAAATTAGGTTATTGTCTATTTATTCAGGTTGTAGTAAACAAATTCACATACAATATGTAAAATAGAGAAATGTGACAATTCCATATATGTGGTATATTGACTATTGGGTGTGCCAATAACAAATGTAGTAGAAGTAGAAATAAGGCCACAAGGTGATCTAACGGATATAGATAAAACAGCCCTAAATAAATATTTAAACTACAGAAAATTTGTACACTCTTAAATTAAGAAAATTTTATGCCATTGAATTCAATAATCTTAGAGTTAAGATAACAGTGTCTCTACCTAATACGTGGAAAACTTAAAGTGAATGAACAAATTTGAGTCCCTAAAAATAAACTATAAAACACATGTGTCATTGAAAGTCTGAAACAATTTGATGTCCAAAAGTGATTTTATAGAACATGAAAATGGGATTTGATAACACAACTTGAATAATTTTGAGTAAATTCATGGCATTGCAATGTAAATGCCCAAAAGAATGACCATACTATGGCAGTGCTAAGATTAGTTTTTATGTGGATATTGATATACACAGGTTAAAGTAATAAAATGAAAGTCAAAATAAAAAATACAAATCTGATGCACATGGCAAGGGAAAAGTTTGCTTTGCCTTAAGTAACAATGAGTATTTTAGTGTGAGACATAATTTAAAGATAAACATGTGGATGGATATTTCTATAAAAGTGTCCAAAATAAACTGGAAAAATCTTATGTCAGGGACATGTATTTTGGAATATTTGAAAAATCAGAAAATAATTTACAACTCCAGTAACATCCAGAAAGATGTAGTATCCCATGCTGATGACCATGATGGTACTGGCCCTGTCACGTGCTGAAATCCTGTATTCATGACAGCTTCTAGGATAACTTCCAGCATTTAAATTGAGTTTATGACCACAGAATCATAAACCAAACTATGGCATCCACTGTTTCCTTGTGTTAGTATTGTCATAAATAAGGTTATTAATTACACATTCAGATGGCAGTGGTAAATTCCAAGACGAAATAAAGAGATATACACTCTATATAAGACAGTTAATTTTGATTATGTCCTGTACAAATTAGTAATTTGTAGAAATAGTGTCACAATCATATAGATATGGCATAGATGAATACAAACCTTAAAATTACATTAAAGATTCAGTATATTTCCAATTATCTTTATATACACTTCTGTGTATACACTTCTGTATATAAAGATAATTGGAAATGAAAAAAAAAGAACCTGGTGTCAAATTGGAAATGGCATAGAAAATTAATTAATTTTAAAAAAAATATTATGTAGGATCTCTGTCTTTAATCTGCTGTACACTCTTATTTAATGCTATAACTAGTACTCCAACAGTATTTTTTTCATTTTGTGTTGCTATATGGGGGCAAACTGTTGAAATCGTTACCTAATATATACTAAACTGATCTTTTGTATATAAAGAGAATTGAAAATGAATCATGATGTGATTGGAAGGGGAGAGGGAGCGGGAAAGGGGAGGGTTGTGGGTGGGAGGGAAATTTTGGGAGGGGGAAGTCATTGTAACCCATAAGCCGTACTTTGGAAATTTATATTCATTAAATAAAAGTTTAATTAAAAAATTACATTAAAGAATAGCAAAAAATAAGGAACTTAAATTAGAAAAGACCATACTAATTAATATATTAATTTTTAGTCAACATAAAAGTACCTTGACCTAAGAAATATTTATGGTCAAATTTTTATTTTGAGTACTTAAAACACAAAATATAAAGAGAATACATTAATTTAAACATCTGAATGAGTCCACTGTAGTGACATAATTTTGCAAAATCATGTACATGGAAAGAGTTAGACAACTTAGAGAAATGTGAGCCACTTGATGAAAAATATGGCACAGAGAACTACATTTTGGACAACTTCAAAAATCTAAGATAGTTTAACATTTAGGTCTCTAAATAATCACAAGAGTAAATATATATTTCTTGTCAATGAATATGATAGCACTAGGGCCTAGTAAATTCTGAAAAACTATGAACATTAAAGGTACTAGGAAACCATCCAAAATATACAGGGAATTGATGACCTCAAAATGCAGAATGAAAAAATCATGTTTTCTCTGATGTGTACTGGCCAATATACAGAGTACAAAGCAAATTTATTGTATATGAGAAACTTTCATGTTGGGGTTTGATTATTATTTATAATGATTGTTTTTACTCCTGTGAACAGTGGTCTTTCTACTTTTGACTTGTTGAACTCCTTATTTAGTGGTGCATTAAGCCTGTATGTAAAACTGTTATCAGAAAAATTAGAAAAGAAATAAAGAAGAGGAAGGGAGATAAATATCATTATATCCTTAGAATTGTATCTTTGAATTACATGAAATCTGTTCTCTCTACAGTAATAAAAATAAATTATTAAAAACATATAATCCATTCTATTGAGTGAACAGGTGTTTTATTCTGCCCTGTGACTTGCCTGTTTTTTCCTCAAAAAACTATTTTTGTCATATTGTGCTCAACATTAGATGATATGTAAAATGCAACCAAGAAAGAGTTATCAAAGAACTGTGCTTTCTCTTTGAACTATTCTATATTTAGCAGAATTCCCATGCCATTAGTTAGGAGCTGGATTGGAAGTGCAGTGGCCATGAGGACATGAATCAGTGCTCATATGGAATGCTGTCATGGGCAGAAGAATTACCTGCTCTGCTGCAATGCTGGCTCCTCATGCACTTTTATTTGTATGTGGACTTTTACAAAGTGTGTTCACATAATTTTCCTCTTTCATTGATTTGTCTTATTTTGTTATAAAAAGCCAATACTTTCAGTTTCCAACAGTACTAAAATTCCAATAATGTGCCTTATCACTCTCAATTTTCTCATTATTAAAAATAAAATTACAGCAATTATAACCCATAAAATCATACAATAAAGGGAAGTCTCTAGACTGTTCCTGAACAACAAATCAATTTAATTGGAGATGCCATATTAGTTTGATGTATCTGATACTCTAAAAGCATAGACCATATTCTAGGCCATAATTCAAGTCTCAGCAAATTCAAAATTTGAAATAACATCCTGCATCATCTTAGATGAGAAATGGAATAAAGCTGGAATTCAACAACTCAGGATTCTCTAGAACATATGGAAACATATGGAGACTGAACAAAATGGTTTTGAATTAACAGTGGGTTAAAATCATGGGATTCATATAACCATTTTGGAAAAAGGAGTAACCAAAAACTGCACAAACCACAGCTTCATCCTGCAGTCCTGGCTCTCTTTAATGACTTTCATATCCTCACTACACAATGGGGGAGACTAGAGCTGTGGAGCTGTGTGTGTGGAGTTTCCCAGCAGGTACTTTGTGAGTGAGCCAAAGTAGCTGCTTACAGTGACAGGACAGGATGTATGATGTACTGGGTGTTCCTCCAGTCCATAATTCATAGGCCAAAAGAATTAGGGAAGAGGCTTCCCAAGAAGCAGCCTGCATCCATAGATTTCAGAGTTAGCCATGGTTCTCCTAGGCCTCATTAAAATCATTTCCATACGGTTTCAATAAGTTGCATGCTCCCCCTACCTGATGCCCAGAACTACACCCATCATTTCCAATACCCCAGTTTCCAAGGTGTCCCAGCCTCCTGGTTGCCAGCTCCTATGGTGAGGGACAGTCACAGAAAGTGGAGTCTGAGCAACTGACTGACACCTCAAAGCAATCTGCAACTATGGCAGCTCCCAAAATGATAATCCTGCAAGATTAGGTAGTGTTGCAACCAAGGGGCCTGCTGATTGAGCAATTTGCACAGCCACTGAGCACACACATCACAACAGATGCAGGCAATCAGAATCCTCCCTATAGCTAGGCAGGCCATTTGTGATTGTGCGACGTGAAGCAGGAGTGAGCCACAGGGTTTGAGTTCAGATCTGAAGCCACCTCCTCCTCCTGGGCCCAGAACCTCCCTAAAGTGGGAGCTGCCATCAGCTTCCAGGTGGTCCCACCTCCAGGAATCCCTCCTTGCCTCCTGTGTCCACGTTCCTGCTAGGAAACTGTGATTTGTTGATTGACATAACCTGTTGCAGGGGAAGTTACAATTCACTGACTGTTGTTTGGCTTCTGGACCTTTTTCTTCATATTTTCCACTCATTTTTCTGTTAGGTCTGTGGACTTTTTTAATATATTGTTTTGAAGAATGTTTAAAGATAGTACATAGATTAATCCTCTTTTGCTTATTTTTTTCTTGAGATATTTGTTTCCTTGTCTTTTTTGTTGTTTAATAAGATTTTTTGTGTTATATAGTAATGGTGTTAGTTTCATTTATTGATCTTGGATCCAGTAATTGTGTTTAATTATTGTCAGGTTATCTTTCATATAGTGATGGGATCCATATGTATGGTTGCCCAAAGATAGATACTTATAGCTCAAGTTTCCTGTTTGTTTTTTGTTTCCATCACTAAACATCCAGTGAAATGCTGAAGAGAGGTAACAAGGAGAGGGAACCTTGTCTGAGTCCACTCCCAGAAAAAGCATTAAATGATCCTGTATTAACTGCTACATGTACATTTTAGACTATCTTGATCAGATTAAGGAATTAACTATTTTTACTCTTCTATTTTTTAAATATTTAAATAATCACATAAGGGAAAGCTGGAAGCATTTTCACTAAAATCTGAAACCAGACCAGTATGCTTACTCTCATCATTACTATCCAATATAGGATATATATCCAATTAGGATAAATCCAATATAGGATATATACTATCCAATATAGGGCTGGATATTTTAGCCAGAGCCGTTAGACAAGAAAAATAAAGGGATACAAATGGGAAGGGAGGAAGTCATGTTTTATCTTTGTTTGCAGATGATATGATCCTATACATAGAGGAACCAAAAGACTCCACTAAGATTCCTAGACTTTATAATAAAGTTTTGAAAAGTAGGATATAAAATCAACACACAAAAACATATAGCCTTTATATAAACAAATAATTTCATTGCTGAGGAAGAAGTTGTAAGATCAGACTCATTCACAATTTATATATATATATATATATATATATATATATATATATATATCTTGGTATAAGTTTAACCAAGAATGTTGGAGACCCTGGAAGGCACAGAAAATAAAGGCAAAAACAGACAAATGGGTGTACATCAAGCTAAGTATCTTTTGTACAACAAGGGAAACACGCGACAAAGTAAACATCAACCAACAGAATGGGGGGAAATAGTGCAAATTATATATCCGATGAAAGATTAATATCTAAGATATATAAGGAGCTCAAGAAACTCAACAACAAAACAATCCAGTTAAGAAATGGACTAACGTTACGAACACCATTTTTCAAAGGTGAAATACAAAAGGACAACAGACACTTGAAAAGATGGTCAGCATCACAGCTCTCAGAAAAATGCAAATAAAAACCACAGTGAGGTTTCACTTGCCCCATTTAGATTGGCTGTCATCCAAAATTAAAGAATAACAATGGCCCAAGTCCTTGGGCCCTGCATCCGCATGGGAGACCATGAGAAGCACTTGGCTCCTGGCTTCGGATCAGCGAGATGCGCCGGCCGCAGCGGCCATTGGAGGGTGAACCAACGGCAAAAAGGAAGACCTTTCTCTCTGTCTCTCTCTCTCACTATCCACTCTGCCTGTCAAAAAAAAAAAAGAATAACAAATGCTAGTTAGGGTGGGGGAAAAAGGTACCCTAATACACTTTTGCTGGGAATGTAAATTAGTACAACCATTGTGGAAGATATCTTGATAATTCCTCTGAAATCTGAAAACAGTTCTACCATCTGACCCATTCATTCTGCTCCTGGGAATTTACACAAAGGAAATGATATCAGCATATGAAAATATTATTTGTACCTCAATGTCTGTAGCAGCTCAACTCACAATAGCTAAGACTTATAATCAACTAATATTTCAATCACCTGAAGACTGAATAAAGAAACTGGATATATATGTGTATATGCATACATATATATGTATGTATGTATGTATGTATGGTGGACTATGATTTAGCCATGAATGTTGCATAAATTCCTGTCTCTCACAACACAATATATGTAACCAGAGACTATTTTGATTAGCAAAGTAACCCAGTCTCAAGAAGACAAGCATCATATGTTTTCCCTTATTTGTGTTTATACAGAGTACAAAAAAAGCAATATGAGGGAAATTCACATTTTGAGATTTGAGTATAGACCTTGTCTGTATACTTGAGAACAGTGTTTTTGTTTTTTTCCTACTTATAGCTTGTTGAAATCTATATTTATTGGAGCATTAAGTTTGTGAATATAAACAAAAATAAAAGTATGTCATTGTAATAACTAAAAGAAAAACAAGGAAGGAAAGAAGGAGGGTGGGAGTGAGGGAGAGAGGGAGGGTAGAGTGGGAAGTACCATTATGTTCTTAAAACTGCACATATGAAATTTGTTCTCTTTATAGAATTTTTAAAATATTAAAAAGGACAAGAATACATAAAATTTACCAATCAGGTGCCAGTACAAAGCATAGGACAAGTGAATTTAACTATCATAACTTGTAGACTCTGACCACACATTGTTTATTGTTTCTAATTAGGACTGCCAGGAGGCAAATTATTGAATTAATCAAATTAGGATACAAGAAATCCTTGTGTCTCTAGAACACTGCAATATAGAAGACATGCAAACATTTAACCTTGAATGGAATTACAGTCAAATCACATGCTTTTCTCACCTGTAAATAGAAACAAGCAAGGGTTTTTGCTGATAATTTTCATTCATTGTGGATACAAATTTAAGACTGATGATGTGGGGCTGGCATTGTGGTGTAGTGGGTAAAGCCACCACCTGCAATGCCAGCATCCCATATAAGCACTGGTTTGGTGTTGGATGCTCCACTTCTGATCCAATTTCCTGCTAATGCACATGGGAAAGCAGTGGAAGATGGGCCCCTGAACCCACACAGGAGACCCAGAAGAAGTTCCTGGCTCCTGGAATTGGTCTGCCCCAGCCTCAGCTGTTGCAGTCATTTGGGGAGTAAACCAGCAGATTCTCTCTGTGTGGATGTGTGTGTATGAGTGTGTGTGTGTGTGTGTGTATAAAACTCTGTCTTTCAAAAAAATAAAATTAATCTTAAAATTATTGATGATGCATAATATTAATTGGGGGAAAAAAGTTAAAACACACCAAAGTGGCTGCCAGTTTGTAAATGAGATTCAAACACACACACACAAGTTAGAAGGTACTCCAAAAAGTTTGAGGAAAATGGAATTAAAAGTTACGTTTATTATGACAGAAATTCTTAAAATCCATACATATTTTTTTTCCTCACAGGGGGAGTAGTGGGCATTATTGCATAGTGGGGTAAGCTGCCACCTGCAACTCCTGCATTCCACATGGGCACGAGCTCAAGTCCCAGCCACTCCACCTCTCCGCTAACACACCTAAGAAAATAGCGGAAGACAGCTGAAGCGCCTGGGCCCCCATCACCCACATAGAGACCCAGACGAAGCTCCCAGTCCCTGGCCTCAGCCCGGCCCAGCTTCAAATGTCGTGGCCATTTCAGGAGAGAAACAGCAGGTGGAAGATCTCCATCTCTTGGGGCCAGCGCTGGAGTGCAGGTCAAGCACCTGCCTGCAGCACCAGCATCCCACAGGGGCACTGGCCCAAGTCCTGGCCGCCCCACCTCCAATCCAGCTTCCGGACGATGGCCCAGGAAAGCAGCAGAAAACGGCTCAAGTGCCCTGGGCCCCTGGACCGTGTGGGAGGCTGGGAGAAGAGACTCAGAAGAAGCTCCTGATTCCCGGCCTCAGACCACACAGCTCCAGCCACTGCAGCCATCCGGGGAGAGAACCAGCAGATGGAAGACCTCTCACCCCGTCTCCCTTTCTCTGCCTATCAAGTGAATAAATAAATCTTTAAAAAAAACCAGATTTCAGTCTCCCTCTGTCTCTCAAATAAATAAACAATTTTTTTAAAAAAGGACTAAATTTATATTAATTAGGGTTCTCTAGAGATACAAAACACATATGCAAGAAAAGGGATTTATTAGAGGGATTGGCTCACATGATTCTGGTGGCTGAGAAGCCCCATAACAGGTCATCTGCAAGCAGCAGACCCAGGATGCCAGACGCACAGCACAGGACAAGTCCAAGGGCATCAGGACAAGGGAAGCCAATGGCAGAGCTCTTGGCCCAAGGCTCAGATGCTGAGGACTCGGGAGCCCAAAGACCAGTGGGCCTGGAGTTCTGATGCCCAAGGCACAGAAGAAAACTGCCCCAGCCTCAGAAACAGCCCGGCCTGCCTTCTGCACTCACTTTCTTCAGGCCACCACTCCACAGGATGGTGTCGTCTACACTGAGGGCTGAACTCCCCTCCCCCACCCCACTCAGACACACACATACTAATCACTGGACAAACCCTCAAACACACATCCAAAATGATGCTTTACCAGGTTTCCAGGCCTTCATTCCACCTAACATGATGCCAGTACCCTGTGGATAACTGAAAATCATTAATCTCTTCCCCAGAATTCAGCCTTCTACCAATTTTATATAGCTGTCTTCTACTGTTTTTTCGCCTTAATAAGAATTGAGATTTTTCAGAATTTCAATGTTGAAGATTTTAATATTTTGGGATTATGATTTTCAGGATGTTACACTTTAAGCATCTGGACTAATAATTCTGATCTTCTGGGATTTCAACATTCAGAATCACCGCTCCTCAGGATTATGACCAACACCACTCACTGCGTGGTTCTGCACAGTGCATGAAGCCTCCCTTTAGTACCATGGAAATTCCCAAAGTAAATGGTATGACTACCCCACTACTCCATCTTTAGGTGGTTAATTTCCTCAACTACTGAGACTTTAAAAGTCACAGTTTAAAATTTGGCTCAAACGCATGAATACAGAAAGTACCAACAAGTTCAACCAGGAAAACACCACTTCCAGTTCCAACATCAAGCCCTGAAGCATCCAGTGGAATCTTCTCTTTCGGCATCCACCTTATTAGTTGAATCATACTCTCTTCTCCAAACCTGTTATAAAGATTTTTGTTAAATCAAGTAACAGACAGCAAAAGTCACAATCCTTTCTCATTTGTTTATATCACATGGCCAGTTAAACTTTTTTTTTAAGATTTATTTTATTTATTTGAAAGGCAGAGTTACAGAGAGGGAGGGAGGGAAAGAGATCGATCTTCCACCTGCTGGTTCACTCCCCAAATGACCACAGTGGCTGGGGCTGAGCTAGGTTGAAGCCAGGAGCCAGCAGCTTCATCCAGATCTCCCACATGGGTGCAGAGGCCCAAGGACTTGGGTCATCTTCAGCTGCTTTCCCAGGTGCATTATCAGGGAGCTGGACTGGCAGAGGAGCAGCAGGGTTCAAACCAGTGCCCACACAGGATGTTGGCACTGCAGGAGGTGGCTCAACCCGCTATGCCATGTCGGCCCCATAATTTTTATTTTGAGAGGCAGAGAGAGACAGAGATCCCCCATATACTGGTCCACTCCCCAAATGCCCGCAATGATCAAGCTAGACAGGCTGAAGCCAGGAATTTTTTTTTTTGAGATATTCAACAGAAAGAATTCCAAGACCATGAGCACAAATCACGAAGAGACAGTCACATCCCAGCCTCTCGGCCAGGGACCCCAGCAGCAGGGGTTGTGGGCCATGATCACTTGAGCATTAGCAGGAAGCTGGGATTGAGAGCAGAACCAAGGCACTTGGATGTGGGACATGGCATCTTAATTGCCAGCTAAAGTCTCACTCCATCTTTTTTGAATATAAGAGGTAGTATTTACAATGAGTTAATCTTTGTTTCTATTGTTATTTATAAGAAAATGCCTCCAAAAATAGAAAATAGATAAGATCAGTATTGATGCCTCTTGATATCAGCAGTAACACCTGTAGACGTTGGTGGCTCAAAATCACATTGAATATTTTAAAAAGACAACTATAGCCGGCACCGTGGCTTAACAGGCTAATCCTCCGCCTTGCAGCGCCGGCACACCGGGTTCTAGTCCCGGTTGGGGCGCCGGATTCTATCCCGGTTGCCCCTCTTCCAGGCCAGCTCTCTGCTATGGCCTGGGAAGGCAGTGGAGGATGGCCCAAGTCCTTGGGCCCTGCACCCGCATGGGAGACCAAGAGAAGCACCTGGCTCCTGCCTTTGGATCATCGAGATGCGCCTACCACAGCGGCCATTGGAGGGTGAACCAACGGCAAAAAGGAAGACCTTTCTCTCTGTCTGTCTCTCTCACTATCCACTCTGCCTGTCAAAAAAAAAAAAAAGACAACTATAAAGTGAAAGTAATTTCTTAATACTGTGATCAAATTTAAATGAGTCTTTAAAAGAGGGAAGAGATACCTTAAATCTGAACACTAAAGCTAGATTCAATCCAGGGCTCCCAAAACTTTCATGTTTTCTTTGACTCAGGACTTAAATTAAGTGATGGTATGTTTGTCTGTGTATATAACATGTACACAACCTTCTGGATCATAAGAATTTTTTTATCCAACTCACCAGATTTCTCATGTGTCTCCATATTCCTGGAAAGTTTGTAGTTCTCTCTCACAGAACGCATCCCAACTACATAAACAGTGAAATGTAAAGCAAGACTCTTGAATTAAACTATATTATTAATTAAATGTTTCTATTAAATTACAGAGCTATTTATGACAGAGGCTTGGACCATTATTAGCATTATCAATAAAATGCACATAGCTCAGTCTCTTAGCATCTTTGGGTTAAAAAGAATGAAAGTCATGGACAAACAGAACAAGTTTGCACCTGCAAAGCACTTGGAACAATAGCCGCTGTGTGAGAAACGCTGCATTTCACTGAAAGAAAAACACGGAGGTGTTTACCCAGGGGTGCCCACACCCAAAATGGGACTCTGCAGCATGACTGACCACCACATGTGGAGACACCGGGCTCCGCCAGGATGGGGGTGGCTCACCAAGGAAGAATCTTAACCTGAGGCACAAGTCTCACCCCAACCTCCTCCGCCTCTTCCTCCCCAGCCTTTTGCTCACGTTTTCTCCTCACCGTTTTATGCACAGGCACCTGCGCACAGCCGAGCCCTTCACTGGCCTCCTCCTTCCCACTTCACCCCTCTCAATCCCTGCTCCCCGCGGTCGCCCCAAGTTCCCGCTCATCCTAATGGGCCCCCCCGCAGCCATTCATTCCTCCGTCAGCAGTTCCCTCACATTGGCCTCTACCCCAGGAGCTCCTGCCTCCTCCCCCACCAGCCCCCTTGACCCTAAACTCTGGTCCCTGAAGCTCTGGGATCCCCAACCTGCCCTCTCCCTTTCTACCCACCAAGACTCTCCATCTGGCTCAAGACCCTCAGGAGGCCTCCCCCAGGGCCGCAGGGTCCCTAACCCTACCTCAGGAGCCCTTGAAGCGCCAATGCCATAAAATTCCGGTTAAGGGCCCCAGGGCGGCCCCTGTAGAGCCCACCCTCTCCAACCCGCCTTGGCCTCTTGCAAGGCCACCTCACGTTTCTTCCCGTCCATACCCCGCCACAGCCTCCCCAGGCTCAGGACAGGCAGCGCTGCTCACCCTCCCCCCGCCCTGCGCCACAATCACTGCTCTCTGGTCCCCAGAGCCAACGGGATGAAGCCATCCTCCCCGGGGGGGACTGCCCTCTTGTGTTGGCGCTATGGCCACACCGCCGCCACCGCCGTCGTCCTCTGTGCCAAAAGCAGTTTTTTTTTTTAATAATATGCATTCATGAACTTTTTGAAGACCGATCATATATAAGAAAAAGAAGAAGAAATATGTACATGAAAGAGTGGGAAAGCAAGTAATTTCTGATGACAGCGTATTCAGTCTTCTAAATATGAAAGAAAACATAATAATTTTCTAATAATTCATGCATGTATAGACATCTTCCAAAATAAGAAAGTAATTTAGTTATACTTCAGACCTCAAATGTAAGTGGCATAAACTATTTTTCTATTTGAATTTATTTTGATTGTAGAAAATGAAATTTTAGAGTTTGGTAGAAATGCACAAAGAAGGGATCCATAGATGGCATTTACAAATGACCACTAAACTTACTTGTTCACTAACTGCTGCCTGATGCAAGTTCAGATCAGATAGTGCTGGGTAAACAGTAGGTATGAGATCCCAGGCATGTGCTGGCCAGCAGTTGAAGAATAAGACTGCAACTTCATGTCTTCCAGATGGGCAATCAATAAGGACATGAGGGTGTGAACACAAATGATGGCTGATTTGAAATGCACAGTTCAGGTTCAAAGGTGCTGCCTGATGAGAGAAGCTGTCCTGTACCAAGAGGGTAAAAGAATGCCTCCAGAAAACAGAGAGTGAAGCACCACTTCAAAATGTATAAGAATTATCACTGGAAGAGAGGGATGCAAGTGTATTCTTGCAAAGTAAACTGCATGGGCAAAAGCACTGAGGAAGAATGCATGGCATATCCATGGGATCATCCTACCAGATATCACCAGCCAAGCTCTAGACGTAGTGGGGATTCAAATTCTACCTCTACCAATTACAATTTGTGTTACTTAAGGCAAAATGTAAAACCATGTGTCAGTGTCCTTCATCTGTAAAATGAAGACTATCATTGTACTTAACTCATAGGCTGGTTGAAGAAAGAAAATTAAATACAGGCAACACATACCTAGTTTTGTTAGATATATATTATATAAAATGTTTGGATATTTTATACTACTTTTCTAGATAAAATTAAAACAATGATCATTTGCTCTTCTGTTCAGGGTAAAATGAATAAAACACTTGTTTAATTTTTTAAAAAAATCTTCAGATATAGCTTATACATAAAATATTCAAGCATTCTAACAGTACTGTTCAATGACTTTTAGAAAATATATACAGGTGAAGACTCATCACCATGAACTTCTGAAGTCTTTCTCTACTTCCAGCCACCAGCCCCATGTAACTAATACTATGATATATCTGCATATGTATTTGCATTTTCATATAAATGGTATCATATAATATGTTAAAAAGAGTTTGGTCGAAATAAGAATGTGGTTAAAGAAGGTTTTGGGGTGCAGTGGTTTTATGCTGTGCAATGATTCTAATTAAAAAAGATCAGTAGAAATTCTTGTTTTTCCAGAAATCTCTTATTTAATGTATAAAAACTTTGTGCATTTCATAAATAAAACTTTAGGAGCATAGTATTTCTTCCCTTGATTCCTGCCCTCCAACCTGCACTCACACCCTTCTTCCTGCTTATTATCCTATTCCTATCCTATTATTTTTTTATTAAGATCTATTATCAACATACACAAAAGATTATCTATACTAAGTAAAAAGTTCCACAAATATTATGAAAACAATGTTCCTCAACAGTTGAGACAGGGGTATTCAAAATCATTGCATCTCAAATTGTTAATTTCACTCCTATAGATTTCCTTTTAAGTGCAATATTAGTTAGCACAGATTATGGAGAACATATGGTGTTTGTCCTTTTGGGACTGGCTTATATCACTAAGTATGATCTTTTCCAGTTTCATCCATTTTGCAGCAAATGAAAGGATTTCTTTTTTACTGCTGTGCAGTATCCAGTCTTCAGTTAATGGACATTTGGGTTGATTCCATACTTTAACTATTGTGAATTGAGTTGCAATAAACATGAAAGATAACTCTTTCAAATGCTGATTTCATTTCCCATGGGTAAATTTGCAAGAGTGGGATGGCTGGGTCATATGGTAGGCCTATATTCAGATTTCAGAGGTATCTCCATACAGATTTCCACAGTGGCTGGACCAGTTTACATTTCCACCAACAGTGGAATAAGGAACTTCCCCACACCCTGCATCCTCACCAGCATTTGTTGTTTACTGATTTCTGTGTGAAAGCCATTCTCACTGGGGTGAGGTGAAACTTTATTGTAGTTTTGATTTGCATTTCCATGAAAGCTAGTGATCCTGAGAATGTTTTTCAGCTTGTCTGTTGGCCATTTGGATTTCCTCTTTAGAAAAAGCTCTGTATAAGTACTTTGGCCATTCCTTAACTGGAGTTTTGTGCATCCACACACTCCATGTGGATCCACAGTGTCCCTCTAATTTGCATGGAGTTTCCTCTGAAGTTTTCTCTCTAACTCTTCCTGGAGATTTCCCTCTCTCCACTTTTTAAAAAATCATCTTCCCCTATATTAGTCAGCTCTCTCCCTCATCTGCAATATTGGAATCCCTCAGAGTTTCAACTTGTTCTTTCCTCCTGTTTGGAATCTTACCAAGCCCAGTCAACAAAACCATAAAATACCAGGCATTCTATTATTTTCACAGCAACACATTGTAAGAATGATCAGAACCATAAAAGCATCTTTGAGAACTGTGATACCAATTATGAAATAGATATAAAAAGAAAATATTCTGACAGAGGAAAAATGATAGATTAGGGAGCAGCGCAATTTGCAAGGCTATGGATAAACAGTGAGGAGAAAAGTGTAGAAGGCACACTCTTGGCAGAGAGTTGGAGAGAAAACCCCCTGGGAAGCCCCATGGGGGGGGAGGCAAAATGGTGTGAATCTGCATGGTGAGTGCTGATGCACAGCCAGCACAGCCGCTGTGGCGGAGTGGCAAAGCCGGCAGCATTCTTGAGATGCAGGGGAGGGCAGACTGCATCAGTCTGTGGGTATAGAGCTGGAGAGAGTGTGGCATGTGTCCAGACTGGAGGGCTGGCAGTTCCTGGTGGTCACCTATGGTCCTAGTGGAAATGAAGGGAATGGTTCAATTCAAATCAATCTCTCCAAAACAACCTGTGATCCAGCTGAGATAGGGGAGGAACCATTTTAAAACAGGGCAACAACTATGGAAGCCTGAAAGCATGCACATAACAGCTCAGTGAGATGGGCATCTGAATGCAGTCCTGGCAGCAGTGGTGGGTAGGTATGTGCCCAGTGGCCCTAGTGTGTATGTCTGATCCAGAGCTTTGAGTGGAGGAATTGGCCTGCAAACCCCACTGACAATTTGGCTAGGAAGTGGCTGGGCAGATACAGGGGACACAGGGGTGCCCACACCAGCAGTGCCCTCTGGACTCGGTGACTGTGGAAGCCTTATGTGCTGAGACCTTGGGAACTCAATGGCTATGTATGTATGATAAATGCAATCAGAAGAAAAAATTAAAAATCATCTCTACAAATGCTGAAATATAAGAGCCAAAATTCAGGAAACAAGAATAAGGAAGTCATGATGACCCCTGCCCAGGAAGAACGCAGCATTTCCACATTAGGATGCAAAGATGAAGAGATAAAGGGAATGCCAGAAATGGGATTAGAAAATTAATCATAAGAGTACTCAAAAAAATCCATGAACTAAAGAAAACTATACATGACATGAACAAAGATTTTTCCCTGGAAATTGAGAACTTAAACAGAAACCAAAATGAAATACTAAAAATGAAGAATTCAATGGATCAAATAAAAATGCAATGGAAAGCATTAACAGTAGACTCCATTTCCAATCTAGCTCTCTGCTATGGCCTGGGAAAGCAGTAGAAGATGGCCCAAGTCCTCGGGCCCATGCACCCTTGTGGGAGACCCAGAAGAAGCCCCTAACTCCTGCCTTCAGATTAGCTAGGCTCAGGCTGTTGTGGTCATTTGGGGAGTGAACCAGCAGATGGAAGATTTCTGTCTCTCTCTCTCTTTCTCTCTCTCTCTCTCTCTGGCTCTACCTCACTCTGTAATGCTGTCTTTCAAATAAATAAAATAAATCTTTAAAACAAAGAAAGGCAATATAAATGATAAAAGGAAGGAAAAGAGAGATGGAGGGAGAGGGATGGGGTGCACAGAGGTAGAGATCTCCCAACCGCTGGTTCACTCCTCAAATGCCCTCATTTAAGATTGAATCAGCCAAAGTCAGTAGCAAGAAACTCCATCAAAGCTTGAAATATGTGGGGCAGGGACTCAAGCCCTTGGGCCATCTTCTACTGTTTTCCCAAATACATCATTACCAAGATGGATGGTAGTTGCTAGAACTCAAACCAGCACTCCAATATGGGATGTGTTAATCCCAAACTTCAGCTTAACCTGCTGAGATGCAATACCTACCCACACATTGAATTATTTTACATAACTTACATACACTCACAACAAGGAGTTAGGTACCTTTACAATCCACGCTTTATAAAAAGTTATAACAAGTTTTTAAAATAATACCTACATGTCCAAATTTACACACATAGGAATGGGTCCAGTCTCAGCATCTAACTCCAAAGTATACATGCTTCACCATGACATAACCCCACACTTCATGAAATTCTGGTGGCACACAAATACGTAGCAATTGAGACATACTATATAATTAGCATTTTACATACTAATTTCTAATTGTCTTAACTATGTTTTCTTCCCACAAGGAAGCATATTTTACAAGTCAAACAGGCCTTGGAGTAAGGTTAAGGGTACACCTTACTTTATGTTGTTAAGCTGCTTGACATCTTTCAGCCTCAGTTTTCTTAAAATAAAATAAAACCATAGTTCCCAACTCAGAGAGTGTCAGAGAGAATAGAAAACAAATGTGTACAGAATGCTTGGCTCACAGGAAGCACAATAACATGCTACTGCTATCAGTATTTTAGACACAACACTGGCTCCCTCAACATCCAGAGCTGATGATATGGTAAATTACTGGGAAACATAGCCCCTGGCCACACCCATCACACACCAGATGTATTCACAGAAAGGACAGACATTCCACTAAGTCACACAGAATAGCCCCAAAGATAAATGCAATCAGAAGAAAAAATTAAAAATCAACTCTACAAATGCTGAAATATAAGAGCCAAAATTCAGGAAACAAGAATAAGGAAGTCACGATGACCTCTGCCCAGGAGGAATGCAGCATTTCCACATTAGGATGCAAAGATGAAGAGATAAAGGAAATGCCAGAAATGGGATTTGGAAAATTAATCATAGTAGCACTCAAAAAGTCCATGAACTAAAGAAAACTATACATGACATGAACAAAGATTTTTCCCTGGAAATTGAGAACTTAAACAGAAACCAAAATGAAATACTAAAAATGGAGAATTCAATGGATCAAATAAAAATGCAGTGGAAAGCATTAACAGTAGACTTGATGAGACAGAAGAAAGAATATCCGAACTAGAAGACAAATTCTGGAAATATTATAGTCAGACAAAAAAAAAGAGAGAAGAAAATAGAAAATTTAAAAACAGTGTTGGAGATCTGTGGGAGACTACCAAGGACCCACAATATGGATTTTAGGCGTGCCTGAAGGAGTGGAAAGAGAGAAAGGAATAGAAAGCCTATTTAGTGAAATAATTGCAGAAAACATCCCCAATCTGGAGAAAGAAAGGGATGTTCAAATAGAGGAAGCACATAGAACTAACAGAAATGACCAGAAAAAATTTTCACCACAAAAAGCTTTCTCCAGTAAAACATCAAGAAAATATTCTAAATTGGCAAGAGAGAAATGCTAGATTACTTTAAGAAGATCACCAATTAGACGCACATGTGCTCTCATAAGAAATGTTACAGGCTAGATGGAATGATGTGATATAGACCATGTCTCGAAAGAAAAAAAAAACTGTCAACCCAGAATACTGTACTCTGCAAAATTTGCATTTACAAAGGAAGGTGAAGACCTTCTATAACAAAAGAAATTGAAAGAATTTGTCAATATATAACCACTCTTGCAAAGGATGCTTAAGCATGTGCTACACAAAGATAGCTATCTTTATGAAAGAATGAAAAGGCAGAAATCTCCCCAGTAGAAGCACAAAATAAATCCATAGTAAACACTAAGAATCTTTATGGAAAAAATGACAGGGCCAAATCACCATTCATCCATAGTCACCCTGAATGTAAATAGCCTCAATTCTCCAGTTAAAAGATATAGACTGGCTAAATGGATTGAAAAATAAGACCCATCTAGGGTGGGGTGGCACATGCACCCAGGTGAGACATGCCTGCCCTATGCAGAGCCTGCAGGTGGGCCCAGCTGATGGGTACCCTCATACATTTGTGGTTTATTTTGTAGTTACAATGAGAGAGAAGCCCTTGGTTGGGTGATGGATTTTGAGAATCTCTTCTCAAAGCCCCTCAATCCGGCCCTTAGCAAAAAACAGGCCTTGGATTCTGGTGAAAGAACCAAAGATGAAATATATTATTCAGGCATTGAAGAAACACAAGAGGAGAAAATAAAATGGGAAGTAAAACTGGAGAGTGAGCAAGTCCCAGAAAAAGTATGGCATGTCGGAAACTCTACATCACCACCAAAAGCTTTGCTACATAGAAAATCAAGAAGTAAGGACTATGATGTATATAGTGACAGTGATATCTGCAGTCAGGAACCAGAAGATATTTCTGCAAGGAGCTTCAGCAGATATGCTACAGATATGGCAAATGCCACGCAACCATTACCACTTCCTGAAGAACAAATAAAAAAGAGGAAGCAAAAGATAGCCAGCAAGCTGCTAAACAGAAAATAAAACTTTTCAACCTGGTTAAAAGAATGATAAACACAAGGACATGAAGCAGAAATGGCATGGCACTGGAAACAAAAAATCCAATGCATTACCAAGGAAAAGGGGCTCACAGGAAGGGGATGGTAAACCTAAAGAGAAGCAGCAGCATGTGATAATGAGTCAGGGATTCATCAAGCAACATACTGTGGGAAGCAAAGGAAAACAGATCTGTAAATATTTTCTTGAAAGGTAATGTTTTAAAGGAGACCAATGTAAATCTGACAAGATACCTATATTGAGAAGAAAAAGAAACTGTGTAAATTTTATGTATTTTTATGTAAATTTTATGTATATTGAACCAGAGATGATAAATATCTGTATTTCTATTATGAATCTCCTTGTAAGTTTTACCCTACAGGAACAAAATTATGCAAAGAGAAGTACTGTAAGTTTTTCCACACTCCATTGAATGAGGAGACATTAAGAACTGCTGGCTCAATTTTTGGATACTAAAAAGAAATAATGTAAATAATTCATCATGTACCTCTAATCTATATAGCGTTTCCTCTGCATTTTCTCCTGAACTCTTTCCTGAGACTGCACTCTCCACTTTTTTTAAACTATCTTTTCCTGGACCAGAGCAGTTAGCTCCCTCCCTACTCTAATATACTGGAAATCTCCCAAGTATATTTTAACCATTTAAAACAATATGGATGGAAGTGAGATTCCTTCTCATTTGAGAACTAAGTCAAGCCCAGAAAGATATGTGTGGAACTAACGAAGTTGTTCTCATAGTCACTGAGAGTACAACAGTGGTTACTAGAATCTGAGTAGAGCAGGGATGAGAAATGAATGACAAAAGATTGGTTAATAGGTACTAAGTTATAGTTAAGAGTAAGATCTTCCAGTGTTCCATTGCATGATACAGTGCAATGACTATAGAATACACCATATATTTTTCTAAAAAAAGTTTAAAAGAAGGATTTTGAATATTTTCAATATAATAAAATGACAAATGAGGAGATTGATGTTTACTCTGATTTGAACATTACAGAATGTATATGTCTATAGAAAAACCACATAATGCTGTCTAAATATATATACATTTATATGTCAGTTAACAATTTCAGAACCACATATTCAAATTCAATGCAATTTGTTTTATAATAGAACAAAAAATATATATGTATGAATTTATTGTTGTAAATATTATGTGTATATATGAATCCATAAAACATGTATGTGTATAAGTATATATATATATATATATATGTTCAATAACCAAAATAACAAGGAAATACTTTCACAATTATAGTTCCATTTCTGTGTCTGGAGAAATGCCTGGTACTCAGAATTCCCTTATTCCACTCTCCATTCTGTATTCCTTTATCCTCCAGAAAGCTCCTGCGCTGATCATGGTTGTTTCCCTGGTGAAATAACACAAACCTTTCAGAGTGGAATACTTTTTGACAGAGAGTCTCCAAATAATTACAGTAACTACAGAGACCCTTGGAGACCATCTCAAAGAACTTTTAATTAAACAGAGATCAGGAAATATGCTGGGTAGGGCTGGTCACCCCACTGCACCAATGCCACCAATATCCCCAGTGACCAATCATATAAAATTATATTGAAAATTTTCTTGAGGTATAAAATAGGAAATAGATTTAATGCCAAACTACAAAATACAACATAACTAGTTCCAAAGTGGCAGTTCATACCACTGAACATCCACAGCAAAATAAAATGAAAGTATCTGAACTATAAGGATGAATAAAAAAGTAGAGCTAAACATTTTATAAGGCTTCTAAAATATGTCAATACATTAAAATATTATAAATATGGAGAGCAGCAAGATGGCAAAATAGGAATGGAGCACACTGATAGTCCAGGAAGACACAGTTTAATAAAAGTGGAGATACTGCAGGGTCAAGGAAGAGTAGGGGAAGAAACAGCAGAGGAAACGCTTCCGGAACTAGTGATTTACAGTGGACCTGCGTGGAGAGCGTGGGAGCCCAAGTTTGGGACACCAGCGGCAGAATCAACACACCAGTGCTGGAATGCGAGGTGAGCCGAACCTCAATAGCCCGAGACACCAGTGGGCAAGTGGAAAGAAGAGACTAGAGGGAATGAGGCTTGAAACTCCATGGGTACAAGTTCACCAGGCTAACTAGAAGAGAGAGAGGAAAAAAAAAAGTGACCGATACGGACATGAGTTTCTCCGCTCACCCCTCAAAGGCAAGCAAGACAAAGAGCAGGCGCCATTTTGGGCATACGTCATAAGTAGGGCAACGTCAGGTCTGCACCAGCCCTGAGCCTAGCAGAAAAACCTGACTCTGGGGGAAGGGGTGAAATAACAGGAGATTAAGGATCTAACGTGGCAACCCAGTGGGAGACTGCAGGAGAATTGGAGCCCACCCTGAGGGCAGCAAAGATTCCCTGTGTGGTCCTTGGGAAAGAGCTTCCAATCTCTGGCTCCTGTGGGTATATCATTTGCCTGCTAACTACCTCCAATTACATTCAGCTGTGCAGAATTACTTCCCTTTTGAATCAAAAAAAAAAGAAAGAGAAAGAGAAAGAAAGAAAGAAAGAAAGAAAGAAAGAAAGAAAGAAAGAAAGAAAGAAAGAAAGAAAGAAAGAAATGAATTTACCACGACTAACCTGGGAGTGTCATCTTTGACACACCCTCAACCCTGAGGAACCAAACACAGCTCTCAGGCCACACTCATCTCAAGCCTCTAAGGCTCCACCAAAAGCAGACAGTCCACTTAATATAGAGCCATAGTGTAACAAGAAAAAACACCACAGTGAAGAAACCCAATATCTCCAACATGCCAAACAACAAACGAACAACCAAGCTAACAAGAACAAGGAAGACACTATGACGCCCCCAAATGAAAAAGACACCCCAATTCAAGATTATGAAGATGAGGAGATAGAAGAAATGCAAGAAGCGGATCTCTTCCCTCCCACCCGCAACCCTCCCCTCTCCCACTCCCTCTCCCCTTCCATTCACATCAAGATTCATTTGCAATTCTCTTTATATACAGAAGATCAATTTAGTATAAAGATTTCAACAGTTAAACCCACATAGAAACACAAAGTGAAACATACTGTTTGAGTACTAGTTATAGCATTAAATCACAATGGACAGTACAACAAGGACAGAGATCCCACATGAGGAGCAAGTGCACAGTAGCTCCTGTTGTTGACCCAACAAATTGACACTCTAGTTTATGGCGCTAGTAACCACCCTAGGCTCTCGTCATGAGTTGCCAAGGCTATGGAAGCCTTCCAAGTTCACCGACTCTGATCATATTTAGACAAGGTCATAAAAGACAGAGTGAGGATAGTAACCAATGATCCTAAGAGTGGCATTGACCAGGTTTGAACAATTATACAGCATTAAGTGGGGAAGAGGACCATCAGTACACACAGATTGGGAGTAGAGCCATTGGTGGTAGAGTAGAGGTTATGATTACAAAGGAATGTTTGTAATACTTATAGTAATATTTCTTCTTTTTTCTTGATCAGACAGGCAAGAGATTTATCAGTTTTATGAATCTCTTCAAAGAACAAGCTTTGGTTTCACTGATTATTATCTGTTGCCAGATTTACCAATTTCTACTTCAATTTTTAACACTTTTCTAATTTCTTTAAATTTAATTTGCTCTTCTTTTTCTATTTTCTTAAATTGGAAGTGGAAACTATTTATATGAGAGTTTCCTTCTTTTATAATGTCAGTTGTAAATGCTAAATATTTCTCTCTGAGTATCACTTTGGTTATACAGATTTTGAAATGTTGAGTCTTCATTCTGATTCAATTCTTCAAAGTATTTTTTATTAAACTTTTATTTAATGAATATAAATTTCCAAAGTATAGCTTATGGGTTACAATGGCTTCCCCCCTCCCATAACTTCCCTCCCGCCTGCAACCCTCCCCTATCCCACTCCCTTTCCCCTTCCATTCATGTAAAGATTCATTTTCAATTCTCTTTATATAAAGAAGATCAGTTTAGTATATATTAGGTAAAGATTTCAACATTTTGCCCATATAGCAACGTAAAGTGAAAAAACTACCATTGGATTACTAATTATAGCATTAAATAGCAATGTACAGCACATTAAAGACAGAGATCCTACATAATTTTTTTTCAAATTAATTGATTTTCTATGCCATTTCCATTTTAACACCAGGTTGTTTTTTTTCATTTCCAATTCTCTTTATATACAGAAGATCATTTCAGTATATAATTAGTAAAGACCTCATCAGTTTGTGCCCACACAGAAACGCAAAGTATAAAAATACTGTTTCAGTACTAGTTATAGCATCACTTCGCTTTAGACGACACATTAGGGACAGATCACACATGGGGTGTAAGTACACAGTGACTCCTGTTGCTGACTTAACAATTTGACACTCCTGTTCATGGCGTCAGTAATCTCCCTAGGCTCTAGTCATGAGTTGCCAGGGCTATGGAAGCCTTTAGAGTTCGCTGACTTTGATCTTATTCTGATAGGGTCATAGTCAAAGTGGAAGTTCTCTCCTCCCTTCGGAGAAGGGTACCTCCTTCTTTGATGGCCCCGTTCTTTCCACTGGGATCTCACTCACAGAGATCATTCATTTAGGTCTTTTTTTTTTTCCATGGTATCTTGGCTTTCCATGCCTGCAGTATTCTTATGGGCTCTTCCGCCAGATCCGAATGTCTTGAGGGCTGATTCTGAGGCCAGAGTGTCGTTTAGGACATCTGCCATTCTATGAGTCTGCTGTGTATCCCGCTTCCCATGTTGGATCTTTCTCTCCCTTTTTAATTCTATCAGTTAGTATTAGCAGATACTTGTCTTGTTTGTGTGAACTCTTTGACTCTTTGACCTATCAGAGCTATCAATTGTGAGCTGAAATTGATCACTTGGACTAGTGTGATGGCATTGGTACATGCCATCTTTATGGGATTGTGTTGGAATCCCCTGGCACATTTCTAACTCCACCATTTGCGGCCAGTCTGATTGAGCATGTTCCAAAGTGTTCATCTCCTCCATTTATCCACTCTTAGATTTAACAGGGATCACTTTTCAGTTAGAATTTAAACACCTAAGAATAATTGTGTGTTAATTACAGAGTTCAACCAATAGTACTAGAACAACAACAACAACAACAAATACTAAAAAGGATAAAGTATTACATTGTGCATCTAAAGTCAAGACAGGAGCTGATCAGTTCATTGTTGCTTATAGTGTCCATTTCACTTAACAGGTTTCCCCTTTGGCGCTCAGTTGTCACCGATCATGGAAAACAAATGATATTTTTCTCTTTGGGACTGGCTTAATTCACTCAGCATGATGTTTTCCAGATTGCTCCATCTTGTTGCAAATGACTGGGTTTCGTTGTTTCTTACTGCTGTATAGTATTCTATGGAGTACATGTCCCATAATTTCTTTATCCAGTCTACTGTTGATGGGCATTTGGGTTGGTTCCAGGTCTTAGCTGTTGTGAATTGAGCTGCAATAAACATTAATGTGCAGATGGCCTTTTTATTTGCCAAATTAATTTCCTTTGGGTAAATTCCAAGGAGTGGGATGGCTGGGTTGTATGGTAGGGTTATGTTCAGGTTTCTGAGGAATCTCCAGACTGACTTCCATAGTGGCTTAACCAGTTTGCATTCCCACCAACAGTGTGTTAGTGTCCCTTTTTCCCCACATCCTCTCCAGCATCTGTTGTTGGTAGATTTCTGAATGTGAGCCATTCTGACCGGGGTGAGATGGAACCTCATTGTGGTTTTGATTTGCATTTCTCTGATTGCTAGTGATCTTGAACATTTTTTCATGTGTCTGTTGGCCATTTGGATTTTCTCTTTTGAAAAATGTCTATTGAGGTCCTTGGCCCATCTCTTAAGTGGGTTGTTTGTTTTGTTGTTGTGGATTTTCTTGATTTCTTTGTAGATTCTGGTTATCAATCCTTTATCTGTAGTATAGTTTGCGAATATTTTTCCCATTCTGTTGGTTGCCTCTTCACTTTCCTGACTGTTTCTTTTGAAGTACAGAAACTTCTCAATTTGATGCAATCCCAAATGTTAATTTTGGCTTTGACTGCCTGTGCTGTTGGAGTATTTTCCAGGAAGTCTTTGCCTGTGCCTATATCTTGCAGGGTTTCTCCAATGCTCTCTAATAATTTGATGGTTTCGGGTCATAGATTTAAGTCTTTAATCCATGTTGAGTGAATTTTTGTGTAAGGTGAAAGCTAGGGTCTTGCTTCAAGCTTCTGCACGTGGAAATCCAATTTTCCCAGCACCATTTATTGAATAGACTGTCCCTATTCCAGGGATTAGATTTGGATCTTTGGTCAAATATAAGTTGGCTGAAGATGTTTGGATTGATTTCTGGTGTTTCTCTTCTGTTCAGTTAGTCTATCCATCTGTTTCTGTACCAGTACCATGCTGTTTTGATAACAACTGGCCTGTAGTATGTCCTGAAATCAGGTATTGTGATGCCTCCGGCTTTGTTTTTGGTTGTACAGGATTGCTTTGGCTATTCGAGGTCTTCTGTGTCTCCATATGAATTTCAGCATCATTTTTTCCAGATCTGAGAAGAAACCCTTAATGGACAAGATAGAAAATCTCTCTCGTGAAAATGAAATATTAAGGAGGAATCAAAATGAAATGAAACAACTAGTAGAACATGAAACTGTGATAGTGACGAAAAATCATCATGAAATGAAGAAATCAATAGATCAAATGACAAACACATTAGAGAGCCTTAAAAACAGAATGGGCGAAGCAGAAGAGAGAATATCAGACTTAGAAGACAGAGAACAGGAAAGGAAACAGGCAAACCAAAGAAAAGAAGAGGAAATTAGAAATCTAAAAAAGATTGTCGGGAATCTACAGGATACTATTAAAAAACCCAACATTCGGGTTCTAGGAGTTCCTGAAGGCATGGAGAGGGAGAAAGGATTAGAAGGCATTTTTAGTGAGATACTAGCAGAAAATTTCCCAGGTTTGGAGAAGGACAGAGGCATCTTAGTACAGGAAGCTTATAGAACCCCTAATAAACATGACCTAAAGAGATCCTCACCACGACATGTTGTAATCAAACTCACCACAGTGAAACATAAAGAAAAGATCCTAAAATGTGCAAGAGAGAAACGTCAGATTACTCTTAGAGGATCTCCAATTAGACTCACAGCTGACTTCTCATCAGAAACCGTATAAGCTAGAAGGGAATGGCGAGACATAGCCCAGGTACTAAGAGAGAAAAACTGCCAGCCCAGAATATTATATCCTGCAAAGCTCTCATTTGTGAATGAAGGTGAAATTAAGACTTTTCATAGCAAACAGAAATTGAAAGAATTTGTTGCCACTCATCCTGCCCTGCAAAAGATGCTTAAAGATGTGTTACACACAGAAACATGGTCACCAATATGAAAGAAGGTAAAGGAAGGAAACCTCACAGCAAAAGATCACAGGAAGCTCAATTTCTCTTTGACATAGAATTAAACTCTGATGCTCTGTTAAAGCAATGTGTTAAAGTAATCTATTATGTTCTCTTGATATCTGTTAAATTCCAATTGTTCAAAAAACAGCTGAATTTTTATTAAGAGCTATGGGTTATTTAAATATGTGCTTCTTTTCAAAGATTTGAATAATCACCTTGTAACAATGATCAAATTTGGTCTATGTTATGTCATGATTTTAAGGAATCTTATTTCAACCAGATATTTTGGATTTTGAGCCTTCTTGGCATTCTTGACAGGCATTCAAAAAATCAAAGGTTCGCACAATCTGGACTCTAAAATTTCCAGTAAATCCTGGACTTTGGTTTTTCCAGTTTGGGCCCAACTGAAAAAATCGAAGGACCTATGTCTCTCATCTTATAGAGACACCAACTAATCAGGCTATTTGGATTATATCAGAAGTACTGTCAAGATGTGACGTGGTACCAAATTTTAAGTTTCTGTAATGGAAAATGCTATTAATACAAATGTTTGAGAATTAAAAAGTCTAATGATCTTGTGTTACTAGACATGATAGTTATATTAATGAGAAAGCCCCAGAGGCCTAAAGGGTTAAATAATTGTAACATCCTACAGGTGCTTTCAAAAATACTGTGAAGTAAGCAAGTGCCTCTTGTTGGTTGATGAGTTTATAATTTTAAACATGGCGACTTAAAGTCTTTTGTCATCCACAGTTCTATATGATGTGCTGCTCATAAAACTAAAGCGTTGTTGGTTCTGTGTTTAGCTGTCCTCCTATAGGTTCCTATGGACTTTTTCCAGCCACTTCTGTTGAATTCAATACTTTGGGATGGCTCTGTAAACAGATGAAGCCAATAATGTATTAACAGTACCAACTGAGAGAAAGTATGGTTAACTGAGGTTACTAAAAAGAAAAAGCAATTCAAATCAATTGGCAATCTACAAAAAGAGTTAAAGATGTTAAAAGCTATTATTAAAATTGCTATATTGGTCTATTATGCTATGTTATATGTGTGTACATATTGTATGTCCACATGGGAAAATTTTATTAAGAGTTTTATTTTAAATGGCTTATAGATAAGATTGTCTATAAATTTCAGCTGCTAAAATTAATCAAAGATACATTTTAATTCGTGTGACCTGAATCTCTGCATGATATGTTTTAAACGTGTTGGTAGAAAGAAACTAAAAACATTTTATATGGTTGTGCTTAAGTTTACTGGCTAAACAAACTATACCATGTTAGATATTTAAGAGGTGTTTTCAAATACATGATTCTTAAAATTTATAGAAGGCATTGGACCTTCTGGTAAATGTTTTCTTAAGTTGTTATCTAATGGTTGAAACTATTTGCTAAGTATTCATGTAATATTGCTATTGTCAGCAAGTGATCTAGGACTTGCTCCCTCATTTCTCTATTCTAAGCCCAACTTGTTCTTTCATTTCTCTATTCTCCTCAAGGTAGGAAACTTATTCTATTATGAAGGAATCTGTAGGATGCACAATTTAATCTTTAGACCTTATAAAAGAGATGGCTAACATTTTACTGTAATAGCATAGCCAAAATAAGAACTTAAATAATAATCTCATAGCTAGATTTACTTCGCCATCATTGAAGTAAACAGTAAGTAGAAAAAACCTCCCTTTCAGACCAAAGGGAAAGAAAGTTTTAAAGTGAGAATATAATTTTCCTCATGTGCATTGTCTACCTTAGAAAAACTACTACAGAACATGCCTGTGACTATAGACTTGTCGTTCAGGCCACCGAAGATTAGAGATGGGACTTGGGTACTCCCTTGACTTGCATCCTCTGGTCTGCTTTAACACAAACCAGGAGGAAAAGAAAGCTCGGCATCAGAAGCAATGGGTGGCAGGCCTATTAATGGCTGATCTGTACAGTGATCTGCCCTCAAGGAGACCCAGCAGGCCAGTCCACTGCAGTGGCTTTCAATGTGGTAAGCCTGGGCTTCAGCAGAAGTCAGCTTGTGAAGGGCCCTGGCAGCTCTCCCAAGAGTTGGATCACTGCAAATGGACCTGCCCTGGAGCTGAAGGATGCCCAGGTCAGAGCCACAGATCTTATTGGCTCTAAGCTGAAAAGCCCTTCACTCAGCCCAACTCCCAAAGTGACCACTGCAGCTGAGGGGATGGCCAAGTAGGGTCAGCAACATTGCAGGCAGAACTGTAAATTTCTTGTTAGAGATGCCACCTGCCTTTACCTGGCCAGCTCTCCTCCCAGGCCAGCCAAGTAATGAAAGTCAACAGAGTGCCTTCCCCTAGGAGGTTCACACCTCCCTCGGGATATACCCCATGTGAAGAGATAGATAGGTCTGGGCCTCTTAACTTACAAGGCCTAAAGCCCACCAGATTATTATCAAGCCCCTTCTATCAGGTTCTATTTGCCTCTCAATCAGAAAAATTACTTGTAGCTTAGACAGCACCTTTGTTAGCTCCTCTAATAATGACTCTGTCCTTTGTTCTAGGCCCTGTCTAGTGCACTTGGGCCTCATTCCTTTGTAATCATAACCTCTACTCTACCACCAATGGCTCTACTCCCAACCTGTGTGTACTGATGGTCCTCTTCCCCACTTAATGCTGTATAATTGTTCAAACCTGGTCAATGCCACTCTTAGGATCATTGGTTACTATCCTCACTCTGTCTTTTATGACCTTGTCTAAATATGATCAGAGTCGGTGAACTTGGAAGGCTTCCATAGCCTTGGCAACTCATGACGAGAGCCTAGGGTGGTTACTGGCGCCATAAACTAGAGTGTCAATTTGTTGGGTCAACAACAGGAGTCAACTGAGCACTGAGCTCCTCATGTGGGATCTCTGTCCTTGTTGTACTGTCCATTGTGATTTAATGCTATAACTAGTACTCAAACAGTATGTTTCACTTTGTGTTTCTATGTGGGTTTAACTGTTGAAATCTTTATACTAAATTGATCTTCTGTATATAAAGAGAATTGCAAATGAATCTTTTTTTTTTAATTTTTTTTTTAATTTTTTTTTTGACAGGCAGAGTGGACAGTGAGAGAGAGAGAGAGACAGAGAGAAAGGTCTTCCTTTTTGCCGTTGGTTCACCCTCCAATGGCCGCCGCGGTAGCGCGCTGCGGCCAGCGCACCGCGCTGTTCCGATGGCAGGAGCCAGGTGCTTATCCTGGTCTCCCATGGGGTGCAGAGCCCAAACACTTGGGCCATCCTCCACTGCACTCCCTGGCCACAGCAGAGAGCTGGCCTGGAAGAGGGGCAACCGGGACAGGATCGGTGCCCCAACCGGGACTAGAACCCGGTGTGCCGGCGCCGCAAGGCGGAGGATTAGCCTGTTGAGCCACGGCGCCGACCGCAAATGAATCTTGATGTGAATGGAAGGGGAGAGGGAGTGGGAGAGGGGAGGGTTGCGGGTGGGAGGGAAGTTATGGGAGGGGGAAGCCATTGTAATCCATAAGCTGTACACTGGAAATTTATATTCATTAAATAAAAGTTAAAAAATAAATATTAATTACCACTACTAAAAATATTATAAATATGATAAAAGAATGGAACTGAATGAACTTCTGAGAGCTTCACTTTATATTTAACAAATGTCAAAAATAATTTTTATGGGTAATGGATAGGAAAGAAATAAATATAAAACAAAAATTATTAGGAGAAAGATAGTTGACAAGAAAATTAAAATGGTGAAAAATATAAATGAGTTGTAAGAAAAGGACCCCAGTGTAAACTAACAATCAGAGCAACTTTAGTATTAAAGTATATCATTATTGGGCTTATAATTTGATACATGTTTAAAATATGTCATCCCTATATATTGTATTTAATAACCAATTTCTTGAATATTATAATTTAAAAAAGGGTTATAGTTTGAAAAGACTAAAGAAACAAACCAAAAATACACTGAGAAAACAGGCAAGAAATCTACTCCATTAGAAAAAAGAGAGGGGAAAAGAGCATTCAAATAAAGCAAGGCATAGAAATAAATAAGCTTATAATCCTGAATGCAGTAAGAAAACATGATCTTCATGGGACAGGCATGGTGGTGCAGTGGGTTAAGCTGTGCATGGGGCACTAGCATCCTGTATAAGAGTGCTTGGTTAGAGTCCCAGACACACCATTCCTCTAATGCAGTTTTCTGCAACCTAACATGAAAGCCAGCAAATAATGTTCAAATTCTTGGGTTTCTCACACCCACTCAGGAGAACTGAATGGAGTTTCTGGCTCCTGGATTCCACCTGGCACATGGCTGACTGTCGCAGGCATAACAGGGGGCAAACCAGCAAATATATGTCTCTGTCTCCTTCTCTCTCTGTCACTCTGACTTTTAAGTAAATACATTCTATTTTTTTGCTTATTTTCATTTTATTTGAAAGGGAGAGAAGGCTGGAATCCATCTGAAGACTTTCATGGGGGTGTTATGGAACCAATACCAATTTGAGGCATTATCTGCTGCCTTGTAGGGTGTGTCTTAGCAGGAAGCCGGCTCAAAAATAGTGTAGCTGGTACTAAAAGTAAGCACATTGACAATGGGATGTGGTTTTCCAAACTGCATCTTAATGACCACACCAAATAAGAAGTTTCCTGGTTTTTCTTGGGAAAAGAGACCAAGCACCTACTGAGTTCATCCAACAAGAAGCCATAACTTTTTTTAAATGATAGAAACAGCACAAATTTCAAACCAAGCTGCAATTACTATTTGAAACACCAAAAAAGATGATCCTTGTTTTTCAAATGGTTACATTGTTAATTCCATAATAGCATTTACAATATCATTACTGTTGTTCTTCAGGGCTCGGACCGCCTTTGCTCTTGACACATTTGCTTGTGACATGACCAACTCTAAATCCTTAACTTCCACACCCGTTTCATCCACCTCTTCCTCTTCACTCTCGTCCTGTACAGTTGGAGTCTGTGTGTTTTCCTGAATGTTTGGACATGGCCTTCCGTGCCCTCTTTTCATTCTGACTCTGTTTTGCTTTACTGACTGGTTCTTCATTGATTTCAGCTGTGGCGGCCAGCTGAGCCTGTGGCATGGTTGCCTGTGTGGAATCTGGTCCCTCAAGCTCTGGCACTGATTCATCACTGTCAGATTCTGTTCCAGACCCTGTCTCCGCCTGGGGCTGGGGCAACTCCTGCTCTGTGGCAGGGACGGTTTCTGTGGCAGGGCATTTTGTGTGGGGAACGCGGAACCAAGAAGGCAGCAGAAAGAAAAATGTAAATAAATTCTTTAAAAAAACAAGTGATCCTCAGATAAAATAAAAACCAAATATAGCTTTAGAAATTCCACAAGAGATTCCACAAAAAACACATTATTAAAGATTAAGTATATACAGACATTTTTATTTTTATGACATTTTTGAAAATATATGAACAAAATTTCTGTCATCATTTTGTTACAAGTCATCAAAATGGCAATCATACCCAACTCTTGTATAATAAAAAGACAAAAACTCTAAGTATCTAAGACTAAATACTACAGCCATTAAATTACATGATTTAATTTAATCTCAATACATCCTAGGAAGAAAGGAAACATACCTTATTCCTATCATCAGTCATACTATACTAGGTTGTGTACTAGATCAACATTCCCAAGGTGGACAGCAGATCACAGCTGTTGTCCATTCTGGGAACTAAAAGTTCCTGCCTTTTCAGTCTGCCAGAGACACAGTGGGTGGTGGGGTCAGAATCCTACTCTAATGACACAGGGGTTCACCAAGAAGCCTGGATCCTGACTGGTGTCCCAGGCATAGGGGCAGTGAAGGCCTCTCCCCCTAGGGGTTGGGGGCTCAGAAGGGACCCCACAGCCAGGCTGGGTCCCTGGAATTCTCAGTTCACTGCCACAAAGGGTCCCCTTCCTTCCTCTCCACTCCATGGCTTGAATGCTTTCTCCCGGGTGCCTCTGCATTCCCCAGTCCAGAGATGCCTTGGTCAGGTTTCCTCTGGATCATGGCAGCCTGCCTCAGTCTCAGCAGCAGCCTAGTCAGATTCTCAGCACTCTCATGCTTTCTCCTTCAGAAAACCCATCAGTGATTCCTGGATGGCCCTGAGCATTACAGCATGGGCGGCGATGGGCCGCACACAGTGGGTAATCTCCATGCTAGAAAGGAAAAAGTTCAGCCAGCACCTTCATGTAGGAGGAGAAAAGGAGAACAGAGGACAGAACGACAGACTATGAACCCTTTCTCCTTGAGTCTTGGGCTGATGAGGGGGCGAGTTGGAAGGGGCGCTGGGAGCCCCCATCCCTCTTCTGCCCCTACTGACGGCCACACCCAACCCAGGTATTCATCCGTCAGCCTCCAGAGCCTATGTGTAGCTGTGACCATTATGGCCTCAGAAGAAGGGCTGGGAGCAATGGTTCTAGAAATCAGAGCAGGTGTTTTCAGCTCTGCTGAGTGTTTCATGAGGGCATGGGCAGCCGCACCGGAGGCCATGCAACCAGCACTGCGCATTGGCTCTACCTCTTCACCAGAAGCATCACAGAATCTGGCGGCTGCTGGGTACGACAGCAGCATGGTCATCAGCATGGCCAGCAGTGCTTGGACGTTCCTCCCCTTGCCCTCGACTGGGTCCCAGACCTTCAACTGAAGTAGGTCCATGGCTCCAGTCAGTAATAAGGATTCCAACCACTTCCTAATGGCCTTGGAGGCAAAGCCATGATTAGCCTGCAGATCCACAAAGCCCCTTTCAGGGACTTTTGGCTGTTGAGTGAATCCCAGTGTATGGACTCCCCTCTACCCTGGGCCACCTCACACTGAAGTTTGTGACATGGTCCCTTGCCAAATTATCCCTCAAAGCTTGTGCACAGGTGACCCGGGCAGCGTCCTGGGCTGGCGACTGCCTTGTGGGTCAGGAACCCGGGAGGCAGGAGCTGACAGAGCTAAGGTAGGCAACAGGGTCTATGCTCTGACATTTGATCTGGCTGGCATGAGTATGGCCAGTCATGGCGGCCTCCCAGCAGATCGAGGCAGCTGCAGAGTGCCATGATCTTGCCAGGATCTAACAGCAAATTCCTCAGGAGCTGGAAGTGGGTGCCACAGGCCTGGTCCTGGAAAAACCCTGTTTCCGCTCCTGCTCCAGGCCTGCTCCTGCCACTCATTGCCAGCGGCTGTTTCCTGAAAGGGATTCACTGTTTTGTACATGGTGGTTTAATTTTCTGGTTTTGTGTTGACTCTGAAAATTTAGGGTATGTAATTATAGGGACTTTGTATTTACCGATAGTAACTGAAATGCAGTTTGTAAAGATTAACCTGAGTATTTATTTTAAATACAGTTTCAAGATTTTAGAGGGTTTCATTTTATAAGTTCAAATATAATTTTGGTAACAACTTCTACTTTTTGACAAAAATATCCTTTGAAATTTCTGTCTCCCATAAATTGATATAATGTGAAATGTGAGTTGTGAATGATGCTCTCATTTGCTTGCTGCAGACACTGTTAAGTTCATAGAACCTGAGCAACTCAAATGGCGAAACCCTCCCAACACAGGAATAGGTGGCACTCACTTGTGCTTTTCACCCCCTTCTTGAACATGTCTCCCAGACTTGTTTCCATGGCAGAAGAGAAGATTCCATTTCTTTTTTTTTTTTTTTGCTACATTTTATGTTTTCGGATGGGATTATAGCTTTTGCTTTACAAATACATTGATACTGGCAAGAGCCAGTAGTGGGAGGATTGCAGAATGGTAAGATCCCTTTCCATGCCAATTTAGTAAAGTAGAAATAAACAGGAAGGCAGATGCCACTTATGTTTGACTGAAAATGTTTTATTTTCCTAATACAACAAGATTATTTGTTTATTTTTAGTTTAAGAACAACCAGTTGACCCAAGAAAATACAGAGCCTGGAACTTTCTAGATCTCAAGTGGTGGATTCATTGTTCATTTGTTGTGCTTCTACCTCAACCTATCAGCATGTGGTCTTTTGTATCAGTTATTAAATAAGAATGTAAAATTAATAAGAATAGAGTTAGTTTAGATGTTTGGTCTTTATGAAACAGAAATAAATACAAGAAAAGGAAACATTACATGCTGGAAGGAAATATTTATTATTTGTGTATGATCCAAAGACTTGAAAGACCCATATTTATTAAAAACCGTATGTGAATTACCACTTAGGAACTTGAAGTGAAAAAGATAGTTATATATTTATGTTAAGAATTCACATACAAATACATAACTCTCTTTCTCAAGTGCTCACCATATTTTACTAGAAAGAATGAGGCCTGAGGCCATAGAAGTTCAAATATATAAACATACTGAAATATCAAATATTTTGATCGAAACAAACAAATCAAATAATGAACTGCAAAGATTTTCATACTATTTGACTCAATGAAAATATCAACAGGTTAACAGCTGCAAAAATCCTGAAAAATATGAAGTTTACTGGGTGTAAACAATGCATTTCATTTAAAAAAAAGCCTGCAGCAGGTTTATTTCATTTTGGCTCTCATATTTTTAAGAATTATAATTCACTATACACAAGCTGAAATTAAGCTAGAACAAACACGTGACAACATCTGGAGACATTTGTAATTTCTACTATGAAGTTCTGCACAAGATAAAGGGATTAAGGCCGGCGCCGCGGCTCACTAGGCTAATCCCCCACCTTGCGGCGCCGGCACACTGTGTTCTAGTCCCGGTCGGGGCACCGGATTCTGTCCCGGTTGCCCCTCTTCCAGGCCAGCTCTCTGCTGTGGCCTGGGAGTGCAGTGGAGGATGGCCCAAGTGCTTGGGCCCTGCACCCCATGGGAGACCAGGTTAAGCACCTGGCTCCTGCCATCAGATCAGTGCGGTGTGCCGGCCACAGCACGCCAGCTGCGGCGGCCATTGGAGGGTGAACCAACGGCAAAAGAAGACCTTTCTCTCTGTCTCTCTCTCACTGTCCACTCTGCCTGTCAAAAAAAAAAAAAGATAAAGGCATTAAATCATTAAACAAAATCTAAAGGAAAGGCCTAGTGGTGTAGCAGGTGAAGCTACCATTGTGATGCCAGGATCCCATATGGGTGGCAGTTTGTGTCCTGGATGCTTGCTTCTGCGCCAACTTCATGCTAATGGCCTAAGAAAGGAAAAAAAGGTTGTCCAGAGATTGGGCCTCTGCCATACATGTGCAAGATCCTGAGGAAGCTCTTGGCTCTTGTCTTTAGCCTGGCCCATCCATGGTCATTGAAGCCATTAGAGAAGTTTATCAGTAGGTAGAAGTTTTCTCTCTCTCTGGGTCTCTCCCTCTCTCTCTGTAACTTTCAAATAAACAGATAAATAAACCCTAATAAAAAGGATACAATGAGTAACAATTATTTTTTCCAATCATATTTATAATGCTTTATTGAAAAGCAATATCAGGGTTGGAAATATGAGGTCAATGTTATTCTCATACATTACTGGTTAATGAAATAAATACATTCTTTCAGATGGTAATTTAGTAAGATATATTCAAATTTGAAACATATCCTTTCTATCTTGTAAGATCTTCACTGGAATTAGATCCTACACAAAACCCTGGATATTGTGGAATCATATGAACACCTATGATAAGACCATCACTTTTTTTTTCTTTTGACAGGCAGAGTGGACAGTGAGAGAGAGAGACAGAGAGAAAGGTCTTCCTTTGCCGTTGGTTCACCCTCCAATGGCCGCTGAGGCCGGCGCGCTGCGGCCGGCGCACCGCGCTGATCCGATGGCAGGAGCCAGGTGCTTAACCTGGTCTCCCATGGGGTGCAGGGCCCAAGCACTTGGGCCATCCTCCACTGCACTCCCAGGCCACAGCAGAGAGCTGGCCTGGAAGAGGGGCTACCGGGACAGAATCCGGCGCCCTGACCGTGACTAGAACCCGGTGTGCCAACGCTGCAGGTGGAGGATTAGCCTATTGAGCCGCAGCACAGGCCAAAAACATTTCTAATGTATTACATGTATCATATATAAAACATAAGGTGGATTTTTCCAACAAAATAACATACTAGTTATGAGATTTCTGGATTTTGTTTCCAATGCATGAATCCTCAAATGATAGACAATTAAATTAATTAATTGAGGGCTTGCCTACAATGTTACATACTCTGTAAACATTTCTGAATGTTGCCTAAAATCTATTAAAACATATCCAAAGATCTTTAATCTTAACCTAGAGTTGGCAACCTTTTCTATAAAGAGCCAGGTAGAAAATACTTTAGACTTTATGGCCATAATGTCTCTTCTGTCATCTAAAATATGTGCATGCTGTAAATAAACAGATGGAGTTGTATTCCAATAAAACTATTTACACAAACAGAAATGAGATGGATTTAGCTCATAGGAACTACTAATGAAGTGATTCTTCCTTTTCAGAAAATCATGCATACATGTCATTACTCATTTTAAAGATATAATATTCCAGGGTGTGCCACACCATGACTTTCAAGAGGGAATAAAAATAAAACTTTTCGGGTTGACACTATGGCATAGCAGATAAAGTTGCCGACTTCAGTGCCAGCATCCCATATGGATGCTGGTTCAAGTCCCAGCTGCTCCACTTCTGATCTAGCTCTCTGCTATGGCCCGGGGAGGCAGTAGAAGATGGCTAAAGTCTTTGGGCCCTTGCACTTGTGTGGGAGACCAGGAAGAAATTCCTGGCTCCTGCCTTCAGATCAGCTCATCCTCAGCCATTGCAACCAACTGGGGAGTGAACATGGGGATGGAAGACCTCTATCTCTCTTTTTGCCTCTCCTTTCTCTGTTAACTCTGACTTTCAAATAAACAAATCTGTAAAAAACATATAGTTAAGTGATAGATTATTACAAAAAGGTCAAAATGTTAAATTCAGGAAACTTCAGTACAATTATCAGGAAAATATTAAAGAAATGTCTATCAAGAATTATACTTGCTAATTTCAAAATATAAGGATGATTTCCAGTCATTTTTTTTCTAATTTTTTTGACAGGCAGAGTGGGCAGCGAGAGAGAGACAGAGAGAAAGGTCTTCTTTTTCCGTTGGTTCACCCCCAATGGCCGCACCGCCAGGAGCCAGGAGCCAGGAGCCAGGCGCTTCTCCTGGTCTCCCATATGGGTTCAGGGCCCAAGGACTTGGGCCATCCTCCACTGCATTCCCAGGCCATAGCAGAGAGCTGGTCCAGTCCTTTAAAACTACAGAGAAGGCAAAGAATGCATTACCTTGAAAAGGAGAAAAGTTACATTGGTCTAAGAAAATGTATATAGTTTGGTGTCCTGATGCATCGGGATACCCCACTGTTTGCAAGGACTGCATCTCATATCAGAGTGTCCATCTGAGTTCTAGCTCCACTGTTTTGGCTCTATATCACTGCTAGTGTGCCTGTGAGGGGACAGATGATACCAAAATTCTTAACTGCCTGGTACTGCCCACACAGGAGGCCTGATGGACTTCATTGCACCTGGACTTAGTCTGGTCCAATCCTGGATGGTGCAGCCATTTGTGTAGTGAACCATTAGATGGAAGATCTCACTCTCCCTTTCTCTCTCTCTCTCTTTCTTTCTTTACATTCTCCTCTGATTTATAAATAATAAAAGAAAATGTGAACATTAACATTGTAAGGAGAATGTGGAGTAATACCCTCCATTTGGTGAGGTCTCAATGAAAAGCCCATCCAAGATGGTCACAGGTTCACTATTCTAGCATTGGTCGACAGCAGAGTATTGATAATATACATGTGATAGTAATATTTTGAAACTCAAAATAAACTGATATAATGGTTTGAATACTGTAAAATTAAAATTAAATAGCAACAATAGTAGTTATAAGACGGTGTAAAGAAATAATTTGTTACTAATCCCTGGAATAAGGATAGTCTATTCAATAAATGGTGCTGGGAAAATTGGATTTCCACGTGCAGAAGCTTGAAGCAAGACCCCTAGCTTTCACCTTACAGAAAAATCCACTCAACATGGATTAAAGACTTAAATCTATGACTCGAAACTATCAAATTATTAGAGAGCATTGGAGAAACCCTGCAAGATATAGGTACAGGCAAAGACTTCTTGGAAAAGACCCCAGAAGCACAGGCAGTCAAAACCAAAATTAACATTTGGGATTGCATCAAATTGAGAAGTTTCTGTACTTCGAAAGAAACAGTCTGGAAAGTGAAGAGGAAACCGACAGAATGGGAAAAAAAATATTTGCAAACTATACTACAGATAAAGGGTTGATAACCAGAATCTACAAAGAAATCAAGAAAATCCACAACAACAAAACAACCAACCTACTTAAGAGATGGGCCAAGGACCTCAACAGACATTTTTCAAAAGAGGAAATCCAAATGGCCAACAGACACATGAAAAAATGTTCAAGATCACTAGCAATCAGAGAAATGCAAATCAAAACCACAATGAGGTTTCACCTCACCCCGGTGAGAATGGCTCACATTCAGAAATCTACCAACAATAGATGCTGGAGAGGATGTGGGGAAAAAGGGACACTAACACACTGTTGGTGGGAATGCAAACTGGTTAAGCCACTATGGAAGTCAGTCTGGAGATTCCTCAGAAACCTGAACATAACCCTACCATACAACCCAGCCATCCCACTCCTTGGAATTTACCCAAAGGAAATTAATTTGGCAAATAAAAAAGCCATCTGCACATTAATGTTTATTGCAGCTCAATTCACAATAGCTAAGACCTGGAACCAACCCAAATGCCCATCAACAGTAGACTGGATAAAGAAATTATGGGACATGTACTCCATAGAATACTATACAGCAGTAAGGAACAATGAAACCCGGTCATTTGCAACAAGATGGAGGAATCTGGAAAACATTATGCTGAGTGAATTAAGCCAGTCCAAAAGAGACAAATATCATTTGTTTTCCCTGTTGAAGTGAAATGAACACTATAACAAACAATGACCTGATCAGCTCTTGTCCTGACTCTTGATGTAGAATGTAATACTTTATCCTTTTTAGTATTTTGTTGTTGTTGTTGTTGTTCTAGTACTAGAGGTTGAACTCTGTAAATAACACATAAATTATTCTTAGGTGTTTAAATTTTAACTGAAAAGTGATCCCTGTTAAATATAAGAGTGGGAAAAAGAGAGGGAGGAGATGTACAATTTGGGACATGCTCAATCGGACTTGCCCCAAATGGTGCAGTTAGAAATGTGCCAGGGGATTCCAATACAATCCCATCAAGGTGGCATGTACCAATGCCATCTCACTAGTACAAGTGATCAATCTCAGTTCACAATTGATGACTCTGATAGGTCTAAGAGTCAAAGGGATCACACAAACAAGACAAGTGTCTGCTAATACTAACTGATAGAATCAAAAAGGGAGAGAACGATCCAACATGGGAAGCAGGATACACAGCAGACTCATAGAATGGCAGATGTCCTAAACAGCACTCTGGCCTCAGAATCAGCCCTTAAGGCATTCTGATCTGGCTGAAGAGCCCATGAGAGTATTGTAGGCATGGAAAGCCAAGACACCTTGGAAAAGAAAAAAAAAAGAAGACCTAAATGAAAGATCTCTGTGAGAGAGATCCCAGTGGGAAGAACGGGGCCATCAAAGAAGGAGGTACCCTTCTCCGAAGGGAGGAGAGAACTTCCACTTTGACTATGACCCTATCAGAATAAGATCAAAGTCAGCGAACTCTAAATGCTTCCACAGCCTTGGCAACTCATGACTAGAGCCTAGGGAGATTAGTGGTGCCATAAACAAGAGTGTCAAATTGTTAAGTCAGCAACAGGAGTCACTGTGTATTTACATTTCATGTGGGGTCTGTCCTTAATGTGTTGTCTAATGTGCAGTGATGCTATAACTAGTACTGAAACAGTATTTTTACACTTTGTGTTTCTGTGTGGGTGTAAACTGATGAAATATTTACTAATTATATGCATAATCGATCTTCTGTATATAAAGATAATTGGCAATGAAAAAAAAACCTGGTGTTAAATTGGAAATGGCATAGAAAATTAATTTTTAAAAAATATCATGTAGGATCTCTGTCTTTAATGTGCTGTACACTGTTATTTAATGCTATAACTAATATTCCAACAGTATTTTTTCACTTTGGGTTTCTATGTGGGGGCAAACTGTTGAAATCTTTACTTAATATATACTGAACTGATCTTCTGTATATAAAGAGAATTGAAAATGAATCTTGATGTGAATGGAAAGGAAGAGGGAGCGGGAAAGGGGAGGGTTGCAGGTGGGAGGAAGTTATGGGAGGGGGGAAGCCAATGTAATTCATAAGCTGTACCTTGGAAATTTATATTCATTAAATAAAAGTTTTTAATAAAAAAGAAATAATTTATTAATAATTAACTATTATCTTTAGAGTGTAATCAAAATATGTGTTTCATAGGATGAATTACTACACCAGATCTGGACATATCTGATCAACTGTTTGTTAAAGATGTTATTGCAAATCACACAATTTTCCATGACTTCATTATCACACATGGAACAAGCCAACCACAATGGCCATACATTCACGGTGTTAATCTTGGCAAAAACTGTGATACTGATAGTATACACAGGCAATAGTAATTAGGACATGACAAAGGCAAAAATAATTAACATTCTCTTAAATAATATATAATGTGATTACTCTCAAGAGAACTGAGGAACTTCATAGAAGCCATAATAGAATGAGTCTCGGCTGCTCCACTTCTGTTCTTGCTCCCTTATAATGCACCTTGGAAAGCACTGGAAAAGGTCCCAATGCTTGGACACTCATACACTTGTGGGAGACCTTTAAGAGGCTCTTAGTTCTTGGTTCATTCTTGGCCACTGCGGCAATTTGGGAAGTGAGCCAGTGGGTGGGAAGATTCTCTCTCTCTCTCTCTCTCTCTCTCTCTCTCTCTCTCTCTCTCTCTCTTTCTCTCTCTCTCTGAATTTCAAATAAAAAAATTGTCTTAAAAAGAAACAATTAAAATTTTATCTAAGTATAAATACAGAGCTTCAGGATTTGCAATCAAGAAAACATCACTCCTTAAGTCAATAGAAAACTTTAAGACACCTGTGTCTAGAATGACACTGAGGAATATTCCAAATCAAATGTTAAATTGAATCTCATCTCTATCAAGATACAGTGAAGGGAAATGAACTTGAATGGGTGAAAGAATATATTGGACATGGGGCATACAGAAAAAATGTACACTTGAAAGTGGACAGGAAAGCTTAGACACTTTTATTGAGTTAATAAACTCTCAGTAAAAACAGTAACCCACAATGCTAACACTTGCCTACAACTTGGGTACTGGCTGATGGATTACACTGGTGACAGTAATAAAATAAAAAAATGAAAAGTGATGTTCATATCACTGTATAAATCATGATTAGGATAGAACTGAGCGGTTTAGTAGTAATAATTACCAAGTGGCAAATAAACAAAGAGATTTAGTGGAAATAGTCTTTTAAAATGGTATTTTTAAAATGATTGCATATTGCAGGAACTTAAGACATGTCACCTTACAGAAGAACCCTGACAGAAAGATTTCCTCATGTAAAATGATGCTATTGAAAATGTCAATGGTAGTGATAAATTTGGAGTTCCTTAAAACCTTCCAAATAGCAAAATTTTGTGTGATTCTGATAGCATGAAGCAGCATATTGGTGTTAGACCATTCAGAGATACTAAGCATATGGAATATTCCAAGATAGATAACTAAGGTTACTTACAAAATTTTGAGAGGACTGACAACACGATAAAAAGCCAACAAGCATGGTCACATGTTCACAGTGCTAGCATTGCTACACACTATGATTAGATAATATAATTGGACAATAGTCATAAATTCAAATACAAAGTACAAATTATAAACTTTTCTCTATTAAGCTACAAATATATTATGATAACAATGACTAGAACCATTTTTATAGGAGTGATGCTAAAATAATCATATTTAAGATCACTTCTTAAACAACAGTCCATTAAAATCAATTTAAATGGAAAATGAATAGAAATAGAGGAAAAATTTTTAACAATTACCAGATAAACATTGATGGAAAGATATTTGTATCCAAACCCTTGAAAATTAAAATTAAAATTTTATAGTCCACTGGAATTCCAGAAAGGCTAAAAAAAAATCCTCTGAGAACTGAGAAAGATTGTGTCAAGATTGCCTGAGAATTTTGGGCATGAAATAGTTGCAAAGAGAATTGAAATAATTTCCATGATGTTGATGTCATAAGAAAAAGCCACTCAGGTAGGATATTGATGATATAAACAGGTCGCACTAGTGAATAAATAATTAAAACAATGCAGATTTTACATTTTGATGATTGTAATTAGAATATAGGATAAATAATAGAATGATCAGTAGAGATAAAGGAATTTGGTGAACAATAATCCAGTAATTATTTTTATTAAAAAATTTTTTTAAATCAAGGAAAGTAAATCAAGGAATATTTTTGGTGCCTTAATTCTTTATTCATTCACTCATTGTTCAACTTTTGGCTTATTTCCACTGTTTCTATTCGAAGTAACAAGTGAATGTACTTGTATATAAATCTCTCTTCACAATCCTAATAATTTTATTTTCTTTATTTTTTAAAAATTTTATTTATGTTATACAAGTTCCATGTATTTCATATATTCTGATTTAGAAATACTGTGATACTTCTCACCCTACCCTTCATCTCACCCTTGTTCCAACCTTTCTTCCTCCTCCCTCTCTCATTACCACTGTTAATTTGTACAAAGATCTATTTTCAGTTTAATTAATGTCTGCAAAGTTAGCCCTAAATTAAAGTGTTCAATAAATAATATAAAGAAAATTGAAAAGGAAACATAAAGAATTTTCATTGATGAAACCACAATGAAAAATTTAAACAAGATGAGTTACAGTTCTCTGTACTAGGATCAGCATACACTACACCATTATTTATATATGTCACAGAAATAAAACGTAAAGATTAAGAGTAATATGCATTTTAGGATGTAACCCATATTCTGATTATTGGAAGTGACAGCAATAATGTAGGAGCACTAATAGCATAACAAGCATATACAACAGAATTGGGTCAACCAACATGTATCAAATTTGCATTAAACTTGAGAAATAAAAGAAATTAACAATGATAAGTAAGGAAAATATGCCATTTCTACTTGCATATTAGCAGGGAGCTGGATCAGAAGTGGAGCAACCAGGACTTGAAATGGCACCCATACAGGATACCACAGTTGCAGGCTGGGGCTTTTACCTGCCACTCCACAGCATGGGCCCCTAGACCAATTTATGTTACTTAGCATAATAATTCTGAAACAAAGCTGAAAGTGTGTCGATCTAGCATGTAGAAATTTTCAAGATCAACTTTCAATTACATGTACTATTGAATCTAAAATGTTCTAAAGCATGTGTATTCTTGGAAGGGTGAATGATTCACTATTTCAGTAGTTCTCAGGAAATGTGCAAATAAATGTTCTGAGAGGATGTATGGAATTTTGTTTGAAATGATGAACTCAAAAATGGCAAGAAAATTTCAAGAGTGAAAGTCTGATGTTAGCTCTTCAAGGAAGATGGAGGAGAAATATAGATGAAAATGATAAAATGTAACATGAAATAAGACTTGAATGCACATAGTATGCTAAAAAAATTTCAAAATGTCTGAACAGAACTGAGTCATTTTTTAGGAACAATAACAAAGTAACAAACACATATACAGGAAGTGGATGAAGATATAAAATTAACTCTTAAAGAACAGTAAAAAGAAATTTGTCACATTTTAAACCAAGAAACCAACATATCTCATGACAGAGTCAAGTTAATGGAATGGAAGTATACAGAATTACACTGTGGAAAATAAAATAACCAAAGTTGTTTTATATTTTTTATACAAGTATCTTTATTATACAAGGTTATTGTATCTTTTCAATACAATCCACAATTTGGTACATATATTGCCTATATATACATGTGTATTTGCTTCTGAAAAATTATGAACATGAAAGTTACACAGACACTTCACGAAAGGATATGACATGGTCACCTCATAACGAAAAGCAAGCCAGGGTAAGCCCAGGTTCCCCATGTTAAAATTGCAATAACATAGTGTGGTAATGACATACACTACTGCTACATAAGTGTAAATAATCTTGTTACAGGCAAATCAAAATTATCCCAAAATAGGTGTGTTATTATGCATTTATTTCATGGTTGTGGTTAGAAAATAGAACTTTGGCAAACAAATTAAAGAATCCCAAGCAGATGTAACGGATATTAATGAAAAATATTTCCAAAATTTCACTTACAAAAATATAAAATTTGCAGGAACTTAATCTAGAAATGTATATGGTATGCAGGGAAATGATGTTAAATTAAGTATACCGCTGTGTATTATTCAATAATTTCAATTATTATAGTTTTTTTTTTTTTGAGGCCAACTCTGCTTTTGTTGCACAAGAGCCGCTCCATGGCCTCAAGGAGCTCTGTCTTCAGGTGTCATGTGTGGGGCTCGGCCAGCAGCCCTGAAGTCCTCCAGCACAGCTGGGTCCCACAAGAAGGTCAGGAGGGCGGAGGGCACCTGGGGGGAGAGCAAGCATCACCCCGCTGCTGGGGGCAGCACGCGGCCCTGCTGTCTGATCTCCCGGCCAGGCTGGGCACCCCTCCCAGGGGCGCCCGGCTCACCAGCCCGCACTCCTTCAAGGCCAGGTTCTCCTCCTCCAGCAGCTTCTGCTCCCCTGAGGCCAGCAGCTCCAAGGGCAGCCAGCCGCTCTCCAAGGCCTCCGGGACAAAGCTGTACAGCACCCAGACGCTCGCGGGCACAGAAGGTCCCTGCAGGCAGGACGGTCAGGGCCGGCTGGACAGCCCGCACCCCGCCCCCGGCCCTCCCTGGGCACCCACACCCCCCCTCCCCGCGCCCCCCGCAGCAGGCAGCCTTCCCGGAGGCGCACGCGCAGCAGTGGGAACCTGTACCTGTGCAGTGAGTGTGACAAGGTATTTTATTCTGCCCTGTGACTTGCCTGTTTTTTCAAGAAAGTATTTTTGTCATATTGTGCTCAACACTAGATGATATGTAAAATGCAACTGAGAAAGGCATATCAAAGAACTGTGCATTCTCTTTGAACCAGACTGTATTTAGCTGTTTTACCATGCAATTAACCAGGAGGTGGATTGTTAGCCAGGACAAGAATCAGTGCTCATATGGGGTGCTGTCATCATGGGCAGAGGATTTACCTGCTCTGCCACAATGCTGGCTCCTCATGCACTTTTTTTTTTTGACAGGCAGAGTGGATAGTGAGAGAGAGAGACAGAGAGAAAGGTCTTCCTTTTGCCGTTGGTTCACCCTCCAATGGCCGCCACGGTAGGTGCGCTGCGGCCGGCGCACCGCGCTGATCCGAAGCCAGGAGCCAGGTGCTTCTCCTGGTCTCTCATGCAGGTGCAGGTCCCAAGCACTTGGGCCATCCTCCACTGCACTCCCTGGCCACAGCAGAGAGCTGGCCTGGAAGAGGGGCAACCGGGATAGAATCTGGCGCCCCAACCGGGACTAGAACCCGGTGTGCCGGCGCCGCAAGGCAGAGGATTAGCCTATTGAGCTGCGGCGCCGGCTTTCCTCATGCACTTTTATTGGTATGTGGTCTTTTATGAAGTGTGTTTACATAATTTTCTTTTTTATTGTTTGTCTTATTGTTGAGTTATAAACATAAGTAGCTAATGCTTTCAGTTGTCAACAGTACTAAAATTCCAACAATATGCCTTATCACTCTCACTATTCTCATTATTAAAGATAAATTTTCAGCAATGATAACCCATAAAATCATATGATAAAGGAAGATTAGAGACTGTTCCCAGACAATAAATCAATTTAAATCAATTAAGATGCCATATTAGCTTGATTTATCTGGTACTCTAAAAGCATAGACCACATGCTATGTCATAAAATAAGTCTCAGCAAATTCAAAAACTTTTAAATAACATCATGCATCATCTTAGATGACAAATGGAAAAAAGGTGGAATTCAACAACTCAGGACTCTCTAGATCATATGGAAACATATTGAGACTGAACAACATGCTTTTGAATTAACAGTGGGTTATAATAAAATCAATACAGCATGTAAAAAGGTATGCAATACAGCAAAAGCAGTGCTAAGGGTGAAGTTTATAGCAATCAGTGCCTACATGAAAAAATTGGAAATATACCAAATAAAGGATCTATCAATGCATCTCAAGGACCTAGAAAAACAACAACAAATCAAACCCAAAATTAATGAGAAAAGAAATTATTAAAATGAGAGAAGAAATAAACAAAAATGAAATCAGAAAAATGATGCAAAAAATTGGTGAAATAAAGATCTGGCTTTTTGAAAAAATAAACAAAATAGATCTACCATTCGAGCAACTAATCAAAAAAAAAAATGGAGCAGGCCCAAATCAATAAAACCAGAGGTGAAAAAGGATATGTAAGAACAGATAACACAAAAATAAAAAGTCATCATAAAATATGACAGTTTTTACAAAACTATAAATTTAAAGAATGAAACAGGTCATAGCACTCCAATCATAGGATGAAAAAAAAATCACCATGCTAAGGAAGACCATAAGTAAACTGCATAAACCCAGAAATAAAGATAAATGTTAAAAGCCCTGTAAAGAAAACAATGGGTGTTTTTTTTAACAGAGGATCAACTGAATGTTAACAACATACATTGTTGGCGTGTGTACAAATTACATGACTCTCAGAAACATCCTTCAAGTATTGAATGAAAATAGTGTTCATGTAGTATTTTCCATATGAGCAAAATACCTTTCAAAACCCAAAACGAAGAGTATGTTCATGTTAAAAATATTTTACTTGATTGTGATTGACATGCAAATTTGAGAATTTGGTGTAAAATATTCTATTACCTTTAAAAAGAATACTAAAATAATCCTACTATCTGTAATCAAGCCACTTTAGATAATAACCTTTTTTTTTTTTTGACAGGCAGAGTGGATAGTGAGAGAGAGACAGAGAGAAAGGTCTTCCTTTTTGCCGTTGGTTCACCCTCCAATGGCCACTGCGGCCAGCGCTTCGTGCTGATCCGAAGCCAGGAGCCAGGTGCTTCTCCTGGTCTCCCATGCAGGTGCAGGGCCCAAGGACTTGGGCCATCCTCCACTGCCTTCCCGGGCCATGGCAGAGAGCTGGCCTGGAAGAGGGGCAACCAGGATAGAATCCGGCGCCCCAACCAGGACTAGAACCCGGTGTGCCAGCGCCGCAAGGCAGAGGATTAGCCTGTTAAGCCACAGCGCCGGCCAAGATAATAATCTTAAAAGAATTATCCAAGTCTCTAAAGATATATACACTAAGGCAAATTTCTAAAAGGTTAGCTTATATTTGCTGAATTCTATAAAATACAAAAATAAACGAATTTGGTGAAAAATAGTTAATTGTGATTACATAAATTGAAAAGTAAAAATCAAGGAATATGAAACTCATTCCACCTACTAGAAAAATTCTGAGAAAGTATATCTAGAGATACAAAGTGTATCACTAGATATACTTTCGAAAAATTCAGTGAATGATAACTTTGGAGTTATAAATATTAAGAAAGTTTAAAAATGTGTGACTTTAAAGTGTGTAAGATTATGCTTACCCTAACAGAGTTCATAGAGACTGTACATTAATGTTGCCAGTGAAACTTAACAGAATTTTGAGGGATCTCATGACATTACTGTGAAAGAAAATCAAGCAGCAATGTCACAGTACAAGGATCTACTTAAAAAAGGATATTAAGTACATACATATCTGGCACCGGGTCTGTGGCACAACAGGTTAAGGCCCCAGCCTGCAGTGCTGGCATCCGATACTGGTGCCAGTTCAAGACCCAGCTGTTCCACTTCCAATCTGTCTCCCTGGGGAGAGCAGTGGAGGACAGACCAAGTCTGGAGTGCCTGTACTTGCGTGGGAGAAACAGAAGAAGCTACTGGCTCCTGCTTTGGATCAGCTGAGCTCCAGCCACTGTGGCCATTTGTGGATGGAAGACATTTCTTTTTCTGTCTTTCTCTACTTCTCTCTGTAACTCTTTCAAACAAATAAAATAAATCTTTAAATAAAAAACCTGCATATATCAATAACTGCAATCACAAAACCAGAAAGGATGCTCACAATATTAAATATACAGCTGATACCGTAAGTAAAACTAAATAACTTAGTCGGAGATCCAATAAAATCACTACCAGATATAAGGGAGTTTAGAGAAAAAGAATCCATTTCAAACAGTTTAAAAGTGTAAATAGAGTGTCTTAAGTCATGAAGAGATAACTGTACTTTACACAGTATATTATAGGAAAGGTACACATCAATGGCAAAATTCAGGAAAAATAAATTGATATGTGGAACAGAATACCATGGCAAACATTCTGAAAATTTGTATAGAGAATCACAGAACTTTGAGCAGGTTTGTGATACCACTACGAAAATGCAAAGCAAGGTTGCCACAGCTCATATGATCACCATTGGCTTACTTGGATGACAGTGAACTATACATGGTATAGCATTAGAGGCAAAGGCAATGAAAAGAGATGTACATGTCATGCAATAATGTATGCTGTGACTGCTGTGAAAAGAAACGAATAATAATGGTATGAAAAGCAGATAGAGAACTTTCTGTTATTGTTCACTGCAATTATATCTATATTGGAGAATATGAAAAAATACCACAAACGTGATTGAAAAAAGATCATGCCTTGTTCTACAATATATGAGAGCAGACTTCCATATCGAGATTACACTTAGAAAAACATTTAAAATTAAATTCAAACTTAGTTCCATGAACATCTAAAAAAGTAAAAAATATGTTATCTAGAAAGGGTGAATAATTACAGTGGAGTAGCAATGCCTGAAAAACTGTACATGACAGTTTCCAGAAGACTTGTAGAAATCTGAGATAGGTGATGACTTCCCAATCAGAAAGACAAGCAATCTGGTCAAAGGTTAAGAGTACTAGGGTTGACTCAGACTAAGATATTACAAATATGCACTGCTGATAGCTACAATTTCAAAGAAAAGTATAAAGACTTAAAAAGGCATTCAGCTGTTGTGAAAAACTGTTATAACCATAAAATGGATAATTTTGTGGAAGAAATGACAAAATGAGTGAATACAGGCAAAGCAGATGATTATAATTACATTAAAAATGGAAAAGAAAAAATTTCAGCAAACCTAACAAGGATCATAGCAGCACTTACCAACTTAAAGTAAGGATGCCTGAGGCAGTGTTGTGGTTAAGTGGGATTTACCCACCATTTGGGATGACCTCATCTCATATCAGAGTGCCTGATTCAAGTCTCATCTATTCTCCACTGCTGACCCAGGGCCCTGCTTATGTACACTGGAGGAAGTAAACAATGGCCTGTGTTCCCAGTCAGGGATCTCCCTGTTGCATTCAATGAAACCAAGTTCCTAACATCCAGCATGGTGGCATCTTGCATTTGTGGAATCACATTCCTGCCTGTGCATCACAGGACTAATGAAAAGGTCAGGGTGAACCTGCAGGTGTTTCGATCCTGGCCTCCAGTGCAGGGCTTACTAGGGGGCATTTTCCACAAGTGCTATCATCTTTTCCCAATATTACAAATATGTATTTTATTTTGTATATATTATATACCTTATTATACACATATATGTCACATATATGTGTATATATATATATATATATATATGCCACGTGCTGTTTTTTCATGGAATGAAATCACTCTGCGATATTTTTTCTGCAACACTGAAGATTTTTTTAAACAAATATGCTTAAGCAGAGGGATTTTTTAAAATTCTTTTTTAATGAGACAGTCTTCATTGATTGTGTACCTACAACCCTATCATGTTAGCAATGCTGTTTTGAGCCAGGTCAGCAAGTTAACCTGCACATTTTTGCTAATAAACGATTGTCGATGTTTCAAAAAATGTGAATTTTCCATAATTTTTGAAAGTTTCCTCATATTCATAACATCATGTTGCATGCCTTGAATATACACAAATTTTGTCAATCATATCCAACAATCTTGAAAAAATTAAAACAAACATAAAGTACCAGGCTCCCATATCAACATATAAATTCAAAATAACTCAGGAGACATATCTTCAGGATTGGGAAGGTTTTTAAATTTTAAAATACTCATAAATTTGAGTAGCCAAATGCAGACAGCAGCCTGTCAAAGGAAATTATAAAGGCTAAGATGATAGCCAAGTGTCAAATTACAGGGCACTTGTGTCCCTCTAAAACATGAACAAAAACCCCAAGTCAAACAGAACATTTGTTTTTACCTTACCCGCTCTAGGGGACTATGTTACTGGAAACAGAAAATGGAGAGACCCCTAGAAACAGCTGTGCTGAGAGGCCAGCATCCTGGAAGAGACCCTGCTGCCCACATGTTTAGAAAACTGGGGGAATCAGGTCCTGGCGGGGAAGGACGGAGGAGCCCAGGGCCGCACAAACTACAGCTCCCGTCCCACACGCACCCCACACACGGAGCCCACATTCTCCCTAATGCCCACCCCGTACCCACTGCACAGTCGGGGAGACGCGGGGCTGCTGCCACACAGCTGCCCGGGGATGGCTCTGGGCCGAGAAGTCGCTGTTACAGGGCAGGGCAGGGCGTCGGGGGTCCCGGGTGCCAGTGCAGACCCCGACCCCGGGTCTGAGGGGACCAAGGAAGCGCTGGGCCAGGGCACTATGGCGCCACAGATTCGGAGACGACCTCTGGGAGGCCCGCGTCCTGCCAGCTCCTCAGCAGCTTCCACGGCTGCTTTACGCCTCTCCGGACACCTGGGCGCACACACTCACCACGTCGCGGTGTTCAGCTCCAGGTGTCCAGGTCCCCCGGTGATGAAGGTGGAGGCCGCGGAGCCCGACTTGCTTCGGGAGCATCGGGGCAGCGGAGCCGTCTCCCAGCACCTCGCTCCTGCCCAGAACTGTTAGATGACTGTGACGTCAAGACCCCGCGTGATGACGTGACATGGACGTCGTCGTGCCTGATTGGACAGCCTGCATGGCCGTGAGCGCACACAGCGTCACAAAGGACGCAGCCCATCAACTTCCCCCAGGGCACTGGGCCCCTGACTTCAGGCTGTGCTGGGTGGGAGCAGCAGGAGGCGAGGCCTGGGTGCAGGTCGGACTCCACCTCCCCAGGCGGGAGGCCTCTCCCCTGTGCCCTGCACCCGCGGGTCCCTCCTGTGGCCCTGTCCTCCTGATGGATCCCTGCTGGAGCTCTCGGTGCAGGAACTGCTTCAGTGAGTCACAGCTCTGTGCGGCGGCCTCTGGGCTTCATTTTCTTCGTGTTGTGCCTCATTTTCCTGCTGGGTCGTTTGTGTTACTTTTTAATATTAATTGGAAGAATGCTGAAAGTCACCACATGATTGAATCCTTTCATTCCCTTTTCTCCTGTCAGCATTTGTTTTCTACTCTGCCTATTGACCTTTAATATTTTCTATTTGTCTTTTGCTCCTGCCTGGTAATCTAGTGGATTTTGAAAATACTGATCCTTCCAGCAATCTTGTTAAATTCATTTATAGGTTTTATCTGTTTTTAGATTTTATGGATTCTCTCTAAATATACCCAACATATTGACATTTTATTGGTTAGATATCTTTACACCTTATTTTCTCTTTTTGCTCTTCCCTCTCCTCACTACTTCTCCAATAAGAATTTGGAGATAGTGGAGGTGTTGCTCTAGGCTTACCTCCAGGGAAAAAGCTGTCAATGATCCTGTATTTACTGTGTTGTTTGTTGTAGGATCCTTTTAAACAATATTGATCAGAGTATGGAAGGCACCATTTTACTATACTGCTAGGAGTTTCTTTATTTTTTAAATTTTATGCTAATTTTTAAATGTTTTCCACATTAAACCTAAATGGTCATGTGATTTTCTTCTTGAATTTTTCACTTACTTGGAAAATTTACATGGATTGTTTAAAAATATTAACCACCTGTTGCATTCTTTCTTCTATCTCACTTGTTCTTCATTATATTTTCATATGTGATTTAATTTATTATAATAATACTAAGGATATATGCATCTGTTTATGAATGAGAGGCTTATACTTAATGCATATTTCAAGTTTGGTCAACTTGCAACATCATCAATGTAATGCTGGCTTTCCAAATAAATTTGGAAATATTCTCTACTTATTTCTACCTTGGTACGTCTGGGAAATATAGGTGTGTTTGAAATATTTTCTTTCTTTTTTCCCAAAGATTTATTTATTTTTTGAAAAGCAGAGTTATAGGTAAGCAGAAGCATAGAGAAAGAGAGAGAGAGAAAGAGAGAGAGAGAGAGAGTTACAGACAGCGGGGGGGGGAGAGGAGAGAGAGAAGAGAGAGAAGAGAGAATCTCCATTTGCTGGTTTATTCACCAAACGAACACAAAGGGCCAGAGCTGGGCTGATCTGAAGACAGGAGTCAGGAGCTTTCTCCAGGGCCCCCACGCTGGTGCAGGGACCCTAGCACTTGGGACATCTTCCACTGCTTTCCCAGGCCATCAGCAGAGAGCTGGATCAGGGTAGAGCAGTCAAGACTCAAACCAGTACTCATATGGGATGCTGGCACCACAGGCAATAGCTTTACACCCTATGCCAGAGCACTGGCTCTGGAATATTTTGTATTACTTTACAAAAGTTTTGCTTCTGTAACTTTTTAATTGGTTGGTTGATAATTTTCATATTGTGATTCAATTTGCTTGTTTTAGGTAAGAGTTTCGCTATTTCATATTATATTTGGTTTTGAGAATTTGATGTCCAAAATTTGGTAGATTATAATCTCTAGTCAAATTTTTCTTCCTAAGCATTTTACAGATTTTTTTCACTTCTTGACAATGCTATATTCTATGTAAAGCATTGTTTCAGTTCCCTGAAACTGGATATTAGTGTTACTTTTCCCTGTAATTTCTTACTCACTTTTACTCATAGTTGATTAATTTTGGAACCTTAAAATGTAGATCCTTCATTATGGTGCTCTTTAAAAAGCATTTAATAGTATAGTATATATACACTATAGAATACAACTCAGTGATAAAAAATGAAATCGTATTTTTTACAACAAAATTGATGCAACTGGAAACCATTGCATTAAGTGCAATAAACCATTCCCAAACAGATAAATAACATGTGTATTCCCCGATCTGTGGTATTAGAATAAATTGAAGTGAAATTGACATTTTGAACTTCAATGATTTTTTATAGAAAGCTTTTATATAATAAAAATAGATTTCATAACTACAACTTATGGATTATAGCAGTTCTTCCCCCCATACCCGCCCTCCCACTCCCTATACATCCCACCTCCTACTCCATTTCCCATCCCCATTCTTCATTAAGATCCATTTTTAACTATCATTATATACAGAAAATCAACTCTGTACTAAGTAAAGATTTTAACAGTTTGTACCCACACAGAAATACTTACCCTTAGAGGTATGTCAGAGGGAACATGTGTCCAACTGTACATTTCATCCCTCTCTTTATTTTTTGTCACTCTTATTTTTAACAGGGGTGAATTTTCAATTGGTTCTAAACACCTGAGAATAATACTGTGTTAAGTAAAGTGTTCAACCAATGGTGTTCAGTAGAAAAAGAAAATACTAAAAAGAATAAAATAGTAAGTTGTTTCTCAATAGTCAGGACAAAAGCTGATCAAGTCAATACTTCTCATAGTGTAAATTTTACTTCTACAGGTTTCCTTTTAGATGCTCAGTTAGTTGTCACAGATCAGGGAGAACACATGATATTTGACCCTTTGTGAATGCCTTATTTCACTCAGCATGTTTTCCCGATTCCTCCATTTTGTTGCAAATGACTGGATTGGATTTTTACTGCTGTGTAGTATTCCATAGAGTACACATCCCATAATTTCTTTTTTTTGATGATAAACATTTTTTATTAAACTTTTATTTAATGAATATAAATTTCTTTTTTTTAAACTTTTATTTAATGAATATAAATTTCCAGTGTACAGCTTATGGATTACAGTGGCTTCCCCCTCCCATAACTTCCCTCCCACCCGCAACCCTCCCCTCTCCCGCGCCCTCTCCCCTTCCATTTGCATCAAGATTCATTTTCAATTCTCTTTATATACAGAAGATCAATTTAGTATAAAGGTTTCAACAGTTTGCACTCACATAGAAACACAAAGTGAAACATACTGTTTGAATACTAGTTGAATATAAATTTCCAAAGTACAGCTTATGGATTACAATGGCTTCCCCCCTCCCATAACTTCCCTCCCACCCGCAACCCTCCCCTCTCCCGCTCCCTCTCCCCTTCCATTCACATCAAGATTCATTTTCAATTCTCTTTATATACAGAAGATCAGTTTAGTATATATTAAGTAAAGATTTCAACAGTTTGCCCCATATAGCAACACAAATTGAAAAAAATACCGTTGCAGTACTAGTTATAGCATTAAATAACAGTGTACAGCACATTAAAGACAGAGATCCTACATGATATTTTTAAAAAATTAATTAATTTTCTATGCCATTTCCAATTTAACACCAGGTTTTTTTTTTCATTGCCAATTATTTTTATATATAGAAGATAGATTCTGTATATAATTAGTAAAGATTTCATCAGTTTGTACCCACACAGAAACACAAAGTGTAAAAATACTGTCTCAGTACTAGTTATAGCATCACTTCACATTAGACAACACGTTAAGGACAGATCCCACATGAGATGTAAGTACACAGTGACTCCTGTTGCTGACTTAACAATTTGACACTCTTGTTTATGGCACCACTAATCTCCCTAGGCTCTAGTCATGAGTTGCCAAGGCTATGGAAGCCTTTAGAGTTCGCTGACTTTGATCTTATTCTGATAGGGTCATATTCAAAGTGGAACTTGTCTCCTCCCTTCAGAGAAAGGTACCTCCATCTTTGATGGCCCCGTTCTTTCCACTGGGATCTCACTCGCAGAGATCTTTCATTTAGGTCTTCTTCTTTTTTTTCTTTTCCATGGTATCTTGGCTTTCCATGCCTACAATACTCTCATGGGCTCTTCAGCCAGATCAGAATGCCTTAACGGCTGATTCTGAGTCCAGAGTGTTGTTTAGGACATCTGCCATTCTATGAGTCTGCTGTGTCTCCTGCTTCCCATGTTGGATCATTCTCTCCCTTTTTGATTCTATCAGTTAATATTAGCAGACACTCGTTTGTGTGATCCCTTTTACTCTTAGACCTATCAGAGTCATCAATTGTGAACTGAAATGGATCACTTGTACTAGTGATATGGCATTGGTACATGCCACCTTGATGGGACACATCCCATAATTTCTTTATCCAGTCTTCAATTGATGGGCATTTAGGTTGATTCCATGTCTTAGCTATTGTGAATTGAGCTGCAATAAACATGGAGGTGCAGATAGCTCTTTTATTTGCTAATTTAATTTTCCTTTTGTAAATTCTCAGGAGTGGGATGGCTGCATCATATGGTAGGGTTATATTCAGGTTTCTGAGGTATCTCCAAACTGTCTCCATAGTGGCTTTACTAGTTTGCATTCCCAAAAACAGTGGATTAGTGGGCCTTTTTCCCTACGTCCTTCCCAGCATCTATGGTTTGTTGATTTCTTTATGAAAGCCATTCTAACCAGTGTGAGGTGAAACCTCCTTGTGCTTCTGATTTGCATTTCTCTGATGGCTAGTGATCCTGAACATTTTTTATGTGTCTTCTCGCCATCTGGATTTCTTCTTTTGGAAAATGTCTGGTCAAGTCCTTGGCCCATATCTTAAGTGGGTTGTTTGTTTTCTAGTGGTGGAGATTCTTGACTCTGTAGATCGTGGTTATTAATCCTTTATCAGTTGCATAATTTGCAAATTTTTCCTCTCATTATTTTGGCTGCCTCTTCACTTTCATGTTTCTTTTGCAGTACAGAAACTTTTCAGTTTGATGTAATCCCAGTTGTTAATTTTGTGTTTGGCTTCCTGTGCCTCTGGGGTCTTTTCCAAGAAATTTTTGCCTGTGCCAATATCTTACAGGGTTTCTTAGATGTTCTCTAATCATTTGATGGTGTGAGGTCATAGATTTATATTTTTTGAGTGGATTTTTGTGTAAGGTAGGAGTCTTGCTTCATAGTTCTGCATGTCGAAATTCAGTTTTCCCAGTACCATTTGTTGATTAGATGGTCTTTGCTCCAGGAATGGGTTTTAGTTCCTTGATCAAATATAAGTTGGCTGTAGATGTTTGGATTGCTTTCTGGTGTTTCAATTCTGTTCCATTGGTCTACTCATATATTTTTGTACCAGTACTAGACTGTTTTGATTACAACTTCCCTGTAGTATATCTTGAAATCTATTATTGTGATGCCTCCAGCTTTCTTTTTGTTGTATCAGATTGCTTTAGCTATTGGATGTCTCCTGTGCTTCCATATGAATTTCAGCATCATTTTTTTCCAGATCTTTGGTATTTTAATTTGTATCACATTGATTCTTTAAATTGCTTTTGGAAAAATGGACATTTTGATGATATTGATTCTTCCAATCCATGAACATGGAAGATTTTCCTATTTTTGTATCTTTTTCAATTTCTTGCTTTAAAGTTTTGTGATTTTCATCCTAGAGATCTTCAACATCCTTGGTTAAGTTTATTCCAAGGTATTTGATTTTTTTATGTAGATATTGTGAATGGGATTTATCTCAGAAGTTCTTCTCAGCTGTGGCATTGTCTGTGTGTACAGAGGCTATTGATTTTTTTGTATTGACTTTATATCCTGCTACTTTACAAAACTCTTCTAAAACTTTCAATAGCCTCTTGGTGGAGTCTTTGGGATCCCCAATATATATCGTTTGCAAATAGGGCTAGTTGGACTTCTTCCTTCACAACTTGTATCCCCTTGATTTCTTTTTCTTGCCTAGTGGCTCTGGCTAAATCTTCCAGTACTGTATTTTTTATGTAACTTTTATTTAATGAATATAAATTTCCAGTGTACAGCTTATGGATTACAATGGCTTCCCCCTCCCATAACTTCCCTCCCACCCACAACCCTCCCCTCTCCCGCTCCCTCTCCCCTTCCATTTGCATCAAGATTCATTTTCAATTCTCTTTATATACAGAAGATCAATTTAGTATAAAGATTTCAACAGTTAAACCCACATAGAAACACAAAGTGAAACATACTGTTTGAGTACTAGTTATAGCATTAAATCACAATGTACAGCACATTAAGGACAGAGATCCCACAGGAGGAGCAAGTGCACAGTGGCTCCTGTTGTTGACCCAACAAATTGACACTCTAGTTTATGGCGCCAGTAACCATCCTAGGCTGTCGTCATGAGTTGCCAAGGCTATGGAAGCCTTCCAAGTTCACCGACTCTGATCATATTTAGACAAGGTCATAAAAGACAGAGTGAGGATAGTAACCAATGATCCTAAGAGTGGCATTTACCAGGTTTGAACAATTATACAGCATTAAGTGGGGAAGAGGACCATCAGTACACACAGGTTGGGAGTAGAGCCATTGGTGGTAGAATAGAGGTTATGATTACAAAGGAATGAGGCCCAAGTGCACTAGACAGGGCCTAGAACAAAGGACAGAGTCATTATTAGAGGAGCTAAGAAAGGTGCTGTCTAAGCTACAATTAAGTTTTCTGATTGAGAGGCAAATAGAACCTGATAGAAGGGGCTTGATAATAATCTGGTGGGCTTTAGGCCTTGTAAATTCAGAGGCCCAGACCTATCTATCTCTTCACATGGGGTATATCCTAAGGGAGGTGTGAACCTCCTAGGGGAAGGCACTCTGTTGACTTTCATTACTTGGCTGGCCTGGGAGGAGAGCTGGCCAGGTAAAGGCAGGGGGCATCTCTAACAAGAAATTTACAGTTCTGCCTGCAATGTTGCTGAACCTACTTGGCCATCCCCTCAGCTGCAGTGGTCACTTTGGAAGTTGGGCTGAGTGAAGGGCTTTTCAGCTTAGAGCCAATAAGATCTGTGGCTCTGACCTGGGCATCCTTCGACTCCAGGGCAGGTCCATTTGCAGTGATCCAACTCTTGGCAGAGCTGCCAGGGCTCTTCACAAGCTGACTTCTGCTGAAGCCCAGGCTTACCACATTGAAAGCCACTGCAGTGGACTGGCCTGTTGGGTCTCCTTGAGGGCAGATCACTGTACAGATCAGCCATTAATAGGCCTGCCACCCATTGCTTCTGATGCCAAGCTTTCTTTTCCTCCTGGTTTGTGTTAAAGCAGACAAGAGGATGCAAGTCAAGGGAGTGCCCAAGTCCCATCTCTAATCTTCTATGGCCTGAACTGCAAGTCTATAGTCACAGGCATGTTCTGTAGTAGTTTTTCTAAGGTAGACAATGCCCATGAGGAAAATTATATTCTCACTTTAAAACTTTCTTTCCCTTTGGTCTGAAAGGGAGGTTTTTTCTACTTACTGTATACCTCGCTGATGGCAAAGTGAATCTAGCTATGAGATTATTATTTAAGTTTTTATTTTGGTTATGCTATTGCAGAAAAATGTTAGCCATCTCTTTTATAAGGTCTAAAGATTAAATTGTGCATCCCACAGATTCCTTCATAATAGAATTAGTTTCCTACCTTGAAGAGAATAGAGAAATGAAAGAACAAGTTGGGCTTAGAATAGAGAAATGAGGGAGCAAGTCCTAGATCGCTTGCTGACAATAGCAATATCACATGAATACTTAGCAAACCATTTCAACCATTAGATAACAACTTAAGAAAATATTTACCAGAAGGTCCAATGCCTTCTATAAATTTTAAGAATCATGTATTTGAAAACACCTCTTAAATATCTAACATGGTGTAGTTTGTTTAGCCAGTAAACTTAAGCACAACCATCTAAAATGTTTTTAGTTTCTTTCTACCAACAAGTATAAAACATATGATGCAGAGATTCAGGTCACACGAATTATAATGTATCTTTGATTGATTTTAGCAGCTTAAATTTATGGACAGTCTTATCTATAAGCCAATTAAAATAAAATTCTTAATAAAATTTTCCCATGTGGACATACAATATGTACACACATATAACATAACATAATAGACCAGTATAGCAATTTTAATAATAGCTTATTTTTTCCTTTTTTTTAACTTTTATTTAATGAATATAAATTTCCAGTGTACAGCTTATGGATTACAATGGCTTCCCCCTCCCATAACTTCCCTCCCACCCACAACCCTCCCCTCTCCCGCTCCATTTGCATCAAGATTCATTTTCAATTCTCTTTACATACAGAAGATCAATTTAGTATAAAGATTTCAACAGTTTGCACCCACATAGAAACACAAAGTGAAACATACTGTTTGAGTACTAGTTATAGCATTAAATCACAATGTACAGCACATTAAGGACAGAGATCCCACAGGAGGAGCAAGTGCACAGTGGCTCCTGTTGTTGACCCAACAAATTGACACTCTAGTTTATGGCGCCAGTAACCATCCTAGGCTGTCGTCATGAGTTGCCAAGGCTATGGAAGCCTTCCAAGTTCGCCGACTCTGATCATATTTAGACAAGGTCATAAAAGACAGAGTGAGGATAGTAACCAATGATCCTAAGAGTGGCATTGACCAGGTTTGAACAATTATACAGCATTAAGTGGGGAAGAGGACCATCAGTACACACAGGTTGGGAGTAGAGCCATTGGTGGTAGAGTAGAGGTTATGATTACAAAGGAATGAGGCCCAAGTGTGCTAGACAGGGCCTAGAACAAAGGACAGAGTCATTATTAGAGGAGCTAAGAAAGGTGCTGTCTAAGATACGATTAAGTTTTCTGATTGAGAGGCAAATAGAACCTGATAGAAGGGGCTTAATAATAATCTGATTATTATTAATAATAATAGCTTATTATTATTATTATTAATAGCGTTTAAAGTCTTTAACTCTTTTTGTAGATTGCCAATTGATTTGAATTGTTTTTTTTGTTTTTAGTAACCTCAGTTAACCATACTTTCTCTCAGTTGGTACTGTTAATACATTATTGGCTTCATCTATTTACAGAGCCATCCCAAAGTACTGAATACAATAAAAGTGGCTGGAAAAAGTCCATAGGAACCTATAGGAGGACAGCTAAACACAGAACCAACAACGCTTTAGTTTTATGAGCAGCACATCCTATATAACTGTGGATGACAAAAGACTTTAAGTCGCCATGTTTAAAATTATAAACTCATCAACCAACAAGAGGCACTTGCTTACTTCACAGTATTTTTGAAAGCATCTATAGGATTTTACAAGTATTTAACCCTTTAGGCCTCTGGGGCTTTCTCATTAAGATAACTATCATGTCTAGTAACACAAGATCATTAGACTTTTTAATTCTCAAACATTTGTATTAATAGCATTTTCCATTATAGAAACTTAAAGTCTGGTACCACATCACATCTTGACAGTACTTCTAATATAATCCAAATAGCCTGATTAGTTGGTGTCTCTATAAGATGAGAGACATAGGTCCTTCGATTTTTTCAGTTGGGCCCAAACTGGAAAAACCAAAGTCCAGGATTTACTGGAAATTTTAGAGACCAGATTGTTTGAAACTTTGATTTTTTGAATGCCTGTCAAGAATGCCAAGAAGGCTCAAAATCCAAAATATCTGGTTGAAATAAGATTCCTTAAAATCATGACATAACATAGACCAAATTTGATCATTGTTACAAGGTGATTATTCAAATCTTTGAAAATAAGCACATATTTAAATAACCCATAGCTCTTAATAAAAATTCAGCTGTTTTTGAACAATTAGAATTTAACAGACATCAAGAGAACATAATAGATTACTTTAACACATTGCTTTAACAGAGCATCAGAGTTTAATTCTATGTCAAAGAGAAATTGAGCTTCCTGTGATCTTTTGCTGTGAGGTTTCCTTCCTTTACCTTCTTTCATATTGATGACCATGTTTCTGTGTTTCTGTGTGTAAGACATCTTTAAGCATCTTTTGCAGGGCAGGATGAGTGGCAACAAATTCTTTCAGTTTCTGTTTGCTATGAAAGGTCTTAATTTCACCTTCATTCACAAATGAGAGCTTTGCAGGATATAATATTCTGGGCTGGCAGTTTTTCTCTCTTAGTACACGGGCTATGTCTCGCCATTCCCTTCTAGCTTGTAGGGTTTCTGATGAGAAGTCTGCTGTGAGTCTAATTGGAGATCCTCAGAGAGTAATCTGGCGTTTCTCTCTTGCACATTTTAGGATCTTTTCTTTATGTTTCACTGTGGTGAGTTTGATTACAACATGTCGTGGTGAGGATCTCTTTTGGTCATGTTTATTAGGGGTTCTATAAGCTTCCTGTACTAAGATGCCTCTGTCCTTCTCCAAACCTGGGAAATTTTCTGCTAGTATCTCACTGAAAATGCCTTCTAATCCTTTCTCCCTCTCCATGCCTTCAGGAACTCCTAGAACCCGAATGTTGGGTTTTTTTAATAGTATCCTGTAGATTCCCGAGAATCTTTTTTAGATTTCTAATTTCTTCTTCTTTTCTTTGGTTTGCCTGTTTCCTTTCCTGTTCTCTGTCTTCTAAGTCTGATATTCTCTCTTCTGCTTTGCCCATTCTGTTTTTAAGGCTCTCTAATGTGTTTGTCATTTGATCTATTGAATTCTTCATTTCATTATGATTTCTCATCACTATCACAGTTTCTTGTTCCACTAGTTGTTTCATTTCATTTTGATTCCTCCTTAATATTTCATTTTCACGAGAGAGATTTTCTATCTTGTACATTAAGGATTTCTGTAGTTCAAGAATTTGTTTTTGAGAACTTCTTAATGTTCTTATCAATTTTTTGAGATCCGCTTCTTGCATTTATTCGATCTCATCATCTTCATAATCTTGAATTGGGGTGTCTTTTTCATTTGGGGGCATCATAGTGTCTTCCTTGTTCTTGTTAGCTTGGTTTTTGCGTTTGTTGTTTGGCATGTTGGAGATATTTGGTTTCTTCACTGTAGTGTTTTTTCTTGTTACACTATGGCTCTATATTAAGTGGACTGTCTGCTTTCGGTGGAGCCTTAGAGGCTTGAGATGAGTGTGGACTGAGAGCTGTGTTTGGTTCCTCAGGGTTGAGGGTGTGTCAAAGATGACACTCCCAGGTTAGGTGTGGTAAATCTCTCCTTTTTTGATTCAAAAGGGAAGTAATTCTGCACAGCTGAATCAATTGGAGGTAGTTAGCAGGCAAATGATATACCCACAGGAGCCAGAGATCGGAAGCTCTTTTCCAAGGACCACACAGGGAATCTCTGCTGCCCTCAGTGTGGGCTCCAATTCTCCTGCAGTCTCCCACTGGGTTGCCAAGTTAGATGCTAATCTCCTGTTATTTCACCCCTCCCCCCCAGAGTCAGCTTTTTCTGCTAGGCTCATTGCCGGTGCAGACCTGAGGTCGCCCTGCTTATGACGTATGTCCAAAATGGCGGCTGCTTTGTCTTGCTCGCCTTTGAATGGTGAGCGGAGAGAGAGAAACTTGTGTCCGTATCGGTCACTTTTTTTATTTTTTTCCTCTCTCTCTTCTAGTTGGCCTGGTGAATTTTTCCCCACGGAGTTTCAAGCCTCATTCCCTCTAGCCTCCTCTTTCCGCTTGCCCGCTGGTGTCTCGGGCTATTGAGGTTTGGCTCACCTCGCGTTCCAGTGCTGGTGTGTTGAGTCTGCCGCTGGTGTCCCGAACTTGGGCTCCCACACTCTCCACGCAGGTCCACTGTGAATCACTAGTTCCAGAAGCGTTTCCTCTGCTGTTTCTTCCCCTACTCTTCCTTGACCCTGCAGTATCTCCACTTATATTAAACTGTCTCTACCCCGGACTAATAGTGTGCTCCCTGCCTATTCCGCCATCTTGCCGCTCTCCCCAGTACTGTATTGAATAGCATAAATCAATATTTTGATGACAAAAAAACACTTTGTGTTGCCATATCTACCTTTGTTATGCCATAATCAATTGTGATTTTGTAAATAGCCTTGTGATGCCATAAGCAACTGGAATATGATAAACAAATAATGTGGTATCATATACCAAATTTTTTATATCATAAGCAATATTGAAATCTTAAAAATATTGTGACATTATACAGCTACCATTTTGATGTTATAATTAATTGCGATGTCATAAAATACTTGTGATATTATAAAGTTACCATTGTAATCTCATAATTAATCATATCATAAAAACACTGTGATGTTATTAAGCTACCATTGTCATGTCATAATAAATCATGATGTAAAAATTCTTAATCATTACCTAATCAACTGGAATGTGATAATTCACCATTGTTATATCATAAAGATAACATTGTGATAATATATATATCACTATTGTGATGTCATAATAAATATTGATACAATAAACCAATATTATGATGTAATAACCCAAAAATTGTCAGATCATAAACCAAATTGTGATGTCATGACCAACTGTAAGTCCTAAAAATTATTGCAATGCCTTAATTTATAATTGTGATGATAATCAGTTGTGATGTCATAAATCACTGTTATTTTATAATCAATTGTGGTATCATAAATGCATTATGACATGCCAATATTGTGATAACATCTACATGAAATTGTGATTTCACAAACCAACCATTGTATTCTCACTATGAATTTTTGTCATAAAAACCATCATGACATCAGAAACCTATCATTGTGTATCATTATCATTGCAACATCAGAGTATGTCCTAAAATATCATTGTTGTGTCATAATCCATTGTGATATTACCAAAACCATTGTGATGTCATTATCAATTGGGATGTGAAAAACTACCATTGTGATATCATAAACCTCAATTTAATTTAATATGTTATCAGGGGTATAAATGTCACTTTTGGGGTAGTTTAAATATGAGTTTTATAATGCATACCAAATGTTATGTTTCGAAAAATTTGAATGTAAATCATATATAAAGTAGCATACAATTTTGAAGACTTTAGGTATTCTGTATCTTTTGATCAAAACCTGAAGAAAATTTTTCATAGAACATCTGTTTAGTTACCACAGAATGGATAAAATATATCATTTTTTTCTTTTGGAGACTATCTTATTTCACAAAGTATAATAATGGTTTCCAGTTGCATCCATTTTTTTGTGAAAGACAGAATTTCATTCTTGCTTATTGCTGAGTAATATTCCACAGTGTATACATGTCGGGGCCAGTGGCACTGGCCCGACATGAGATGCAGCAGGCTGAGGCTGTCCCTTATCTAATCCTGTTTCCAAGACTTTTCGTCCCATATTCCTGCAGGCAGGATGTGACTTCTGATGAAGGTTTATGATGTTCTTTGCTCTATCTGCAGAGCTTGTACCCTGATCATTGCTACTTTGTAAACTTGTTCCTGTGCTATTCATGATTGCACACAATGAATGTTATCTGTATGGGGCCTGGGGTATATATCCTTGTGTTTCTTGGTGCTTGTGGCTGGAGGCTGAACAGTTTCCCTAGGGAGACGGCCTCCAGTCCCTCATCGCCGGGCCCCCTACTTTGGCTTGGAACGCGATGAGGCAATAACGTGGTGATGAATTGACTGAGTGCTGCGTGTCTCCATGTGGTTTGTCGGGTGGCCTCCGACAGCTGGTGCTGTGACTCGGATTCATCTCATCCACAGGTAAGCCTCTGTAAGAGGGAAGGCTGCGGCGGTAGCAGGCTGTAGGGATTACAAGGGAGGCACATAAGCACAAGTAGGGCGTGGCAGACTAGGGCTTGCCCAGGGAGCCTCTCCTATTGCCCATGGGGAATATACAGTCACATCTAAATGTGACAAGGATATAAAGGCCTTGTTAAAAAGCGCCGGGACGCCGGTTGCAGGAGAAAGGAGGGAGCAATTGGCACGTGTAGGACTTAAAAGACAAAAAATTTCTCAGGAGCCCCTCTAAGCCATAACTATGGAAAATGCGCATTTAAACGTGTCAAAGTGTCCAGACTACCCATTCTATTTTTGTATTATGTACTAACTCTACCCTTATTATTGATAGGAATGCTTGGGCAGATTATGCGTGGTTGGCTTTAAAAAAATGTAAATCAAAATATGCCACAAGTAGTTAAGATTGCACAAACCTACAAAAATGTAACAATTACAGATAGTAAGAGGCTACTATCATTATGGCTAAATGGTTACCCACCGTGTTCCATCCGCTGAAAAATTTGTTGTCTTATCAAAAGGAGATGTTACAAATATTTCATAAAACCCGAATCACTAATTTCAGAGTACTGCAAAATGTTAGCACATTTGTTAATTGAACTGTACACCTCAACATGTCTGTTTAACAAGTATCAATGCCTCAGATCTCCATGCCATGGGATTGTCTAGCCAGTTCTCAGGCTGTCTGCAGCAGCTTGAGTTGTTGTATTGGAATGGTACTGTTTTTTATGTCCCTGACATGGGTGCCCAAGAAGCTAATTCTCCCTCAGTTATGTTTCAATTTAACCTTAAAACACATTGAGTATTATTGTGTTTGATTACTAAATGTATGCTTATATGAAAAATTTGTATTGTATTCTTATAATGTGTTAATTATGTCTACCTCTCAATGCAGCCCTAGGGCCAAATGTAAGGACAAATTTTTGGAATAAAGAGGCTTGTATCTAGGTTCAGCTCTGGTGGACAAGTAACTTTGTTGTCAAATGACCTTCTCCTGCTCCTTGGGAGCCTGGCCAGTTCCCGGGGAGGAGGATAAAGGAATGTTTCTGATAAACAGGTGGGCATGCTTCGTGTCTTGGCTCTCTGGCCAAGATCCGGGACAGGACGCACTGCTTGCCTAAAATCTTGGCAATGAGCCACCCTTGTCCTTGGAGGCTTTGAGAGGGAGCCAGAACAAGCCTCTGCTACTGCTGCTTCATCCCAGGGGAACACTCAGTCAAGCTAAATGTTAAACATGCCTGTAATGATTACTAATGATGTCTGATTCTCAGTATGGATTCTTTTCCGGTGCTTTGTAAAGATTGCCTAGTGATGCCCACAACACTATAAATTCTACTAAACGTAAGTACAATGTAAACATGAATCAATTGGCTACTATGACTGAGGTGTTCTGTGACAGTTCCTTTGATGAGGGATTAGCAAAATGGATTCACTTAAAAACAGGACATTCAGGACCTGCCACTCTACATGGTTTGTCATTACAAAAATTATCAAGGAGGGCTATGCCCAATAAATAAGGGTGCTATAAATGTGGACAGCAGGGACATTACAAAAATTATCCAAAAGTCAAAAATCAAAATAAGGCTCCTCCTGGTATTTTCCCCCAGTGCTAAAGGGAAAGGCATTGGGCCAATATTGTCACTCCAAAACTGATAAAAGAGGTAATTCATTAACAAACAGAGTTCATAAAACTGGAAGCGGGGCCAGCCTCAGGCCCTCCCAACAAAAATCAGTGAACTGTCTTGCTATAGTATCATTAAAGCAATGGAGCCGTGTTTATTGCAACATTCTATTAATCTATACTCCTTTACCATCTTTCCTCTAAATAATTTTAGTGTGCACTATAAGGCTTGCAGCGTATTTCTTGCAGATTAAACTAAAAATAACTAAGTCTGTGCACAGCAGACAGCTAAAAAACAATTTGCTGTCACAAATTGGTATAGTCAACAAAATCTACAAGTATACAAAGCAATGCCTTTCTTTAAAAGAAAAACTTAAGTTACATGTGTAACCTGTAATGTTTCTGGCTGGAAAGACCCTCAGTTCGCCTCTTTGGCAAAGGAATGGGCTCTCTGCTCAGGATTGAGTAAAAATTGGAATGACAAGTTACGGAGTGCACAGCCTCCACAAGTTATTAAGGTTTTACAATTGGTAAAATAAAGGGATCCTATCACCAATCAATGAAATACACCTAATCCAATACTGGTATGGGACATGGACTCCTAAGGGATGGGTTTTTTTATGTAGCAAATATGCCTTCACATCGTTAGCCTCTGATAACTTCCGCAATTGCTCCCTGGACTGTGTGGCCCCGATGCTGACATCTGTATTTACAACGGCGGATAGAGCACGTCGGCAGCATGCTTCACCTAAAGACTGTAATGGCAACGTCATCCTAATAGGACAAAACACTGCCCTGGCCATGGCTGTACCAGTAGTAAGTGTTCCTGGACTGGCATTTGGAAATAACCGTGGACTGCGAAGGCTTGCATATTCAGTGACCAAAACAATCAAACTTACTGCTACTGGACTGTCCAATATAGCCAAAGAATTGGATCAAGTACACTCAGGAGTACTTTTAAACCATGCAGCTAACAATTACTTGATGTTAAAAGATCATGATCATATAAGTTGTAAATCTGTAACAGGAAAATATTGTTTTAACATTACTAACAATGTGCCATATATAGAGTCTGTTATTGATAAACTTAAGAGTAAAATGCAAAACATGTTTATTACTAACCCCCTAACATTTGGAGGGTTTCAATGGATTCATTGGTTATTAATGTTGACTGGACCACTACTGCTTTTCCTACTTGGTATGGGATGTTTTCTGTGTGTTCTGCATTTTATGCTGACTTCACTACAATCTGTATGAACTGACATTCATCATTATGTGTAATCACAAATAATTAATATTTGGCTGTATGTGTCATCTCTCACCTAATGTTGGGCTGGAATGGTACTCAGAGACGGGTAAGACGCTCAGCATCCTGTACCAACCTAAGACAGGGCTCTAGGCCAAGCTGCCAGAGTTACCAATGACGGGTAAGGACAGAGATGACTGAGGGCAACCTAAGACAGAGGCCATTCTCAATTAAATAAAAAAAGGGAGAGATGTAGGCAGCCCATAAACAAGTCATAGACAAGTCAAGGTCAGTCTTGGCTTGTGAAATTCCTAAAAGGAAAAAAGGTCACCTATTCCCATGCTCCAGAAGAATGATCAAACAAGAACGCTCCAAGTGGCAGTGGATCAGCATATCCATTCAGGAATCTTATTACTAAACCAACGGGTCAACGTTCTCCAGGAAGAACTGAATCTTAGATGGGGATGTGGGGAACCCCCTGCTTGGTTCAATCTGTCGCGCTTTGCGCTACTCCGTTTACCTGGCATAACTATACTCGTCTTGCTAATTTGTCTCGCTCTTTAGGTGCCACCTTAAACCATACCTGGAATAGTAATTTCACTCGTTTGCTGCGTGAACTACGGCAAGAGATTTGGGTTCTTAACACAATTGGACACAGATATTTGGTCCCCATTCAAAGTCATCGCTACAAAACCCCCCTCCCCTGCAATACAGCAGGTGTTTCTTGGTTTCTTGGACCAGTAGCCAGAGACGGGTAAGTGCCTTGAGGGATGGCATGCAACCTAAGACAGCGGAGGGCTGAGACTGCTCATGCAAGTCGACCCTCTGGCAAAGACAGGTAAGCTGCCACTCCGCTCAGGGGCGCCTAAGACAGGCGCTGGTCCTAAAGTAAAAAAAGGGGGAGCTGTGGGGAGCCGGCCCCCACAACCTCTGTCTTCTGCCTGCCTGTAGACTGATGTGAAGTAATACAACCAAACGTTCCCACCGTTCCAATGTGCGCAAACAGAGAGGCTATCAAAAGGACAGTACATACCCTCTAGGACACTCTAAAACAGGGGGCTGCACTATGTGATATGCCGTGGAAGCCTCGGTCTCTCTCTTCCTAACTGCCTCATTGACCGCTTGCTCCTACACTGTTCTTAGGGTGGACCGGTAGTCAACGATAGGTAAGCACTCGCAGGCTTCTCTAGCAACCTAAGACAGAGGGCAGGACATGCTTCCTATATCCTTGATGACGGGTAAGCAGAGTAAGCGCTGCGGGGCACCTAAGACAGGCACGAGTCCACGCCATTCAGCGTTTAATGCGAGGGACTTGTGGGGGATGGATCCTCCCCTGTGGCCCTCTGGACAGTGTAGACACCGGTTACCATAAACACCAGGCCATTCTTGTACAAACAAGAAGGGGGAGATGTCGGGGCCAGTGGCCCTGGCCCGACATGAGATGCAGCAGGCTGAGGCTGTCCCTTATCTAATCCTGTTTCCAAGACTTTTCGTCCCATATTCCTGCAGGCAGGATGTGACTTCTGATGAAGGTTTATGATGTTCTTTGCTCTATCTGCAGAGCTTGTACCCTGATCATTGCTACTTTGTAAACTTGTTCCTGTGCTATTCATGATTGCACACAATGAATGTTATCTGTATGGGGCCTGGGGTATATATCCTTGTGTTTCTTGGTGCTTGTGGCTGGAGGCTGAACAGTTTCCCTAGGGAGACGGCCTCCAGTCCCTCATCGCCGGGCCCCCTACTTTGGCTTGGAACGCGATGAGGCAATAAACGTGGTGATGAATTGACTGAGTGCTGCGTGTCTCCATGTGGTTTGTCGGGTGGCCTCCGACATATACATAGCACATTTTCTTTCTCCAGCCATCAGATGATGATCAACCAGGTTGATTCCAACATATTTATTGTGAATTGAACTGCTATAAATGTGTGGTACAGATAATTCTTTCATATGCTGATTTCATGTTCTTTGGATAAATTCCCATTGCTTGATCATATGGTAGATCTATTTTCATCTTTCTGAGGAATTTCTGTACTGTCTTCCACAATGGCTATTCTAGGTTGCATTTCCACCAACACTGGACTCGTTAATCTTTTTCTGCACATCCTCACCAATATTTATTGATTTTTAATTTCTTTCTTGCCAATAATAACTTAAATTTGGGGCAGTATAGAACTCATTTTCCTTCCAAGTACACCAAAAGAACTGGGGTTATAAGAAAAAAATAAGTTCATACATGAAGAAATTTGAAGCAAAACAAAATATAGGAGGCGTATTGTCATCTAAACGCAACCATGTAATAATGGACAATATTTCACCAAACTATTTCTGAAGACTTTTAACTTTGACTGATGAATAAATTTTCCTTTTTCCTATATAGCAAGTATTTATTCCATGTTCCATAAAACTGATAGTGACATTTCTTAAAACTAAAAAAATTGATGAAGCAATTCAGCAATATTTATTAATGTCAAGTAACCTATCAGAATTTATTTATAAACAGAGAGAAAATAAGCACTTTTAAATATTGCAATATTGTTCATGATTCTACATAATCCAATATACTGTGCAAAATATTCTGGATTTATTTATAATCCATCACAGTCCCTATATATATGAAATGTTCTGCTTTGCTAAATACTCTCTGCGGATGTTCCACTTACATAGCATGTAGTTTCCTAAAGCCCTCCACTTTTCTTCTTACTTACTCCACGTCCCAGTCAATACAGAAACGTAGCTGCAGAATCATTCTTTTACTGGATTCTAGGAAAATCAAGTAGTTAATGAGAAAAGACAGCTGTGAAGCAAAGACCAAGAATACCCAACGGAGGTCAGGAAAGCCAATTCAACAAGTGAGATTACCAATATGTATACTGCATGCTCTGTCCTTTAATATATTTTTATTTTCTTGCATAAAAAGAGATCAGGGCTATTGAGTCTTTTGATAACTAAGGAGATACACAGTGCTGAAGAAAAGTGACTCTAGGACATCAGAGCTAACCCAGAATCCCAGCAAACACAAATGACAAAAACTTATGCACTTCATTCATGTTTCCAGAAATAGCAATGAAGTAGAAAAAATAGAAAATTACAAATTAAAAAAAAAAAACAGAAAACTCATGCCAGACTAAGAAATTTAAACTTCTTTTTTCTAGAAGTTACAATTAAATATATCCAAATGGAGGAAAACAATTTTTTTTAGAAATCATATTGGAGAAAGAACACTTACAGATTACTGTGATTAGGCTGGTGCCACGGCTCACTAGGCTAATCCTCCACCTGTGGCACCGGTACTCCAATTCTAGTCCCATTGGTGTGCTGGATTCTGTCCCAGTTGCCCCTCTTCCTGTCCAGCTCTCTGCCCTGGCCTGGGAAGCAGGGGAGGATGCCCAAGTGCTTGGGCCCTGAACCTGCATAGGAGACCAGGAGGAAGCACCTGGCTCCTGGCTTTGGATCGGTGCAGTGTGCCAGCTGTAGTGGCCATTTGGGGGGTGAACCAATGGAAGGAAGACCTTTCTCTCTGTCACTCTCTCTCACTGTCTAACTCTGCCTGTCAAAAAAAAAGACTACTGTGACACCACCCAGAAGAAATGAAAAACTGTTATTTCAACTAGCACAGTGACAGTAAGAATAAAAACATGGGGAAAATATGACCAACAGTTAAGATGCACCAGTTGTGACAGTTGACAGAATTTGAGTGTAAAGAAAGGTAAATGATTAACAAAAACATTGAATAGAGAAATTTCTCAAAATTTTGGAAAAATAATTTCCTGTATAAAAACAATGAGAAGACTTCAAAAACTGTAAATATCCACATCTTCAGAAAACTGGAAATTATACGGATGCTTGCATAACCTGGGAAGGGTTTGCTCAAAAAAGTGTCTGAATTTCAGTAAAATAGGTGAAATTTGGATATGAAAAATTTTCCAATCAAGACTTTCCCTACACCTAATATTCCAAACCAAAAAGCTCCAAAGTCCAAAACTTGCTCAGGGTCACCATAAGAGGAAGATTCTACAGCTGACCTCATGTGAGGTATTATGGTCAAAAAGTTTGCACATTGAGGCCTGTGCTGTGGTGCAGTGGGTTAAGGCTTCAGCCTGCAGAGCTGACATCCCATAAGGGCACTGATTCAAGTTACTCCTTTTCTGATCCAGCTCTCTGCTAGTGTGCATGGGAGAGCAGAATAGGATGGCCTAAGTCCTTGGTTCCCTACAGCTACATGGGATACCCAGAAGAAGCTCCTGTTTCCAGGCTTTGGATAGGCTCGGCTATGGACATTGTGGCCATTTGGGCACAGCAGATGAAAGACCTCCCTCACCCTCTCTCTCTCTTTGACTCTATTTTTTTTTAAATAAATCTTTAAAATTTAAAATCTGGCACACTAAAAATATGGTATAAATTATATTCACTCTGCTGGTGCCATGGCTCAATAGGCTAATCCTCTGCCTTGCGGTGCTGGCACACAAGGTTCTAGTCCCGGTTGGGGCTCCGGATTCTGTCCCAGTTGCCCCTCTTCCAAGCCAGCTCTCTGCTGTGGCCTGGGAGTGCAGTGGAGGATGACCCAAATGCTTGGGCCCTACACCCCATGGGAGACCAGGATAAGCACCTGGCTCCTGGCTTCGGATTAGCGTGGTGCACCGGCCACAGTGCGCTGGCTGCGGCAGCCATTGGAGGGTGAACCAACGGCAAAGGAAGACCTTTCTCTCCGTCTCTCTCTCTCTCACTGTCCACTCTGTCTGTCAAAAAAAATTATATTCACTCCATCAAGTAAGCTTCATGTTGAGACTTAAGTCCCATCCCCAAGATTCCTTATGAAATCTATGAATATTCCAAAATCTTCCAAAAATATTAGTCTCAAGCATTTCACATAAGGCACAGTCAACTTATATTGAAAACCAACATGTCTATACTCACATAGAAAATAGCAGATAGATTGAATATGCAGCAATGTTAAAAAGAGTTGCAATTACTTAACCAGATTGGCTCATTTGTGAAAAACTTCCAGTAGGAAACCCTGTCTTTATTTGACCTAACCCACAGCTAACCTTCTAATAACAGTTTTTCCCCAGGAAACCTAATTAAAACAAAAAGCAGCAATAGCTTAACCCTGAGTCTACCTGAGAGGATGATAACCATTGGAGAAAATATGCAATAGACACAGAATTTGAAAAGAAAAGCTGGAGAACGTTATGTTAGGGAATGTATATTTGAATCTACCTCAAAGTTCACATTTTGAAGCCTTTACCCAAGTCTGGCTTTGTTTGGAGAAGGGAGCTCTAAAGAAGTAATTAAAAATAAATGAGTCATAAGAATGCGGCTAGAATCCAATAGGATTATTAGTTTTCTATGAAGAGAGAGCAGAGCTTGTCTGTTCTGTTTGCACACACTTATGGAAGAAATGTCATTTGAGGACATAATAAGCAAAATCTGTGTGCGAGCCAGTAAAAGACCTCTTACCAGAGACTGACTCCACCAGAACCATTAGAAAATGAACTTCTGTTGACTAATCCACTTAGTCTATCATAATTTTGTTTTGGTAGCCTGAGAAGACTACAGAAATGCCTATAGAGGGTTCTGAAAAGTTCTAAACCATTCCTGTTAATCCAGCCACACACATGTGGAAGGCTATACACTGTCCCATAAAGTATTTTGAAGCCCCCAACTCTTTTTTTAAAGATTTTTTTAAAAAAATTTTAAGGAATACAAATTTCATAAGTACAACTTTAGGAATATAGTGATTCTTCCCACCATACCAGCCCTCCCACCCACACTCCTACTCCTCCTCTTCCCCTCTCTCCACTTGCCAAGCCAGTTCTCCATTAAGATTCATTTTCCATTAACTTTGTACATAGAAGACCAACTCTATACTAAGTAAAGATTTCAACAATTTACACACACACACAAACACACACACCAAAAAAAAAGACAGTTTAAGAACTAGTTTTACAGTTAACTCTCAATACAGCTCATTGAGGACAGGGGTCCTGCATGGGGAGACAGTGTTAGAGAGGTAGAGAGAGAAAGAGAGAGAGAGAGAGAGAGAGAGGTGTCTTCCATCCAGTGGTTCACTCCCCAGATGACTTCAGTTGCTGGAGCTGATCTGATCTGAAGTCGGGATCCAGGGGTTCTGGGTCTCCCATGTGGCTGCAGGGACCCAAAAACTTGGGCCATCTTCTACTACTTTCCCAGGCCATAGAAGAGAGCTGGATTGAGAGAGGAGCAGCCAGGTTTAGAACTTGTGCCCATATGGAATTCCAGTGCTTCAGACCAAGGATTTAACTGATTATGCCACAGCAGCAGCTCCAAAGGGCCCAACTCTCACTTCTGGCATCTGTTAAGGCTCTGCATGCTGGAATTAAAGCCTAATGCAGAGTTGTAAACTACCTGCCTGTTTCCAAAACATGCAGAAAAGCTCTAGGTACAGGCCAGGCAATTCACAGTTTCCAGATATTTTAGGAAATTTCTTTTAGATTATTAACTCACAACTAAACTAGGCAAGCAGAAGCTTTAGTGGACACGCATTATGAAGAATACAGAATTAGTTTATGAAAGTGTTTAACCAAACAATAATAAACAATAATAACAACAACAACAAAACCAGGGATGGGGAGAATCTGATTTCCCACATTTCATCCATTTTTATATTATTTAAAGTTTAGTTTTGAACAGAAGTATTATAAAAGTATCAGAAATGTGATAAAGATGTAAATGTTTTCCTGGCAAAAGAAAGAGGCAGTCAACAGAAAATGTCCCTGAGGAAGTCTAGATGCTAAATTTACAAGACAAATCAGTTAATTAAAATATATACAAAGAACTAGATAAATTCATGTTTTAAAAATAATAACAAAATATTATATTAATGTTTCCTTGTATCCAGAATATCAATGAAAAGATGCAAACTAAAGCACAATTGGCATTACCTAATGTATAGAATAGAATTAGAGGATAAAACAAATGAACAAAGCATAGGAGACCTGTGGAACATCATCAAGCATACAAAGATACAAATGGTTATTCCATGAAAGGAAAGGATAGAAAGAAGTAGAAAGAATGTTTGAAAGAGTAATGACTAAACATCTCCCAAATTCAATGAAAAACATAAATCTGAACACTCAAGATACAAACAGCCTCCAAGTGAGATAAAGTCAGAGATCCACATTTAGACAAATTATAATCAAGCTGCTAAAATATAATTAGAAAAGTATAATCTTGAAAGCTCAAAGACAATACTGATCCTTATAAAATTATGAGCTGTTTTTCCATCCCAAACCATGGAGGCCAGAAAGCAATTGATGACATATTCATAATAGTGAAAGGAAAAGACAGTCACCCAAGAATTCTACATCCAACAAGATTATCTTATAAGAATGTAGAAATTGAAAATCTGTTTTATATTTTATTTAAATCAAATAAATTTCATGTATTTCATATATAGAGATTTAGGAAAACAGTAACACTTCCCACCTTATACTCCCTCCTGCTCCAACACTTCCTTTCTTCTCCTTCCTCTACTAATCCTTCTCTCAATTTTTGCAATGATTTACTTTCTTTTTTGTTTGTTTTTGTTTTTTTAAAGATTTATTTATTTTACTTGAAAGAATTACACAGACAGAGAAGGAGAGGCAGAGAGAGAGAGAGAGAGAGAGAGAGAGAGAGGGGAGAGAGAGAGGAGAGGGTTTTCCATCTGCTGGATCATTCCCCAGTTGGCCACAATGGCTGGAGCTTCGCCATCTGAATCCAGGAACCAGGAGCTTCCTCCACGTCTCCTACGCTGGTGCACGGGCCCAAGAGCTTGGGCCTTCTTCTACTGATTTCCCGGGCCATAGCAGAGAGCTGGATCAGAAGTGGAAAGCCAAGACTTGAACCAGTGCTCATTTGGGATGCTGGCACTGCAGGCAGCAGCCTTACCCGCTACATCATAGTGCTGACCTCACTGATTTACTTGCAGTTCACTTTATATTCATAAGATTAACCCAATACTAAGTAAAGAGTTCAACAGATAGTAAGAAGGAAAAAAAAAACATAGAAATTTATTGGATGAAATCCCACACTATTGCATGAAGAACACTCAAAAGAGGAAGAGGATTTTCCTCAACATAATGCACAGTAGTAAAGGTGTCTACATTTTAAAGGATTACTCTGTTCAATTACATTTACTTAAATATGTTTTCTCTACTGGATTGTGAGTTTCTTGAAAACAGATGAAGGTCTCTCCACTTCTTACCCCCAATATACAGTTGAGGCTAAAATCTAATGGTTAAATGCATATGAAAGAATACACAATAACACATCAGTGAGTAAAGGCATCTGATAACTAAAACATAACTAAGGATTGATAACCAGAATCCACAAAGAAATCAAGAAAATCCACAACAACAAAACAAACAACCTACTTAAGAGATGGGCCAAGGACCTCAATAGACATTTTTCGAAAGAGGAAATCCAAATGGCCAACAGACATATGAAAAAATGTTCAAGATCACTAGCAATCAGAGAAATGCAAATCAAAACCACAATGAGGTTCCATCTCACCCCGGTGAGAATGGCTCACATTCAGAAATCTACCAACAACAGATGCTGGAGAGGATGTGGGGAAAAAGGGACACTAACCCACTGTTGGTGGGAATGCAAACTGGTTAAGCCACTATGGAAGTCTGTCTGGAGATTCCTCAGAAACCTGAACATAACCCTACCATACAACCCAGCCATCCCACTCCTTGGAATTTACCCAAAGGAAACTAATTTGGCAAATAAAAAAGCCATCTGCACATTAATGTTTATTGCAGCTCAATTCACAAGAGCTAAGACCTGGAACCAACCCAAATGCCCATCAACAGTAGACTGGATAAAGAAATTATGGGACATGTACTCCATAGAATACTATACAGCAGTAAGGAACAACGAAACCCGGTCATTTGCAACAAGATGGAGGAATCTGGAAAACATCATGCTGAGTGAATTAAGCCAGTCCCAAAGAGAAAAATATCATTTGTTTTCCATGATCGGTGACAACTGAGCACCAAAGGGGAAACCTGTTAAGTGAAATGGACACTATAAGAAACAATGACCTGATCAGCTCTTGTCCTGACTCTAGATGTACAATGTAATACTTTATCCTTTTTAGTATTTGTTGTTGTTGTTGTTGTTCTGGTACTAGTGGTTGAACTCTGTAATTAACACACAATTATTCTTAGGTGTTTAAATTTTCACTGAAAAGTGATCCCTGTTAAATTTAAGAGTGGAAAAAGAGAGGGAGGAGATGTACAATTTAGAACATGCTCAATTGGACTTGCCCCAAATGGTGGAGTTAGAAATGTGCCAGGGGATTCCAACACAATCCCCCAAGGTGGCATCTACCAATGCCATCACACTAGTCCAAGTGATCAATTTCAGCTCACAATTGATGGCTCTGATAGGTCTAAGAGTCAAAGTGATCACACAAACAAGACAAGTGTCTACTAATACTAACTGATAGAATCAAAAAGGGAGAGAAAGATCCAACATGGGAAGCGAGATACACAGCAGACTCATAGAATGGCAGATGTCCTAAACAACACTCTGGACTCAGAATCAGCCCTCAAGGCAATCGGATCTGGTGGAAGAGCCCATGAGAGTATAGTAGGCATGGAAAGCCAAGATACCATGGAAAAGAAAAAAAAAGACCTAAATGAAAGATCTCTGTGAGTGAGATCCCAGTGGAAAGAACGGAGCCATCAAAGAAGGAAGTACCTTTCTCCAAAGGGAGGAGAGAACTTCCACTTTGACTATGACCCTATCAGAATAAGATCAAAGTCAGCGAACTCTAAAGGCTTCCATAGCCCTGGCAACTCATGACTAGAGCCTAGGGAGATTACTGACGCCATGAACAGGAGTGTCAAATTGTTAAGTCAGCAACAGGAGTCCCTGTGTACTTACACCCCATGTGGGATCTGTCCTTAACGTGTTGTCTAATGTGAAGTGATGCTATAACTAGTACTGAAACAGTATTTTTTATACTTTGTGTTTCTGTGTGGGTACAAACTGATGAGGTCTTCACTAATTATATACTGAATCGATCTACTGTATATAAAGAGAATTGGAAATGAAAAAAAAACAACCTGGTGTTAAATTGGAAATGGCATAGAAAATTAATTAATTTTTTTTAAAAAAACTATTATGTAGGATCTCTGTCTTTAATGTGCTGTACATTGTTATTTAATGCTATAATTAGTACTCCAATGGTAGTTTTTTCACTTTATGTTGCTATATGGGGGCAAACTGTTGAAATCTTTACCTAATATGTACTAAACTGATCTTCTGTATATAAAGAGAATTGAAAATGAATCTTTATGTGAATGGAAGGGGAGAGGGAGCGGGAAAGGGGAGGGTTGCGGGTGGGAGGGAAGTTATGGGAGGGCGGGAGCCATTGTAACCCATAAGCTGTACTTTGGGAATTTATATTCATTAAATAAAAGTTTAAAAAAATGATAAAATATATAAGCACTTTTGGCATAAAGTTTGGTTAAATTCTTACTATAATGTCTTCCATTTTCTAAATATATATGTGAAATACATGATTTTTATGCCTTAAATAAAATGCTTTTAGGTAAAAAGAACAACAGCAAAATATTATCTTTGGTATATTTAATATATATCTTTGAGATACCACTGTATCACCACATATAAATCAAACAAGAAACATCATACAGAATTGGTGTTTATATATGTTATTTATTTTTTAATCATGGAAAGTTTTCAAAGATGAATTATTTGCAATTTATAGTTGCTCATCTTGGGAGCAGTAATTCAATCCTAGTAGTTTTCAGTTTTAATCAATATATATTTTCTTCATGGATGCATTTAATTATAATGGATCTTCAATAACCCATTATTTATATGTGTTTAATGACTTAAATATAGTGAACTCTGGAGAACTCTGCTATCTGACATTGAAAATACAGTGCTCTGACTTGCTGACAACTTGGGTTCTAGAAGCTACCTATGTGGCATAGCAGGTAGAGCCACCACCTGCAGTATTGGCATCCCATATGGGCACTGGTTTGAGTCCTAGCTGCTGTACTTCTGATCCAGCACTCTTCTATGGCCTGGGAAACCAGTAGAAGGTGTCCCAAGTGTTTGGAACCCTACACTCATGTGGGAGACCTGGAAGAAGCTCCTGGCTTCAGATCAGCCCAGCTCTGGCCTTTGTGGCCATTTGGGGAGTGAACTAGTTGATCAAAGACCTTTCTCTCTGTTTTTCCTTATATATCTCTGTAACACTACCTCTCAAATAAATAAATAAATAGTCTTTTGAAAAGGATGTTGGGAAATTGTACATTATACCCACAAGAAGGAAATTAGATCTTGCCTCTCACTGTGTACAAGAAAACCCTGATGAATGCTAAAAACCAAAATGTAAGAAAAGAAACTCTGAACTCCTGGAAGAAAACAAAGTAATGGGCAAGATTTTTTGTTTCATACACAAAAGAATAGGAAACAAAAAGAAACCTAGACAAATGGCATTTCATCAAACAAAAGCACTTCTGCAGAGCAATAAAAAATAATGTGAAAAAGGAAACTATATAATGGCAGAAAATATTTACAAACCTTTCACCTGAGAATGGTCTAACCATCACAATATATAAGTAACCCAATAGCAAGATTACAAGTCATTCTTTTATAAATTGAAGAGTAGACATACTCAGACATTGTTCCAAGGGAGACAGACAAATGACCAAGTATAAGCAAAAGTATTCAATTTCGCTAATCATTAGAGAAATGGAAATCAAAATTATCATGAGATACCATCTTGCTCCAACTGTATTGGATATTACCAGGAAGACAAAAGATAACAAGTGCTAAAAGATTGTGGAAAAAGGAAACATTTGCACATTTCAGCTGAAATTTAAATTAGTAAATCCATTGTGGCAAAGAGAATACCAGTTCCTCAAGAAGGAAAAGTGAAACTATAGAATGCAGTGCCACTCCTGGACAAATACCTACAGAAAGTTAAATAGGTAAAGGTTCATAATACCCAAGAAATGGAAATAAATCTGTTTATCGAATGATAAATGGAAAAGGAAAGGTGCTACACACACACAATGGAAAACTATTCAACTAAATGGAGTATTTTTTACTTTTTTAAGGAATACAAATTTCATAAGTACCACTTTAGGAATATAGTTATTCTTTCCACTATACCAGCCCTTCCAGCCATACTTTCACCCCTCCACCTTCCACCCTCTCCACTTGCCAGTCCCATTTTCCATTAACATTCATTTTCAATTAGCTTTGTACACATAAGACCAATTCTATGCTAAGTACAGATTTCAACAATTTTCACACACACACACATACACACACAATAAAACTTGAGACCTAGTTTTACCGTGAACACTCATAATGCAGAAGTCTTGCATTGGAATTTAGTACACAGTGACTCCTGTTGTTAATTTAACAATTACCACTGTTATATATGATGTGAGTGACCACCCGAGGCGCTTGACATGAACTGCCTAGGCTATGGAAGACTTTTGAATTAACAAACTCCATCAGAAATAGGACAAGGCCATAAGCAAAGTGGAAGTTCTCTCACCCTTTAGAGAAAAGTACATCCTTCTTTGATGGCCATGTCTTTCTACTGAGGTCTTACAGAGATCCTTCATGTAGAACAATTTTTGCCATAGTGTCTTGGGTTTCCGTGCCTGAAATGCTCTCATGGGCTTTTCAGCCAGATCAGGAAGATGTCTGAGCTGATTCTAAGGTCAGAGTTTGCTTAAGTGATTGTCAGTCTATTAGTCCACTGTGTGTTGTGCTTCCCATGTTGGACATTCTCTCCTTTTTAAAACTCTATCTATTTGTAAAGATGGCGGAATAGGAAGGGAGCACACTTAGTCCGGGGGGAGAGAAAGTTCAATATAAGTGGAGATACTGCAGGGTCAAGGAAGAGTAGGGGATGAAACAGCAGAGGAAACTCTTCCGGAACTAGTGATTCACAGTGGACCTGCGTGGAGAGCGTGAGAGCCCAAGTTTGGGACACCAACGGCAGACTCAACGCACCAGCGCTGGAACGCGAGGTGAGCCGAACCTCCATAGCCCGAGATACCAGCAGGCAAGCAGAAAGAGGAGGCTAGAGGGAACGAGGCTTGAAACTCCGTGGGGAAAAGTTCACCAGGCTAACTAGAAGAGAGAGAAAAAAAATTAAAAAAGTGACTGATACGGACACAAGTTTCTCTCTCTCTGCTCACCTCTCAAAGGCGAGCAAGACAGAGCAGGCACCATTTTGGACATACGTCATAAGCAGGGCGACCTCAGGTCTGCACCAGCCCTGAGCCTAGCAGAAAAACCTGACTCTGGGGGGAGGGGTGAAATAACAGGAGATTAGCATCTAACTTGGCAACCCAGTGGGAGACTGCAGGAGAATTGGAGCCCACACTGAGGGCAGCAGAGATTCCCTGTGTGGTCCTTGGGAAAGAGCTTCCGATCTCTGGCTCCTGTGGGTATATCATTTGCCTGCTAACTACCTCCAATTACGTTCAGCTGTGCGGAATTACTTCCCTTTTAAATCAAAAAAAGAAAGAGAGATTTACCACACCTAACCTGGGAGTGTCATCCTTGACACACCCTCAACCCTGAGGAACCAAACACAGCTCTCAGTCCACACTCATCTCAAGCCTCTAAGGCTCCACTGAAAGCAGACAGTCCACTTAATATAGAGCCATAGTGTAACAAGAAAAAACACCACAGTGAAGAAACCAAACATCTCCAACATGCCAAACAACAAACGCAAAAACCAAGCTAACAAGAACAAGGAAGACACTATGACGCCCCCAAATGAAAAAGACACCCCAATTCAAGATTATGAAGATGATGAGATCGAAGAAATGCAAGAAGCGGATCTCAAAAAATTGATAAGAACATTAAGAAGTTCTCAAAAACAAATTCTTGAACTACAGAAATCCTTCATGGACAAGATAGAAAATCTCTCTCGTGAAAGTGAAATATTAAGGAGGAATCAAAATGAAATGAAACAACTAGTGGAACAAGAAACTCTGATAGTGACTAGAAATCATAATGAAATGAAGAGTTCAATAGATCAAATGACAAACACATTAGAGAGCCTTAAAAACAGAATGGGCGAAGCAGAAGAGAGAATATCAGACTTAGAAGACAGAGAACAGGAAAGGAAACAGGCAAACCAAAGAAAAGAAGAAGAAATTAGAAATCTAAAAAATATTGTCGGGAGTCTACAGGATACTATTAAAAAACCCAATATTCGGGTTCTAGGAGTTCCTGAAGGCATGGAGAGGGAGAAAGGATTAGAAGGCATTTTTAGTGAGATACTAGCAGAAAATTTCCCAGGTTTGGAGAAGGACAGAGGCATCTTAGTACAGGAAGCTTATAGAACCCCTAATAAACATGACCAAAAGAGATCCTCACCACGACATGTTGTAATCAAACTCACCACAGTGAAACACAAAGAAAAGATCCTAAAAGGTGCAAGAGAGAAACGTCAGATTACTCTTAGAGGATCTCCAATTAGACTCACAGCAGACTTCTCATCAGAAACCCTACAAGCTAGAAGGGAATGGCGAGACATAGCCCAGGTACTAAGAGAGAAAAACTGCCAGCCCAGAATACTATATCCTGCAAAGCTCTCATTTGTGAATGAAGGTGAAATTAAGACTTTTCATAGCAAACAGAAACTGAAAGAATTTGTTGCCACTCATCCTGCCCTGCAAAAGATGCTTAAAGATGTCTTACACACAGAAACACAGAAACATGGTCATCAATATGAAAGAAGGTAAAGGAAGGAAACCTCACAGCAAAAGATCACAGGAAGCTCAATTTCTCTTTGACATAGAATTAAACTCTGATGCTCTGTTAAAGCAATGTGTTAAAGTAATCTATTATGTTCTCTTGATGTCTGTTAAATTCTAATTGTTCAAAAACAGCTGAATTTTTATTAAGAGCTATGGGTTATTTAAATATGTGCTTATTTTCAAAGATTTGAATAATCACCTTGTAACAATGATCAAATTTGGTCTATGTTATGTCATGATTTTAAGAAATCTTATTTCAACCAGATAGTTTGGATTTTGAGCCTTCTTGGCATTCTTGACAGGCATTCAAAAAAAAATCAAAGTTTCAAACAATCTGGTCTCTAAAATTTCCAGTAAATCCTGGACTTTGGTTTTCCCAGTTTGGGCCCAACTGAAAAAATCAAAGGACCTATGTCTCTCATCTTATAGAGACACCAACTAATCAGTCTATTAGGAGAATATTAAAAGGACTGTCAAGATGTGATGTGGTACCAGACTTTAAGTTTCTATAATGGAAAATGCTATTAATACAAATGTTTGAGAATTAAAAAGTCTAATGATCTTGTGTTACTAGACATGATAGTTATATTAATGAGAAAGCCCCAGAGGCTTAAAGGGTTAAATACTTGTAACATCCTACAGGTGCTTTCAAAAATACTGTGAAGTAAGCAAGTGCCTCTTGTTGGTTGATGAGTTTATAATTTTAAACATGGCGACTTAAAGTCTTTTGTCATCCACAGTTATATAGGATGTGCTGCTCATAAAACTAAAGCGTTGTTGGTTCTGTGTTTAGCTGTCCTCCTATAGGTTCCTATGGACTTTTTCCAGCCACTTTTATTGTATTCAGTACTTTGGGATGGCTCTGTAAACAGATGAAGCCAATAATGTATTAACAGTACCAACTGAGAGAAAGTATGGTTAACTGAGGTCACTAAAAACAAAAAAAAAACAATTCAAATCAATTGGCAATCTACAAAAAGAGTTAAAGATTTTAAAAGCTATTATTAAAATTGCTATATTGGTCTATTATGCTATATTATATGTGTGTACATATTGTATGTCCACATGGGGAAATTTTATTAAGAGTTTTATTTTAAATGGCTTATAGATAAGACTGTCCATAAATTTAAGCTGCTAAAATCAATCAAAGATACATTTTAATTTGTGGGACCTGAATCTGTTTATCATATGTTTTAGACTTGTTGGTAGAAAGAAACTAAAAACATTTTATAGGTTGTGCTTAAGTTTACTGGCTAAACAAACTACACCATGTTAGATATTTAAGAGGTGTTTTCAAATACATGATTCTTAAAATTTATAGAAGGCATTGGACCTTCTGGTAAATGTTTTCTTAAGTTGTTATCTAATGGTTGAAACAGTTTACTAAGTATTCATGTGATATTGCTATTGTCAGCAAGCGATCTAGGACTTGCTCCCTCATTTCTCTATTCTAAGCCCAACTTGTTCTTTCATTTCTCTATTCTCCTCAAGGTAGGAAACTAATTCTATTATGAATGAATCTGTAGGATGCACAATTTAATCTTTAGACCTTATAAAAGAGATGGCTAACATTTTTCTGCAATAGCATAGCCAAAATAAGAACTCAAATAATAATCTCATAGCTAGATTCACTTGGCCATCAGCGAAGTATACAGTAAGTAGAAAAAACCTCCCTTTCAGACCAAAGGGAAAGAAAGTTTTAAAGTGAGAATATAATTTTCCTCATGGGCATTGTCTACCTTAGAAAAACTACTACAGAACATGCCTGTGACTATAGACTTGTAGTTCAGGCCACCGAAGATTAGAGATGGGACTTGGGCACTCCCTTGACTTGCATCCTCTGGTCTGCTTTAACACAAACCAGGAGGAAAAGAAAGCTTGGCATCAGAAGCAATGGGTGGCAGGCCTATTAATGGCTGATCTGTACAGTGATCTGCCCTCAAGGAGACCCAACAGGCCAGTCCACTGCAGTGGCTTTCAATGTGGTAAGCCTGGGCTTCAGCAGAAGTCAGCTTGTGAAGAGCCCTGGCAGCTCTGCCAAGAGTTGGATCACTGCAAATGGACCTGCCCTGGAGTCGAAGGATGCCCAGGTCAGAGCCACAGATCTTATTGGCTCTAAGCTGAAAAGCCCTTCACTCAGCCCAACTTCCAAAGTGACCACTACAGCTGAGGGGATGGTCAAGTAGGGTCAGCAACATTGCAGGCAGAACTGTAAATTTCTTGTTAGAGATGCCCCCTGCCTTTACCTGGCCAGCTCTCCTCCCAGGCCAGCCAAGTAATGAAAGTCAACAGAGTGCCTTCCCCTAGGAGGTTCACACCTCCCTTAGGATATACCCCATGTGAAGAGATAGATAGGTCTGGGCCTCTGAATTTACAAGGCCTAAAGCCCACCAGATTATTATCAAGCCCCTTCTATCAGGTTCTATTTGCCTCTCAATCAGGAAAATTACTTATAGCTTAGACAGCACCTTTCTTAGCTCCTCTAATAATGACTCTGTCCTTTGTTCTAGGCCCTGTCTAGTGCACTTGGGCCTCATTCCTTTGTAATCATAACCTCTACTCTACCACCAATGGCTCTACTCCCAACATGTGTGTACTGATGGTCCTCTTCCCCACTTAATGCTGTATAATTGTTCAAACCTGGTCAATGCCACTCTTAGGATCATTGGTTACTATCCTCACTCTGTCTTTTATGACCTTGTCTAAATATGATCAGAGTCGGCGAACTTGGAAGGCTTCCATAGCCTTGGCAACTCATGACGAGAGCCTAGGATGGTTACTGGCGCCATAAACTAGAGTGTCAATTTGTTGGGTCAACAACAGGAGCCACTGTGCACTTGCTCCTCCTGTGGGATCTTTGTCCTTAATGTGCTGTACATTTTGATTTAATGCTATAACTAGTACTCAAACAGTATGTTTTACTTTGTGTTTCTATGTGGGTTTAACTGTTGAAATCTTTATACTAAATTGATCTTCTGTATGTAAAGAGAATTGAAAATGAATCTTGATGCAAATGGAAGGGGAGAGGGAGAGGGAGAGGGGAGGGTTGCGGGTGGGAGGGAAGTTATGGGAGTGGGAAGCCATTGTAATCCATAAGCTGTACACTGGAAATTTATATTCATTAAATAAAAGATTTGTGATTATAAAAAAAAACTCTTATCTATTATTATTACCAGGCATTTGATCCTATTTATATTATCCATTTAAGACTTAAACCTATATATGTGTTCACCTTAGCATCTAAAAGGATGACTTTAACAATTAAGATGGCATTTTTACCTCCAAGCTTAATCAGATTTGGAGCCCCATTACACGTTTTTAAACTCTACACTTAGAAGTAAGTCCAAAGGTATGTATGCAGAACTATACAACTTTACAGCCACAAACTTCCTCCTCCCTCTCTTACCCCCATTCTTATATTTTACTGAGATCTATTTTCAATTGACTATATATATATATACATATATATATATATGATTAAATCTAAATTAAATAAAGAGTTCAACAAATAGTATGAAAAAAAAAACCCAAAACTGTTCTGTGACAGTCAAGACAAGGCAGCTCAGATTATCCCTTCTAAGTGTCAACTTCACTTCTACAGATTTTGTTTCAGGTTCTCTATTAGTACTCCCAGTTCAGGGAAAACAGAAAGTATTTGTCTCTTTGAGACTGGCTTATTTTACTCGGCATGATGTTTTTCAGATTCATCTATTTTGTTGCAAATGCTCAGGTTTCATTTTTTTTACCACTTTGTAGTATTCCATAGTGTACATATCCCATAATTTTTTTATCCAGTCTTTGATTGATGGGCATTTATGTTGATTCTATGTCTTAGTTATTGTGAATTTAGCTGCAATGAACATGCAGGTGCAGATAGCTCTTTTGTTTATGGATTTCATTTCCCTTGGGTAAATTCCCATGAGTGGGATGGCTAGGTCATATTGTAGGTCTGTATTCAGATTTTTGAGGTATCTTCATACTGTCTTCCATAGTGCTTTCCCAGTTTACATTCCCACCAACAGTGGATTAAGGGACCTTTCCCCCTACATCCTTGCCAGCATTGTTGTTTGTTGATTTATCTATGAAAGCCATTCTAACTGGGGTGAAGTGAAACCTCATTGTGGTTTTGATTTGCATTTCCCTGATGGCTAGTGATCCTGAACATTTTTTCATATGTCTGTTGATCTATTTTGAAAAATGATTAAGTGTTGCCTATTTCTTAACTGGCTTGCTTGTTTTGTTGCTGTGGAGATTTACTGATATCTTTGTATACTCTGGTTATTAATCCTTTATTCAGTTGCATAGTTTGCAAATAATTTCCCCCATTCTGTTGGTTGCCTCTTCACTTTCCTGTTTTTTTTGTTGTTGTTGTTTTTTTGCAGTACAGAAACATCTCCATTTGATGTTTTGTTAATTTTGGCTTTGACTGTCTGTGCCTCTGGAGTGTATTCCTAGAACTCACTGCTTGTGCCAATATCTTACAGCATTTCCCCAATGTTCTCTAATAATTTGATGGTGTTGAGTTGTAGATTTAGATCTTTAAATTGTGTTGAATGCATTTTTGTGTAAGGTGTAAGTTAGGGGTCTTGTTTCAAACTTCTGCATGTGGAAATCCACTTTTCCACTATTCCATTGGTCTATCTATCTGTTTTGTACCAGTAACATGCTGTTTTTATCATCACTGCCTTGTAGTATGTCTTGCAATCTGGTTTTGTGATTACTCCTGCTTTGCTTTTGTTGCATGCGTTTATTTAGCTATTTGGGACTTCCTGTGTTTTCATATGAATTTCAACATCATTTTTTCTAGATCTGAGAAGAATGTTTGGTATTCTGATTAGTATTGCATTGAATCTGTAAATTGCTTTTGGAAATTGGACATTTTGATTATATTGAATCTTTCAATCCATGAACATGGAAGATTTTTAATTTTTGTATATTCTTCTATTTCCTTTATAATGTTTTGTAATCCTCATCATAGAGATCTTTCACATCCTTGGTTGAATTTATTCCATTTGATTTTTTGTATTTGATTTTTTGTAGCTATTGTGAAAGTGATTGATCTTAGTTCTTTCTCAGCTGTGGCATTGTCTGTGTATACAAAGGCTGTTGATTTTTGTTTATTGACTTTATATCCTGCTACTTTACACATTCTTCTATAACTTCCAATACTATCTTGTTGGAGTCTTTTGGATCCCCTATATATAGAATCATGTCATCTGCAAATAGGGCTAGTTTGATTTCTTCCTTCCCAGCTTGTATGCCTTTGATTTCTTTTTCTTGCCTAATGGCTCTGGCTAAAACTTCCAGGACTATATTGAATAGCACTTGTGAGAGTGGGCATCCCTGTCTGGTACCAGATCTCAGTTGGAATACTTTCAACTTTTCTCCATTCAGTATGATGCTGGCTGTGATTTTTGTCACAAATTGCCTTGATTGTGTTGAGGAATGTTCCTTCTATACCAAATTTGCTTTGAGTTTTCATCATGAAAGGGTGTTGTATTTTATCAAATGCTTTCTCTGCTTCTATTGAGATATTCATATGGTTTTTCCTCTGCAGTTTGTTAATGTGATGTACCACACTGTTTTGTGAATGTTAAAGCATCCCTGCACACCAGAGATATGACCCACTTGGTCTAGATGGGTGATTTTTCTGATGCGTTGTTGGATTTGATTGGCTCAAATTTTGAGGATTTTCCATCTATATATATCAGGGAAGCTTGTCTGTAATTCTCATTTTGCTGATCTTTTGTTTAAATTTTATTGACTTCCTCTCTAATACTAATTTTGTCTTTTCTCCTACCAGCTTTGGTTTGGTTTGCTGTTGTTTTTCTAGATCATTGAGATGCATTGATAGCACATTTATTTGGTGCCTTTCCATTTTCTTAATGTAGGCACCTATTGCTAAACCTTCCTCTTAACACTGTTTTTGCTGTATCCCATAAGTTGATATGCTGTGTTGTCATCTTAATTTACTTTCAAAATTTTTTGATTTCTCTTATGAGCTTCTATGATCCACTGTTCATTCAGGAACATGTTGTTCAATCTCCATGTGTTTGCATACATTCTAGAGATTCCTGAGTTGCTGAACTCCAGTTTCACTCCATTGTGGTTTGAGAAGATATACCGTATGATTTCTATTTTTTTTAATTTGCTGAGATGTGCTTTATGGGCTAGTTTGTGGTCAATCCTAGAAAAATTTCATGTACTGCTGAGAAGAATGTGTATTCTGCAACTGTAGGATGAAATTTCGATAGATATCTGTTAGGGCCATTTCGTCTATCATATCAATTAAATCTGCTATTTCCTGGCTGATTTTATGTTTGGTTGTTCTGTCCATTGCTGAAAGATGGGCATTGAATCCCTCATTACTATTGTATTGGAGTCTATGTCTTCTTAAGATCCCTTAACATTTCTTTTAAACAGCCAGGTGCCCTGTAATTAAGTGCACATACATTTTATAATAATTACACCTTCCTGTTGAATTCATTCTTTAATCATTACATAGTGCCCTTCTGTGTCTCTTTCAACAGTTTTCTGTGTTAAAATCTATTTTTTCTGATGTTAGAGTGGCTACACCAGTTCTTTTTTGGTTTCTGTTGGCATAAAATATATTTTTCCATCCTTTCACTTTCTGACTGCATGAATCTTTTCTGATGAGATGTGTTTCTTGTAGGCAGCAAATAGATGGATTTTGTTTTCTAATCCATTTAACCAGTCTGTCTTTCAAATAGGGAGTTGAGGCCATTTACATTCAAGGTGACTATTGATAAGTAATGAATTTGACCTGCCATTTTTCCAAAAATATTCCTATTTTTTTACTTTGAATTTCCTTTGAACTTTTACTGAGAGATTTTCTTCCTTTACCTTCTTTCGTAGCAATGACCATGTTTCTGTGTTTCTGTGTGGAGCACATCCTTAAGAATCTTTTGTAGGACAGGACAGGTAGTGACAAATTTTGCAATTTCTGTTTGGTATGAAAGGTATTTATTTCAGCTTCATTCATAAATGAGAGCTTTGCAGGGTATAGTATTCTGAGTTGATTTTTTTTCCTCTTAAGATTTGGAATTTGCTTTGCTATTCTTCCCAAGGCTTTCTGTGTCCTCTATGGAATTCAGTAGTTTGTGCATTTGCTTCTGATTACTCCAATGTAATCTTTTTTTTTTTTTGAAAGGCAGAGTTAGACAGTGAGAGAGAGAAACAGAGAGAAATGTCTTCCTTCCATGGGTTCACCCCCCAAATGGCCTCTATGGCTGGCGTGCTGCACAGATCTGAAGCCAGGAGCCAGGTGCTTCCTCCTGGTCTCACATGCAGGTACAGGGCCCAAGGACTTGGGCCATCCTCCACTGCACTCCCGGGCCACAGCAGAGAGCTGGACTAGAAAAGGAGCAACCGGGGCAGAATCCAGCACCCTGACTGGGACTAGAACCCAGGGTGCTGGCAATGGAGGCGGAGGATTAGCCTAGTGAGCCATGGTGCTGGCCTCTCCTATGTAAACTTACAATTAATTTTTGAACTCCATTTTTTTCATCTCATCATCTTTCCCATTTAGTATTGATGTGCTGTGTTCTTTTGGGGATGTCATGTTGTCTTAGTCTTGTTTCTTGAATGGTATGTTTGTCCCTTGGCATTTGTGGAGATACTTGTTGGTGAATTTCTCTCTCTCTCTCTCTCTCTCTCTCTCTCTCTCTCTCTCTCTCTCTCTTTTTCTGTGATGGCTTTGATCTTTGTACTGTGCTTCTGTAGATATGTGGAGAGTCTGCTTTCAGTAAATATCTAGAGTCTTGTAGTGGGTTTGACTAGGGAGCTCTGTTCAGTTCTGCAAGGTGACGGGCATGTCTAAAGTGATACACCCAGGTTGGGGGAGGCAAATCTCCTCTTTTTTTTTAATCAGAAGGGAAGTTCATTCTGCTCAGCTGAGCTCTTCTCCTCAAAGGAGACCAGTGCCTGAGCACTAGCCCCAGTGTGTACAATATTCATCTGCTCTGCCCAAGGACCACACAAAGGATCTGTGCAGTCTTCTGTATAATTCAGATTCCCCAGCAATGTTCCTAACCAGGTAACCAGGAAACTCTGAACATATGGAGTCTCCCACAGTAACTGCCAAATTCACAGCCACACTGTGAGTCCTCCCACACATTCTGTTTTTTTTTCCCAGTCCCAGCACAGAAGCCCACAGTCACAAGCTCCCTGCCCCCTGTTAGTTCTCCCCACCAGAATCAGAAATCTCCATTCAGCTGGTTGCTGGGTATGGACATGAGCTGACACAGCTCTTATATATTTCCAAAATGGTACCTGCTCTTTCAGCTTGTTACAGGACACCATTGTAAAATGATCAGGGAGAGCAAAACGTATCCCTCCCATTTTGTTTCTTTTTCTCCTCTACTTTGGTAGGAACACTATCCCCAATGGGACTCTGTAGTGGAATGAGTGTATGAGAATGAGAATATGAATTTATTTTAACTTTACCATGTCCTAATTACTATTATCTGTATATACTATCAGTATCACAGTTTTTGCCAATATTAACTCTGTGAATATGTGGCCATTGTGGTTGCTTTTTCTACGTGTGATAATGAAGTCATGGAAAATTGTGTGATTTGCAATGAAATTTTTCACAAACAGTTGATTAGAGATGTCTAGATCTGGTATAGTAATTCATCCTATGAAAATCATATGTTGCTTACAGTATAAAGATAATAGATAATTCATATTAAATTATTTTTATATTTTGTTATAACTACTATTGTTGCTATTTAGTTTTAGTTTACAGTTTCAAGGCATTATGTTATGATATTAGTTCATTTTGCATTTTAAAATATTACTATCACATGTATATTATCAATACTCTACTGTCTACCAATGCTAGAATAGTGAACCTGTGACCATCTTGGATGGGCTTTTCATTGAGACTTCAACAACCAGAGGCTATTTTTCCACATTTTCCTGACTATATTCATGTTCACATTTTCTTTTTATTATTTAAAAATCAGAGGTGGATGTAAGGAGAAAGGGAAACTCCCCAAAGGGGGAGTTCATATGATTAAGCACCCACATCAAAATAAAAATAAAATATCTGAAGTATATGGATGTATAAAGAAGTATAGTTAAACATTTTATAAGGCTTCTAAAATATGTCAACACATTAAATATTGTAAAAATGATGAAGGAATGAATTTCTGAGAGCTTCATTTTATATTCAATGAATGTCAAGAAATAATTTTTATGGATATAAAAGAAATAAATATAAGACAAAATTTATTAAGAGAGATAGTTGAGAAAATTAAAATGGTGAAAAATGCAAATGAGTTGAAAAGATAGATCCCAAGGGCAGGCACTGTGGTGCAGTGGATTAATGCTCTAGCCTGAAGCACAGGCATCCCATAAGGGCACCTGTTCATGACCTGGCTGCTCCACTTCTAATCCAGCTCTCTGCTATGGCCTGGCATAGCAGTAGAGATGGCCCAAGTCCTTGAGCCCTTGCACCCACTTGGGAGACCTGGAGGAAGCTCCTGGCTCCGGGCTTTGGATCAGCACAGCTCTGGCTACTGTGGCCAATTGGGGGGTGAACCAGCGGAATGGAAGAACTCTTCCTCTCTTTCTTTCTCTGCCTCTCCTCTCTCTGTGTTAATTCAGACTTTAAAATAAAAAAATTAAAAAAATAGATCCCAGTGTAAAGTAAGAATAGAGCAACTTTAGTATTAAAGTATATCATTCTTGGGCTTATAATTAGATACATGTATAAAATATGTCATCACTATATTTTGTATTTAATAACCAATTTTTTGAATATTAATATTTAAAAAGGGTCTATAGCTTGGCAAAGATTAAAAGAACAAACCAAAAATACACAAAGAAAACAGGCAAGAAATCTATTCCAGCAAATAAAAGGAGAAAAAGCATTCAAATAAAGCAAGGCATAGAAAGAAATAAGCTTACAATTCTGAATGCAATAAGAAAACATGATCTTAAAAAAAAAAGAAAACATGATCTTCATGGGACAAACATGGTGGTGCAATGAGTTAAGCTGCTGCATGGGGCACTAGCATCCTGTATTTGAGAGCTTGGTTAAAGTCCCAGACACACCATTCCTCTGATGCAGTTTCCTGCAACTGAACATGAAAGGCAGCAAACAATGCTCAAACCTTGGGTTTCTTCCACCCACTCAGGAGAAATGAATGGGGTTTCTGGCTCCTGGCTTCAGCCTGGCACATCCCTGGCTGTTGCAGGCATACCAGTGGTCAAACCAGCAGATATATGTCTCTGTCTCCTTCTCTCTCTGGCACTCTGACTTTTAAGTAAATAAAAGGCAAGTGATCCTGATATAATGGAAACCAAATATAGTTTTACAAATGCCACAAGAGATGCAACAAAAAAACAGATTATTAAAGACTAAGTGTATACAGACTTTTTTTAATATTTATGACACATTTTTGACAATATATGAACAAAATCTGTCATCATTCTGTTACAAAAATTACCAAAAAGGCACACAAACCAATTCTTGTATATCAAAAAGGGAAAAATTCTAAGCATCTAAGACTAAATATTATAGTAATTAAATAACATTGATTTAATTTAATATCAATCCAGCCTAGGAAGAAAGAAAACATACTATATTCCTATCATCAGTCATATTAGATTGGGTTCTGTATTAGATCAATGATCCCAAGGTGGGCAGTACATCACGGCTGTTGTGCATTCTAGGAACCATACATCTCTGCTTTTTCAGTCTGCTTGAGACACAATGGGTGGCAGGGTCAGAATCCTACTCTAATGACACTCACAGGGGTTCACCAAGGAGACTGGATCCTGACAGGTGTTCCAGGTTATGGGCAGTGAAGGCGTCTCCCACTCAAGGCTGGGAACTCAGTAGGGACCTGGAAGCCAGGCTGGGTCCCTGGAATTCTCAGTTCACTGCCACAAAGGGTCCCCTTCCTACCTCTCCACTCCATCGCTTGGATGCTTTCTCCCGGGCACCTTCACATTCCCCAGCCCAGAGATGCCTTGGTCAGGTTTCCTCTGGACCATGGCGGCCTGTCTTGGTCTCAGCAGCAGCCTCGTCAGATTCTCAGCACTCCCATGATTTCTCCTTCAGAAAACCCATCAGTGATGCATGGTTGGTCCTGAGCATTACAGCATGGGCGGTGACAGGCCCCACACAGCAGGTACATCCATGTAGGAGGAGAAAAGAAGAAAGGATGGAAGGAAAGACTGTGAACCCTTTCTACTTACATCTTTGGCTGACAAGACACACTACCGCTTCACCAGCAGCACTGCAGAGTCTGGCGGCTGCCGAATCCCACAGCACTGTGGGCAGCGTGGCTAGCAGCACTTGGACGTTCATCTCCAAGCCTTCACTTCAACCCGGTCCTGTCAGGGCTAGTGCCCTGGCCTGACATGAGATGCAGCAGGCTGAGGCTGCTTATCTAATCCTGTTTCCTGTGCTTATTGTTCTGAAGGCACAAGACACATTCCTGCAGGCAGGGTGTGACTTCTGATGAAGGTGTATGATGTTCTTTGCTCTATCAGCAGAGCTTGTACCCTGATCTTTGTTACCTTGTAAACTTGTTTCATTCCTGTGCTATGCATGATTGCACACAATGAATGTTATCTGTATGGGGCCTGGGGTATATATCCTTGTGTTTCTTGGTGCTTGTGGCTGGAGGCTGAAGAGTTTCCCCAGGGAGACAGCCTCCAGTCCCTCATCGCCAGGCCCCCTACTTTGGCTTGGAATGCGAGGAGGCAATAAACGTGGTGATGAATTGACTGAGTGCTGTGTGTCTCCGTGTGGTTTGTCGGGTGTCCTCCAACACGGTCCTAGACCTTCAACTGCAGTGGGTCTATGGCTCAGGTCAGGAGTAAAGTTTCTGGCCACTTCCTGAGGGCCTTGGAGGCAAAGCTGTAATTAGACTGCAGATCCACAGAGCCCCTTTCAGGGGCTTTTGGCTTCCGGGTGACTCCTAGTGTATGGACTCCCCTCTACTCTGCCCCATCACACTAAATCTCGTGACACAGTCCCATGCCAAGCCATCCTTCAAATCTTGTGCACAGGTGACCCAGGCAGTGCCCTGGGCCGGCGACCCCCTTGTGGACCAGGAACCTGGCAGGCAGGAGCTGCAGGCACTAAGGTAGGCAACAGGGTCCATGCTCTGAGAGTTGGTCTGGCTGGAACGGGTACTGCCTAGGCATGGCGGCCTCCCAGCAGCTCAAGGCAGCTTGATCTTGCCAGGCTCTGCCAGCAAATTCCCCAGGTGCAGGAAGTGCGTGCTGCAGGCTTGACCTGGAGATCCCCTGTTTGCACTCCAGGCCTGCTCCTACCACTGGCCTCATTGCCAGCGGCTGTTTCCCAAAAGGATTCACTGTTGTGTTCGTGGCAGTTTAATTTTCTGGTTTTGTGTTGACTCTGAAAACATGTGCTATGTTATTATAGGGACTTATTAAATTTACTCAGAGTAATTGAAATAAAGTTTGTAAAAATTAACCCAAGTATTTATTTAAAATACAGTTTCAAGATTTTGGAGTGTTTCATTTTACATGTTTGAGTATAATTTTCGTAAATATTTCTATTTTTTTCAAAAATACCATTTGAAATGTCTGTCTCCCATAAATTGATATAATGTGAAATGTGAGTTGTGAATGATGCTCTCATTTGTTTGCTGCAGACATTGTTAAGTTCATGGAATCTGAGCAACTCAAATGGCAAAACCCTCCCAACTCAGGAGAGGAGGCACTCACTTGTGCTTTTCATCCCTTTCTTCAAGATGTCTTCCAGATTTGTTCCCATGGCAGAAAAGAAGATTCCGTTGTTTGTTTGTTTGTTTGTTTGTTTTTGCTACATTTTGTGTTTTCAGATGGGATAGTAGCTTTTGCTTTACAAATATATTGATACTGGCAAGAGCAACTAGTGGGAGGATTGGAGAATGGTAAGATCCCTTTCCATGCCAATTTAGAAAACTAGAAATAAACAGGAAGGCAGATGGCAGTTAAGGAGTTTGACTAAAAATATTTTTCCAAATGTAACATGATCATTTGTTTATTTTTAGTAAAAGAACAACGAGGTGACCCAAGCAAATACAGTTCCTGAAATTTTCTAGATCTCAAGTGGTAGGTTCAGAGTGTTCATTTGTTGTGCTTATATCTCAACATATCAACTATCATCTTAATATCAGATGTTAAATATGATTGTAAAACTAACTCAATGAGAGGACAGTTAGTTTAGATGTTTTGACTTTCCAAAAAAGAAATCAGTACAAGAAAAATAAGCATTACATGCTGGAATTGCATATTTATTATTTGTGAATGATCCAAGACTTGAAGGCTGATATTTATTATATAGCCACATATGTGAACTACCATTAGGAACTTGGAGTGAAAAGGACAGTTATATATTTATATTAAGAATTCACGGCCGGTACCGCGGCTCACTAGGCTAATCCTCCACCTGTGGCACTAGCACCCCGGGTTCTAGTCCTGGTTGGGGCGCTGGATTCTGTCCTGGTTGCTCCTCTTCCAGTCCAGCTCTCTGCTGTGGCCTGGGAGTGTAGTGGAGGATGGCGCAGGTCCTTGGGCCCTACGCCCGCATGGGAGACCAGGAGGAAGCACCTGGCTCCTGGCTTTGGATAGGCTCAGCGCGCTGGCCATAGCAGCCACTTTGGGGATGAACCAATGGAAAAAGGAAGACCTTTCTCTCTGTCTCTCTCTGTCTCTCTGTCTCTCTCTCTCACTGTCTAAATCTGATGTAAAAAAATAAAAAAGAATTCACATACAAGTACATAACTCTCTGAAGTGCTCACTTTACCTAACTACAAAAGAATGAGGCCTGAGGCCATAGAAGTTGAAATATATAAAACACACTGAAATATCAAATATTTTGATCTAAGCTCAAACAAAGCAAATAATGAACTGCAATGATTTTCATACTATTTGATTCAATAAAAATATAAACAGGTTAACAGCTGCAAAAATCCTGAAAAATATGAAGTTTATTGGGCATAAACAATGCATTTCATTTAAAAAAAGCCTACAGCAGGTTTATTTCTTTCAGGCTCTCATATTTTTATGAATTATAATACAGTATACACAAGTTGCAAATTAAGCTAGAACAAACACATGACAATATCTGGAAACATTTGTAATTTGTACTATGAAGCTCTGAACAAGTTAAATGGTTTTAAATGATTAAAAAAAAACTAAAGAAAGGACCTAGTAGCATAGCAGGTAAAGCCACCATTGTGATGCCAGGATCCCATATGGGTGGCAGTTTGTGTCTTGGCTGCTCGCTTCTGATCCAACTCCCTGCTAATGGCCTAAGAAAGGAGAAAAATGTTGCCCAGAGGTTGGGCCTCTGCCACACATGCAAAAGACCCTGAGGAAGCTCTTGGCTCTTGTCTTTAGCCTGGCCCATCCCTGGTCCTTCTGTCCATTAGAGAAGTTTATCAGTAGGTAGAAGCTTTCTCTCCCTCTGTGTCTCTCCCTCTCCCTCTGTAACTTTCAAATAAACAGATAAAAAGACCCTAAAAAAGGATACAATGAGCAAAAATTTTTAATCATATTTATAATGCTTTATTGAAAAGCAATATCAGGTTGGAAATATGAGGTTAATGTTATTCTCATACACTATTGGTAAATGAAATGAATACATTCTTTCAGATGGTAATTTAGTAAGATATATTCAAATTGGAAACATAGCACCCTTTCTAACTTGTAAGTTTTTCACTGGAATTAGATCCTACACAAAACCCTAGATATTGTGAAATCATAAGCACACCTATGATAAGGACATTTCTAATGTATTATATGTACCATATATAAAACATAATGGGGATAGTTCCTACAAAACAACAGACTAGTTATGAGAGTTCTGGGTTTTGTTTCCAATGCATGAATCCTCAAATGATAGACATTTAAATGAATTAATTGAGGGCTTGCCTACAATGTTACATACTCTGTAAACATTTCTGAATGTTAGCTAAAACCTATTAAAACATATCCAAGGATCCTTGATCTTAACCTAGTGTTGGCAACCTTTTCTATAAAGAGCCAGGTAGAAAGTACTTTAGACTTTATGGACGATTATGTCTCTGCTGTCATCTAAAATATGTATAAGCTGTAGGTAAAAGGATGGAGTTGTATTCCAATAAAACTATTTACAAAAACAGAAATGAGTTGGATTTAGCCTATAGGACTGCTAATGCAGTGAATCTTCCTTTTCAGAATACCCTGCATACATGCCATTACTCATTTTAAAGATATTATATTCCAGTGCTTGCCAGCCACACCATGATTTAAAGAGGCAATAAAAATAAAAATTTCGGGGCTGGCACTGTGACATAGCAGGTGGGAGACCCGGCTGAAGATCCTGCCTCCTGGCTTCAGATAAGCACAGCTCCAGTGCTGCAGCAAATTGAAGAGTGAACTAGCAGATGAAAGACCTCTCTCTCTTTCTCTCCCTCTCACTTTCCCTCTCCCTTTCCATCTCCCTCTACTTCTCTCTCTGTGTAACTCTTTCAAATAAAGAAATCTTTAAAAATATATTTAAATGATAACTGTATGATAAAATATCAAAATGTTAAATTTCAGTACAATTATCAAGATAATATTAATGAGCTATCAAGAATTATACTTGTCAATTTCAAAATTTAAGGATGATTTGCAGTCATTTAAAACTCCAGAGGAGGCAAAGAATCCATCACTTTAAAAAGGAGAAGAGTTACATTGGTCTAAGAAAATGTTCACAGGTTGGTATAATGATGCACTGGGATACCCCACTGTTTGCAAGGCCTGCATCCCACATCAGAGTGCCATTTGTGTACTAGCTCCACTGTTTTGGATCCAGATCACTTCTAGTGTGCTTGTGAGGGAGCAGATGATACTGAAATTTTTAACTGCCTGGCACTGCCCATATGGGTTGCCTGATGGATTTCATTGCTCCTGGACTTGGTCTGGTCCAGCCCTGGGATGGTGCAGCCATTTGTGTAGTGAGCCATTAGATGAAAGATTCTCTCTCTCTCACTCGCTCTCTCTCTTTCTCTTTCTCTCCCTTTTTCCCTTTCTCCTTACATCCACCTCTGATTTTTAAATAATAAAAAGAAAATGTGAACATGAATATAGTCAGGAAAATGTGGAAAAATAGCCTCTGGTTGTTGAAGTCTCAATGAAAAGCCCATCCAAGATGGTCACAGGTTCACTATTCTAGCATTGGTAGACAGTAGAGTATTGATAATATACATGTGATAGTAATATTTTAAAATGCAAAATGAACTAATATCATAACATAATGCCTTGAAACTGTAAACTAAAACTAAATAGCAACAATAGTAGTTATAACAAAATATAAAAATAATTTAATATGAATTATCTATTATCTTTATACTGTAAGCAACATATGATTTTCATAGGATGAATTACTATACCAGATCTAGACATCTCTAATCAACTGTTTGTGAAAAATGTCATTGCAAATCACACAATTTTCCATGACTTCATTATCACACGTAGAAAAAGCAACCACAATGGCCACATATTCACAGAGTTAATATTGGCAAAAACTGTGATACTGATAGTATATACAGATAATAGTAATTAGGACATGGTAAAGTTAAAATAAATTCATATTCTCATTATATATATATATATATAATGTGATATATATATATATATATATATATATATAATGTGATTACTCTCAATTGAATTGAGTAATTTGGTAGAAGCCATAATAGAATGTGTCTTGGCTGCTGCACTTATGATCCAGCTCCCTAGTAATGCACCTTGGAAAGCAGTGGAGAAGGTCCAATTGCTTGGACACTTATACCCTTGTGGTAGACCTTTAAGAAGGTCCTAGTTCCTGGTTCAGTAATGGCCATTACGGCCATTTGGGAAGTGAGCCATTGGATGGAAAGATATCTCCCTCTCTTCTCTCTCTCTCTCTCTCTCTCTCTCTCTCTCTCTCTCTCTGCATTTCAAATAAACCGATAATTCTTTTAAAAATAAAACAATAAAATTTTACCTAAGAATAAATGTAGAGCTTCAGGATTTGTGATTAGGAAAACATCACTCCTTAAGTCAATAGAAAACTTTAAGACAACTGTGTCTAGAATGACATGGTGGAATATTCCAAATTCAATGTTGAATTGAATTTCATTCCAATCAAGATACAGTAAAGGGAAATGAACTTCAATGGGTGAAAGAATATACTGCACATAGGTACTACTGAAAAAATATGCACTTGAAAGTGGACAGGAAGGGATGGGACTGTGGCATAGTGGGTAAAGCTGCCTGCAGTGCTAGCATCCCATAGGGGCACCGGTTTGAGTCCCGGCTGCTCCAATTCCAATCCAGCTTTCTGCTATGGCCTGGGAAAGCAAGGAGAAGATGGCCCAAGTCCTCAGGCTCCTGCACCCATGTGGGAATCCTGAAGAAGCCCCTGGCTCCTGACTTTGGATTGGTACTGCTCTGGCCATTGCAGCCAATTGAATGTGGACTAGCATATGGAAGATATATATATATATAATCTCAGACTCTCCTTCTTCTCTGTATAACTCTGATTTTCAAATAACTAAATAAATCTTTTAAAAAGAGAAAGTGGACAGGAAAGCTTAGACACTTTCATTGAGTTGATAACTTCTCAGTAAAGACAATAATCCACAAGGCTAACACTTGCCTACAACTTGGGTACTGACTGATAATATTCACTGGAGACAGTAATAAAATCAAATAAAAATCAATGAAAAGTTATGTTCATATCACTGTATAAATCGTGATTAGGATAGAACTGAGCAGTTTGGTAGGAATAATTACCAAGTGGCAACTAAACAAAGAGATTTAGTGGAAATAGTCTTTATAATCACATTTTAAATGATTGTACAGGAAAATAAGACAAGATAATGTCACCTTACAGAAGAACCATCACAGAAAGATTTCCTCATGTAAAATTATACTATTGAAAATGTCAACAGTAGTGATAAATTTGGAGATCTCTAAAAACTTCCAAATAGCAAAAAATTGCATTATTTGATAGAATGAAAAGTACATTGGTGTTAGACTATTCAGAAATACTATGTACAGGAAAGATTCCAAGATAACTTAGAAAATTTCCATGGGGCTGATAAACCTACATTGAACAAGCCACATATTCATAATGCCAGCACCAGAATACCTAAGAATACCTAAGAAATACCTAAGATATCCCTAAAAACTTCCAAATAGCAAAAAATCATGTGATTCTGATAGCATGAAACAGTACACTGGTGCTAGACCATTCAGAAATACTATGTATAGGAAAGATTCCAAGGTAACTTAGAAAATTTCCATGGGGCTGAAAACCTAAAATGAAAAAGCCACATATTCATAATGCAAGGACCAGAATACCTAAGAAATTGAAATTTTATACATAGGTGATAGCATTAAATTCAAAGGAAAAAGAAAAAAGGAGTTTAAATGCTATATTGACAAAGAGGGAGTGGGAAAGGGGAGGGTTGCAGGTGGGAGGGAAATTATGGGGGGGCATTGTAATCCATAAGCTGTACTTTGGAAATTTATATTCATTAAATAAAAGTTTAAAAAATATATAAGTGGAGAGAGTAATTTAAAAAAAACAATTAATGCCAAGAATATGTGAGCAAATTTTTTAGTGAACAATTATTTCTTACTTTTACATATAAAAACCACATGAAATTTGCAGAAACTAAAATCCAGAAAAGATAAATTTCTTTCAATAGTGATTTTAAAGGAACACAGCATCAAGAAAATCCATAAAATCAATAAAGACTTAAAAACATCCTTGAAAGAGTAAAAGAGAATGCTGGTCTCGGATGGATCTGGGATGTTTTGAAGATAAAAATACAAAGCCAACAAATATGGCCACACATCCACAGTGCTAGCATTGGTACACACTATGATTAGATAATGTAATTGGGCAATAATCATAAATTCAAATACAAAGTAGAGGTTAAAAACTTTTCTCTATTAAGGTACAAGATATTGTGATAACAATGACTACAATTGTTTTTATAGGAGTGATACTAAAATAAGGACATATAAGATCATTTCTTAAAAAATAGTCCATTGAAGTCTCTTTAAAATGCAAAATAAAGGGAAAATGAATGGAAATAAAGGAAAATTTTTGACAATTGCCAGATAAACATTGATGGAGAGATATTTGTATCTAAACCCTTGAAAATTAAAATTAAAATTTTATAGTCCTCTGGAATTCCAGAAAGGCTAAAAAAATCCTCTGGGAACTTAGAAAGATTGTGTCAAGACAGCCTGTGAATTTGGGGCATGAAACAGTTGCAAACAGAATTGAAATAATTTCCATCATGTTGATGTCATAAGAAAAACCACCTAGGTACGATATTGATGATATAAACAGGTCACACTAGTGAATAATGACAATAATTAAAACAATGCACATTTTATCATATGAATTACATTTTTATTGTAAATAGAATATAGGGTAAATAATAGAGTTATCAGTAGACATAAAGGAATTTGGTTAACAAAAATCCAGTAAATATTTTTACCATGAGAAAAATTTAATAATCAAGGAAGGTAAATCATGGAATATTTTAGTGCCTTAATTCTTTATTCATTCTCTCATTGGTCAACTTTAGGCTTATTTCCATTATTTCTATTAGAAGTAAAAAGTGAATATTCTTGTGCATAGATCTCTATTCACAAACCTGCTAATTTACTTTCTTTTTCTAAAATTTTATTTATGTTATACAAGTTCCATGTATTTCATATATACTGATTTAGAAATACAGTGATATAGATATATCTCACCCTAGTCTCCCTCTTGCCCATGTCCCAACCCTTCTTCCTCCTCCCTCTCCCATTTCCACTGTTATTTTCTACAAAGATCTACTTTCAGTTTAATCAATGCTTGTAAAGTTAGCCCTAAATTCAGAGCATTCTACAAATAGTATAAGAAAAATTGAAAAGAAAACATAAAGAATTTTCATCAAATTGAAGAAACCACAATGAAAAAGTTAACAAGGATGAGCTACAGTTTTCTATACTAGGATCAGCATACACTACATCATGATGTATATATGTTATAGAAATAAAACATAAAGATTAAGAGCAATGTGCGTGTTAGGATATAACACATATTCTGATTACTGGAAATGACAACAATAATGTAGGAGCAATAAAAGCTTAACAACCATATACAACAGAATTGGGTCAACCAACATGTATTAAATTTGCATTAAACTTGAGAAATAAATCAACAATGGTAAGTAAGAAAAATATGGGAATAAGATGGCACTGTCCTCACCACTTTTAACAGGGAATCTGGGAAAAGTTGCAAAGTCTACACCTTTAGTAAGGCTGGGACCTTGTTTACCTGGTGCAGTGGAGAAAAATTAAATATTATCTGTGTCACTAACAAGGGATAGCTGCACTCCTTCGACCTCCCAAAGTTTGCCTTGAATTCTTGCCAAAAAACACGGTTCTGGCAACCTGGCAGCCTTACGCTACTTCTAAAGATGGCACAGCTCGGACATCCAATCTTCAACTTTATGACTTGAAAATTGGGACATGTTTGAAGTTTTTAATCCAGAAAAAAATGCAAAATTGGTGTTCATCCTGGTCAGAAGATGAAAATTTTTGTCCCTGGAATGTTAACAATGAAGTTCACTTCTTTGAAAAAACAATTTCAACATAATTGCAAATAAATTAAATTTGCAGAAAATTCATGATTTGGTGTTATCACCTGGACCCCAGCCATACAAGGTGGCTATCTATGTTCCAGGAAGCAAAGGAGTACCTTCGTATGTTAGATTGTATCAGTACCCCAACTTTGGTGGACCTCATGCAGCTTTAGCCAATAAAAGTTTCTTTAAGGCTGATAAGGATACAATGCTATGGGATAAAAAAGCTACTGCTGTCTTGGTAATAGCTAGTACAGACGATAATAAGACAGGAGCTTCCTATTATGGGGAACAGACGTTGCATTACATTGCAACAAATGGAGAAAGTGCCATAGTGCAACTTCCAAAAGGTGGCCCTATTTATGATGTGGTTTGGAATTCTAGTTCTATTGAATTTTGTGCTGTGTATGGTTTTAAGCCTGCCAAAGCAGCACTTTTCAACTTGAAATGTGATCCTGTGTTTGACTTTGGAACTGGTCCTCAGAATGCAGGCTCCTATAGCCCTCAAGGACATATATTAGTACTAGATGGATTTGGAAATCTGAGAGGACAAATGGAAGTATGGGATGTTAAAAACTACAAGCTTATTTCTAAACCAGTGGCTTCTGATTCTACATATATTGCTTGGTGCCCAGATGGTGAGCATATTTTAACAGCCACATGTGCTCCCAGGTTACGTGTTAATAATGGGTATGAGATTTGGCATACTGGCTCTGTATTGCACAAGTATGATGTGCCCTCAAGTAGAGAGCTATGGCAGGTTTCATGGCAGCCATTTTTGGATGGAATATTTCCAGCAAAAACAATAATTTACCAAGCAGTTCCAAGTGAAACCCAGTGAGGAAATAAAGTTGCAACAGCATATAGATGCCCTGCTTTCAGAAATAAGCCAGTCACCAATTCCAAGCTGCATGAAGAGAAGCCACCTCAGAACATGAAACCACAATCAGGAAATGATAAACCCTCATCAAAAACAGCCCTTAAAAATCAAAGGAAGCACAAAGCAGTTAAGAAAGCTGCAGAGCAGGAAGCAAGAAGCAACAAAAGTCCAGATTTGCCATCTACTCCTGTGCCACAAAGCACACCACGAAACATTACCTCTCAGTCAGTTATTTTTTGATAGTTTACAGATTTTATTAAATTATAGAAATTTTATTTCTAGAGCTCATGGAGACATAAAGGGAGTTCTGCACGTTTTCTTTTTTCCCTCTCAAAACACTGGACATAATGGAAAACACATTCCTAGAGAACTCGAAAATTAAAAAAAAAAATTACCACTGTGAAAATTAAACCGGCTTCTATTAATGCTTGTCTGACTACAGCCAAAGAGTGTTTATTAAAGACCTTTGTCTAATCAAATGATAATTCTAGACCAAGTCAGAGCTTCCTCAGACAGGAGGTATCACGTGGGCTCTACCTAGTAAACAAAAACGACAGAATCAGATCAGACAGTCCGCTCCTGACACCGACCACCCACGTCCGACACACCTTCTTCAGGAATGAACAAGCTGGCCCACTGGAGCACAAACACTGATGGGGCCGTGAGCAGGCCGATGGAGGAAGCACCGGCACGGATGCAGCCAGTCCCCCGCGGCCACCCTGCAGCATGGCAGAGTGCTTTGGGAAGTCACCGAGAACTGTGGGGCAGGGGAAGGAAACACCTCAGGGGTGTGCCACGGGAAACGGGCTCCCGTCGGATGAAATCCATGGAGCGCTGGTGGTTAACTTTCAGAAGGCCAAATACGTTACATTTCAGCTATTGCCAAGGTCTAAGATTCCAGCTACCTTCAACACAAAGAGCCTCGGCACTTGCAAGTTACCAGTGAATGCTCAAAATAGCAGCAAAATAAAGTTAAGTAACCTACTGGAAGTACATCCAAGAGATATTCATGAAAAAAGAAAAAGAAAAAGAAGGCAGTGCAGGGTTCCCAGCTCCACGTGTGTATTTTCTTTGCAAACACAGCAATACTGAATAGGGACGACACAAACGAATCTGTGCACCAAGATCCCAGGAGGAACCTGACACTCTGTGACCCACCCTCCAAAGTTCAGATTTTCAAAAACATATGAACTTAGCACACCATATTTTATGGCAAAGTGACAAATGCTATCTATCTAAGGAGAATCGGGACCATGACTCTCTCGACGGTATTAAAAAATATTAATGATAAAGAGAAGAAAACTAAAAATTGAGCAGAAAAGTACTGCCAGGAGACCTCCAGAGAAGCTGGAAAAGCTGTCTCTTGATTATCTGTGAGGTTCTCCTTTTTCTTAACAAGAAACGCCATTTGCAACGACACTGCCAGATGGCATACACTCCAATCCTGCTAGTGAGCTCTGGCATGAGATTACATCTTCAGCACAGAGGAGAAATAGAGGAATTAGTGCAAAGCGTGGTAGCTAAGACCCACGGGCAGAACTCAAAGTGTGCGTGGAACCCTCTGGCACCGGCTGCTTCCACGCACCACTGCTGACGTTTGCTCTCCGCGTTAGGAGGTGAGGAAACACGAGCATGCAGACACGGGGAAGCACGAAGCGGTCAGCTTCCAACAGAAAGAAAGCAACACCGGGAAAGGAAAGGAAAGTGTACAGATTCGTGCATCCAGTTTAGAATCTTTTTTTTTTTTTTTCCAGGACTCTTCCAAAGGTATTAACTGCCCGCACTACAGTTTAAAACCCCCATGACCTTGGCTAGCAAATTCATAAGGAACTTTCTGGCTGTCCAATTTGCCATTTCTTAGGACGTACTATGGCACACACGCCTCTGCAGACACAAAGGCAGCGAGACTCTTCCACCTCTGAAACGTCTGTGGCAGTAGGAGAAACAAGTCACCCGCATGCCATCCTGCTCTTTAACCCGGTTACTGAAGCACATCCAGCCTAGACCAGCAGAGTGCATACCTGAGAAACATTAGTGTGAAAATACTGTCCTTTACAAAGACTGCAAGATGGGCTGGAAAGTACAGAAAGCAACAGTTTTTCCCTCGGTTTGTTTCGTTGTTAGCGTCACAATTTTCAGAGCTTCCGGTGCCACCCAACAATCGGCAGAGGGAGGCCGAGGCAACAGCTCACCCGACTACTCAGTCAACTTCTGGAGACCTGGAGGTAGACAAAAAAATCAAGAACCTAAAGCAGAAACTGAAAGCAATTGAACAACTGAAAGAACAAGCAGCAAGTGGAAAACAGCTAGAAAAAAATCAGTTGGACAAAATTCAAAAAGAGACAGCCCTTCTTCAGGAGCTGGAAGATGTGGAATTGGGTGCTTAAGGAGTCATCGAAAACAAGCTGCTCACCAGAAGTCACTGTGAACACCTCTTGCGTTAAACCCGGTGGTGTACATGGAGCACCCGTATGCCCACATTTAATGCGGCTCTACTATGTTAAGCATTTATTCAAGATTCTGCATACACATGAAATTATTTAATAATGTCTATTCAAATGACTTACATTCTGCATCCTATGTCATGTCAATATTCAATGTAGAAAGATACATGAATTTTTCAGCTAAGCTTAATGATTGAAAGACAAATTTTTTTAGTAGGGAACAACATTTAGCATATAAATGAATAAAGACTTTTAAATTAAAAAAGAAAGGAAAATATGCCATTTATCAAAAACCACATTTAAATGTATCAACAAAGATTTATTTACATTCACAAAAGCCACCAATGTTAAAAGTATATTACCAAGAAAAGGAAAATGAGAATATAAACCTAAAGTGCTTCTGATGAACTATATACATAAAAGTGGCCAACAAAATTAACAAAATTTTGAGTATGTTTATGATCTTCCAAAATAAAATCCAAGCAACATATGGATGGGTTTAGTTCTAGGATGGGCTTTCATTAGACTAATAATCATTTACACAGGTGATAAGAATATATTCAAAGACAAAACGAGATACACAAAGAAGTGTATTGGTTAGAATATAAATTATAATTTTAATATTGTGAGTAGAATTCAATTGATATAATGTCACAAGACATTTAAGAGATTTTTGTGAAAAATAGCCCATGCTTACATATATATATATATAGTTTATTTTTTATAAATTTGTATATAGAGCAACACTTTAAAATGTATATATACATATAAAATTTATTATCTAAAAAGTATAGTTTAGAGTTCCATAGTAATCTAGCTACTGGTCATAACAAGAATGGGGAGTAAGCCACCAGATGTAGCTCATAGTTTCTGTTTCTCCCTCTCTACTAACCTCTAAAATTAGATAAACAAATACAATTCTGAGATCAAAACAACAACAAGGTTCTGCAAATTACCTCCATAATTGTTAGGAAATGTGCCAATATCTAGACACACAGTGGAATACTTGAATAATCAAAAAACTGAATAATCAAACAATGATTTAGAGTTCTATAAAAATCTAGAAGTTTTATATGTATATACACACATTATATATAGCTAATTATATATATAATTAGCTATATTATATATATATTATATGTATATAATATATATAATTATATATAATTAGTATATATAATATAGTATATATTATATAACTACATATAATATATAGAGAGGGCAAATCTGGCAAATATATATTATATATATGTAAATATACAAATATATATATATATATATATATATATATAACCTTGAGAAGAGAGAATGATTATCCTTGGCTAAGATGGCTCTGAGACACTGTATACCTGAAAGTTTCCAGGACAACTTATAGAATGTTGGGTGTGATGGTGATCTCACAATAAAAATTTAAATCATCATGGCCACAGGTTCACAATACTGGGATTAGCCTACACCAGAATATTTGTGAAAAAGAATGAGTTCAATACACTTAAGGACAAAAAAAAATTACCTAAATTTCCAAAGAAAATAGTTAATTTCAAGTTCGATGATTGAATGTAAGTATGAACTCTTCAACTAATGAGACTGATGGTACAGCCCTAGATTGTTCTCTGGTACTGTGAACATAAAATTTGTTAGGACAACTTCCAGAATTGGAGAGTTGACGGCCTAACAATGATAAAGAAAATCATGGTAGCATTATGGTTCCTGCACTAGAATTGGCACAAATTAGATTATTGACTATTTACTCAGGCTATAGTAAACAAACTCAAATACAATATGAAAAATAGAAAAATGTGACAATTTTATATATGTGGTATATTAACTATTGGGTGTACCAACAGCAAATTTAATAGAAGCAGCAATACAGCCAAAATGGGATGTAACATAGATTAAAACAGCCCTAAATAAACATTTAACCTACAGAAATGTTGTGCTCTCTTAAATCAAGGAAATTGTATGCCACTGAATTCAACAATCTTAGAGCTAATGTAACAGTGTCTCAACCTAATGCATGGAAAATTTAAAGTTATTGGCCAATTTTGAGTCCCTAAAAATAAACTACAAAACACATGTGTACTTTAAAGTGAAATAATATAATGTCCAAAAGTGATTTTATAGAACATTCAGATGGAGGTTACTAATACAAACTGAAAATTTTTGAGTAAATTCATTTTATTACTATGTAAATGCCCTAAAGAATTAACATGCATTGGCATTGCTAAGATTAGATTTCATGTGGATAGTTATATACAGTTTAAAGTACTAAAATGTAAGTCAAAATAAAAAAATATAAATCTGATGCACATGGCAAGGGAAAAGCTTGCTTTGCCTTAAGTAACAAAAAGCAATTTAGTGTGAGCCATCATTAAAAGACTACCATGTGGATGGGTATTTCTATAAAAGGGTCCAGAATAAACTGGAAAAATTATAGTATGTCAGGTACATGGATTTTGGAAAATTTCCAAAATCAGAAAATAATTTACAGCTCCAGTAACATCCAGAAAGATGTAGTACCCCATTGCTGATGACCATGATGGTACTGGCCCTGTCATGTCTGATAAATCCTGTATTCAATGACAGTTTCTAGACAACTGCCAGCATTTAAATCGAGTTTATGGGCCGTCACCGTGGCTCATTAGGCTAATCCTCTGCTTTCCGGCGCCGGCACACCAGGTTCTGGTCCTGGTCAGGGCGCCGGATTCTATCCTGGTTGCCCCTCTTCCAGGCCAGCTCTCTGCTGTGGCCAGGGAGTGCAGTGGAGGATGGCCCAAGTGTTTGGGCCCTACACCCCATGGGAGACCAGGATAAGCACCTGGCTCCTGCCTTCGGATTAGCGTGGTGTGCTGGCCGCGGCGGCCATTGGAGGGTGAACCAACAGCAAAGGAAGACCTTTCTCACTGTCTCTCTCTCTCACTGTCCACTCTGCCTGTCCAAAAAAGCAAAAAAATATATATAGTTTATGAACACAGATTCATAAACCAAACCCTGGCATCCACTGTTTCCCTGTGTTAGTATTGCCATAAATCAGTCATTAATTACACATTCAGGTGGCAGTGGTAAATTCTAAGACACAATAAAGTGATATTCACTCTAAATAAGACAGTTAATTATGATTATATGGTGTACAAATTAGTAATTTCGTAGAAACAGAGTCACAATCATATGGAAATGGCATAGATGAATACAAAACATAAAATTACATTAAAAATAAGAAAATGTCAGGAACTAAAATTATAAAAGACCATGCTGACTAATATTTTAATTTTTAGTGAGTATTCAAGCACCTTGACCCAACACATATTTATGATCAAATTATGATTTTGAGTACTAAAATACCCAAATGTAAAGAGTATTCATTAACTTGAACATATGAAAGAGTCTGCTGTGGAACACAATTTTGTAAAATCATGTACATGAAAGGAGTTAGACAGCTTAGAGAAATGTGAGCTACTTGATGACTTCAAAAAGAATCCTGATGAGAATGAGCAAATGCTTTCAGGGCTATGATTGACATGTATTTTGATATTGAGTAGTAGGGAATAATTTTGTAGAGGCAGTAGGGAATAATTTTGTATTAGTGACAAAACATTATACAGGAAGTATGTGAAAAAGAAATATATATATATAAATGCATATATGTATAAAACAGCTATGAAAGAAAATAAAATTAACAGAACTTAAATCAAGAATATTTCAAGTATCTTAACAAAATATATTTGAAATATAACACTGATATAAAGAAATGACTTTGTAAATATTTCCAAAATCAAGTGAAAGTGTGTAGTTTCAAAATAGGCCATGAAATTTAACAAAATATCTGACCTGCAGAGCAGAATGATGGCACTGATGCAAAATGATTCTATGCAATGTTGTGCATGAACATTGTCTAAAATCTGGAAAAAATGAGGTAAAGTTGATTATATTACAAAGATAAAGTAAAACAAGTTTGCCACAGGTAAGCTGTTCTAACATTGACACATTACACTATTAATGAAAAAAACTAAGGCAATAGTAATGAATTCAAAAATAGAAAAAATAACTATGTAATTGATGATATAAATCAATGATCATGATCAATTGAAGTGTAATTTTAAAAATAAATTATTCAGATATGGCATGACACATAACATTTTGATTACTGTGAGTAGAAACTTGTTAATTTGTATTTATAGAATTTAATGCAGACACAGGGGAAGATTTTTTTTAAAAAAAAATTAGGCCTAAAATTATATTTACAAAAGAGTACATAACTAGAGGAAAATAAGCCTAGACTGAATCTTTTTTTAAAAGATTTTTAAATTTATTTGAAAGACAAAATTACACAGAGAAGTAAAGAGAGAGAGAGAGGTCTTCCACCTGCTGGTTCACTCCCTGAATGGCCATGATGGAAAGGGCTGAGGGAATCTGAAGCCAGGAGCCAGGAACTTCTCCCTGGTCTCCCACATGAATGCAGGGCCCCAAGCATTTGGGCCATCCTCTTGCTTTCCCAAGCACACTAGCAGGGAGCTGGATCAGAAGTGGAGCAGCCAGGACTTGAACTGGCACCCATACAGGATACCACAGCTGCAGGCTGGGGCTTTCACCTGCCACTCCACAGCATGGGCCCCTAGATCAATTCATGTTACTTAGCATAATAATTCTGAAACAAAGATAAAAATCTGTCAATCTAGCATGTAGAAATTTTCAAGATCAACTTTCAATTACATGTACCATTGAATCTATAAAATGTTCTAAAGCATGTGTGTTCTTGGAAGGGTGAATGATCCACTATTTCAATAGTTCTCAGGAAATGTGCAAATGAATGTTCTGAGATGACATGGAATTTTGTTTGAAATGATGAACTCACAATAAAAATGGCACAAAAATTTCAAGAGTGAAAGTCTGATTTTTAGTTCTTCAAGGAAGATGGATGAGAAATATAGATAAAAACAATAAAATGCAACATGAAATAAGACTTGGATGCACACAGTATGCTAAGAATTTACAAAATTTCTGTGAATAGAACTGAGCCATTCTTTAGGAACGATAAAGTAACACACACACATACAGGAAGTAGATGAGGATATCAATTAAATTAACTCTTAAAGAAGAATAAAAAGAAAATTGTCCTATTTTAAACCAAGAAACCAACATATCTCATGACAGAGTCAAGTGAATGGAATGGAAGTATACAGAATTACACTTTGGAAAATAAAATAACCAAGGTAAATATCTTTTCTATACAATACAAAATTTGGTATATATATTCCATATATACCTATGTGTATTTGCTTCTGAAAAATTATGAACATAAAAGTTACATAGACACTTCACAAAATGATATGACATGATCACCTCACAATGAAAAGCAAGCCAGAGTAAGCCCAGGTTCCCCATGTTAAAACTGCAATAACATAGTGTGGTAACGACATACACTACTGCTACAGAAGTGTAAATAATCTTGTTACTGGCAAATCAAATTTGTTCCCAAAATAGGTGTTATACTATGCATTTTATTTTTAGTGCTGTGGCTAGAAAATAGAACTTTGGCAAACAAATTAAAGAATCCCAAGCAGATATAATGGACATTATTGAAAAATATTTCCAAAATTTCATTTACAAAAATATAAAATTTGCAGGAACTTAATCTAGAAATGTATATGGTACTCAGGGAAATGATGTTAAATTAAGTATACCACTGTGTATTATTCAATAATTTCAATTATTATAATTTTTTTTTTGAGACCAACTCTGCTTTTATTGCACAAGAGCCGCTCCATGGCCACCGGGAGCTCGGGCTTCAGGACTGACGCTTGGGGCTCGGCCCAGCAGCCTTGAAGTCCTCAAGCACAGCTGGGTCCCATGAGAAGGTCAGGAGGGCGGAGAGCACCTGGGGGGCAGAGGGAGCATCACCCTGCTGCTGGAGGGCAGCACGCGGCCCTGCTGTCTGATCTCCCAGAGCCCCACGCCCAGGCTGGGCACCCACCCCTCTCCAAGGTGCACTCCTTCAAGGCCAGGTTCTCCTCCTCCAACAGCTTCTGGCTCCCTGAGGCCAGCAGCTCCAAGGGCAGCCCGCTGCTCTCCAAGGCCTTCCGGACAAAGCTGATGCTTGGGGCTTGGCCCGGCAGCCCTGAGGTCCTCTAGCACAGCTGGGTCCCACAAGAAGGTCAGGAGGGCGGAGGGCACTTGGGGGGAAGAGCAAGTGTCACCCCGCTGCTGGGGGCAGCACGCGGCCCTGCTGTCTGATCTCCCGGCCCCGCGCCCAGGCTGGGCACCGCTCCCCACGGGCGCCCGGCTCACCAGCCCGCACTCCTTCAAGGCCAGGTTCTCCTCCTCCAACAGCTTCTGCCCCTCTGAGGCCAGCAGCTCCAAGGGCAGCCAGCCGCTCTCCAAGGCCTCCGGGACAAAGCTCTACAGCACCGACAGCCACTCGCGGGCATAGAAGGTCCCTGCAGGCAGGACGGTCAGGGCCGACTGGACAGCCCGGCCCTCCTCTTTGGCCTCAGGGACCGCGTTAGTCCCTTGCGCCTCTGGGCTCCTGTGGACAGTGGCCTGGGCTCCCAGCTCCTTCCTCACCTGGTTCCCCATGGAGTCCTGCGACTTGGGGCCCTGGGCCCGGGGCTGCTTCTGCTCCAGATGCCGCCATTTGTGCCTCATCTGTGGGTCCCTGGAGGGGCTGCCTCAGGGCCAGCTGGTTGGGTTTCTCTTTGGGGGCCTTCTCCCCCAGGCAGTTTGAGTTCACGACCAGGCCCCCCACTCTTGAATTTGATGTCTACCTTGATCTCCTGGAAGAATTTCTTCATGTTGGGGGCGGGGGGGGGCGGGGGCGGTAGTAGTGCGGGTAAGGGGGGGGCACAGCCCAATCAGGATGGGCTCAATTATTATATTTATAGGAAAAATATGGGCACAGAGAAGTGCATTTTGGACAAGTTCAAAAATCTAAGATAGTTTAATTTTTCATTCTCTAAATATTTATGAAAGTAAATATAAATTTCCTGTCAATGAGTATGATGACACTAGGGCCTAGAAGATTCTGAAGAGCTAGGAACATAACAGTTACCTGGAAACCATCCAAAATATACAGGGAGTTGATGACCTCATAACGAAAAGTGAAAACATCACGTTCTCTCTGATGTGTAGTCACTAATAAACAGAGTACTAAACAAATTTATTGTATATCAGTGAAACTGTCATGTTGAGATTTGATTATTATTTATAGTGCTTGCTTATCTATTCTCCCATGAACAATGGTTTTTCTCCTTTTGACTTGTTGAACTCTTTATTTAGTGCTGCATTATACCTGTGATCTTAAAGTAAACAAAAATGTTACCCCAAAAATTCAAAAAGAAAGTAAGGAAGAGGGAAGGAGATAAATATCACTACATCCTTGGAATTGTACCTTGGAAATACCTGAAATCTGTTCTCTTTGTATTAATAAAAATAAATTAAAAACATATGATCCATTCTATTGAGTGTGACAAGGTATTTTATTCTGCGCTGTGACTTGCCTGGTTTTTCTTCAAAGAACTGTGCATTCTCTTTGAACCAGACTGTATTTAGCTGTTTTCCCATGCCGTTAGCCAGGAGCTGGATTGTCAGCCAGGACAAGAATCAGTGCTCATAAGGGGTGCTGTCACCATGGGCAGAGGATTTACCTGCTCTGCCACAATGCTGGCTCCTCATGCACTTTTATTGGTATGTGGTCTTTTATGAAGTGGTTTCACATAATTTTCCTTTCTCATTGGTTTGTCATGTTGTTGAGTTATAAACATAAATAGCCAATACTTTCAGTTGTCAACAGTACTAAAATTTCAACAATGTGCCTTATCATTCTCACTCTTCTCATTAGTAAAAATAAATTTTCAGCAATGGTAACTCATAAAGTCATATGATAAAGGAAGACTAGAGACTGTTCCTGAACAATAAATCAATTTAATTCCAGATGCCATTTTAGCTTGATTTATCTGGTACTCTAAAAGCATAGACCACATGCTATGTCATAAAATAAGTCTCAGCAAATTCAAAAACGTTGAAATAATATCATGCATCATTTCAGATGAGAAATGGAATAAAGCTGGAATTCAACATCTCAGGATTCTCTAGATCATATGGAAACACATCGAGACTGAACAACATGCTTTTGAATAAACATTGGGTTATAATAGAAATCCATAAAAAGGTATGGAATAAAACAAAAGTAGTGTTAATAGTGAAGTTTATAGCAATCAGTGCCTACACGAAAAAATTGGAAAGATACCAAATAAAGGATCTATCAATGCATCTCAAGCACCTAGAAAAACAACAACAAATCAAACCTAAAATTAATAAGAGAAGAGAAATGATTAAAATGAGAGAAAAAAATAAATGAAAATGAAACCAGAAAACAATACCAAAAATAGGTGAAATGAAGAGCTGTATTTTTGAAAAAAATGAACAGAATAGTATTTTTCATATGGGCAAAATATCTTTCAAAACCAAAAAGAAGAGTATGTTCATGTTAAAAATATTTTACTTGATAGAGATTGACATCCATATTTGAGAATTTGGTGTAAAATATTCTATTACCTTTAAAAAGAATACTAAAAGAATCCTAATATATTTAATCAAGCCACTTTAGATAGTAATCTTAAAGGAATTATCCAAGTATCTAAAGATATATAGATACAGAGAATTTCTAAAATCAAAGATTAGTTTACATTTGCTAAATTCTATAAAATGCAAAAATAAAGGAATTTAGTGAAAAATATTTAATTGTAATTACATAAAGTGAGAAGTAAAAATCAGTGAATATAAAACTCCTACTAGAAAAATTCTGACAAGGTATATCTAGACCTACTTTTTGGGAAAATTCAATGAACGATAACTTTGGAGTTATAAAAATTAAGAAAGTTTAAATATGTGTGACTTTAAAGTGTGTAAGATTAAGCTTATCCTAACAGAGTTCAGAGAGACCATACATTAATATGGCCAGCAAAACTTCAGAATTTTGAGGGATCTGATGACATCACTGAGAAATAGTGTCAAGCAAGAATGTCAAAGTACAAGGATTTACTTAAACAAGGATATTAAGTAAACACATACTTGGCACCATCACTGTGGCACAACAGGTTAAGGCCCTGGCCTGCTGTGCTGGCATCCCATACTGTGCCAGTTCAAGACTAACCTGTTCTACTTCCAATCTGTCTCCCTGTTAATGTGACTGGGGAAAGCAGTGAAGGATGGCCCAAGTCCTTGAGCTCTTGCACCCACATGGGAGAACTAGAAGAAGTACTGGCTATTGGCTTTGGATCGGCTGAGCTCCAGCCATTGTGGCCATTTGGGGTGGGAACCAGTGGATGGAAGATATTTCTTTCTCTGTCCCTGTGTGTGTGTGTGTGTCTCTCTCTCTCTGTCTCTCTGTCTTTCTGTAACTCTTTCAAATAAATGAAATAAATCTTTAAACATATATATATATATATGTATATATATATATATATATATATATCAATAAATGCAATCAAAAAACCAGAAAGGATGCTCACAATATAAAATATACCACTAACACTGTGAGTAAAAGTAAATAACTCAATAAGAGTTCCAATAAAATCAATACCAGGTACAAGGGTGTTTGGTGAAAAAGAATCCATTTCAAACAGTTTAAAAGTATTTGTAAATTGAGTGTCTTATTTCATGAAGTGATAACTGTACTTTACACAGTATATTATAGGAAAGGTACCAGTTTCTAGAAATACATGATGGAAAATTTCTCACATCAATGGCAAAATTCAGGAAAAGGTAAATTGATATGTGGAACAGGAGAATACCATGGCAAACATTCTGAAAATTTGTATACAGAATTTACAGAACTATGAGAGATTTTGGGATACCACAACCAAAAGGCAAAGCAAGATTGCCACAGCTCATATCACCATTGGCTTACTTGGATGACAGTGAACTATATATGGTATAGCATTAGAGGCAAAGGCAATGAAAAGAGATGTACATGTCAAGCAATAATGTATGCTGTGACTGCTGTGAAAAGAAACGAATAATAATGGTATGAAAAGCAGATAGAGAACTTTCTGTTATTGTACACTGCAATTATATCTATATTGGAGAATATGAAAAAATACCACAAACATGATTGAAAAAAGATCATGCCTTGTTCTACAATATATGACAGCACAGATTTCCATATCTAGATTATGCTTAGAGAAATATTAAAAATTAAATTCAAACTTAGTTTCATGAACATCCAAAAAAGTAAAAAATATGTTATCTAGAAAGGGTGAATAATTACAGTGGAGTAACAATGTCTGAGAAACTGTACATGACAGTTTCCAGAAGACTTGTAGAAATCTGAGATAGGTGATGACTTCCCAATCAGAAAGACAAGCAATCTGGTAAAAGGTTAAGAGTACTAGGGTTGACTCAGACTAAGATATTACAAATATGCACTGCTGATAGCTATAATTTCAAAGAAAAGTATAAAGACCTAAAAAGGCATTCAGCTGTTGTGAAATACTAGTTATTACCATAAAAATGGATAATTTTGTGGAAGAAATGACAAAATGAGTGAATACAGGCAAAGCAGATGATTACAATTACATTAAAAATGGAAAAGAAAAAATTTCAGCAAACCTAACAAGGATCATAGCAGCACTTACCAACTTAGAGTAAGGATGCTTGAGGCAGTGTTGTCGTTAAGTGGATTTACCCACCATCTCATATCAGAGTGCCTGATTCAAGTCTCATCTATTCTCCACTGCTGACCCAGGGCCCTGCTTATGTTCACTGGAGGAAGTAAACAATGGCCTGTGTTCCAGTCAGGGACCTCCCTGTTACATTTAATGGAACCAAGTTCCTAACATTCTGCATGGTGGTATCTTGCATTTGTGGAGTCACTTTCCTGCCTGTGCATCACAGGACCAATGGAAATGTCAGAGTGACTCTGCAGGCGTTTCCATCTCGGCCTCCAATGCAGGGCTTACTAGGGGGCATTTTCTCCCCAAGTGCTAACTTGTTTTGCTAAAGGAAGTTTAAAAGTCACTGCATGTGTTCTAGAATAAAGCACATTTGAAAAAGAATAAGTCTTAACATATAACTTGTATATTTGCTAAAATATAGGGCCTGAAGACAAAGCTACACCATTTTCACACTCATATATTGCAATCTGGCATTTATTTCAAGGTACAAATGGCATTTCTCCCTCTAAAGCTGTTGGAGACACACTCAAATCTGTACCTGTATTGATCAATACTCAATTTCATTTAGATTTTTGTGTCCCTCTGATTAGGACTTCAATTAGCCTTCTAGTTTTGCTTAATTGCACTTGTCCTTTTCTCTTGCTTTCCACTGGACTTTCCATTTATTTTTAATAATTTTTGTTAACACACTACTTCTCACATAGAACATTCTGCTTGAACACTGAATATATTTGTCCATTATGTCTGACTTGCCATTTACTTCACAAATACTCTTCAATTTGGGCTAGAAGGTGTCAAATTTATAGATTAATTTTAAGAAAAATTGATCAGTGTGCAACAGTGAGTTGTCCCATTCATGGTTGAATATATCTTTCCAATTACCCTCTTATCATCTTTTCCTAATCCTACAAATATATTTTTTTATTTTATATATTATATATACATTATACACACACACACACATATATATATATATATATATATATATATGCCATGAGCTGTATTTTCATGGACTGAAATCACTTTGCAATATTTTTTCTGCAACACTGAAGATTTTTTTTAAAACAAATATGCTTAAGCACAGTGATTTTTAAAATCTTTTTTAAAGAGACACTCTTTATTGGCTGTGCACCTCCATCCCTGATCTTGTTAGCAATGCTGTTTTGAGCCAGATAAGCAAGTGAACCTGCACAGATTTGCTAATAAGGGATTGTTGATGCTTCAAAAAATGTGAATTTTCCATAATTTTTCAAAGTTTCCTGACATATTAAAACATCATGTTGCATGCCTTGAATATACACAAATTTTGTCAATCATATCCAACAATCTTGAAAAAAGAAACAAAAGGAAACAGACTCTCATATCAAGATATAAATTCAAAATAATTTAGTAGACTATCTTCAGGATTGGGAAGGTTTATTTGGAATAGAAAATTTTTAAAATACTCATAAATTTGAGCAGACACTATTTCTATTCTGAAAGTGCAAATGCAGATGGCAATCTATCAAGGGAAAGTATAAGGGCTAATATGAAACCCAAGTGACAAATTACAGGGCACTTGTGCCCCTCTAAAACCTGAACAAGAACCCCAAGTCAAACAGAACATTTGTTTTCACCTTACCCGCTCTAGGTGACTATGTTACTGGAAACAGAAAATGGAGAGACCCCCTATAAACAGCTGTGCTGAGAGGCCAGCATCCTGGAAGAGACCCTGCTGCCCACATGTTTAGAAAACTGGGGGAATCAGGTCCTGGCGGGGAAGGACAGAGGAGCCCAGGGCCGCACAAACTACAGCTCCCGTCCCACACGCACCCCACACACGGAGCCCACATTCTTCCTAATGCCCACCCCGTACCCACTGCACAGTCGGGGAGACGCGGGGCTGCTGCCACACAGCTGCCCGGGGATGGCTCTGGGCCGAGAAGTCGCTGTTACAGGGCAGGGCAGGGCGTCGGGGGTCCCGGGTGCCAGTGCAGACCCCGACCCCGGGTCTGAGGGGACCAAGGAAGCGCTGGGCCAGGGCACTATGGCGCCACAGATTCGGAGACGACCTCTGGGAGGCCCGCGTCCCGCCAGCTTCTCAGCAGCTTCCACAGCTGCTTTACGCCTCTCCGGACACCTGGGCGCACACACTCACCACGTCGCGGTGTTCAGCTCCAGGTGTCCAGGTCCCCGGTGATGAAGGTGGAGGCCGCGGAGCCCGACTTGCTTCGGGAGCATCGGGGCAGCGGAGCCGTCTCCCAGCACCTCGCTCCTGCCCAGAACTGTTAGATGACTGTGACGTCAAGACCCCGCGTGATGACGTGACATGGACGTCGTCGTGCCTGATTGGACAGCCTGCATGGCCGTGAGCGCACACAGCGTCACAAAGGACGCAGCCCATCAACTTCCCCCAGGGCACTGGGCCCCTGACTTCAGGCTGTGCTGGGTGGGAGCAGCAGGAGGCGAGGCCTGGGTGCAGGTCGGACTCCACCTCCCCAGGCGGGAGGCCTCTCCCCTCTGCCCTGCACCCGCGGGTCCCTCCTGTGGCCCTGTCCTCCTGATGGATCCCTGCTGGAGCTCTCGGTGCAGGAACTGCTTCAGTGAGTCACAGCTCTGTGCGGCGGCCTCTGGGCTTCATTTTCTTCGTGTTGTGCCTCATTTTCCTGTTGGGTCATTTGTGTTACTTTTTAATATTGATCAGAAGATGCAGCAGCCATTGGGAGTGAACCAACGGAAGGAAGACCTTTCTCTCTGTCTCTCTCTCTCACTGTCCACTCTGCCTGTCCAAAAAAAAAAATAATTGATCAGAAGAATGCTGAAAGACATCACATGATTGTATCATTTTTCCCCTCTTTCTCCTGTCAGTATTTGCTTTCTACTTTGCCTATTGACCTTTAATATTTTCTATTTGTTTTTTGCAGCCACATGGTAATCCTGTGGATTTCAAAAATAGTGAGCTTTCCATCAGTCTGGTTAAATCCATTATCAGTTGCATTTGTGTTTAGATTTTATGGATTCTCTCTAATATTTCCAGTATATTGATGTTTTATTTCTTAGAAATCATTACACCTTATTTTTTCTTTTTGCTCTCCCCTTCCCCCACTACTCCTCCAATAAGAATTTGGAGATAGTGGAGATGGCCTGGACAAGCCTGGGAAAAAGCTGTTAATAAACCTGTATGTTCTGTTGTTTGTTGTAGGATCCTTTTTGAACAATCTTGATCAGAGTAAGCTACTTTTTTGCTATACTGATATGATAGCAGTTTTTTTTATGTCATGCTATTTTTTCAAACACTTTCAACATTCGTTCTAAATGGTCATGTGATTTTCTTCTTGAATTTTTTACTTACCTGGAAAATTTAAATGGATTGTTTAAAAATGTTAACTACCTCTTGAGTTTTTTCTTACATTTTACTTGCTATTCACTATATATTCATATCTGATTTTATTTATTATAAAAATACTAAGGATATATGCATCTGTTTATGAATGAGAGGCTTATACTTAATTCATATTTGAAGTTCTGGTCAAATTGGATCATCAACAATGTAATGCTGGCTTTCCAAAAGAAATTTGGAAATATTCTCTGCTATTTCTACCTTGGTACATCTGTGAAACATAGATGTGTTTGGAATATTTTGTAATTATTTTTTACAAAAGATTTATTTTTTGAAAGGAGGAGTTACTGAGAAGCAGAAGCAGAGGCAGAGAGAGAGAGAGAGAGAGAGAGAGAGAGAGAGAATCTCCATCTGCTGGTTTATTCCCCAAATGGACACAAGGGACCAGAGCTGGGCTGATCTGAAGACAGGAGGCAGGAGCTTTCTCCAGGTCTCCCATGCTGGTGCAGGGAACCAAGCACTTGGGCCATCTTCCACTGCTTTCCCAGACCATCAACAGAGTGCTGGATCAGGAATAGAACAGCTAGGACTCAAACCAGCGTTCATATGGGATGCTGGTTCCACAGAAAATAGCTTTATCCCCTATGCCATAGCACTGGTCCTGGAATATTTTGTGTTTCTTTACAGAAGCAGTGCTTCTATAATTTTTTTAATTGGCTGGTTGGTAGTTTTTATACTGTGATTCAATTTGCTTGTTTTAAGTAGGAGTGTCCCTATTTTATGTTATATTTGGTTTTGGGAATTTGAGGTCCAAAATATAGTAGATTTTAATCTTATCATATTTTTACTCCTAAGCATTTTACAGTTTTTTTCTAGCATCTTGACAAACTATATTCTCTGTAAAGCATTCTTAATTCCCTGAAACTGGATATTAGTGTCAACTTTCTCTGTGTTTCCTTAGTTAATTTTACTCATAGTGGATTAATTTTTTAACTTATAGTGGTTCTTGCCCCCATACTCGCCCACACAACCCCAAACCACCCCATCTCCTACTCCATCTCCTATCCCATTCTTCATTAAGATTCATTACATTATTATATAATAATCATGATATAAACAAGAACAACTCTATACTAAGTAAAGATTTTAACAGTTTGCACCACACAGACATACTTACCCTTAGGGGTAAGATAGAGGGAATGTGTGCACAACTTTATATCTCCTCCCTCCTTTATTCTCACTCTTATATTTAATTGAGATGGATTTTCAATTGGATTTAAGCACGAGAATTATTCTGTGTTAAATAAAGAGTTCAACCAATGGTATTAAGTAGAAAAAGAAAATACTAAAAAGAATAAAATAGTTAGCTGCTCCTCAACAGTCAGGACAAAGGCTGATGAAGTCATTGCTTCTCATAGTGTGAGTTTCACTTCTACAGGTTTCCTTTTAGGTACTAAGTTGTCTGTCACAGATCAGGGAGAACATATGATATCTGTCCCTTTGAGACTGGCTTATTTCACTCAGCATGATGTTTTCCAGATTCCTCTATTTTGTTGCAAATGACCAGATTTCAATTTTTTTTTTACAGCTGTGTAGTATTCTATGGAGTACATAGAATTTCTTTATCCAGTCTTCTGTTGATGGGCATTTAAATTTATTCCATGTCTTAGCTATTGTGAATTGAGCTGCAATAAACATTGACGTGCAGATAGCTCTTTTATTTGCCAATTTAATTTCCCATGGGTAAATTCTGAGGAGTGCGATGGCTGGGTCATATGATAGGGCTATATTCAGATTCTGCGTTACATCCAAACTGCCTTCCATATTGACTTTGTCATTTTGCATTCCCACCAACAATGGATTAATATGCCTTTTTTCCCATATCCTTGCCAGCATCTGTTGTTTGCTGATTTCTGTATGAATGCCATTCTAACCCAGGTGAGGTAAAACCTCATTGTGGTTTTGCATTTTCATGATGGCTAGTGACCATGAACATTTTTTCATGTGTCTTTTGACCATTTGGATTCCTTCTTTTGAAAAATTTCTGGGGGGGCGGAGCCAAGATGGCAGATAGTGAGGACGTGCGCCAATAGTCTGGGAAAATATAGTTTCATAAAAGTGCAATTACTGTAGCCTCAGGAAAAGACTCAAGAAAAAAACTGCAGAGGAAACGCTTCCAGATCTAGTGGATGTGACACAGAGGATCTACAGGGAGCCCACTGCATGGAAGCCCAGCCGCGGGAGCCAAGCTGCAGAATCTCGCCAGCACGGGAACGGGAGGTAAGACAAAAACTTCAGAAACCCGAGACATTGGTGGGAAAAGGCAGAAGCTTCTCTCTCCACTCACTTCACAAAGCCCGAGCAAAACAAAGAGTGGGAGCCTTTTTACATATGTAAAGCGGCAATGAGTACACAAACTCAGTAACTTTGGGACGATCAAAACTTGAGAACACATTGAGGGCTGCATAAACTCTTTGTGTGGTCCCAGGGGTAGATCAAACGAATACTCACAGAGGCCAGATTTCAACTACCCTCAATTCCACTCAGCTGTGAGGTATTACTTCCCAACTGAGTCAAAAAGAGAGAGAGAGAGAGAGAGAGAGAGAGAGAGAGAGAGAGAGAGAGGGAGAGAGAGAGATCCAGCAAGGAGCAAGGGAGAGAACAATCTGGGTGAGTCACTTTTTGCACAGCCTTAAACCTGAAGAATCAAGCAGAGCTCTCTGGCCACACCCATCACAGCCTCTAAGGATCCATCAAAGCAGACAGCCCACTTAGAGGCATAGTATAATGAGAAAAAACACCACAGCAAAAAAAAAAAAACAAACAAATTACCTCCAACATGCCAAACAACAAACGTAGAAACCGAGGTAACAAGAAGAAGGAAGACACTATGATACCCCCAAATGAACAAGACACCCCAATGCAAGATTATGAAGATGAAGCGATAGAGGAAATGCAAGAAGCAGATCTCAAAAAACTGATAAGAACATTAAGAAGTTCTCAAAAACAAATTCTTGAACTACAGAAATCCTTAATGGACAAGATAGAAAATCTTTCTCGTGAAAATGAAATATTAAGGAGGAATCAAAATGAAATGAAACAACTAGTAGAACAGGAAACTGTGATAGTGACAAGAAACCTTAATGAAATGAAGAACTCAACAGATCAAATGACAAACACATTGGAGAGCCTTAAAAACAGAATGGGTGAAGCAGAAGAGAGAATATCGGAATCAGAAGACAGAGAACAGGAAAGGAAACAGGCAAACCAAAGAAAAGAGGAAGAAATCAGAAATCTAAAAAATACTGTCAGGAATCTACAGGATACTATTAAAAAACCCAACACTCGGGTTCTAGGAGTCCCTGAAGGCATGGAGAGGGAGAAAGGATTAGGAGGCATTTTCAGTGAGATACTAGCAGAAAATTTCCCAGGTTTGGAGAAGGACAGAGATATCCTAGTACAGGAAGCTCATAGAACCCCTAATAAACATGACCAAAAGAGATCCTCACCACGACATGTTGTAATCAAACTCACCACAGTGAAACATAAAGAAAAGATCCTAAAATGTGCAAGAGAGAAACGCCAGATTACTCTCAGAGGATCTCCAATTAGACTCACAGCTGACTTCTCTTCAGAAACTCTACAAGCTAGGAGAGAATAGCGAGATATAGCCCAGGTACTAAGAGAGAAAAACTGCCAGCCCAGAATATTATATCCTGCAAAGCTCTCATTTGTGAATGAAGGTGAAATAAAGACCTTTCACAGCAAACAGAAATTGAAAGAATTTGTTGCCACTCGTCCAGCCCTGCAAAAGATGCTTAAAGATGTGTTACATACAGAAACACAGAAACACGGTCACCAATATGAAAGAAGGTAAAGGAAGGAAACCTCACAGCAAAAGATCACATGAATCTCAAACCATATATTAGAAAATATCTTTGGCAAATGACAGGGCAAAGTTACTCCTTCTCAATAGTCACATTGAATGTTAATGGCCTGAACTGTCCAGTTAAAAGACACTGATTGGCTGATTGGGTTAAGGAACAAAACCCATCGTTTTGCTGCTTACAAGAAACTCATCTTTCCAACAATGATGCATACAGACTGAAAGTGAAAGGCTGGAAAAAGATATACCATGCCAAAAGAAATGAAAAAAGAGCGGGCGTAGCCATCTTAATATCGGACAACATAAACTTTACCACAAAAACTGTTAGGAGAGACAAAGAGGGGCACTATATAATGATTAAGGGATCCATTCAACAGGAAGATATAATGATCATCAATGTATATGCACCTAATTACAGGGCACCAGTTTATTTAAAAGACTTGTTAAGGGACTTAAAGGGAGACTTAGACCCCAATACAATAGTACTGGGAGACTTCAATACTCCACTCTCAGAGATAGACAGATCAACAGGACAGAAGATCAACAAGGAGACAGTAGATTTAAATGACACTGTAGCCCAAATGGATCTAACAGAGATCTACAGAACATTTCATCCTACATCTGAAGACTTTACATTCTTCTCAGCAGTACATGGAACTTTCTCTAGGATTGACCACATTATAGGCCATAAAGCAAGTCTCAGCAAATTCAAAAGAATTAGAATCATACCATGCAGCTTCTCAGACCACAAAGGAATGAAATTAGAAATTAGCAACTCAGGAATCCATAGAGCACATGCAAACACATGGAGATTGAACAACATGCTCCTGAATGAACAATGGGTCATAGAAGAAATTAAAAGAGAAATCAAAAATTTTCTGGAAGTAAATGAGGATCACAGCACAACATACCAAAACCTATGGGATACAACAAAAGCAGTGTTAAGAGGAAAGTTTATATCAATAGGTGCCTACATCAAGAAATTAGAAAAGCACCAAATAGATGAGCTTTCAAGTCATCTCAAGGATCTAGAAAATCTGCAGCAAACCAAACCCAAACCCAGTAGGAGAAGAGAAATAATTAATATCAAAGAAGAAATCAACAGGATTGAAGCCAAAAAAAACATTACAAAAAATCAGCCAAACCAGGAGCTGGTTTTTTGAAAAAATAAACAAAATTGACACCCCGTTGGCCCAACTAACTAAAAAAAGAAAAGACCCAAATCAATAGGATCAGAGATGAAAAGGGAAACGTAACAACAGACGCTGCAGAAATAAAAAGAATCATCAGAAATTACTACAAGGACTTGTATGCCAGCAAACAGGGAAATCTATCAGAAATGGACAGATTCTTGGACACATACAACCTACCTAAATTGAGCCAGGAAGACATAGAAAACCTAAACAGACCAATAACTGACACAGAAATCGAAACAGTAATAAAGGCCCTCCCAACAAAGAAAAGCCCAGGACCAGATGGATTCACTGCTGAGTTCTACCAGACATTCAGAGAAGAACTAACTCCAATTCTTCTCAAACTATTCAAAACAATCGAAAAAGAGGGAATCCTCCCAAATTTTTCTGTGAAGCCACCATCACCTTAATTCCTAAGCCGGAAAAAGATGAAGCATTGAAAGAGAATTACAGACCAATATCCCTGATGAACATAGATGCAAAAATACTCAATAAAATTCTGGCCAATAGAATGCAACAACACATCAGAAAGATCATCCACCCAGACCAAGTGGGATTTATCCCTGGTATGCAGGGATGGTTCAACGTTCGCAAAACAATCAACGTAATACACTACATTAACAGACTGCAGAAGAAAAACCATATGATTCTCTCAATAGATGCAGAGAAAGCATTTGATAAAATACAACACCCTTTCATGATGAAAACTCTAAGCAAGCTGGGTATGGAAGGAACATTCCTCAATACAATCAAAGCAATATATGAAAAACCCACGGCCAACATCCTATTAAATGGGGAAAAGTTGGAAGCATTTCTGCTGAGATCTTGTACCAGACAGGGATGCCCACTCTCACCACTGCTATTCAATATAGTTCTGGAAGATTTGGCCAGACCTATTAGGCAAGAAAAAGAAATTAAAGGGATACAAATCGGGAAGGAAGAACTCAAACTATCCCTCTTTGCAGATGATATGATTCTTTATTTAGGGGACCCAAAGAACTCTACTAAGAGACTACTGGAACTCATCGAAGAATTTGACAAAGTAGCAGGATATAAAATCAATGCACAAAAATCAAGAGCCTTTGTATACACAGGCAATGCCACGGCAGAGGAAGAACTTCTAAAATCAATCCCATTCACAATAGCTACAAAAACAATCAAATACCTTGGAATAAACTTAACCGAGGACGTTAAAGATCTCTATGATGAAAACTACAAAACCTTAAAGAAAGAAATAGAAGAGGATACCAAAAGATGAAGAAATCTTCCATGCTCATGGATTGGAAGAATCAATATCATCAAAATGTCTATTCTCCCAAAAGCAATTTATACATTCAATGCAATACCAATCAAGATACCAAAGACATTCTTCTCAGATCTGGAAAAAATGATGCTGAAATTCATAGGAGACACAGAAGACCTCGAATAGCCAAAGCAATCTTGTACAACAAAAACAAAGCCGGAGGCATCACAATACCAGATTTCAGGACATACTACAGGGCAGTTGTTATCAAAGCAGCATGGTACTGGTACAGAAACAGATGGATAGACCAATGGAACAGAATAGAAACACCAGAAATCAATCCAAACATCTACAGCCAACTTATATTTGATCAAAGATCCAAAACTAATCCCTGGAATAAGGACAATCTATTCAATAAACGGTGCTGGGAAAATTGGATTTCCACATGCAGAAGCTTGGAGCAAGACCCCTACCTTTCACCTTACACAAAAATTCAATCATATTGGATTAAAGAATTAAATCTATGACCGAAACCATCAAATTATTAGAGAGCATTGGAGAAACCCTGCAAGATATAGGTACAGGCAAAGACTTCTTGGAAAAGACCCCAGAAGCACAGATGGTCAAAAGCAAAATTAACATTTGCATCAAATTGAGAAGTTTCTGTACTTCAAAAGGAACAGACAGGAAGTGAAGAGGCAACCGACAGAATGGGAAAAAATATTTCCAAACTATACTACAGATAAAGGGTGGATAACCAGAATCTACAAAGAAATCAAGAAAATCCACAACAACAAAACAAACAACCCACTTAAGAGATGGGCCAAGGACCTCAATAGACATTTTTCCAAAGAAGAAATCCAAATGGCCAACAGACACATGAAAAAATGTTCAAGATCACTAGCAATCAGAGAAATGCAAATCAAAACCACAATGAGGTCTCACCTCACCCCGGTGAGAATGGCTTACATTCAGAAATCTACCAACAACAGATGCTGGAGAGGATGTGGGGAAAAAGGGACACTAACCCACTGTTGGTGGGAATGCAAACTGGTTAAGCCACTATGGAAGTCTGTCTGGAGATTCCTCAGAAACCTGAACATAACCCTACCATACAACCCAGCCATCCCACTCCTTGGAATTTACCCAAAGGAAATTAATTTGGCTAATAAAAAAGCCATCTGCACATTAATGTTTATTGCAGCTCAATTCACAAGAGCTAAGACCTGGAACCAACCCAAATGCCCATGCACATTAGAATGGATGAAGAAATTATGGGACATGTACTCCATAGAATACTATACAGCAGTAAGAAACAATGAAACCCGGTCATTTGCAACAAGATGGAGGAATCTGGAAAACATCATGCTGAGTGAATTAAGCCAGTCCCAAAGAGAAAAATATCATTTGTTTTCCCTGATTGGTGACAACTGAGCACCAAAGGGGAAACCTGTTAAGTGAAATGGACACTATAAGAAACCATGACCTGATCAGCTCTTGTCCTGACTCTAGATGTACAATGTAATACTTTATCCTTTTTAGTATTTGTTGTTGTTGTTGTTCTGGTACTATTGGTTGAACTCAGTAATTAACACACAATTATTCTTAGGTGTTTAAATTCTAACTGAAAAGTGATCCCTGTTAAATTTAAGAGTGGAAAAAGAGAAGGAGGAGATGTACAATTTGGGACATGCTCAATCGGACTTGCCGCAAATGGTGGAGTTAGAAATATGCCAGGGGATTCCAATACAATCCCATCAAGGTGGCATGGACCAATGCCATCTCACTAGTCCAAGTGATCAATTTCAGTTCACAATTGATCACACTGATAGGTCTAAGAGTCAAAGTGATCACACAAACAAGACAAGTGTCTGCTAATACTAACTGGTAGAATCAAAAAGGGAGAGAAGGATCCAACATGGGAAGCGGGATACACAGCAGACTCATAGAATGGCAGATGTCCTAAACAACACTCTGGACTCAGAATCAGCCCTTAAGGCATTCTGATCTGGCTGAAGTGCCCATGAGAGTACTGTAGGCATGGAAAGCCAAGATACCTTGGAAAAGAAAAAAAAAAAAAAGAAGAAGACCTAAATGAAAGATCTCTGTGAGTGAGATCCCAGTGGAAAGAACGGGGCCATCAAAGAAGGAGGTACCTTTCTCCGAAGGGAGGAGAGAACTTCAACTTTGACTATGACCCTATCGGAATAAGATCAAAGTCGGTAAACTCAAAAGGCTTCCATAGCCCTGGCAACTCATGACTACAGCCTAGGGAGATTACTGACGCCATGAACAGGAGTGTCAAATTGTTAAGTCAGCAACAGGAGTCCCTGTGTACTTACATCTCATGTGGGATCTGTCCTTAATGTGTTGTCTAATGTGCAGTGATGCTATAACTAGTACTGAAACAGTATTTTTACACTTTGTGTTTCTGTGTGGGTACAAACTGATGAGATCTTTACTAATTATATACTGAACCGATCTTCTGTACATAAAGATAATTGGAAATGAAAAAAAAACCTGGTGTTAAATTGGAAATGGCATAGTAATTTAATTAATTTTTTTTAAAAATATGATGTAGGATCTATGTCTTTAATGTGCTGTACACTGTTATTTAATGCTATAACCAGTACTCCAACAGTAATTTTTTCACTTTGTGTTGCTATATGGGGGCAAACTGTTGAAATCTTTACCTAATATATACTAAACTGATCTTCTGTATATAAAGAGAATTGAAAATGAATCTTGATGTGAATGGAAGGGGAGAGGGAGCGGGAGAGGGGAGGGTTGCGGGTGGGAGGGAAGTTATGGGAGGGGGGAAGCCATTGTAATCCATAAGCTGTACTTTGGAAATTTATATTCATTAAATAAATGTTTAATAAATGGAAAAAAAAAAGAAAAATTTCTGGTCAAGTCCTTGGCCCATCTCTTAAGTGTGTTGTTTGTTTTGTAGTGGTGGAGTTTCTTGATCTCTTTGAAGATTCTGGTTATTAATCATTTATCAGTTGCATAAATTGCAAATATTTTTCTCATTCTGTCGGTTGCCTCTTCACTTTCCTGGCTGTTTCATTTGCTGTACAGAAACTTCTCAATTTGATGTATTCCCAATAGTTATTCAGGCTTTGGCTGCCTGTGCCTTTGGGGATTTTTCCAAGAAGTCTTTGCCTGTGCAAATATCATGCAGGGTTTCTCTGATATTCTCTAATAATTTTATGATATCAGGTCATAGATTTAGATCTTTAATCCATGCTGAGGGTATTTTTGTGTATGGTGTATGGTAGGGGTCTTGCTTCAGGCTTCTGCACGTGGAAATCCAGTTTTCCCAGCACAATTTATTGAATAGACTGTCCTTGCTCCAGGAATTGGGTTTAGTTCTTTGATCAAATATAAGTTGTTTGTAGATTTTTGGATTGATTTCTGGTGTTTCTATTCTGTTCCATTGGTCTTCCCATCTCTTTTTGTACCAGTATTAGACTATTTTGATTATAACTGCCCTGTAGTATGTCTTAAAATCTTGTATTGTGATGCCTCCCACTTTCATTTCCTTGTACAAGACTGCTTTACCTGTTAGAGGTCTGCTGTGTCTCCATATGAATTTCAGCTTCATTTTTTTCCAGTTTTGAAAATAATGCCTTTGGTATTTTGATTGGTATTGCATTAAATCTGAAAATTGCTTTTGGAAACATGAACATTTTGATGATATTGATTCTTCCAATTTATGAACATGGAAGATTTTCATTTTTTGTATCTTCTTAAATTTCTTTCTTTAAAGTTTTTTAATTTTCATCATAGAGATCTTTGATGTCCTTGGTTAAGTTTATTCCAAATATTTGATTTTATGTAGCTATTGTGAATGGGATTTATCTTAGAATTCTCAGCTGTGGCATTGTCTGTGTATACAGAGGCTATTGATTCTTTGTATTGACTTTATAACCTGCTACTTTACCAAACTATTCTAAAACTTCCAATAGCCTCTTGGTGGAGTCTTTGGGATCCCCTATATATAGAACAATGTCATCTCCAAATAGGGCTAGTTTGACTTCTTCCTTCTCAATTTGAATCCCCTTGATATCTGTTTCTTGCCTAATTGCTCTGGCTTAACCATCCGTTACTATATTGTATAGCAGTGGTAAGAGGGGGGCCTCCCTGTCTGTTACCAGATCGCAGTGGGAATGCATCCAACTTTTCCCCATTCATTATGATGCTGCCCGTGGGTTAGTCATGAATTGCCTTTATTGTGTTGAGGAATGTTTCTTCTATACCCAATTTATCAGAGCTTTCATCACGAAAGGGTGTTGTATTTTAGCAAGTGCTTTCTCTGCATCTATTGAGATATCTTATGGTTTTAGCTTAGCAGTTTCTTAATATGGGCACTGTATAATGATTAAGGGATCAATTCAATAGGAAGATGTAACTATTATAAACGTATATGTACCTAATTACAAGGCACCAGGCTATTTTAAAGATATGTTAAGTAAATTAAAGGGAGACTCAGACCCCAATACAATGGTATTGGGGATTTTAATACTCCACTTTCAGCAATGGACAGATCAACCAGACAGAAAATCAACAAGGAAACAGCAGATTTAATCAACACTATAGACCAAATGGATCTAACAGATATCTACACAACTTTTCATCCTACACTTGAAGAATACACATTTTTCTCATCAGTGTATAGAACTTTCTCTAGGATTGGCCACATACTTGGCCATAAAGCAAATCTAAACAAATTCAAAAGAATCAAAATCATACCATGCATCTTATCAGGTCACAATGGAATGAAGCTGGTAATTAGCAACTCAGGAATCCCTAGCGCATATGTAAACACATGGAGATTAAACATGTTCCTGAATGAACAGTGGGTCATAGAAGGAATCAAAAGAGAAATCAAAAACTTTCTGGATGTAAATGAGGATAACAACACAACATATCATGGGATACAGCAAAAGCAGTGTTATGAGGAAAGTTTATAGCAATAGGTGCCTACATCAAGAAATTGGAAAGGCAGCAAATAAATGAGCTATCAACACATCTTAAGGATCTATAAAAACTACAACAAACCAAACCCAAAAATAGTAGGAGAAATAATTAAAATAAGAGAAGAAATCAACTTAATACAATAAAAAAATTACAAAAAATCAGCAAAATGAAGAGCTGTTTTTTGAAAAAATATACAAAATTGACACACCATTGGTTCAACAAATTAAAAAAAGGAGAGAGAAAACCCAAGTCAATAAAATCAGAGATGAAAAATGGAATGTAACAATAGACACCACAGAAATAAAGAGTCATCAGAAATTACTACAAAGAGTTGTATGCCAGCAAACAGGGAAATCTATCAGAAATGGATAGATTCCTGGACACAAACAACCTACCTAAATTTAACCATGAAGACATGAAACCTAAACAGACCCATAACCAAGTCAGAAATTGATTCAGTAATAAAGGACCTCCCAAAAAAGAAAAGTCCAGGACTGGATGGCTTCACTACTGATTTCTACTAGACATTTAAAGAAGAACTCACTCAATTCTTCTCAAACTATTCAAAAAAATTGAAAGAGAGGTAATCCTCCCAAATTCTTTCTCTGAAGCCAGCATCATCTTAACCTGAAAATGATGCAGCAGAGAAAGAGAACTACAGACCAATTTTCCTGATGAACACAGGAGCAAAAATCCTCAATAAAATTCTGGCCAATAGAATTCAACAACACATCAGAAAGATCATCCACCCAGACCAAGTGGGTTCAACGTTTGCAGATCAATCAATGTGATATGCCACAAACAAACTGCAGGAGAAAAACCATATGATTATCTCAATTAATGCAGAGAAAGCATTTGATAAACTACAACACCCTTTCATGATGAAAACTCTTAGCAAATTTGGTATAGAAGGAATATTCCTCAACACAATCAAGGCAATTTATGAAAAACCAAAGGCCAGCATCATATTGAATGGGGAAAAAAAAGTTGAAATCATATCCACTGAGATCCAGTACCAGACAGGGATGCCCACTCCCACCTTTGCTATTCAAACTATCCCTCTTTGCCGATGATATGATTCTTTATTTAGAGGATCCGAAGAACTCTACTAAGAGATTTTTGGAAATCTCAAAGAGTTTGGCAAGTAGCAGGATATAAAATCAATGCACAAAAATATACACAGGCAATGCCACGGCTGAGAAAGAACTTCTAAGATCAATCCCATTCACAATAGCTACAAAAATAATCAAATACCTTGGAATAAACTTAACCAAGGATGTCAAAGATCTCTACGATGAGAATTACAAAACCTTAAAGAGAGAAATAGAAGAGGATACCAAAAAATGGAAAAGTCTTCCATGTTAATGGATTGGAAGAATCAATATCATCAAAATGTCCATACTTCCAAAAGCAATTTACAGATTCAATTGGATACCAATCAAAATGCCAAAGACATTCTTCTCAGATCTGGAAAAAATGATGCTGAAATTCATATAGAGGCACAGGAGACCTCGAATAACTAAAGCAATCTTATACAACAAAAAGAAACCTGGAAGCATAACCATACCAGATTTCAAGACATGCTACAGCGCAGTTATAATCAAAACAACATGGGACAGAAATAGATGGATAGACCAATGGAACAGAATAGAAACACCAGAAATCAATACAAACATCTACAAACAACTTATATTTGATCAAAGAACTAAACCCAATTCCTGGAGCAAGGACAGTCTATTTGACAAGTGGTGCTAGGAAAACTGGATTTCCACATATAGAATCATGAAGCAAGACCCATACATTACACCTTACACAAAAATCCCCTCAAAATGGATTAAAGATCTAAATCTATGACCTGATATCATCAAATTATTAGAAAACATCGGAGAACACTACAAGATAGAGGCACAGGCAAAGATATCTTGAAAAAGAACACAGAGGCACAGGCAGTCAAAGCCTGTATAACTACTGGGATTACATCAAATTGAGAAGTTTCTGTACTGAAAAAGAAACAGCCAGGAATGTGAAGAGGCAACTGACAGAATGGGAAAAATATTTGCAAATTATGACACTGATAAAGGTATTTTATTTTATTTTATTTTATCATTTTTTTGACAGGCAGAGTGGACAGTGAGAGAGAGAGAGACAGAAAGAAAGGTCTTCCTTTGCCATTGGTTCACCCTCCAATGGCCGCTGCGGCCAGCGTGCTGTGGCCGGTGCACTGCGCTGATCCGATGGCAGGAGCCAGGTGCTTATCCTGGTCTCTCATGGGGTGCAGGGCCCAAGCACCTGGGCCATCCTTCACTGCACTCCCTGGGCACAGCAGAGAGCTGGCCTGGAAGAGGGGCAACTGGGACAGAATCCGGTACCTTGACCAAGACTAGAACCTGGCGTGCCGGTGCCGCAAGGCAGAGGATTAGCCTACTGAGCCGTGGCGCCAGCCCCGATAAAGGTTTAATAACCAGAATCTACAAAGAGATCAAGAAACTCCACCACTACAAAACAAACAACCCACTTAAGAGATGGACCAAGGAGCTACATAGACATTTTTCAAGAGAGGAAATACAAAAGGCCAACAGACATATGAAAAAATGTTCAGGATGACTAGTCATCAGAGAAATGTAAATCAAAACCACAATGAGGTTTCACCTCACCCCAGTTAGAATGGCTTACACACAGAAATCAACAAACAACAAATGCTGGCAAGGATGTGTGGAAAAAGGCACACTAATCCACTGTTGCTGGGAATGCAAACTGGTTAAGCCACTATGGAAGTCAGTTTGGAGATTCCTCAGAAACTTGAATATAGCCCTACCACATGACCCAGCCATCGCACTCCTCAGAATTTACCCAAGGGAAATTAAATTGGCAAATAAAAGAGCTATCTACACGTCAATGTTTATTGCAGCTCAATTCACAATAGCTAAGACATGGAATCAATTTAAATGCCCATCAACAGAAGACTGGATAAAGAAATTATGGGATATGTACTCTATAGATACTACACAGCAATAAAAAAATGAAATTCGGTCATTTGCAACAAAATGGAGGAATCTGGAAACATCATGCTGAGTGAAATAAGCCAGTCTCAAAGGCACAAATATCATATGTTTTTCCTGATTTGTGACAAATAACTGAGCACCTAAAGGAAACCTGCTGAAGTGAAATGGACACTGTGAGAAACAATGACATGATAAGTCCTTGTCCTATCAAGGAACAACTTATATTTTATTCCTTTTAGTATATTTTTGTTCTACTAATACCACTGGTTGAACTCTTTAATTAACACACAATTATTCTTTGGAATTTGATTTAACTGAAAAGTGATCCCCATTAAATAGAAGAGTGGGAATAAGAGAAGAAGATGTACAGTTCAGAATATGCTCATTCGGATTTTCCCCAAACTATAGAGTTAGAAATGTGCCAGGGCCAGCGCCACAGCTCACTAGGCTAATCTTCTGCCTTACGGTGCTGGCAAACCGGGTTCTAGTCCCGGTCGGGGCACCGATCCTGTCCCGGTTGCCCCTCTTCCAGGCCAGCTCTCTGCTGTGGCCAGGGAGTGCAGTGGAGGATGGCCCAAGTGTTTGGGCCCTGCACCCCATGGGAGACCAGGAGAAGTACCTGGCTCCTGCCATCGGATCAGCGCAGTGCGCCGGCCGCAGTGCGCCTACCACGGTGGCCACTGGAGGGTGGATCAACGGCAAAAAGGAAGACCTTTCTCTCTGTCTCTCTCTCTCTCTCACTGTCCACTCTGCCTGTCAAAAAATAAAAATAAAAAAAATTTTAAAAAAAAGAAACGTGCCAGGGGATTCCAATTCAATCCCATCATGGTGGCATTTACCAATGCCAACTTACTAGTCAAAGTGATCAGTTTAAGTTCATATTAAGAGTCAAAGGGATCACATAAACAAGACTAGTGTCTTCTAATTATAGCTGATAAAATTAAAAAGGAGAGAATGATCCAACATGGGAAGAAGGATATGCAGCAGATTCACAGAATGGTACATGTCCTAAACAGCACTCTGGCCTCAGAATCAGCCATTAAGGCATTTGGATCTGGCTAAAAAGCCCATTAGAGTTTCTCAGTCCTGAAAAGCCAAGACACTGTGGCAAGTAAAATGACCTAAATGAAAGATTCTGTGAGTGAGATCCCGGTGGAAAGAATGGGCCATCAAAGAAGGAGGTACCTTTCTCTGAAGGGAGGAGAGAACTTCCACTTTGACAATGGCCTTTTCTAAATAAGATCGGTATTTGTGAATGTAAGAGGCTTCCTTAGCCTTGGCAGCTCATAACAAGAGCCTTGGGTGATTACTGACATCATAAGTAAGAGTGTCCATTGTTAAATCAACAATGGGAGTCACTGTGCAACTACTCCCCTTGTAGGATCTCTGCCCTTAATGTGTTGTACTATGCAAATTAATGGTAAAACTACTACTCAAACAGTACTCTATACTTTGTGTGTCTGTGTGAGTGCAGTCTGTTGAAACCTTTACTTAGTATATACTAAGTTGATCTTCTGTATATAAAGATAATTGAAAATGAATCTTGATGAAGAATAGGATGGGAGAGGGAGTGGGAGATAGGATGCTTGTGGGTGTGAGGGAGGTTATGGGGGAAAAATCTGCCTTAATCCAAAAGTTATACTTTTGAAATTTATATTTATTAAATAAAAGTTGAAAAAAAAGAAAAAAAAGATTGTGGTTGCATAATTATTATGAATTATTAATAACCATTTTAGTATGTTAATATTCATCATTAACCTATCATTAAATATTAATTATAACCCAGAGATCATTATTCAAGGGTAGGAAGAAAGCATATGAATGTTTTTAAAAAGATGCAAAAATACATCTTGGTATCTGTCTGTTGACCACAGTCTACAAGAAGAAAAATCAAAGTAAAAATATGCAGAGCAGCATGCAAGTTAGCATAAGAATAGGAAATAAACTATTTGAAGGCTGAATTGACAGGGAAAGTGCAACAAAGCTTAAGAAGAAAGGAAATTTATAGATAAGATACAAAGACTTAAGGACAGTATTAAGGAATCTAGAGATCTTTGGTTAACAAAATGAAGTGGGTATCGCTTCTTGGCCTTTTGGCTAAGATAAAGTGTAGTCAAAATGAAATGGACACAAAACCATGTAGAGAAACAGTCAAAAGAGAGAAAAAATTGTTAGAATCAGCAGGCAAACTTAACTGCCTATGTATTTAAGAGAAAAACAATCATCCTGGTGGCTTCAAAGACACCTGGAAGAATTCTATTCTTTTAACCAGTGGTGGAAACATCATTGCTCTTATCATTCTTCTTCATATCATACAAAAGTTTTTATCCACAAAATAAAGTATACACACACACACACACACATACACATACTTAAAACAAAAGTTTAATGTGAACACCATGTATACATGAAAGAAATCCTTGGAACATGAGAAAACTCCAAAATATACTTATAGCTAAAATTAAAAAAATAGAAAGAAAATCAAAGCAAAATCAAGATCACTTTTGGGGCTGACTTTGTGGCATAGGGCATAATGCTGCCACCTGTGTCACAAGTGTCCTATAAGGGTGCTGATTGATGTCCAGGCTATCCCACTTCTGATCCAGCTCCCTGCTAATGTGCCTGGGAAAGTGGCAGAAGATGGCCCAAGTGCTTGGGACCCTTGCCACCCACATGAGAGACCCAGAAGAAACTCCTGGCTCCTGGCCTCTGCTTGTGCCAGCCCCAGCCATTGTTCCCTTGCTCTCTCTGTCTCTGTCTCTTTCTCCATCTCTTTGTCTCTGTCTCTCTCTGACTTTCAAATAAATGAATAAATATTTTTAAAAGGGGTCATTTTGATGTTAATAAAGAATGACACTGATAGACTTTAGATATTTAAATAATATTCAAATGCTAAAGGTTAGCACACTATGAAATGGAGGAAAATTACCAAAGACAGCAAAAATTCAAATAATAAAGTTAGAGATGAAAAAGGAGTTATTACAAGTGATGCCACTGAAATACAAATGATCATAAGAAAGCTTATGAGCCAAATTGTAAAACCTCTAAGGAATGAATTAAATCATGGATACATATAGCATACCAACATTAAAGCAAGAATACACAGAAAATCTAATCAGATCCAAAAACAAACAATAAAACTAAAGCAGTAATTAAAGTACACAGAAGAGAAAAACAAACCTAAATAAATATGGAGACATAAAAGGCCCAGAATAGGCAAAGTGATCATGAGCAAGAAACTGATATTTGAAAAATGTGCCCAGAGCATACACTGGAGAAAGGACAGTCTCTTCAATAAATGGTGTTGGTAATTCTTGACATGTATTTGTAAATGAATAAAATTAGATGCTTAATTCTCACTGCATAGAAAAATCAACTCAAAATGAAGCAAAGATTTGAATTTAAGACCAGAGACTATGAAATGGCTAGAAGAAAATTTAGGGGTAACACTTTGAATCGTTGGTGTAGGTGAAGATTTCTTGGCTTAAAAAACCCAGAGGCAAAACAACAAAAGCTAAGCTAGACATATGGGAGAATATCAAACTCATAACCTTCTTCACAGCAAAGAACACAATGAGTAGAGTGAAGAGAGTTCCAGTAGAATGTGAGAAAATATTTGCAAGTATGTTATTCAACAAAGGGTTAATATACAGAGTCTCTCAGGAACTCAAAACTTGACAACAGAAACACAACCGGTCAAGTTAAGAAATGGGAAAAGGACCTGAATAGACAGTTACCAAGAGAAGAAACACCAATGACTAACAAATAAATGAAAACACACTCAGTAACCATCAGGGAAATGTCAATCAAATCCATAATAATAAATTACCTTACCCCTGTCAGAATGGCCATTATACAAAAGACAGCAAGCAACACATTCTGGCAAGGGTGTGGTATGGAGATGATGCAACTCTTCTACACTCTTGGTAGGATTGCAAATGAGTGCAAACACTGAGAAAAATCATATGGAGATTCCTTTAAAAACTAGAAATATACTTGTAATGTGACCCAGAAATGCCACTACTGGGTATATACTCAAAATATATAAATTCATTGAATCAAAGTTATCTGCTTCACTGAATTTATACCAGCACTGTTCACAATACCAAAATATGGTTTCACCCAAAGTGTCCAGCACCAGATGAAGGGATAAAGAAAATGTGTTATATATACAGTGAAACATTCAAGTATAAGAATTATTTGTAGCAAAAATGCATTGAACTGGAGTATTGAAATAAGGCCAGACACAACAATACAAGTACTGTATATTCTCCCTATGAGGGAATTAAAATTTAAAAAAAAAGAGAAATGCTTGTGTAATCATTTTGCTGCAAGTACAGTGTTTTGTCAAATTTTGTTTTAAATGTTTGTCAACTAAATTAATTGGAATTATATATTGCTGTGGATTTAATGATTTTATGACTATTTAACATTTATGTTATATAAGTTAAACATCTTACCTTTGATTATTGTTACTACCCTTGCCTATTTTCCTGCTAGACTCTTATCTTTTTACTTTTTTATTTGTTAAATATTTCATTTAGTGGATCCATGGAGTCTTTGATTGTAGCATAAATTTAAAATATGCTATCTCAAAATTTTAAATAAATAATTTTAAAGGAAAATATATTATTTTTTTCAATATTAATTAAGTAAAATGGTAAAAATTTATGAAAAAGTTCATCAGGTAGATCAATATAACTGTATTGAAGTAAAAAGGAAAGAACATGTAATCAATAAATACTATATTCCTTCCCAAAGAAAATACCTGCACAATAAATAATTAAATATTTCTAAAACATAGACAGGAGTGGGAAGCTCAATCCAAGTCTCCATATGGTTGGCAAAGACCGAACTATTTGAATCATGACCTGCTGTCTCCTGGGATTTGTAAATCAGTAGAAAAAAAGAGTAATAAGGGGAGCTTGGACTTGAAATCAGACACTCCAATGTTGTATGTCAAATGGATGCAGGTCAAATGATCACCCCAAATTTTAAGTGACTGATTTTAAATTTTAATGTAATGTGGGCAGCTGGAGATCCAGAAATCATTCTCCAGACAGATCTGTCCACACTTCACTGTGGAGCCCCTGGAGCAAAGCAGGGCTATGGCACAGAGACAGGACATGTCAACATTTCCACTGGTCAGTGATGATTTCCAGCAGGTGGTGAAAGGAGGCAATGGGAACAGACAGGAAGGATATCTCAGTACCCACTCATCAGGGTTTGCCATCTACAACACCAGATGTTACTGTAAAAAAACAAAAAACATGCCAGAATTTCATCATCAATCCTGAAGACAAGGAGAGCCTGTGAAGGTTGGGCTTGCAGTTTGGAGTTTCTGGGCAGACAGGCAGCGGTGTTTCATACAACAGCCCTTTACCAATTGATGCCAGCAATTTCAGACAAACATCTGCACACCTGCTAGTAGGATGGGAGCATGGCCATGGAGGACATTCACCACATGTGTCTGAAGGCCCAGGCTGGGCTTCAGAATAGACCCAGACATTCCGAGTACCCCCACCCCGGGCTGCTTCAGATCTGGAAACTCAATCAAGACAGGCCAGAGACAGTGCTATCACTCTGCCCTAAGGGACAGGTCTGCACCAGATTCAGGCATGGAGATAGCCTTGGACACAGCCTCTCACCCTAGGTCATGGAGACAGACCATGACCTAGGGTGAGAAAGGAGGGGTGTGCTCACTTCCATGGCTACACCCATCTCCACACAGGCTTTGTCCTTCAAAATGCTGATTAGATGAGAATCACTTCTCCAGTGCTTTGAGGATGAGTGTCCAATGAGTTAAGGCCTAGTTGGCACGTTCCAGTCCCTTTCATTTCTCTTGGGCTGGATGGGCCCTGAGGCCCATGCGTGGTTTTCTAGTGGGTTCTGGCTCTTTTGCACAAGCAGCACTTCCTGTTCTTTTCTTTCAATTTTTTTTAAAGCTTTTATTTAATGAATACAAATTTCATAGGTACAACTTTAGAAATATAGTGATTCTTCCCCCCATAACCACCCTCCCATACCCACTCACGTCGCACCTCCTACTCCCTCTCCATCCCATTCTTCATTAAGATTCATTTTTTCTTTTTTTTGCAGGCAGAGTAGACAGTGAGAGAGAGAGAGAGAGAAAGGTCTTCCTTTTTTTCCTTTTGTTCACCCCCCAATGGCCGCTGTGGCCAGCGCGCTGTGGCTGGTGCACTGTGCTGATCTGAAGCCAGGAGCAGGTGCTTCTCCTCGTCTCCCATGCGGGTGCAGGGCCCAAGCATTTGGGCCATTGTCCACTGCACCTGGGCCAGAGCAGTGAGCTAGACTTGAAGAGGAGCAACCAGGACAGAATCCGGCGCCCCGACCAGGACTAGAATCTGATGTGCTGGTGCCGCAGGCAGAGGATTAGCCTATTGAGCAGTTGCACCAGCCAAGATTCATTTTTAATTAACTTTATATACAGAAGATCAACTCTATACTAAGTAAAGATTTCAGCAGTTTGCACCCCACCCTCCACAGCATATGAAGTACTGTTTGAGAACAAGATTTGTAGTTAATTGTCATAGTACAACTCATTAAGGACAGAGGTCCAACATGGGGAGTAAGTGCACAGTGATTTCTGTGGTTCATTTAACAACTGACACTCTTATCTATGATGTCAGTGATCACCCAAGGCTCTTGTCATGAGCTGCTTAGGCTATGGAAGCCTTTTGAGTACACAAACTCCGTCATCATTTATACAGAGCCTTAAGCAAAGTTGAAGTTCTCTCCTCTCTTCAGAGAAAACTACCTCCTTTGATGGCCCCTTCTTCCCACTGGGGTCTCACTCACAGAGATCCTTCATGTAGGATATTTTTTGCCCCAGTGTACCTGGTACAGTGTGCCTGGTACTTCTTTCTGAGTTTCACAAACACCTGGGAAGTTGTGATAGCTATCAGAGTGTACAGTGAGGCTAGAGTCCTACAGAAATGAAACCACACAGCTTGTCAGGCCTGGATCCACATGGAACTTGTGACACCCTGTTGACGAGACTGAAGAGTGTGGGTTGGGAATCCCAAGTGACCCAAGTTGCCCCTAAAAGTGACCCCATTAAAAGTCATAGCCCTTTGTCATAGACTTCTTTTACATTGCTGCCAGGGGCACTGCTGTGGAGCAGGCATCAGCAACCAAGAACTCTGCAGAGGTGGCTGTGGACCACATGGCTCCCACAGGTGATGCAGGCAGCTGTGGGGTCTGTATTCAAATTCCCCAAAAGTAACAACCAAATCATCCAGAAGCCAGGGAGGACTGGGTGTTCAAAGAACCATCTCAAAGTCAGAAAGGGCAACTTGCTCCTGGAGTGAGGGGAGGCACCATGCCCACCATGGGCCTGACAGGTCCAGACATACAATGTGCTTGTGTGGAAGAAAGTAGAGAGGAAGGGGAGGGGGAGCACTGGAGAGGGTAAGAGAGGAGGGGCCCCCAGGAGAAAGCCCTGATGGGAGGAGCAGATTCTGGGCATGGAGGTTGGCCCTCTAGGGCAGGTGAGCTATGAGGTGGACTGCCCCATGGTCCTAGGTGAACAGATCCCCTGCCAGAGTCCCTGGGTCCTGGGCCTGCCTCCAGTAAGCTGTGGCCAGTGCCTCTCCTGACCCCAAAAACCCCACACCCTCTTTCATTGCTCTTCCCGCCATCCAGCCAACTCAGTGCCATCTGTGGGTCTCTTTTTGCCTAGTGGCTCCAGACAGGTGGCTGTCATGGTGACCAGACTGCTCCCTCCTTGGTGGAGGAGAGAAGACAAAAGGACAGCAGAGCAGGCCAGGGGCTCTTGCAGGGCAGAGCTGCAGATTCAGATCAGTGGGCTCTCCAAAAAGCGAGAGATGATTCTGGACTATTTCCTGGAAGAAGTGGCCAGAATTGAGATAGGAGGGGCAGGCTGACTGAATACATGGAGAAAGGGAGAGGCCTCTGTGCAGGATGCATAGTGGAGGAGGGACAGCAAGGGGAGCCATCATGTGAGGGGCAGGAAAATGAGGACAGTGGGAGGAAGGGACAGGTCCTATCATGATTTCTTAGGCAAAGCCTTGGCTTGCTGTGTGACATCAATCCTAGCCTAGAGCTCCTAGAGCTCTGAAAAAGATAGAGAGACATATAAGGCACCTTGACAAGACAGACAGACAGGCAGGGCCTCCAGGTAAGACAGAGACACAGACAGGGCCTCTGGCAATGGACAGACAGGGTCTCTGTGTAAGAATGAGACAAGACATTGGGCAAAAGGCAGAGCAGGGCCTTTGCAAAAGACAAGCAAGGCCTCTGAGCCAGATGGACATGGAGACAGGAGTTCTGGGCAAGAAAGACAGGACAGCTGGGTGAGAAAGATACACAGAGAGGAATTCTGGGAAAGACAAAGGCACAGACAGAGCCTCTGGGCAATATAGACAGGGTCTCCTAACAACACACATAGGGCCTCCGGGCATGACAGAAACACAGATAAGGTCTCTGGGCAACACAGACAGACATGGTATATGATGAAGACTGACATATAGACCAGTGGCTCTCTGGGCAAGTGGAAAATGGGGCCACTGAAACACACTCAGGGCCTCTGAGCAAGACAAAGATAAGGTCTCTGGGCTAGTTGGAGAGACAGATAGGGTCTGTTGGAGAGGCACAAAGACAGACAGGCACTCTGCACAAGAGAGACAGACAGAACCACTAGACAGGAAAGACAGAGTCTCTGTGCTTGACAATACACAGGCAAACAGGGTTCCTGGGAAAAGATGCAGATCCTCTGGGCAAGACAGACAGGAAGGACCACTGTACAAGACATGCACACATACAAAACAAGGCTTCTGCCCCAGACCAGCACACAGATACAGGGGCTGTGTGCAAGAACACAGACAGGGACTATGGGCAGGAGAGACAGACAGACAAAACAAGATCTCTGGGCAAGACAGAAACACAGGCAGACAGCGCCTCTGGGTAAGACAAACACACAGGGCCTCTGGACATGAAAGATGGAAAGACAGGGCCTCTGTGCACTACAGATGCACAGACAGAACATCTGGGCATGACATACAGAGTGTTTGTCTATAAAGATGGACACACATACACAACAAGGCCTCTGTGCAAGATGGACACATAGACACAGGGTTTCTGGCAAGACAGAGATTCATGTCCTCTGGGCCTCTGATCGAGACAGATCGACAGATGGACAGACAGACAGAAGACAGAGCTTTTCAACACAAGGGACACAGAGAGGGCTTTTGAGCAAGACAGACAGACAAACAAGCCCTCTATACAAGACAGACACAGATAAGAACAAGGCTTCCATACAAGATGGGCACACAGATACAGGGGTTTTGAACAAGACAGACGGACAGACACTCTTGGAAGGACAGACAGAACAAGGCCTATGAGCAAGACAAATATGCTGGAAGACAGGACCTCTGGGCATTACCGACAGGGCCTCTGGACAGGACGGAGAGCCAGCCAGCCAGCCAGGGCCTCTGGGGAAGACAGACAGAGATGGCTTTGGATTAAGACAGGCAGACCAGTCATCCTCTAGACCAAATGGACAGCAGACAGAACCATTGAAAGACAGACACTCATGGCCTCTGGGCAAGATAGAAAAACAGGGTCTCAGGGCAAGACAGAGAGACAGACAGGGCCTCTGGGCACGAAAGACAAATAAGGCCTCTATACAAGACAGATACATATATAGGACAAGGCTTCTGTGTAAGATGGGCACAGATACAGGGGCTTTGGGCAACACACACAGACAGGGGCTTAGGTTGGGACAGACAGAAGAAGGCCTGTAGGCAGGATGGACACACAGGAAGACAGAGCATCAAAGCAAGAAAGTCAGGGTCCCTGGGCATGACATATTTACAGACAATGCTTTTGGACAAGACAGAAACAGGGCCTCAGGGCAAGTCGGGGAGAAAGAAAGGGTCTTTGGCAAGACAGACATTCAGGTCCTCTGGGCAAGGGGGACAGACAGACAGAGACTCTGGGTAAAACAGACAGGCAGACAGACGCTGGCAAGACCGTCTGGTCCTCTAGGGGATAGGGGCACACACAGAGACAGGGCCTGTGGGTGTGACAGACAAGGCTTTTGGACAAAACAGACAAACAGATCCTGGGCATGACAAATACAGAGACAGGGCCTCTGGGCAAGGTAGACAGGGACTCTGAGAAACAGAGAGCCCTGGATAAGATGGACAGGTGGACAGGGCCACTGAAAGACAAACAGATGCTCACAGCCTCTGCAAGACATACAGAAAGACAGGGTCTCTGCACAATGTGGAGAGACAGACAAGGCCTCTGGATAAGACAAGCAGAACATCAGGGTCTCTAGGCAAGAGAGACAGGGCCTTTGGCAAGACACACAGACTGGGTCTCTGGGAAAGACAGATGTATAGACAAGTCCTCTGGGCAAGACAGACAGATCTTCTGATCAACAGGGACACACAGACTGACAGGGACTTTGGCTAAGATAAACAGACAGGGCCTCTGGGCAAGACAGACAGATATACAGGGACTCTGCCCAAGACAGAACCTTTGGAAAAGAAAGACAGCAAGACAGGTCTTCTGCGAATGACAGATAGATAGAACCTCTGGTAAAGGTGGACAGACAGGGCTTCTGGGATAGACAGACAGAAAGTCAGGATCTCTGGACAAGACAGAGAGCAGACAGGCCCTTGACTAAGACACACAGACAGGGCTTCTGGGAAAGACAGACAGACTGCGCCTCTGGGCAAGAGTGACAGACAGATGGGCCCATGGGCATGAAAGACAGACAGGGCCTCTGGGGAAGACAGATGGACAGATAGGGACTCTACACAAGACAGAGCCTCTAGGGAGAGACAGGGCAACTGGGATGACAGATACACTGACAGAGCCACTTGGAAAGATAAACAGAGCCAGAGGGCAAGATGGACAGACAGACAGGGCCATGGAAAGACTGACCAATAGGGGTTATAGGCAAGACATGATGACAGGTTGCTCCTCTATACAAGATGGACACACAACAGATCAAGGCTTCTGTGCCAGATGGACACAGAGAAATAGGGGCTTCTGGCCAGCAGATTTACTAGAGCTCTGGGTAAGACACACAGGGAAAAGCCTTTGGGCAAGATGAACACAGAAGCAGATGTGGCCTCTGGGCAAGATAGACAGATAGACAGGGTCTTGGGCACAATGGAGTGATAGAAAAAATGTCCTCTGGCTATGACACAGAGACAGACAGTGCCTCTGGGAAAGACAGACACACAGACAGACAGGGACTCTGGGCAAAACCAATGAGACTCTGGTCAATAAGACAGCCAAAGACTCTAGGCAGGACTTGCAGACAATAAGACAGGTACAGCCTATGGGCATGACAGATACACAGACTGGCCTCTGGGAAGCACAGACAGGCAGGGAAAGACTACGGATAGTTTGGACAGACAGTCTCTGGGCAAGACAGAGCGACAGACAGGGACTCTTCACAAGACAGACAGAACCTCTGGAAAGGAGAGACTGACAGGCAGGATCTCTGGGAATCACATACACAGACAGACTGGAACTGTGGGCAAGAAGGACAGACACAGCGTCTGTGCAAGATGGGCAGACAGAGCCACTGAAACACAATCAAGGCATCTAGGGAAGACAGACCTACAGAAAGATACTGTGCACAAGACAGACAGAAAGACAGATAGGTACTCTGGGCAGGACAGATAAAGAGACTGGATCTCTGGGCAACACAGACAAGCAGGACATCAGATTAAAACAGGCAAGTGGCCAGCGCCGTGGCTCAAAAGGCTAATCCTCCACCTGTGGCGCCGGCACACTGGGTTCTAGTCCCGGTTGGGGCACCAGATTCTGTCCCGGTTGCCCCTCTTCCAGTCCAGCTCTCTGCTGTGGCCCGAGAGTGCAGTGGAGGATGGCCCAAGTGCTTGGGCCCTGCACCCACATGGGAGACCAGGAGAAGCACCTCGCTCCTGGCTTTGGATCAGCGCAGTGTGCTGGCCGCAGTGCGCCGGCCACAGCGGTCATTGGGGGGTGAAGCAATGGAAAAAGGAACACCTTTCTCTCTTTCTCTCTCTCTCTAACTCTGCATGTCAATAAATAAATAAATAAAACAGGCAAGTGGTCCTCTGGTCAATTTGGACAGGCAGAGAGGCAGGGTCACTGAAAGACACTCAGGACCTCTAGGTAGGACAGACAGACATACAGGGCATCTGGGCATTGCAGATACTCAGACAGACAGGGCCTCCAGGCTAGACTGACAGAGAGGCAGCCAGAGCCTCTGGGAAGTCAGACAGAGCCTTTAAGAAAGATGGACAGAAGGGCTGGTGTTGTGGTGCAGCGGGTTAAAGCCCTGGCCTGAATCACTAGCATCCCATATGGGTGCCGGTTCAAGACCCGGCTGCTCCACTTCCCATCCAGCTCTCTGCTATGGCCTGGGAGAGCAGTAGAAGATATCCCAAGTTCTTGGGACCCTGAACAGGGGAGACCCAGAAGAAGCTCCTGGCTCCTGGCTCCTGGCTTCAGATCCGCATATTTCTGGCTGTTGTGGCCAATTGGGGAGTGAACCATCAGATGGAAGACCTCTCTCTCTGCCTCTCCTTTCTCTGTGTAACACTGGCTTTCAAGAAAAATAAATAAATCTTAAAAAAAAGAAAGATGGACTGAAAGACAGGTGCTCTAAGCAAGACACACACAGCTTCTGGCAAGACAAACACAGACAAGGTCTCTGGGCAAGGGAGGCACACAGACAGCCACAGCCTCTGGGTTAAACAGACAGGTGGATCAAGGGGGCCTCTGGGCAAGACAGAGACAGCATCTCTGTGCAAGTCAGAAGGAGCTCTAGAAAGGAGAGGAAAGCAGGGCCTCTTGGCTTGACAAATACACAGACAGTGTCTCTGAGCTAGACAGACAGACAGCCCCGGGGAAGACAGACAGGGCCCTTATGCAAGATGAACAGGAAGACAGGCAGGTTCTCTGGGAAATACACAGGGATTCTGAATAAGACAAACACACAACTAGGGCCCCTGGGCAAGACAGATACACAGACAGACTGAGTCTCTGGACAAGACAGACAGGGTCTCAGAGGAAGAGAAACTGAGAGTCAGGGCTTCTGGGTGAGACAGACACACAGACTGAGACTCTAGGGAAACAGGCAGACAGGGACTCAGTGGAAGAAGGCCTCTGAGCAAGGCAGAAACACAGGGCCTATGAACTAGATAGACAGACTCTCTGGGAAAGACAGGAAGATAGGTCTATGAGAAAGGTGGACCAACAGAATGTCTGTGCATGCCTGACAGATGGGTAGACAGGGCCTCCAGACAAGACAGACCGACAAGGCCTCTGGGAAGACAGGACCTTTAGAAGAGATGGACAGAAAGACACGTACTCTGGGCAAGACACACAAGGATTCTGAACAACACATATGGGGCCTGAGATAGACACACGGATGGATCCTCTGGATAAGACACACAGACAGACAAGGTCTCTGGGTTTCTGGGCAAGACAGATTCGGGTTCTGAGAAAGAGAGACAGGTGGAGTCTCGGGGCAAGAGAGACAGGCTGGACCTTTGAGAAGTACAAACAGGGCGTCCATACAAGATGGACACACTGATAAAGGTTCTCTGTGCAAGACAAACAGTGCATCTGGGCAAGACAGACAACAAGGGCAGCTGGACAAGTGCACAGACAGGGCTGCTGTCTAAGACAGAAGACAGGGCCTTTGAGACATAGACATACAAGGACTCTGTGCAAGACAGGCAGAGCTCTGGACTGAGAGACCTGAGCCTGGATTAAGGCACAGTTATTTTAGACTAGGCCTCCATCTTGTAACTCGGGCCTCACCAGGCCCTGAACCCTAAGCCAAAAGCTCCTAAGAAAGAAAATAAAACTGCCCTTACGATAAACTCTCCTAGCAACAGCCAATTAACAGACAGCAGGGAAATATGAAAAGTTCCAGGTGTCTTTTCAGACAGTTAAGGTGATTGATGACATCCTGAAACCCTGCAGTTTGGCACATACACCCTAGCAGCTCAGACTCTAAACTTTAGCCAATCATAAAATGACAAATATAAATTTAAAATATGAGCCTATCAGATGTTGTACACTCGAACTTGTTTGTTCAACTGTATAAAAACCCTAACAACCTTACTGTAGGTGCCACCTATTCAGCCCAGCTGTACCTGGTGCAGATGTCAGTCCCAACTTGAGTTTGAAATAAAACTCTTGCACTTGCATCAGCCTCGCCTCCTGGTGGTCTTAATTAGTGGGAATCAGATGCTTTGGGTACAACAAGACAGGAGAGACAGGCAGACAGGGCCCCTAGGCATGACAGATACACAGACAGGGCCTCTGGGCAAGGCAGAGTGAAGCACACACAGGTCTTCTGAGCAAGGCAAATAGCACATTTGGGAAAGATAGAGTGACACAAGGCCTCAGGGCTAGATGAACAGACAGACATAAAGGGCCTATAGAAATGTCAGACAGGAACTCTGGACAAGACAGACAAATAGACAAACAGGGCTTCTGGGCAAGAGAGACGGACAGGGATTCTGGGAAGCAGACCGATGGACAGGGCTATAGAAAGGTGGACAGAGGTACAGGGCCTCCTTGCAGATGGGTGGACAGGGCCACTGGACAAGACAGATGACTAGACATGGCCTGTCTGAGCTAGCTAGACAGAAGGGGTCTCTGGGTAAGACCGAGATACATACAGACAGGGACTCTGTGCAAGACAGATGGCGCTCTGGACAGGAGAGACAGACCGGGCCTCTGGGCAAGGCAGAAAGACATGACCTCTGAGCAAGACAGAAAGGCATACAGGACCTGTGGGAATGACAGACAGTAAATGTGGACAAGACAAATACACAAAAACAGCCTCTGGGCAAAAGAGACAGACGCACAGACTTGTCCTTTGGGAAAGACAGATGGACAGGCATTTGGAAATGGCAGACAGAGAGACAGCCTCTGTGCCTGATTGACAGATGGGTGGACAGGGCCTTGGGGAACATAGACAGGGCCTTTAGGCAGGACAGAGAGGTTCTCTGGGAAAGACACTCAGGGAACAGTGTTCCAGGCACAAGGGATGGAGATTCATGCAGCTGAAACATACTGTGTGCACAAGGAAGACAGACTTTGAGAGCTGGCATGGGCTACAGAGAGAGGATTTAAAAATGAGAGCACTCAAGGGCACCCATGGATCACAGTTGTATGCGATGTTGGTAACTGAGATGCCACCGTGGTTTCAGGCACAGGAATGGAGGCAGGAAGACTGGGGTGACTGCAGGGATGTGAAGGTGGAGATTCTGGGAGCCAGAGCGGATCTGCAAGTATAAGATTTGGAAAAGACAGGAGGGAAAACAGGAGATACCAGAAGCATCAATACTTAGAGGAATTTAGAGCCATTAGTGAACACATTAGAAGAGAAGATTGACAACTATCTCAGATCCCTTCTCAAGAATTACAAAGGAAATAAAACCTAGAACACTATCAAATAAAGGTAAGAAAATGGGTAGCAGCAGATACCAATGAAATGCCTGTAACAACACACTACAGAAACAATCATAAAGGAGTCTAAAAATAGTAGCAACATTAATAAAACATCAAGGAGAGTGATTAAGGAAACGGAAGGGAAAACTGATAAAGGACCATTTTGAATCAAAACAATCATTTTTAAGAGTTTATTATAGACTGTAACAAAATGCCAAGAGGATCTTATTTAATAAGAATAAACATTTCAATACAGAGACAAAATCCACTGAATTAGAAAGCCATTTTACTGAAACACAAATATAATATTAAAATAGGAACTCTACTATGTAAAGTAAAAAAGTTCAATCAATTCTTGAAAAATCCAACCAAGCAATCGATAAACACAGAGTTCCATGTGCAAAATTTCAGGGGTAGATTTATGGTGCATTCTAAATATTTAAGAAATAAAAAAAACCATAAATTTCCCATACTCACTAACAGTGCAAATAAACTGGGGAAATAAATTGGAGAACAATTTAAAATTTCTTTTTTTTTATTTTTATTTTTGACAGGCAGAGTGGACAGTGAGAGAGAGAGACAGAGAGAAAGGTCTTCCTTTTCCGTTGGTTCACCCTCCAATGGCCGCCGCAGTAGGCACGCTGCGGCCGGCGCACCGCGCTGATCCGATGGCAGGAGCCAGGTGCTTCTCCTGGTCTCCCATGGGGTGCAGGGCCCAAGCACTTGGGCCATCCTCCACTGCACTCCCTGGCCACAGCAGAGAGCTGGCCTGGAAGAGGGGCAACCGGGACAGAATCCGGTGCCCCGACCGGGACTAGAACCTGGTGTGCTGGCGCCGCAAGGCGGAGGATTAGCCTACTGAGCCGTGGCGCCGGCTAAAATTTCTTTTGTGAAGCCAGATTATGTCAGCTTTGCATCTGAACCAGGACATGAAATTAAAGATCATCTTTTTCATAAACAAAATTAAAATGTAAGCAAAATATTATCATGGGAATCAAACTATATGGAAACATAATGTATCAATAACAAGTGAGATTAAATAAAATGAAAGAATGGAAACCTTTCCCAAAGAAACCATTTAAATCAATCATGTAGGTGAAGAAAATCCATGTGATTACTTAGATTAAATGTTTAACAGTATTTAATAAATTCCAGCATCTAGCTATAAAAAAAAAAAAAAACAGAATAGTAAAAAAAAAAAAAAGGAATATTCTTATCTGGTCAAGATAGTCCAAAATGAACCTACAGCAAAGAGCACAAGCAATACAGAACCACTGAAAGCTTTTTCCCTGGGAGTGGGCTCAGCCAACATTGCCTCTTCTCACTGTCTGTATCCAGCATGGCACTGGAGGTGTGGTCATGGAAACAAACTGGAAGCACAGGTTCAAGGATCTACTTTTAAACCACAATATACATAAGTCACACTATGTATGCACAGATAGCTCAACGTAATCCAGGCCCAAATACAACATTTACAGAATTACTGGGTCCAAGATTCGAATTACTAGATAAATAAAATTCAGAGTTACTATGTACCACCAAAAAATCCCACCAAAATCCAGAAAATGTTATTAAACAACAAAAGGCAGACTGGGAAGCAAATTATAACAGAAAACATGAGCCAGCAGAGGACAATCTATGCAGTACCTGTAAACACACATCAATTAAAGGAGTATTTAAAAGCGTACAAACCGTGTAACAGAAAAGTGCGTTGAGGACAGGAAGAAAACAATCAGCAGATGGAGTCCAGAGGCAGAGCCGTGGATGTAACTCCCCTGCAGCGGGCCAGGCGAGCTTGGAACCACAGCGTGCTCCCAGGCGCTGGACAGGCGAGGCAGGAGGGCCTCCAGGAGTGGGGCCCACAGGGAGGCGCTGGGCTTCAGACCGGAACTCACACCTCCATCCCCACGGGCCCCACTGGGGCAGAGGATTCTGATTGGTTGCGTCTTCTGTGACGTCATGCTGACTCAGCGGCTGTGCCAACTGTGCCCTCAGCAGGCGCCCTCCTAGCAACCCCAGGAAATCTCGCGGGATTACAGATGTGGCCAGCTGACCGGCGGAGACAGGCGGTGAGCGGCTCAGATCTGCTTTCTGCGGTCTGTCTTCACTTCAGGACCTGGCAAGGAGGAGGTCGGGTCACGTTGGGAGCTGGGGACGGTGAGTGGGGCTGGGCGTCAGTGGGGACACGTGTGTCCCTGGCGGGAATCCGCTGAACAGGACCGCGGTCAGCCCAGGCCTCCCCGGGGTCAGCTCTAGAATTCCAGACCCGAGCGCCCTGCGGGGACGGCTCCTCCCTGGACCCTCCCCAGTCCAGTGTAGGGGCTGGGCCAGCACCCAGGACCCCGGTCATCCCGACCCGTCCGTCCCCGCAAGCAGCGACTCCAGCGTAGTCCCGGGCCCTCTCTGGGAGCCCCGTGCCTGCAGCCCGGGTCTCCCCCACTGTGCGGTGAGTCTGAGAGCAATGAGAACCAGGCCTGCACCTGCGGGGTTCCTGCCCGGAGAAGCTGTGGTCCCTGCGCCCCCACCATCTCCTGAGCTGAGTCCCCGGAGTTCTCTGTCTGGGGTCCTTGTAGCACAGCTCTTCCTACGGACTGAGTCCGTCTCCTGTGCCTGATAACACGGTACCGCAGACTGGGTAAACTGGAAAGAAAGCAGTTTTATTTTAGCTCCAAGTGGAGAGGCAGTGAGTTCTGGCTGGCTAAGCCCTGAGGCTGTGCAGCACCGCACAGGGCCTCAGGAGGAGCATGCAGGAGACCCCAAGCCCTGGAGAGACCACATGCACGGTGTCCTCGGCCGTTCTTGAGGGAGAGGCGTAATGACCATACAGGACCCTCTTTTCACTCTGAAAATGGGGATTACATTTTCACAAGCCATTCAGATGGGATGAAGAAGGCGTCTTCCCTGAGCTGGTCTCCTTTCATCTTTTGTAGAATCTCGCTGCCCTGTGATTCCCTTAGCCCAGCAACGTAGGAATGTTCCATGCTTGTGACTAAGTGTCTCATTTTCTTGGATTAACCATGAGTCCATGGATGATAACGTCTGGAAAAGGAAAGATAATTCTTGACATCTTTGTTTTCTATTAGATTGAAATAGGAATAGAGGCACCCATGGACTGACCGCCCAGGTGTATGGAGGAGCCTTGGTCAGTTCCACTGTCTTCCTGATCTCACTCACCCCTGCTTCCGGGGGATGGGGGGGACAATTCCTGTTTTTGGTTTTGTTCTTTTGGTGTGCTTTGCACCTTACCATTTCTACTAAAGGGAAATGTTGCTTGGCTTTTCTTCTTTTTCGATTTTAAAAGATTTGGTGTGAACTATTGATACTGTGCTGGAAAGACTTTTTCCTTGTTTGCACACTTGCTGCTGTCTGAGGCTGCGCTTTGGCCTGTTCACTCATGCATCCCACTGCTTAGGAGACTTGGCTTCTTTCAAGCTTACTCTTTGAAGACGTGGACAGCGTCATTCTTGTTCATGACAATGCGTAGTAATTTTTGTTTACATAATGGAAAAAATTGGCATGTAGGTTGTGGATACATTTAAATTTAGTAGGAAGTGTTGACATATATGAATTAACTGACATTTTATGCAGGTATATTATTCTTGTGATTTTTCCAATACTTGGAGTGATTAATTTATTTGTCTTTTTCATCTAATATTAAGTAGCATCTCTGTATGATTATACATTGGTAAATACTCATTACCACTAGTTCTGTATTTATACTGTGCATTTATGCTGATTATCAGTAGTGTGTTGGTACTGTTCATTGCAACTCTAAGTTTTTGCCTCATGTAATTTGATGTTCTGAATAGGTGCATCCATATTAAGGATTTTTATGTCTCTCAGATAACTGCCTCCTTTTTCATTATGTAATATCAGTAACCATTATAATTTTCTCTGTTCTAAGGTGTGATTAGTCTAAAATGAGTGTAGTTGATTTGTTTCATTGAACTGGTATTTCAGTGTCTTTCTACATACCTTTACATTTTAAACTCTTGGCTTCTTTTTATCTTTCATGATACTTAGCTGTATATCTTCAATTAGCAAAAGTGAATATATTTGTCAGTTAAAATGTTATTTGGAAACTCATAGAATGTGCAAGTCAATTTGCTAAATCAAGCTAATTTCTTTGTGTATTACATCATAGGCTTATTTTTAATCACAAGAATATTTAATATTTAATCTCTCAGTGACTTTTACATAGTAGAGTAGTGTCACTAAATAGTACCACCAAGTTGTACAAGAGTCAGTGTAGTTATTCTTCTTAGTCCCCAAATGCATCTCCTCCATATGCCTTTATGTTTAAAAAGTGTTTTTGGAGGCAACGGTGTGTTAGGTCTTGCTTTTCATTTTCTGTGTCAGTCTATCTTTTAATTGCTTTTCTTTGTCTAATAGTGCTAATATTACTTTATATGTTTTGATTACTGATATCAGTAATCAAATTGTTGCAAATACCTTCTAGTTTTAGACTTTCATCTTCATTATCTTTATATTAACTCAGGAAGAATATACAAATTTAATATTTTTGTATTTCTCCATCTATCTCAAATTATGCTTTGTGTGACTTTAGTATTTTCTTGAGGTAAAGATATTTTCCTTTAATAATATGAATGTTTTACTTTTCAAATATTAATTTTGTAATCTACCTGTAACTGTTTATTTGGATGGAATGTAGAGGGGAATTTTTATGAGGAAAAATCAAAAGGAATATACAGATGGTAGGTTTTAAAAGGATTAGTAGTAGAACGATGCCAACTGTCTAAGCCAGGAAAAGGTGTCTTAGGAAGGGAAACAGTAGACCGGCACTGAGGCTCACTAGGTTAATACTCTGCCTGCGGCACTGGCACCCAGGGTTCTAATCCCGGTTGGGGCACCGGTTCTGTCCTGGTTGCTCCTCTTCCAGTCCAGCTCTCTGCTGTGGCCCGGGAAGGCAGTGGAGGATGGCCCAGGTGCTTGAGACCTGCACCTGCATGAGAGACCAGGACGAAGCTCCTGGCTCCTGGCTTCGGATTGGTGCAGCACACCAGCTGTAGCGGCCTTTTGGGGGGTGAACCAATAGAAGGAAGACCTTTATGTCCTCTCTCTCTCACTGTCTAACTCTGCCTGTCCCAACAAAGGAGGGGGGGAACAGCAGAAGTGGTGGTGCCCCATTTTTAAGTGAAAAATATATATTTTTTATATACTGTCCAGATCACAGATGTTTATTTTCGATCTCTTGGACTCATTAATTAGAGAGACCATCTAGGCAGGGTCAGATATAAGATACTCATCCCTCTCTCGCCCTCAACCCCTGGCAGCCACTGAACTTTTTACCTTATCCTGAACGTCATGTGGTGGGAATCACCCAGCTTGCAGCCTTTTCACACTGGCTTCGTCCACTTACATGCATTTCTGTTTCCTCCACGTCTTTTCACTGCTTGACACTTGTTTTTCAGAGACAAAACATTCTACCATCTGGATTACCTCGGTTTACCCATTTACGTACTGAAGAATGTGTTGGATGCTTCCAAGTTTTGACAAAGTTGATATAAACATATGTGTGCAGATTTTTGTGTGGACACAATTTTTCAGCTCCTTTAGGTAAATATCAAGGTTGCTGGATCTTAGGAATAAATATTTTTGTTTTAAGGAAAAAAAAAAGATATTGCGATGAACAAAGCAAAGTGGATAGATAGGATAGGAGTATTGGGACAGGATCCACATTCAGCTCAGGGTCAAGGTCGATTAGGGAGCAGCACAGCAGAACAAGAGCAGGAGAGGCAGTCAGTTTAGTTCAGTTCCAGAAGACTCCATCCTGCCAAGTTGAGACTGTTGAGGTTTAGATATGATGCTGTCTGTTCACACATGTTTAAAATGCTCCCCAGCATCTGACACATAAAGGCTGAGATGGATGTAAAATTTGCATATACAAAATTTTTTGTACACTTTATTATGATTGCTTTATTTCTGCTAGTAACATTTTATTTCAACTCAAATAATCATTATGTAAGGATAAATGATAAACAAAATAAGGAATGTTGAATCCAGTGATTTTTAGCTAATGACACCAAGTGCTGTGCTTTAGAACGTAGATTGTCAGTGTGAAGCATGGATAATTGAGATACAACCTGTCCATTTCTTCACACATTGCTGATAGTTGATTTCAAAGTACAACAGTGGGCTTGCATGGTTGCAAAAGAGATGGTGTGCACTTCCATGCCTGAAATATTTTCTATCTGCCCTTCCATAGAAAGTTTCCCAGCTTGTGATTTAAAACCTAGGGCAATGGAACAAACTGTATTCTGATTAACTAACATGAAAATAACCACCATAAATTAACCCTATCTTATGTGCCTAGTTCATCTAGGAGGTAATATCAGTCTCATGGTACTGAAAGGGAAGGCATGCCTCAGAAAAATTAATATTCTGAATATCATATAAGAAGTTACCTGTTTCTACCCACTAATTTCTGTTCATTTTTTTACTTAACTCCAGTTTGTATTTCTGTTATCTCAAAAATGTGATATGAATTCATTTCTAAAGAGAAAATATTGCATATTTATATCACACATTTCAGACAACAAGCATAACATGATGAAAGTCATGTTAGACACCAGAAAACAGCTGTGGGACCAGACCATCATTCTGGAACAGTGTGCTAAGCCACTGCTTGCTGTGCTGACATCCTATATCAGAGTGCCAGTTCATGTCCCGTTGTTCTGTTTCTGATCTATCTACTAATGTGCCTGGAAAGGCAGCAGGGGATGGCCCAAGTGCTTAGGCCCCTAACTCCAGTGTGGGGTTCATGTAGAGATCTTGAATCCTAATTTTAGCCTGTCTCAGCCCTGGCTGTTGCGATCATTTGAGGAGCAAATCAGTGGATTTTGTCATTCTGCCTTTCAAAGAAATAAATCTTTTGAAAAAGCTCAGTGATAGAGAGGTAACAATTAATGAACTGAAAGGAGATGTTTAAAATTTAAATGTGAAGTAGGGTAACATAACTAAGCTAGAAATCAGACATTTTATTCTTTCATAATGAACCATGGTTACAAGCTACCATTTGCAACATGTAAGATTCTATTGAAATCAATCATGCTTTGGTTACCTCTGCAATCTGTGGTGGCCTTTTCCCACCAAAATGTGTCATGCAAAGGTACAATAAGTCTTTTTTTTGTTTATTCTGTGATTCTGTGATTTTTTATCATCAAATATTGAGCATTAGACACTACTGAGATAAGAACTATAGCACTTGCAATTAATAGTAAGTGGATTTGAAGAGGAGAACTGCTTCTCTAGTATAATTTAAAGTAGCATCTATAATTTGTAGCAATTTCTCCCAATTGTAACTAATTATAGGAGAATCTAGTGTGTAGCAAGATGCCAAATTTTCAAATGTAAAAACTCTAAAAAGACATAGTTCAATAATAAAATTGTTATTATTTTTACATGTTTTACTCAAAATTCCATTGAACAGTTTATTGTGTTTTCTTTTTCCAAAAGTAAGTGCTTAAATATTTTTAAATGTTTTATTAATATAAAGAGAACAGATTTCATACATTTCATAGGTACAATTCTAAGAAGGTACCCATACTTCCTTCCCTCCCTTTTTCCCTCCAATTCTCTTCCGTCCTTTCTTTTTTAAAATTTTTATAATGACATTATTTCAATCCACTATAATCACAGCTTTCATGCAGCACTAACCATGATATTCAACAAGTAAAAAATAGAAAGTCCATAATTCCACCAAAGTATAAACAAGAGCTAAAAACAACAATGAAATCACAAGATATTCATTTCATTTTTATATATTTTTTTGTATTCTACTACCACATATCAGAGAAACACATATTTGTCATTTGGGAACTGGCTTTGTTCACTAAGCATTGTGGTTTACAGTTGCCTCAGATTTTTTGCAAAAGACAGGATTTCATCATTTTCTTTTTCATTGCTGAATAGTACCCAATAGTGTATATATACCACATTTTCTTTATCCAGTCATCAGTTAACAGATATCTAGGTTGATCATATCTTAGCTATTGTGAATTGAGCTGTAATAAACATGGGGGTACTAATAATGCTTTCATTGCTGATTCAATTTCATTTGGGTAAATTACCAGGAGTGGGATGACTGGGTTATATGATTGTTCTATTTTTAGATCTCTGAGGAATCTTCAGATGGACTCCTATTATGCTTATTCTAGTATTCATTCCCACCAATAACGTATTAATTTCCCTCCACATTCTCACAAACATTTATTATTTTTTTAAATTCTCCAGTAGTTTCAACTGGGGTGAGTTGAAACCTCACTGTTGTTTTATTTACATTTCCTTAGGGCAGATGATCCGGAGCATTTTTCTTGTGTCTGTTGGCAATTTTTATTTCATGCTTTGAAAAATACCTGTTTATGTCTTTTGCCCATGTCTTTACTGGGTTGTTCGTTTTGTTGTTGTTGAATTTCTTGAGCCCTTTATAGATACTGGATGTTAATACTTTAACAGTTGCATAGTTTGCAAATATTTTATCCTGTTCTGTCAGTTGCCTCTTCACTTTTCTGAGTGTTTCCTGTGCAATGCAGAAGCTTCTTAGTTTTTTTTGTTAAGATTTATTTATTTATCTGAAAGAGTTACACAGCGAGAGGAGAGGCAGAGAGAGAGAGAGAGAGAGAGAGAGAGAGAGAGGTCTTCCATCCGATGGTTCACTCTTCAGTTGGCCACAATGTCCAGAGCTGTGCCGATCTGAAGCCAGGAGCCAGGAGATTCTTCCGGGTCTCACACATGGGTGCAGGGGCCCAAGGAACTGGGCCATCTTCTACTGCTTTCCCAGGCCATAGCAGAGATCTGGGCTGGAAGAGGAGCAACCGGGACTGTATTGGAAGTGGAGCAGCAAGGTCTCGAACTGGTGCCCATATGGGATGCCTGCGCTTCAGTCCAGGGTGTTAACCTGCTGTGCCACAGCACTGGCCCTGAAGCTTCTTAGCTTGATGTCATACTATCTGCCAATTTTGGGTTTCTTTGTCTGTACTTCTGGGATTTTTTCTAAGAAGTCTTGGTTTATGCCAATGTCTTGCAGTTTCTCTGTATTTTCCTCTAGTAAGTTGTTGGTATCAGGTAATAGATGTAATCTTTTATCTATTGTGGTTGATTTTTGTGTAAGGTGTAAGTAGTGGTCTTGTTTCATATTTCTGCATGTGTAGATCCATTTCTTTCCAACACCATTTGTTGAGGAGAATGTCCTTTCTCTAGGAGTTGATTTTAGCTCACTTGTCAAATGTTAAGTGACTATAACTGCATGGATTAATTTCTGGAGTTTCTATTCTGTTCCATTGGTCTGCAGTTCTCTTTTTTGTGTGAGTACCAAGCTGTTTTAGCTATAAATACCCTGTAATATGTCCTGAAATCTGTAATTATGATGCCTCTAGATTTAGTTTTGTTAAGATTGCTTTAGCAATTTGGGGTCTCTTGTGTTTCTATAGGAATTTTAACTTTTTGTCTACATCTGAGAAGATTGTCATTGGTATTTTTATTGGGATCATATTGAATATATCAACTGCTTTGAATATTATGGGCATTTTGATAATATTAATTCTTCCAATCAATGAAAATGGAAGATTTTTCCATTTTTGTGTCTTTTATTTCTTTTAAAATGTTTTCTGTTTGCCATTGAAGAGATGCTTCACATCATTTGTTAAATTTATTTCAGGGTATTTAAATTTCTATAGATATTGTGAATGGTCCTGATCCTATAAATTTGTTCTCAGCCATGGCATTGTTTATATATACAAACAAATTTGGGAACATTTTTCAACAATCAGGACAATATATGACAGACCCACAGCCATCATCAATCACATTGAAGCAGAGAAATTGAGAGCATTTCCACTAAGAGCAAGAAACAGACAAGCATGCCCATTTCTACCATTGCTATTCAATGTAGTTATGGATGTTTTCATCAGAACCATTATTCATGAAAAAAATCAAAGGGATACAAATTGGAAATGAGGAAGTCAAATTATCCCTGTTTGCAGATGACATGATTCTATATATAGTCAGACAAAAAGACTCAAGTAAGAGACTATTAAAAGTTGTAAGAGAGTTTAGTAATGTTGCAGGATATCTAAAACTGTAAGCCTGAGTTCCAGCCACTGAGTTAACCTTTTTGTTAACAGGGAAACTATTTCGTAGACATTGACACAAATAAACTATAGTTGAACCATCATAAGCATAGAAATAGTTTCACTTGACTTTTTATTGCTATGAAATAGATTATCCCTACAGCCATTCATGCATTAAAAATATGTAGAAATATAATAATAATATCCAATACATGACATAGGCAAATTGGGTCATCAGCGCTTTTACTCAGAATGTGAGAATTAATAGTTAGGAGGACACTAGCATTGCCAGGTTCCTTGTTTTCGATATGGACTCCAAGAAGGTCTATTTTCATTTCTGTTTTAATGGACACTCTCCTATACATAGACAAAAACATGACTTTATATTTTATTTCTTTTATACACTTATCTCTCAGGTATATAAAAGTTGAGTTTTTTTTTCTGTTGGAGAACTTTGAGAACAAAAGCTCAAAAATAATGTCACACTGCTGTATTTTCCAATGATTTTTTTCTCAGTTAGTTTTCATAAATTATCCCAGGCTTTGATTTTATGTACAGCTCTTGTTATGTTATCTCTGAAAGTCTTTAGACATCAGAATCCAAATAAAACCAGACAGAATATTAAATCTACTTTTGTGGAAGCTGCAACATCGATCACACAGCTTTGCATTTCATTCCTATTCCTTCTCAATGACTTCTTGGCTTTATGTATCTACCCTAAACTGTCTACTCAGTCAGTAGAGTACACTCTCATTCTTCTTACCTCGTTTTTCCCATTTCCTTTGATAATGTGGAGCTGAATTTTTCCTTGCAGCATTAGCTGTTTCCCCATCCCAGAGCAGCAGCGGGACTGATCAAGAAAAATTCTCCCAGTGTGTAGAGATAGGTCATGATCCAGTCTCCTTTTCTCTATGAGTACCATGGGTAGAAATTGATTGGAACCCACTTCCTGCTGTAAAATCCTTTCTTCTGCTTTAGTGTGTGCCATTTCCAAGGTCTGGCTTTTGAGGTCCCCCTTAATTCTCTCAGTTCTTCACTATCCTTCCCATGTATCCAGCTTTTTTCTGAAATTTATCAGAGAGTAGGTTTCATCTGAGTTGAGTTAAAGACATCTAAATAGCCCAGTCATCTGTCACTGATAGTTGCAGCAAAAATATCACTAGAATAACAATTACTTTGGCTTTCTCACAATAATTAAGATGAAAAATGTCCTATATATGTAATACTCAAGGGAATTATTTTCTAAGTCAAGACATCATTTCATTATTTATAATGACCACCTGTGGAGAACTAAATGGGATAATTCTTTTCAGTTTGAAGAAATGTAGCCTAGTTCTAGAAATCTAGTATTGGAATTTAAATACACATCAGCCTCTTTGTGTCTTTTTTGGTGTTAAAAGTTAAAATTTTACCCACCCTAAATTGACATCTGGTGAACTTCAGATTGAGTCCTAACTGTATTTCAATGAATAGAAAATAATATCTATATTTGGAAAAGCTGAAAGTCTAGGAAAAGAAAAGGCAAATTTTAAGTATGTTGTGGCTATATGATAAATTCACAAGACGATTAAAACAAAGTAATTTTCACTTCCTCTAACGTTACTTAAATTTTAACAAAAATATTTTTATTTAATATGCTTATTTATTCACCAAATGTTTATCAAGTTTCACAGTGATCTAGGCATTATCTAGATGATGAAATTTCTGCCCTTCTCAATGTTACATTCTGGTTATAAATTGCAAATAGTGAAGTCATGTAATAAGAAAAATGGTAATATGTTTGACATTGATAATTCATATGGGGAATGAAGTAAGATCATAGATGCATGTCTGAGCATGAATAAGGAAGGCCAGATGGAAAATCTGCATGAAGGGAGGGAGAGAATAATAAGAGATATTGGACAGAAAACTGAAAAGCATGAATTTTATCACTACCTGTTTCTTTAAAATCTGTTCCTAGTGCTATGTAACAGTCATTTAGAAGAATAATGAAGGAATTATTTTTGACAGTGAGTTGCAGTTATCTGTCTGTAGATATAGATAATTTGCTGCAGTTGTAGAAAAATGGTCAGTGTTGAAACTTGGTAAGAATAGCATTTAAATTGGAAAGGACTAAGAGTAATAGCCTGAATGAGAGGCCCAGATCACAAAGGGCCTTGGAAGACTTGTCAGAATACTGCTGTGGATTCTGAATGAGGTGAGAAATGGTAAAAAGAATTCTGACAAAAACAGACAACAATGAAGAAGTAAACATTTTGAAGAGAGATGTACCTATATCTTTGATTACATTGATGTTTTCATAGGAAATGCCCATGGTAATACCTGTGAAATTGTGCACATTAAGGGTGTGCATGTTTTCATGAATTATATCCCAAAAAAATCTTTGAAAAACTTTGTCAGTGAAGTGATATGATTCTATTAATACCTTCAAAAGATCTTTGAGGAATTGGACAGAACCAGGTAAAGACATAGAATGATAATTTAGGAACTGCTCCATTTAAGACTTCTTTGTTCACACAAGTTGAAAATTTAATTTTGAGGAAAATTCTGAGCCCAATTTTCTTTGAATGGGTCCTATTCCTCTCTGTCTCCCAAGTGCCCAATTCTGAAGTTCTCTTCTTCCTCTCATGCTTACTGTGGAGACTGCTCCTACAGCAATAGGTTTATTCAGCCCAATGGTGTAGCCTTGCAGGAAAATCATTATCCTAGAGCCAGACACAACCAAGATATCCATAATACAATAGCTACCACAGATATCCCCAATTATTCCCTCCAAGAAAATACTTTTGTATCATAGTGCACATGCCTCTCTGCTGATACTTCATGTTTCTAGGAGTACTACTGCATGAGGTGAAAGGTCTTTGAGTGCAATTGGTCATAAAGGAAAATAATCAACCAAGAAGTTTTCCTTTCCTACAACCAAAAATGTTCTTGTTTAGGTTATCTAATGCTGCTCAAGAAATTATCCCAACTGTGGCTTTAAGAAATCATTAGTGAGATTTCATGAGGATTCAGTGGTGGTAAGCCTGAAAACTATGTTAAATTCTTCCTGGGTCTTCCACAAGCACAGCACTTATTTTACCCACTGTATTATAGCCTCTCCAAAAATGCAGCCAGAGTCCCTTTGGGTAAACAAAGGCTCTCTTGTGTTTCACTATGGAATCCCTAGGAGAGGCAAAAGGGCCAACATCCCTTTGGGGGACAAAAAGCAAAATAATCTTTACATCACCCACTTCTGAAGGTTGGCTGAGTTGGGAGACACCAGTATTCTCAGATATCTCATTCAAGGTGTGATGCAAGGTCCCTTGGGGCCTCAAACTCTTCTCTAGCCCCATCAGCTTAGGAGCTTAGGCCATATGTAAGGACTTTGGAAAGTCTTAACCTTAGGCCAGTGATGTGGCATAGCAGGTAAAGCCATCACCTGCAGCTCTGACATCCCTATGGGCTGTGGTTCAGTTCCCAATATCTCCACTTTTGATCCAGCTCCCTGATGATGTGCGAGGGAAGACAGTGGAGGATGGCCCAAGTGCCTGAGCCCCTGCATCCAAGTGGGAGATCCAGAAGAAGCTCCTGGCTTTGGATCAGCTCAGCTTGGGCCATTGCAGCCCCCTGGGGAGTGAACCAGTCGATGGAAAACCTCTCTCTCTCTCTCTCTCTTAAACTCTTTCTTTTTTAATTTTTTAAATTTTTTTCTTTGTCTTTTTAAACTTTTATTTAATAAATATAAATTTCCAAAGTACAACTTTTGGATTTTTACCCCATAACCTCCTTCCCACCTGCAACCATGATATTCAAATAAAATAAATAAATCTTTTTTAAGAAAAGCCTTTTAGAGTGTGTAGACAGTATATAGAGTATGTACAGCCAACCAGACTCTGATAAATTCAACCAAAATTAACCATAATCATTAATCAATGATTCCAGGTTTGCATACTGGCTTTGCCACTGCTTTGCAATAGCATCTTGGGTAATCTCTATTCTTCTTCACCTGGAAAATGATGACAATAATACTACCTAGTGCTTAAGCAAAAATGAAATGGGACAACACATTTAAAACACTAATAGCCATGTCTCGCATATAATGACTCAATAAATACTAGTTTACCATTGTTAATATTACTGTCCTATCAGGCTATATCCAATGGTCCACACTTGAATTCCCATCCCCTCAGCTTACAAGCCCAATCAAGTTATCATGCAGGCACAGAGACATAGGTGTCTCCTGTATCCCTCCTGAGAGTGCCCTGGACCTCACATGGGGTGGACTGTATCCAAGGAGACTTTATTTTATTTATTTATTTTTTTTTAGAGAGAGAGGCAGAGGTGGGGGGGTGGGGAGATCTTCCGGACACAACAGCCGGAGCCGCGCAGATCCGAAGCCAGGAGCCAGGAGCTTCTTCCGTGTCTCCTACGTGGATGCAGGGGCCCAAGGACTTGAGCCATCCTCTACTGCATTCCCAGGCCACAGCAGAGAGCGGTGACCACAGGTGGCAAGGCTCTGCCTTCCTCCCCACGCCGGACTTTCCCTGGGATTGGCTCACACCCACGCAGGTTCTCCTGCCTGACTCCCACCGGGCGGGTGGGCACTCACTGCCGTCCTCCAGAGGGTCCTGGGAAGGCTGCTCCGTGAGGACGCCCTCGTAGGAGCCGCGAAGGCGTCCGGGATCCCGGGGCACCATGTGCAGGCTCCGCGGTTCCATTGCAGGTCCCTCTCGGCGCCTGTGCCCAAGGAGAATTTAAAAAGTGCATAGGTTGGGTTCAGCACTGTGGCATAGCTGGTAAAGCTGCTGCCTGCTCTGCCGGCATCCCATATGGGCGCTGACTCGAGACCCAGCTTCTCCATTTCTGATCCAGCTCTCTACTATGGCCTGGGAAAGCAGTAGGAGTTGGCCCAACTCCTTGGGCCCCTGCACCTGCTTGGGAGACCTGGAAGAAGCTCCTGGCTCCTGGCTTCAGATCAGCACAGCTCCAGCCATTGTGGCTTATTTGGGCAGTGAACCAGCAGATGGAAGATTTTCTCTCTCTCTCTCTCTCTCTCTCTCTCTCTCTCTCTCTCTCTCTCTCTCTCTGCCTTTCCTTCTTTGTGTAACTCTGACTCTCAAATTAATCTTTAAAAAAGTGCACAGGATAAATGAAACTAAAAGAGAAGTTAATTTTGTTACAATTTTTAAAAATCATTACCTAGTTTTTCCCTGACATGCATTTTTGATGAATTTTTGAAGACTCCTCAAGCACCCTAGTCTCTACTATGGACAACATTGATTGCCAGAGCCCTTTTGCTTGAACACTATCCTTTCTCACCTGATTTCACTCACACAGAAATGCTATAGGAAATCATGGGGGTAGCCAGTAGGAGGTCAGGTCTTCAGATATCAACTGGTCTCATACCCCGCTTCCTTCTCAACTAAGTTCAGCTAAGTCAAGGAAAAAAGGGTAGCTCTTTGTCTTCTTTTCCTGGAGACCTCAATCCTAAAACATTAAGTAAAGTCCTCTTTTGAAATTTCAAGTTGGAGAGAGAACGCTTAGCCAAGGTCTATGATCTAGATAGCTGATTATTTTTAGCAACTTTGAGCAAGAATTATTAATGAGCTTTTAATTTGAAGGGCTTAAGTCACCGTAGTGTTCCAAGCTTCAGTGAAGCACCATCTCTAGTCTTAGGGGATTTGCCATTTTCCAGGAACATGTACTCAGGAGATGGGCAGCTGGGCACTTCTGAGGTGTGAATGGGATTTTTCCTTTTTTTTTCTTTGTAAAGAGAACTCTAAGGTGGAGCATGAGCAAATTCCCCTGCCTCAGTTTCCTCATCTTGAAGTACACCCATAAGGTGAGAATAGATTCATGAATTTTCATTTAGATGGCACCTCAAGATTCTGTTCATTCTACAAGTCATTATCATCTGCGTTCTGATGTGGGTCTGGGGGAGGTTTGGTGACAGGAGAGGTTTATGCTAAGAAGACAATGCTAGAAAGAGCCTTCCTACAAAAGCGGAAACCTCAGGGTTAAAAAGATTCTGGCCTCAAATGTGGGGAGCTCCCACAGTCTCTCTAGTCAAAGCCAGAGATGAGTTTCTCTTTCTTGGTTACGCCTTTCTGCAAATACATGGGCACTAGGATAGAAGCTGGGAGATCTCAGCCTTGTCCTGATTAATGATGAGTTTGACAGCCTCCCAGTCAGTCAGGATCCATGTTCTGGCCCCAGCTTCAGTTACCAAGCCTCTGTCTACCATCTGCCTATTTTCATTTCAGACAATGGGCATCATTTCTGGACTCTGCTACCTCTGGGATCTGACCTTAACCCAGTGGTTCCTGTCTGATATGGGCATGACATCCACAAATGATGTAGGTGATTCTATTGTGCACCTACAGCTTTTGGTACATTGTGTTGTAATTGTCTACATCCTTGTCATTTGTCCCCTGGAACTGAAAATGCCTTTAAGGCAAGCATTATATTCACATCATTCGTGTTACATCAGTTATACCCAGGAGAGTACCAGGCAAAATGCAGACAACTCATCCCTGTCTCCCTTCCTCCTCTGCCCCTCATTCCCACAGTGCCAGGGGCGCTTGGTCTTCTCCTCCTCCTCCAACCCTCCCTCTACATAGCTACCATCACCATGAGACCCATCAAATTCCACCTTCCTCTAACCCTCTGACCCCATATGCTCTCCAGTTCCAGTGGCTCCAAACAGAATGAAATGCCGAGTGTGTGAGGTTTACTTGTACTCATGAAGCCAAGAATTGTGGATGTTGGCCTTGAATGCTGTGATTATTGTGCTTAGTTTTTGTGGTCCCATGACAACTGAGAGTGTGGCAGATATTAAGAAGACACATGCCTGCATATTACATTCAGTTAGGGGCCACAGAGCTATGCAACACTGTTGCTGGAGCCCTTTCCAGTTATTTGTTGTTCAAATGTGTTGCTTTCTTGTCCTCTTTGCACCCATTCACTCCCACCAGAGTAGACAAGAGATTGGGTTTATTTAAGAGCCATTATGCTGAGCCAGTGGCAGGGCACCTCTTTGGGACTCTATAATGTGTATTCTGGCTGTTCTGGGAAGAAGTGTTTTTATTTTTTATTTTTTTTTACTTCTTTCCTGCTTCATTGGGATTTGTGTACCTAAGGTTGGTAGACACAAGAACTGTGGATTAGCGAGGTATTCCAAATTCAGCTTTGATTTATATAATTTTCTGGGTTTTTGAATTTAACTTTTTTATTTAGATTGTTCTTATAGACACTGAATATGTATTCTAGTTTCTAAGTAACTACATCGTAACGAGGACCACTTTATATGGTAGTTGTTAAAAATAGTTGGCTTGATGATTGCCATAGGGCTTATAGATAGCATCTGCCCATGAGATTGTGTCCCGGATTTGGGGGAACTTTATAACTTGATTGGTGGTAGCCCTTTATTACTGATGAAAATTAATTTACTGAGAATACCTTGTCCTCTAAATAATAAAAACCAAATTAAGATTTATACATGAGTTCCCTTCTGACTTCATCTACCATGGAAAAGCATTGAAATCCTGTTGTTTCTGCCTTTTAGATCCCACCATACCTTGGTTCATGTCCATTAACTTTAACATACTTTTTAATTGACTTCCCTGCTTTTTATTTTCCTTACCTTTGTGTCCAAAGCCTTTTGTAGTTCAGCCTTTTGTAGTTTTCCCTGCCTATATCTAGTTGCTCCGTATCTCTTACTCCAATTTCTAGGGAAATCAAATGGCTGCTAGTTTTTTTAAAAGACGTATTTATTTACTTGAAAGGCGGTTACAGAAAGGCGGTTGCAGACACACACACACACACACACAGAGACACAGAGAGAGAGAGAGAGAGAGAGAGGTCTTCCATCCACTGGTTCACTTCCCAGATGGCCACAATGGCTAGAGCTGTGCTAATCCAAAGACAGGAATCAGGAGTTTCAACCAGGACTCCCACATGGTTACAGGGGCCCAAGCACTTGGGCCATATTCCACTGCTTTTCCAGGTCATAGCAGAGAGCTGGATCAGAAGTGGAGCATCTGGGACTGGAACCAGCAACCTTGTGGGATGCCAGCACTTCAGGCATCAGGCTTTTACTCACTGTGTCACAGTGCAGGCCCCTGCTTGTAATTCTTTCAACACACCACACACAAGAATGATCAATAGATGCTTACTAAATAAATGAATGGAATATCTTACATAGATAGGGTTAACATTTAACCTGCTTGGCTCTGGATAGTTCCTGTTTATATACTTCAAACTTGTATAGTTATTAATATGCCCTTTTTATTATCAAATTTGTCTCAGAACAACAAATTGTGGCAGTCATCAAATAGATTTCTCCAAAATCATGTTTATTTATTTTTATACCCTCATTTATACATTCAAGTAAGAGACTGACTATATCTTGATGCTGAGTTTTAATGTCAAAGCAGACATGATTCTTGCCCTCATGAAGTTTTCAGTTTGGTAAGCAAGAGCAATCTACCCAAAGAGCATTGCCTGACATAGTAAATACCAGTGTGAAATGAATGGATAGATTTAAGCCTTCCTTATCCAGCAACTCTAATCCCATGAATTATAATTGACAGAAGTAATCATAAGCATAGCACTCTTGTCATCCAGCTATTCATTTGTGTTTATATTTAAAAACTTAAAAATCAAGTAACACATATACCTAAGTATGCATGGTATTTATATGCTATCTTGATGTTAAACATAGGAAAAAGTGACCATGGAGTATTAGCTGCTTTGAATCTTCTTCCATTTTTAGACAAACTGTAATCCTATGTGGGGCTCTACAGCATAGATTATCATTGTAGATATTCCTCTCTGTCACTTTTTGTTTTCCAGATGATAAATTCAAGGTTTTAGAAACTGAGCCCCAAGACAAAAGATTTCTAAAACCAGCATTTCATTATGGTTGGTCTTTAATCTAGAGTTTTAACCATATTGTCATGGGCAAATTTAATTCTAAACTCTTTCCACCTAAGTTTTCTATTCATAAATTGATAATACTATCTCCATAACTAATCTAAGGTATAAACGATATGATGTAAGGCATTTGCTTTCTTAACCTGGCTCCTAGAAGCTACTTGCTAGTTCTGTATCCAGTTTCCCTGTTTGTTTCTGTACTTGGTGTATTAGAGGATGGTGTAAAATGATTTTAAAAGAACAATAAACATCCATAACACACAAATAAAAATTGTATTCTCAAATCTGGATGCTAAACTTATGCTGTCTACACCTCTGCTAAAAGCTACATTGAATTCATAGTCATTTATTATTTGAGAAGCTTTTCAGGAACAAAGCATCCAGAAAGATTTTTCTGAAAAGACAGTTTATGAAAGAACCATGATTTGGGGCCTAGTTAGCAGCAGTGATTTTCTATGATTGTGGTTCAAGAAAGGAAGAAAACCAATGGCTCCTTGAGATTTGGGGGTGGGAAGGAAGGAAAGGAGGGATGCAAACAGAAGCAAATGCCCTCTGGTTTCCAGTTTTTTTCTAGATCTATTAACAATTTTTTTTCTGCTTTTTTTTTTTTTTTTTTTTTTACAGACAGAGTGGACAGTGAGAGAGAGACAGACAGAAGGTCTTCCTTTTGCCGTTGGTTCACCCTCCAATGGCCTCCGCGGTAGGAGGCGCGCTGCGGCCGGCGCACCACGCTGATCCGATGGCAAGGAGCCAGGTGCTAATCCTGGTCTCCCATGGGGTGCAGGGCCCAAGCACTTGGGCCATCCTCCACTGCACTCCCGGGCCACAGCAGAGAGCTGGCCTGGAAGAGGGGCAACCGGGACAGGATCGGTGCCCCAACCGGGACTAGAACCCGGTGTGCCGGCACCACAAGGCGGAGGATTAGCCTAGTGAGCCGCGGCGCCGGCTATTAACAATTTTATTGCTACATGCTCCCAATACAACAACAGCATCAGTAGTGTACACATTGATAAAAAGAAATGTGTGGTTTAGTAGAAAAGAAAGCTCAGAGATCAGAAGTATACTGAATATGCACATCTTTATGGGAGGTGTAGGTGTGTGACATCTCAGCATTCCCCTGGGATCAGATGAATGCATGCCCATGTAAACTAGAGAGAATTTCATTCTGGGGAATTTTTTTAGGGAAAAAGAACTTCTATTTAGGGCTAAGGGATTCTTTTCCTGTACAACCTTCAAAATTCTTGCACAAAGTAGCAGCGAATCTTTCAAGGTATAGAGTCAATAGCTTAGACTGGTAGTTTACAATGGTTAGAACGCAAGAGTTTGTGCATGCTGTGCTTTGAAAAGCTAACAGATCTATGTTTTCCTTTGTATAGTACATCTTTGACAGTTCTAGTACTGACCTTTCAAAAACATCATGTTGACAGCACTTACCTCTTTCACATTCTCAAAAAATAATTTCTAATTCACTATTTCATTAGATAGCTAAGGTCATATGTTCTATTTCTTTAAAGGGAACAAATCATCCACTTTGTATCAACTGCTTCAAAAATGCATAACCTCAAATTTGTTCAATTTTAGCTCTTTGAGAAGGCTGTGGTACTTTGCTTCAATTTCTCCTCTATTAACAGAAGAGACATCCCTATGTCTCTCTGGTTTACCAAAATATGTCATTGATATTGGTGTAAATATTTAATACATAAAAATACTATCGAGAAAAAAATCAACTTTTAATAAGTAGCTTAGGTTCTGAATTCTATATACAAATACTTTACATTTACTCCCTGTTGAGAGCATTTCTAGTTTCACCGTGAGCAAGATAATCACTGACATAAATCTCTAGCACATGATTGAAGTCAGATGCATTGTGGTTGTGAACATTTGGACATGAACCATGCAGAAAATAAATACCTCAATCCTTGACAAACGCTTTTTCTTGAACCTGCTTCCAAAACACTACTGTATTTGAGTGTCAATTCTAGTTCAATGATTTTTTTCTCAGCTACCAACATATAAATTATTTCCAACGCAGTCTGCCTCCACCCAAAAGCCCAGCTGGTTTTTCTAGGAACGCCCTGGCCTGGACTCCATTTCCCAGAGGCGCCAGGTGCTCTGACGTAGTCCGGCCTCCAATTGCCCGTAGGTGCGCGTGCGCATGCGCATGCGCGTGCTTCTCCAAGTGGCTTCAAGTTGGGAACGGAGGAAGTTCGCTTACTCATCAGTGGGCTCTGAGAGGCCGGATTGCTGCTTCTCCCATCCTCGCCACCTGTCTCGCTCCGCAAGTGCAACCCAGGCAGTTTTCGAACAACCGCTGCTCTGTGCGCCTGTGTCTGGCGCCCGTGGGTCCCACGTGCCGCGGACTTTCCCTGTCCCCGCTCTCCGCTTTTCTCCCGGGACTCCACGGCAGGTACGAGAACGGGAAGGGGCGCGGATGCGTGAGGGAGAGGGTGGGTGCGAGGGCGGCTGGCGGCTCCCCGCCGTGGGTCCTCGGTTCTCGGTGACCCTGGCGGCGTCCTCGGGCGCAGTCAGGGCTGGGCTCGCTCTGGGGTGTCGTTTTTTCCACGGCGGGTCCCGCGTGCTGCCTCGCTCAAACGCTCCTCGCTGTGCTGTATTTAGTGGTTACAAGAGCGAGGTCTCCGTGTGTGGGCACTGCACAAGCAGGCAGGCGGGAGCACAGTGAACCGGCGAGACCGCCTTCTCTATATTTAAATAACCCGGTTCTCACTTTGCGTGGCCGCGGGATGCTGTCTGGCCGGGCCTCCTGTATCCCGCGGCGGTTCCGTCCGCGTGGGGCTCGGTGGCGTTCAGCCGGGAGCCCGAGGCGGCAGAGCGGTGGGGAAGGAGCTTCAAGCTAGGATCTGCCCACTGCCCGCATCCTGACCCTCGCCGGCCCCGCGGACACCTGGTGTCTGCGTCCCTGTGTGCTCGGCGTTTTCCCAGCGGGAGCAGCGTGCGTGGTGTACAGTGGATTTGGGGATGGCTCCCTCCTCCGGGATTACTTAGCAGAGTTTTGCAATCCGGAGTATGAGGCCCGGGAAACGTGACTGATTTATTTTGCTGCTTTTTGATGTCTGTGAGCACCCACCCTCACCCCTAAGCCCCTGGGGCACGGTCGGCAGGTCTAAGCGTGCAGCGGCCTGGACTCCATTTCCCAGAGTCGCCAGGTGCTGACGTCTTCCGTGCGCCGATTGCGCGAGCGCGTTGGGGGAGGAATGTGCGCATGCGCGTGCTTGGTTCCGTTGCTTGGCGTTGGGAACTGAAGTTCGCGTTCTCCTCAGAGTGGGCTCTGAGAGGCCGGGCTGCTGCTTCTCCCACCCTCGCCGCCAGTCTTGCTCCGCAAGTGCAACCCAGACAGTTTTCGAACAACCGCTGCTCTGTGCGTCTGGCGCCCGTGGGTCCCACGTGCCGCGGACTTTCCCTGTCCCCGCTCTCCGCTTTTCTCCTGGGAATCTCCACGGCAGGTACGAGAACGGGAAGGGGCGCGGATGCATGAGGGATAGGGGTGGGTGCGAGGGCGGCCGGCGGCTCCCAGCCGTGGGTCCTTGCTTCTCGGTGACCCTGGCGGCGTCCTTGGGCGCAGTCAGGGCTGGGCCCCGGGTGTTGTGTCTCGCACCGCCGCTCCCCAGCCGGCCAGCGCTACCTCGCTCAAACGCTCCTCACTGTGCACCGGAGAGGGGAACTACACAAGCAGAGCCTATCGCAGCCCAGAGAAGGAAGGCAGTTCTCTATATTTAAATAACCCCGCTTCCCACTTTGCATGGATGGCAGAATGCCCTTGGGCTGGGCTTCCCCTTTGTATCCTGAGGGGGTTCTGGTGGGGAGGGGCTCGATGACCAGCAGTGGGGGTGGTGATGGAGGATCAGACTAGGATCTGCTTCAGGGTCCCCCATCCTGCTCCTCGTCGACCTGGTGAGGTCCGCAGGGACACATCAGGCAGCTGGAGCCCTGGGTGTTTGGCTGACTTTTTCTCAGCGGGAGCAGCGTGAAGGGTGCGCAGTAGCTTTGTGGATTGATCCTTCTTTTTTTAACCTGGAGCTTGAAGCCATGGAAACATAGCTGATGATATATTTTGCTGCTTTTCGATTTCTGTCCTCGGCCCGTCTTTATTCTGTTAGCAAGAATGTCAACTGTTATTACCTGCTTCTGATCCCTTTGTTAGAGTGGTGTTGTCACCAGATTACTAATTTATGAAACTCATTTAGCATGATGAGGTTATCTAGGAAGTAAAATAGAAACTGAATCCTGGGAAGAGGTTATTAGGGTGACAGCATTTCTTCTCTGAACCCCAGTGTGTTGTTGTTGACTTTGTCTACCACAATGCTTGTGAATGGACAGTTATGTGTTTCTGGTGGGAAGAGCTGCTTCAGACGCATGAAACGACTGTAAGACCACTTTCTGAGTAACCACGTTTTGTGCCCATTAATATGACTTGGAAACATCAAGAACAGGAGTCCTAGACTTGAGGGTAACTGGCTGCTCTTGGCACATTATTCCCTGCACTGCTCTAAGTTTCTGGCACGTTGTTTACAATGTGTAAGAGAGAAATGTTTCCTGTGAGAGACATAATCTGGTATTTAGCAGTGGTGTCTTTAAGGACAGGTGCCATGTGAGGAAGCAGTCTGATGGTGTCCATCTTCCCATTAATGGCAGTCATTGATGTCGACCACACATTGGGAAAAGGCATCCTCTCTGAATTGGATTAAGCCAGGAGGTTTCATCTATAATTTATCAAAGCTTTCTCTGTGTGAGGGAAAAGCCAGAATACTACATTATATAGATTTTTTTTTTTTTTAAGATTTATTTACTTGAAAGGCAGAGTTACAGAGAGGGAGAGACAGAGAGGTTGGTCTTTCATCCATTGGTTCACTCCTTAAATGGTCACAATGGCTTGGGCTGGGCCAGGCTAAAACCAGAAAATAGAAGCTTCTTCCTAATTTCCCACTTGGGTACAGGGGTTCAAACACTTTCTCAGGTGCATTAGCATGGAGCTAGATTGGAAGTGGAGCAGACAGGTCTTGAACCAGTGCCCATGTGGGATGCCAGCACTGAAAGTGGCTACTTTAACCCACGATGCCAGCCCCAGGGTTTTGTTTTTTTTTTTTTTTTCTTTGTAAGGGAAGATAAATTTTTTCTGATATCACTCTCAATATAAAGATTATAATTTGTAGTAGATGATGATTTTGGTTATATTTTCAGTTTCATTAAATTTCATTTTAGTGTATGTTTTTGAAGTTATTGAGTCCTAGTATTTATCTTATGTTATCCTTGCTTTATTTTTTTATTTTTTTATCTATTTGAGAGATAGAGTTACAGTGAGAGAGAGAGACAGAGAGAAAGGTCTTCCTTTCATTGGTTCACTCCCCAAATGGCTGCAATGACCGGAGCTGTGCCAATTTGCAGTCAGGAAACAGGTGTTTCTTCACAGTCTGCCATGCTGGTGCAGAGGCCCAAGTACCTGGGACATTTTCTACCGCTTTCCCAGACCATAGCAGAGAGCTGGATTGGAAGAGGAGCAGCCGGGACTAGAACCAGCGCCCTTATGGGATGCTGGCCGCAGGCAGAGGATTAGCCTATTGTGCCACTTCGCCGGCCCCATCCTTGCTTTAATGAATAAACTTTCTCCCATCTCTTATTTAAACTACATTTTAGAAAAGGTTTATTTTGTGTATTTGAAAGACAGAGTGACACAGTGTCAAAGATAGAGACAGAGGTCTCTTTCACCCCCCAAATGGCTGCAGTGGCCAGGGCAGGACCAGACTGAAGCCAGAAGCTTGAAACTCCATTAGAGATTCCCATGTGGGTAGCAGGAACCCAAGTGCTGGACCATCTTGCTGCCTTTCACAGGCATATTAGTAGGGAACTGGATTGGAATGGAGCAGCTGGGACTTAAACTGATATTCATCCAGGATCTGGCATTGTAGGTGGTAGCTTAACCCAGTGTGCCACAATGCTAGCCTATCAGTAGACATTTTTAAATGGAATCAGTGACTATGAGAATACAGATTCTAAATTCACAAGGGAAATGGAAAGAAGGTTCTTCTAATTTCAGTTGGTTCCACGGGTCTTTTTTTTTTTTTAAGCTTTTATTTAATGAATACAAATTTCATAGGTAATACTTCAGCAATATAGTAGTTCTACCCCCTATACCCACCCTCCCACCCACTCTCCTGTCCTGCCTCCTACTCCCTCTCCCATCCCATTGTTCGTTAAGATTCATTTTTAATTAACTTTATATACAGAAGACCAACACTATACTAAATAAAGATTTCAACAGTTTGCACCCACCCACACACACACAATGTATAAAGTACTGTTTGAGAACAAGTTCTGCAGTTAATTGTCATAGTATAATGCATTAAGGGCAGAGGTTCAACATGGGTAGTAAGTGCACAGTGACTCCTGTTGTTAATTTAACAATTAACACTCTTATTTATGACATCGGTGATCAACCAAGGCTCTTGCCACAAGCTGCCAAGGCCTTTTGTGACCACAAACTCCATCAATATTTAGACAAGGCCATAAGCAAAGTGGAAGTTCTCTCCTCTCTTCAGAGAAAAGTACCTCTTTCTTAGTTGGCCCCTTCTTTCCACTAGAGTCTCACAGAGAGTCTTCATGTAGAACATTTTTTGCCACAGTGTCTTAGCTTTCCATGCCTGGAATTCTCCCATGGGCTTTTCAGCCAGATCTGAATTCATTAAGGGCTGATTCTGAGGTCAGTGTGTTACTTAAAGCGATTGTCACTTTATGAGTCTGCTGTCCCATGGGTCTTTATTGGACATCAGCTCTGACTGGGCCAATAAGCGAAGCAAAATAAGTCAGAACTTTAGTTGACGTTTTGCTCTAAATCAGGGATGGGGAACATCCAGCCTGTGCAGTTTACTAATCTGTTAATGAGTGAATAAATAGGAGCTGGTGCTGTGCCCTAGTAGGTTAAGCCTCTGCCTATGGCTCTGGCATCCTATATGGGCACCAGTTCATGTCCCTGCTGCTCCTCTTCTGGTCCAACTCTCTGCTAATAGTCTGGGAAGGCAGTGGAAGATGGCCCATGTGTTTGGGCCCCTGCATCCATGTGGAGGGGCCCAGCTCCAGCTGTTACAACCATTTGGGGAGTGAAACAGTGGATGGAAGACCTCTGTCTCTCCCTCTCTCTGTAACTTTGCCTCTCAAATAGATAAATAAATCTTAAAAAAAAAAAAAAAGTAGATGAATAACTACAATTACCAATCCCTGTGAAGACGGGCACTTCCAGGCAACACATGCCAGACATCAATTATGTTTCAAAATACTGTCAGAGATGCCAGCCATGTTGTTTAAATGGCTTTAATCCTTCTCAGAACAGAATCCTGTGTGATCAAAGAGTCATGTGCATCAAAAATAATGCTGCTGCTGTTGGCTCACAGAGAACCATTTCTGGAAATGCATGTTTATCGCCAGTGTGCTTGAGCTATCCATGTGTACAATTGGTACTAATTCATGTGCAAATGTTTTTTTCTAGATGTTCATGATGTGAGGATTCTTCAGTGTTTGGTGCTTGTTGGGGGAGATAAAGAGAGGATATATATATGAGGGAATTGCATAGCTCAAAACTGGTCTCTGAATATCAAGTCTGTCATGAGTAGTGCTGCTTTAAATTATGGAACCTTCACTCTATTGGGTGACTTGGTTTTACCAGGTCAGTAATGGAAAAATCTCATTTTCTCCCATTCTCTCTATATGTCTACCCTATACATAAATAAATAAATAGATCTTCCATCTGAGCTGGCTTCAATGGGTATAATGTATTTCTCAGGGGATAATGTACTTGAAGGTTTTTGTAAGTCTTTTTCTTTGCTTGACTCAGGTACATTTTGCTTGGAATGTGTATAGACCAAAGCCAGCTATGTGTAGGCCACAGGAAGTTGTCTGATTTTCTCTGAGTAACCGTGGTGTGCTGCTGCTGCCCCCTGTTCCTGAGCATCTGTAAGCCAGAAGGGTGGAGTCTCCACTACTTGGAGATTCCATTTTTTTCTCTCCTTTCTTCCTCTCTTTTTCTCTTGGCTGTTTCTGCTGGTCTACAAAGGAGATGATTGCCCAGGAATAGTCACTGCCTTCATCTAAGATGCTATGTGGCCTCCTAACCTGGGAAGACTCCTTCTTGTGTGACAGTGGCCATTGAAAGGGACTCTGATGGACTCACACTGGGCATCTTCAAGGTGGACAACTTGTCCTACCTTCCAACCCTCTGGCAGGGCAGTGAATGCCACTGTATTAGCAAGTGTAGCTTTCTAGGAAATTTGAGGAGGAGAAGGGCTGAGGAAACTCATCATCTCTCATTTCATTGCTTTGCTCATTATGTTTCTCTGCTCTTGGTATTTCCCAGCTTTTCCATTGGTTCACATCCAGCAGGTTGCATGTGATTCTATTTTCACAGCTCTCAGCCCTTTTCAACTTCGAGCTATTTTTCAGAGAAGGACAAGGATGTTACCAGTCACCATAAAGTATTTTAAGTGATTATGTTTTCATTGTGACTTCAACACTGGAAAACTGACTTCTCTTGGGACCTGACGGGTTTTTTTGTTTGTTTGTTTTAATGACTTTTTTTAAAAAGATTTATGTATTTATTTGAAGGCAGAGTTACAGAGAGGCAGAGGCAGAGAGAGAGAGAGAGCGAGCGAGCGAGCAAGAGATTGAGATCGTCCATCCACTAGTTCACTCCCCAGAGAGAGAGTGAGCGAGCAAGAGATTGAGATCTTCCATCCACTAGTTCACGCCCCAGATGGCCACAATGGCTGGAGCTGCGCCAATCCAGTCAGGAGCCAGGTGCTTCTTCCGGGTCTCCCATGTGGGTGTAGAGGCCCAAGTTCTTGGACCATCTTCTGCTTTCCTAGGGCCATAGCAGAGAGCTGGATCAGAAGTGGAGCAGTCGGGACACGAACCGGTGCCCATTGGGATGTTTACACTGTAGGCAGCAGCTTTATCCACTTTGCCATAGCGCCAGTCCCCCGACCTAACAGGTTTGATGGGTGCTTATGCTGGGGCTCACTTTGAGTGCTAGACACATTGTTCTGGGTGACTGTTTCATATTTTAGATTCCTGTTTGTGGAAAAGTTTTTCTTATATTATCCAAGTGTCTGGTTGGGTTACCCCTGCCCATAGTGAGAACTAAACCTTTATTTGGCACTTGGGGACTTGGATTGCTGAGTCCTGCAATCTCCTGCATGAATTTAACCAGAAAATGTATTAGGAAACATTTAGGTTGTGGGTAGACAGGGCAGTGTTCCTGGATCCTCATGAAAATTGATATACTGATGCGTTTTTTTGTTGTTGTTGTTGTTGTTGTTTTTAATTAAACTTTTATTTAATGAATATAAATTTCCAAAGTACAGCTTATGGATTACAATGGCTTCCCCCTTCCCATAACTTCCCTCCCACCCACAACCCTCCCCTTTCCCACTCCCTCTCCCCTTCCATTCACATCAAGATTCATTTTCAATTCTCTTTATATACAGAAGATCAGTTTAGTATATATTAGGTAAAGATATCAACAGTTTGCCCCCATATAGCAACACAAAGTGAAAAAAATACCGTTGGAGTACTAGTTACAGCATTAAATAACAGTGTACAGCACATTAAAGACAGATATCCTACATAATATTTTTTTAAAAATTAATTAATTTTCTATGCCATTTCCAATTTAACACCAGGGTTTTTTTTTTTTTTTTCATTTCCGATTATCTTTATATACAGAAGATCGATTCAGTATATAATTAGTAAAGACCTCATCAGTTTGTACCCACACAGAAACACAAAGTGTAAAAATACTGTTTTAGTACTAGTTATAGCATCACTTCACATTAGACAACACATTAAGGACAGATCCCACATGGGATGTAAGTACACAGTGACTCCTGCTGCTGACTTAACAATTTGACACTCCTGTTCATGGCGTCAGTAATCTCCCTAGGCTCTAGTCATGAGTTGTCAGGGCTATGGAAGCCTTTAGAGTTCGCTGACATTGATCTTACTCCGATAGGGTCATAGTCAAAGTGGAAGTTCTCTCCTCCCTTCAGAGAAAGGTACCTCCTTCTTTGATGGCCCCGTTCTTCCCATTGGGATCTCACTCACAGAGATCTTTCATTGAGGTTTTTTTTTTTTTTTTCCCATGGTATCTTGGCTTTCCATGCCTACAGTACTCTCATGGGCTCTTGAGCCAGATCCGAATGCCTTGAGGGTTGATTCTGAGGCCAGAGTGTTTAGGACATCTGCCATTCGATGAGTCTGCAGTGTATCCCGCTTCCCATGTTGGATCCTTCTCTCCCTTTTTGATTCTACCAGTTAGTATTAGCAGACACTTGTCTTGTTTGTGTGATCCCTTTGACTCTTAGACCTATCAGAGCCATCAATTGTGAACTGAAATTGATCACTTGTACTAGTGAGATGGCATTGGTACATGCCACCTTGATGAGATTGTATTAGAATCCCCTGGCACATTTCTAACTCCACCATTTGGGGCAAGTCCAATTGAGCATGTCCTAAATTGTACATCTCCTCCTTCTCTTTTTCCACTCTTAAATTTAACAGGGATCACTTTTCAGTTAAAATTTAAACACCTAAGAATAATTGTGTGTTAATTACAGAGTTCAACCACTAGTACCAGAACAACAACAACAACAAATACTAAAAAGGATAAAGTATTACATTGTGCATCTAGAGTCAGGACAAGAGCTGATCAGGTCATTGTTTCTTATAGTGTCCATTTCACTTAACAGGTTTCCCCTTTGGTGCTCAGTTGTCACCGATCATGGAAAACAAATGGTATTTGTCTCTTTGGGACTGGCTTAATTCACTCAGCATGATGTTTTCCAGATTCCTCCATCTTGTTGCAAATGACCGGGTTTCATTGTTTCTTACTGCTGTATAGTATTCTATGGAGTACATGTCCCATAATTTCTTTATCCAGTCTACTGTTGATGGGCATTTGGGTTGGTTCCAGGTCTTAGCTCTTGTGAATTGAGCTGCAATAAACATTAACGTGCAGATGGCTTTTTTATTAGCCAAATTAATTTCCTTTGGGTAAATTCCAAGGAGTGGGATGGCTGGGTTGTATGGTAGGGTTATGTTCAGGTTTCTGAGGTATCTCCAGACAGACTTCCATAGTGGCTTAACCAGTTTGCATTCCCACCAACAGTGTGTTAGTGTCCCTTTTTCCCCACATCCTCTCCAGCATCTATTGTTGGTAGGTTTCTGAATGTGAGCCATTCTCACCGGGGTGAGGTGAAACCTCATTGTGGTTTTGATTTGCATTTCTCTGATTGCTAGTGATCTTGAACATTTTTTCATATGTCTGTTGGCCATTTGGATTTCCTCTTTCGAAAAATGTCTATTGTGGTCCTTGGCCCATCTCTTAAGTGGGTTGTTTGTTTTCTTGTTGTGGATTTTCTTGATTTCTTTGTAGATTCTGGTTATCCACCCTTTATCTGTTGTATAGTTTGGAAATATTTTTTCCCATTCTGTTGGTTGCCTCTTCACTTTCCTGACTGTTTCTTTTGAAGTACAGAAACTTCTCAATTTGATGCAATCCCAAATGTTAATTTTGGTTTTGACCACCTGTGCTTCTGGGGTCTTTTCCAAGAAGTCTTTGCCTGTACCTGTATCTTGCAGGGTTTCTCCAATGCTCTCTAATAATTTGATGGTTTCAGGTCGTAGATTTAAGTCTTTAATCCATGTTGAGTGAATTTTTGTGTAAGGTGAAAGGTAGGGGTCTTGCTTCAAGCTTCTGCACGTGGAAATCCAATTTTCCCAGCACCATTTATTGAATAGACTGTCCTTATTCCAGGGATTAGATTTGGATCTTTGGTCAAATATAAGTTGGCTGTAGATGTTTGGATTGATTTCTGGTGTTTCTATTCTGTTCCATTGGTCTATCCATCTGTTTCTGTACCAGTACCATGCTGCTTTGATAACAACTGCCCTGTAGTATGTCCTGAAATCTGGTATTGTGATGCCTCCGGCTTTGTTTTTGTTGTACAAGGTTGCTTTGGCTATTCAGCATCTTTTTTTCCAGATCTGAGAAGAATGTCTTTGGTATCTTGATTGGTATTGCATTGAATGTATAAATTGCTTTTGGGAGAATAGACATTTTGATGATATTGATTCTTCCAATCCATGAGCATGGAAGATTTCTCCATCTTTTGGTATCCTCTTCTATTTCTTTCTTTAAGGTTTTGTAATTTTCATCATAGAGATCTTTAACGTCCTTGGTTAAGTTTATTCCAAGGTATTTGATTGTTTTTGTAGCTATTGTGAATGGGATTAATCTTAGAAGTTCTTCCTCCGCCGTGGCATTGCCTGTGTATACAAAGGCTGTTGATTTTTGTGCATTGATTTTATATCCCGCTACTTTGTCAAATTCTTCGATGAGTTCCAGTAGTCTCTTAGTAGAGTTCTTTGGGCCCCCTAAATAAAGAATCATATCATCTGCAAAGAGGGATAGTTTGAGTTCTTCCTTCCCGATTTGTATCCCTTTAATTTCTTTTCCTTGCCTAATAGCTCTGGCTAAAACTTCCATAACTATATTGAAGAGCAGTGGTGAGAGTGGGCATCCCTGTCTGGTACCAGATCTCAGCGGAAATGCTTCCAACTTTTCCCCATTCAATAGGATGTTGGCTGTGGGTTTTTCATATATTGCTTCGATTGTATTGAGGAATGTTCCTTCCATACCCAGTTTGCTTAGGGTTTTCATCATGAAAGGGTGTTGTATTTTATCAAATGCTTTCTCTGCGTCTATTGAGAATCATATGGTTTTTCTTCTGCAGTCTGTTAATGTAGTGTATTACGTTGATTGTTTTGCGGACGTTGAACCATCCTTGCATACCAGGGATAAATCCCACTTGGTCTGGGTGGATGATCTTTCTGATGTGTTGTTGCATTCTATTGGCGAGAATTTTATTGAGAATTTTTGCGTCTATGTTCATCAGGGATATTGGTCTGTAATTCTCTTTCAATGCTGCATCTTTCTCCGGCTTAGGAATTAAGGTGATGCTGGCTTCACAGAAAAATTTGGGAGGATTCCCTCTTTTTCAATTGCTCTGAATAGTTTGAGAAGAATTGGAGTTAGTTCTTCTCTAAATGTCTGGTAGAACTCAGCAGTAAATCCATCTGGTCCTGGGCTTTTCTTTGTTGGGAGGGCCTTTATTACTGTTTCAATCTCTGTGTCAGTTATGGGTCTGTTTATGTTTTCTATGTCTTCCTGGCTCAATTTAGGGAGGCTGTATGTGTCCAAGAATCTGTCCATTTCTGATAGATTTCCCTGTTTGCTGGCATACAAGTCCTTGTAGTAATTTCTGATGATTCTTTTTATTTCTGTGGTGTCTGTTGTTATGTTTCCTTTTTCATCTCTGATCCTATTGATTTGGGTCTTTTCTTTTTTTAGTTAGCTGGGCCAACGGGGTGTCAATTTTGTTTATTTTTTCAAAAAACCAGCTCCTGGTTTGGCTGATTTTTTGTAATGTTTTTTTGGATTCAACCCTGTTGATTTCTTCTTTGATTTTAATTATTTCTCTTCTCCTACTGGGTTTGGGTTTGGTTTGCTGCAGATTTTCTAGATCCTTGAGATGACTTGAAAGCTCATCTATTTGGTGCCTTTCCAATTTCTTGATGTAGGCACCTATTGATATAAACTTTCCTCTTAACACTGCTTTTGTTGTATCCCATAGGTTTTGGTATGTTGTGCTGTGATTACTTCCAGAAAATTTTTGATTTCTCTTTTAATTTCTTCTATGACCCATTGTTCATTCAGGAGCATGTTGTTCAATCTCCATGTGTTTGCACATGCTCTAGGGATTCCCAATTTGCTAATTTCCAATTTCATTCCTTTGTGGTCTGAGAAGCTGCATGGTATGATTCTAATTCTCTTGAATTTGCTGAGACTTGCTTTATGGCCTAGTATGTGGTCAATCCTAGAGAAGGTTCCATGTACTGCTGAGAAGAATGTAAAGTCTTTAGATGTAGGATGAAATGTTCTGTAGATATCTGTTAGATCCATTTGGGCTATAGTGTCATTTAAATCTGCTGTCTCCTTGTTGATCTTCTGTCCTGTTGATCTGTCTATCTCTGAGAGTGGAGTATTGAAGTCCCCCAGTACTATTGTATTGGGGTCTAAGTCTCCCTTTAAGTCCCTTAACAAGTCTTTTAAATAAGCTGGTGCCCTGTAATTAGGTGCATATACATTGATAATCGTTATATCTTCCTGTTGAATGGATCCCTTAATCATTAAATAGTGCCCCTCTTTGTCTCTCCTAACAGTTTTTGTGGTAAAGTTTATGTTGTCCCATATTAAGATGGCTATGCCCGCTCTTTTTTCATTTCTGTTGGCATGGTATATCTTTTTCCAGCCTTTCACTTTCAATCTGTATGCATCATTGTTGGAAAGATGAGTTTCTTGTACGCAGCAAAAAGATGGGTTTTGTTCCTTAACCCAATCAGCCAATCGGTGTCTTTTAACTGGACAGTTCAAGCCATTAACATTCAATGTGACTATTGAGAAGGAGTACCTTTGCCCTGTCATTTGCCAAAGATATTTTCTAATATATGGTTTGAGATTCCTGTGATCTTTTGCTGTGAGGTTTCCTTCCCTTACCTTCTTTCATCTGCCGACAAATTCTTTCAGTTTCTGTTTGCTGTGAAAGGTCTTTATTTCACCTTCATTCACAAATGAGAGCTTTGCAGGATATAATATTCTGGGCTGGCAGTTTTTCTCTCTTAGTACCTGGGCTATGTCTCGCCATTCTCTCCTAGCTTGTAGAGTTTCTGAAGAGAAGTCAGCTGTGAGTCTAATTGGAGATCCTCTGAGAGTAATCTGGCGTTTCTCTCTTGCACATTTTAGGATCTTTTCTTTATGTTTCACTGTGGTGAGTTTGATTACAACATGTCGTGGTGAGGATCTCTTTTGGTCATGTTTATTAGGGGTTCTATGAGCTTCCTGTACTAGGATGTCTCTGTCCTTCTCCAAACCTGGGAAATTTTCTGCTAGTATCTCACTAAAAAGGCCTTCTAATCCTTTCTCCCTCTCCATGCCTTCAGGAACTCCTAGAATCTGAATGTTGGGTTTTTAAATAGTATCCTGTAGATTCCTGACAGTATTTTTTAGATTTCTGATTTCTTCCTCTTTTCTTTGATTTGACTGTTTCCTTTCCTGTTCTCTGTCTTCTAATTCCGATATTCTCTCTTCTGCTTCACCCATTCTGTTTTTAAGGCTCTCCAATGTGTTTGTCATTTGATCTGTTGAGTTCTTCATTTCATTAAGGTTTCTTGTCACTATCACAGTTTCATGTTCTACTAGTTGTTTCATTTCATTTTGATTCCTCCTTAATACTTCATTTTCACGAGAGAGATTTTCTATCTTGTCCATTAAGGATTTCTGTAGTTCAAGAATTTGTTTTTGAGAACTTCTTAATGTTCTTATCAGTTTTTTGAGATCCGCTTCTTGCATTTCCTCTATCTCTTCATCTTCATAATCTTGCATTGGGGTGTCTTGTTCATTTGGGGGCAAAAATGATGCTTTTTCTTAAGCAAGCTGTATCTGAGCTTTGCTTCTACCTCTTCTGAAATTTTTGTGCTTTCAACTTCTTTATAACCACACATGAGTACCCTTTGCTCATTCTCTATACCGCTGAGGAGAATATAATGAAGACATTTCAGCTCTTTCCTCTGTCAGTACATATTCCTCAGATTGTTTCCTTGTGTTAGGCACTGGGTTAACTTGGCTGCACTGAAAGGGATCTGCCTATACTCAGTGTAACTTTTCATTAAAAGTCATCATAAAATTTACCTGCCTTGTAAACCTCTCATCTTTTGTTTTGAAATATGCTGTCAGTGTATCCTCTTTCACCCCCATCCTTTTTTTTGGTAAAAATTGAAAAATTTATTTTAAAGATAGATTTACAAAGAAAGAGATAGAGACAGACAGTTGAGGATCTTGCATCTGTTGGTTCACCCTCAAATGGCCACAACTAACAGGACTGGGTAAATTGAAAGCCTGGAGCCTGGAACTCCATCTGAATCTCCCATGTAAGAGCCAGCGCCTAAATATTTGAACTATCTTCTGTTTCTTCCCCAGGCGCATTAACAGGGAGATGGATCAGAGATGGTGCAGCTTTGATTTAAACTGGCACTCATGGGGCCAGACTTTTGGCATAATCTACTGCCTGCAATTCTGGCATCCAAAATGGGTGATGGTTCATGTCTCAGTTGCTCCACTTTTGATCCAGTTCCCTGCTAATGGTCTGGGAAAAGAGCAGAAGCTGGATTAAGTGTTTGGGTCCCTGTCATCTATGTGGGAGACGTGGATGAAGCTCCTGGCTCCTGACTTCCACCTGGCTCAGCCCTGGATGCCATCAACCACAGATGGAAGATCTCTGTCTCTCCTTTTTGTCTGTCTCCCTTAGAATATATTTATTTATTTGAAAGACATAGTTACAGTAAGAGAGAGAGAAAAAGATCATCCATCTACTGGTTCACTCCCCAGATGGTTGCAATAGCCAAGGCTGGGCCAGGCCCTGACCAGGACCCTACCAGCAGCCACAAGCTTCATTCATGTCTCCCACATGGATGGCAGTGGCTAAAATACTTGGAGTTTATTCTATTCCTAGACCATTAGCAGGGAGCTGGATCAGAAGTGGAGCAGCTGGGACATGAACTGGTGCCTATATGGGATGCCAGCATTGCAGGTGGTGGCTCTACCTGCTACTCCACAATGTCATCCCTTCGCTGTCTCTCTCTCTCTTTCTGTGTAACTCTAATTTTCAAATAAATACATCTTAAACTGACATTCATATGGGATGCCAACATTTGAGGTGGTGGTATATTAACTCACCATGTCACAATACCAACCCCACCATTCCCCTTCTGTTAACTTGTGTGTCAAGATGCCTGTTGGAGATGCCTGATGAACAGGTGTCAGCATTGTGTTACACTGTTCTACTTTAGTCTGGTTGTCATTGGTTGAGTGGGAAATAAGTGATCAAGGCTAGCTGTAATGTGATTATTGGTTCTTAAAGCTGCTATGTGATAGGGTGGAACTGGCTCATCCATTTTGTTTCTTAAAAATATGAATAGAAAATGAAATCCTCAAAGATAATATGCCACAAAGTAGTTACTGGAGACCAATATTCCCTCTTTTTTTTTTTCCCACCTAACAGATTCAGCTGGTTTCTGTGTTTCTATCTTTAGCCCAAACGTGTATCAGACTTCAAGAGCAGAGGGAATGTTTTCAGTCAATTCAGGTCTCATAGATGTTGTCCATTCACCTCAGAGCACAAAAAACTCTGCTTTTGTCTGGCTTTCATTGCGTGGTGGTTCCATCCCCCACGGAGATGGATTCTTTACACAGGAATACATCTAAGTGGAGAAAAATTCATGCAGTCTATTTTTTGAAGTGAAATGGAATTTTGATCAGGATATTCTTGAGATTGTGATCAGCAGGGTGGGGAAATTTTGTTCATTGTGTTCCTGCCTTGTGGAGTGCTCTGTGTTCTCCTTCCAGTGTACACGCAGGAAGCCTATGGCCGTATCTGAGGGTGTTTGTGCAGCACTGCAGTATCTGAAGTTCCCTTTGTGACCATCTCTAACTGGAAACCAAGGTGCAAAGTGAGTAGGAGACTCACCCTGAAACCACCCTGGGTTTGTGCCTCTTGCTCCTTTTCTTTTCCTTCCATACTGAAGCGGCCTTAAACAGAGTTATACTGGTTTTAAGTAGAAAGGCAGAATGACAGGGAATGTTTTGTTTCTTTTTAATTTTAATTTTCTTTTTTTCTAGGATAGAGATCTTCCATATGCTGGTTCATTCCCCATATAGCCATAACATCCTGGGCTGGCCTAGACTGAGGCCAGGAGCTAGGAGCCAGATCTCTGATGTGCCTGCAGGGGCCCAGGGACTTTGGACATTCTCTGCTGCTTTCCCATGCCATTATTAGGGAGCTAGATGGGAAGTGGAGCCACCAGGACATGAACTGATTCCTATATGGGATGCCGGTGCTGCAGGCCATTGTTTAAACTAACTGTGCCGTAGTGTGGACCCCTTTTTAAAAACACTTTTTTTAAAAAAAAGGTTTGTTTACTTATTTCTTTGAAAGGCAGAGTTAGAAAAATGGAAAGATACCTGCACTCCCACCACACACACACACACACACAGAGAGAGAGAGAGAGAGAGAGAGAGAGAGAGAGAGAGAGAGAGATGTTCTATCTACTGGTTCACTTCCTCAGTGGTCCAAACAGCCAGGACTGGGCTAGGTCAAAGCAGGAGCCAGGAGATGCATCCAAGTCTCCCATGAAGGAGCAGGGCCACAAGCACTTGGGCTATCCTGTGATACTTTGCCAGGCACATTACCAGGGAGCTGGATTAGAAGTAGGGTGACTAGAATATAAACCATAGCCCATATGGGATGCCAGTGTCACAGGCAATGGCTTTACCTAATATTCCACAATGCTGGCCCCACATATGTTGGCAACATATTTAAGGGATATTAGAAAACCTCCTTATTGCCATTAGCTGCCATTCAGACCTGCCTTACAGAACCATTTTGAAATAAGTAGCATTTCTCACATAATTGAATGGCAGCCTACAAGACTGCTCCGAACGGAGAGTTTCCGGGGGCATGTGGGGCAGAGATGCTGAAAGGGGGTGAGGGTGAGAGTTGAGGTAGGAGGGGAAGGCCAGAAAGGTTGGAAAGTATCGAAAAGCACAAATAGGACACAGGTCACTTGTGCAGATTACCAAAATTAACCTTTTTTTTTTTTTTTAGGGTTTTTTATTTTTTAATTTAGAATTGATTTCTTTTTTAAAAAAAAATATTTATTTACTTACTTGAAAGTAGGAGTTACACAGAGAGAGAAGGAGAAGCAGAGGCAGAGAGAAAGAGAGAGAGAGGTCTTCCATCCACTGCTTCATTCCTCAATTGGTTGCAACGGCCGGAGCTGCGCCAGTCCAAAGCCAGGAGCTTCTTCTGAATCTCCTATGGGGGTGCAGGGGTCCAAGGACTTGGTCCATTTTCCACTGCTTTTCCAGGCCACAGCAGAGAGCTGGATCGGAAGTGGAGTAGCCAGGACTTGAACCGGCACTCATATGGGATGCCAGCACTGCAGGCAGTGACTTTACTGTAACATTTTGCCACAGTGCTGGCCCTTAGAATTAATTTTGTTAAAATAGTTTCTGATGTAGCTGATGCACTTTTCAGAGTTTTTGTGTGGATATTTTTATAAGCAGTAGAGAACTGATGTAATTAAACCCAAGAAGACACTCCTAAATAAGCAGTTCACCATAGTTTTGATAGAGAGATGAGTATGGCTGTGTGTGTCCCTTGCTAAGAGCAGAAGTTTTATGACTGAATTTGAGGTCATTAAAATCAGTTTATTTTATTTATATATATTTTTTGACAGGCAAAGTTAGAGAGAGACAGAGAGAAACGTCTTCCTTCCGTTGGTTCACCCCCCCCAAATGGCTGCTATTTCCAGCACCCTGCGCCGATCTGAAGCAAGTAGCCAGGTGCTTCTTCCTGGTCTCCCATGTGGGTGCAGGGCCCAAAGTCTTGGGCCATCCTCCACTGCCCTCCCGGGCCACAGCAGAGAGCTGGGCTGGAATAGAGCAACCAGGACAGAACTGGCGCCCCAACTGGGACTAGAACCCTGGGTGCCAGCGCTGCAGGCAGAGGATTAGCCTAGTGAGCCGCGGTGCCGGCTAAAATCAGTTTATAATAGAAACAGTGACCACTTCTGTTGCAGCCACTCCTGGCTCTCACTCTACATCCCTGTGTACATAGTCCACATGTGAGAAGGGTGAAAAGGCGTGCACATTCCCAGCTGTTGTGGGCAGTTGGGGAGGTACCGGCAAGGAGGAAATGACTGTCTCTCCCCTTGCCTTTAAATGAAATGAAAAATTAATAGATAAAAATTGGGGAAAATTGTGCTTTGCCTTGTGTCCATGAACAAAAAAATTACTGTTGCTGTATGCAGAACTCATTTATACACTTTGCAAATACTCATAAATCTCCACTTAAGGGCTGGTTGATCATTGCTGTCTGGGCTGCCTACTTTAGTTCCCATTCTGGGATCCATCCCTTTCCATCATCTGCACTTCGCTGTAGTGCTCATAAATCACCAAACTGCCTCACAACTTTGCATCCTTTCGTTCTTTATTCGTAGGTTGGCCATAAACTCACTTTCTTAACAGCATGCTGATTTCTAAAATTCTTCATAGGCAAAGAGATAATGGGGTTATTGATTTTCTCTGAGCCTTCCCCCAAGTCATTTATTTTATTTTTATTTTTAAATATTTATTTATTTGAAAGAATTACAGGGAGGCAGAGGCAGAGGAAAAGGGAGGTCTTCTATCCTCTGGTTCACTTCTCAGATGGCCACAATGGCCAGAGCTGAACTGATTCAAAACCAGGAGCTTGGTCTCGTCATGCAGGTGCAGGGGCCCAAGGACTTGGGCCATCTTCTTCTGCTTTTCCAGGCCATAGCAGAGAGCTGAGTCAGAAGTGGAGCAGCCAGAACTCGAACTGGCACCCATATGGGACGCCAGTACTTCAGGCTAGGGCTTTAACCCTATGTGCCACAGCACTGGCTCCAGTGGTTTGCTTTATGACACTGATATTTATTAATAAAAAGAGAACATTTTCCATGTATTTAATGCATACAATTTTTTCTTTTTAAGATTTTATTTATTTATTTGAGAGGTAGAGTTACAGACAGTGAGAGGAAGAGAGAAAGTTCTTCCTTCTGTTGGTTCACTCCCCAGTGGCTGCAACCGTCAGAGCTACACTGATCTAAAGGCAGGAGCCAGGAGCTTCTTCCCAGTCTCCCACGTGGATGTGGAGGCCCAAGGACTTGGGCCATCTTCTACTGCTTTCCCAGGCCATAGCAGAGATCTGCATTGGAAGTGGAGCAGCTGGGTCTCGGACTGGTGCCCATATGGGATGAGGACGCTGTAGGCGGAGGATTAACCTACTGTGCCACAGCGCCGGCCCCAAATGGATACAATTCTAAGAACATAACTATACTTCTCTACCAATTTTCCCCTCCTTCCTTCTGTTGCTAAAGATTCAAGAAGTTTGCTTGTTCTCTTAACCTAATCTTTATCCCCTCATCTCCAGTCTTCCTATCCATTTGTTCCTACTTAAAATTGGTACTTTTGGGTTTCTATTTTTTCCTTCTCTTTCATCCATATATTTTCGTACATGCACCCCAGTTCCAAAGAAGGAATAATGAATAAAGAGCTATTGATTCAAAGGTAGGAATCCTATCTAATATGGAACATAATGAAAAAGAAGATTCCATTGTTTGTAACCTGTATTTTCTTTTTTAAAGGTATTTATTTAGTTGAAAGACAGAGTTACAGAGTAAGAGGCAGAGAGAGAGAGAGAGACAGACAGATAACTTCCATATGCTGGTTCACTCTCCAAATTACCACAATGGCCAACCAAGGGCTAGACTGAAGCTAGGACCCAGGAGTTTCATACAGGTCTCCCACGTGGAAGCAGAGGCCCAAACACCTGGGCCATCATCTGCTGCTTTCCCAGTTCATTAGCAGGGTACTGGATCAGATATGGAGCAGCCAGGACTCAAACTGGCACCCATGTGGGAAGCAGCACTGCAGGCGTCAGCTTTACTGTGGCTACACCAAAGCACCAACCCCAGATTCCATTTTATCAAAAGACAATACGGAATTCTTCCAGATGACTTTTCCCTGTGGCTAAACCAGTAGGAATTTTTTTTTTTTCTTACAATGTGACCTAGATTAATTATTTCCATGTTTCCTGATTAACATTCTCTATTGGTTCAGAATGCTGGTTTCCCTGGGAGACCAGGGAAAGAGTACCTGTTTTCTGTTCAGTTGTGCTGAGTTGCATGGAAGCTATAAGGGAAGTTTGAGCAGGAAAAGTGAGGTTGGAGGTGTGAGAGAAGGCAGTGTAGAGGTTAAGTATAAAGGAAATAAGTGCAGGACTATATTCACAGAGAAGTTTAGTAAGAAAACTAAGTGTGATCAGAGAGCTAAAAAGAAGGAAAGAAAATTTGAAGATAGAGATGAGAAGAAATGGGAAATTGGAAGCATCTGAGGAAATTCTGACTGATCTCATACACACTTACTGAGGGTGTGAGGAAACAGGCTATTGCACTCATTGGTGTGACTGTAAAGCAGTAGAATCTCTTTGGAAGATGATTTGGCAGATCTCTGTACAAAATACTTTAAATACTTTAAATGTAAATGTCCCTTGTTAGGATTCAACTGACAGAATTTATCTTACATATATTTGGTCAAATATCTAATTTCTTTAGTATTATTCATGATGGGAATAAAACAGAAAGAACCTAAATGTATATTGATAGACAATTGGTAAAGCTCATTCTCACATCCTGTATTGTTTCCCACCCCACCCCCTGCATTCTTCTCCAGGTTTGACAGCCCACAAAAAGCTTGAAAAACCTGTGTGGAGAAGCTCACCTCCACCTACTAACTCCCTAAGATATAAAAAGGCCCAGCCTGCTGGGGTCTGGGCCCTCTGCCAAGTGTTTGGTCTGTGTGCACACTGGCAGTTGGTTAACCTCTGCAAGTTTATTTTCTTTGAATAAAAAATGCAGAAATATTTGGAAATAGATTTATCTCTAACTTTGAAATATTAAGCATATCCTTTCAATAGTTTTTTGTTTAATTGGTAATTTCCTGTGAATTTTCTAGCCAGCTTCAATAAGCTCTCTTCTCTTCCCTATTTTTGACTCTTAAAATTATTTCAAATTATGAGATGATTCCATATGCTAACTTATTTGAGCTTTTCATTTCCCATTTTGGTGACAGACCAAAGAGACATCAATTTTGTATCCTGTTGAGGTAATCTATATATATAATCTATATATTCTCTGTCTCCTTAAGTTCTGATTGTTTAAAAAATAGCTGAGGTGGTTTTTTGTTTGTTTGTTTGTTTTTTAAAGAGTTGTGGTTTGTTTGAATATACACTCATTCTAAAGCATTTGATCGTCTATATTATATTGTTAAGAACTCCTATTTCTACTAGAAAAATCAAATGTCCAAATTCTTTGGACTTTGATATTTCCAGTTGTGCCCCTGGAAATGTCAGGATGTATCTCTCATCTTGTAGAAACATCAACTAATTAGGTTATTTGGATTATATTAGAGGTTCTGTCAAGATGTGAAGTGTGCTAAAGTTATGATAATGTAAAGCACTATCAACACAAATGTCCAGAAGTCTAATGATCTTGTGCTGTTATCAGTCATGATGGTTATCTTAATGAAAAAGGCCCAGAGGCCTAATAGGGATAGATGTTTCCTGAAATCTTTGGGGTGCTTTCTAAAATACTGTATAGAGTAAGCAAGTGCCTCTTGTTGGTTAATTTTAACCAACATGGTTAATTTTAACCATGGCTATGTAAATATTTTTTGTCATCCACAGTTTTGTATTCTCTTTCAAGCACTAAAATACAGATTTACTGCTCATGGAAATTAAAATATTGTTGATTCTCTGTTTAAAGTGAGTCCTCTTCAAGGTTCTAAAAGACTTTTCCCTAATTGTTACTGTTTTCAAAGCATTGAGACAGTTTTGTAAGTAGATAAAGCCAATAATGGGCTACAGATTCCAACTAAGAAAAAGTATGGTTAGTTCAGGTTACTAAGAGTGGGAAGTAATTCTAATCGATTGGTGGTAATTTTTAAAAAGGCATTTAAAGGTTTAAAAAGCTGTTACTGAAACTATTTTGTTGTTCTGTCCTGTAATGTATGTTATATGTTATCCTTGTGTACATATTGTATGTCTACATGGGAAAATTTATTAAGAGCTCTGTTTTAATTGGCTTATACTTGTGCTAGATTTTCAAGAAAAGTTTCCAACTACGTGTTCTATTACAATTTATACAAGGCTTTGGAACTTTTGGTAAATGTTTTTGTAAGCTATTTGAAAGTTAAAATTATTTGCTAAGTTTTCACTTGATATTAAGTTCCTAAGAGTAAGCAATCTGACTTGTTTCCTCATGTCTATTATCTTGAAGATGGGAAACTATCTTGATGGAGACTCCTTCAGAATAGAATAAGTTTCCCATCTTCAAGATACACTTTGATCTCTAGACCTTATAAAAAGGATAACTAACAATTTTCTGTAATAAGTAGCCTGGCTACATTAGATGAAATTATTATTTTGCAGCTAGATTTATTTTACCATGGGTATAGCAAACAGGCAAAACATCCCTTTTCAAACCAAACTAGGGAAGAGGAAGTTTTACTAGTTACTTCAAAATTTATAAGACAGTTTGGATAAGGTGGTCTTAATGTTTGAATTTGCCTAGCAGGACATAGCTTTCCTTATGGGCATCATCTTATCTCATAGGAAAAACACTGTCATAACATGCCTGTGACTACAGATTTCTAGCTCAGGCCACCTAAGATTAAGGATGGAATAAATCACCCCCTTGCTGACATTCTTAAAGTTTGCCTCCGTGGTCTACTTTAACAGACCAGGAGGAAGAGGAGTGAGCTGGGCAGCGGGAGCAATGTGAGGATAAGTGGCAGGCCAATTAATCGCTGCTCTATGTGGTTATCTGCCATCAAGGAGACCCAACAAGGCCAGTCCACCCCCAGATGGGGCCTCTTTTCAATATTAGGAGTCAGGGCACTGGGCAAGCAGCTGTTGTGACAGAAACCGGCTCCTGAAGAGCCCTGCCAGCTCTGCCAAGAGCAAGGACACAGGAAACAGAACTGCCCTGGGGATTGAAGGACTCTTGGGTCAGAGCTGAAAACTCTACTAGCCCTCTCTAAACTGAAAAAGCCCTTTTCTCTGCCCAACTTCCTAAATAAGCACTGCAGTTGAGGGGATGGCCTAGGGTCAATAACATTGCTAGCAGAGCTGTAAGTTTACTTTTAGATTTGTCACCTATTCAAGACTAACCTATTCAGGTCAGCTCTTCTCCCAGGCCAGGTAGCTAATGGAAGTCAACAGGGTGTCTTCTATAAGGGGGCTCATACCTCCCTTATGATGTCTTTTCCAATATTACATGTGAAGAGATAATAGGTCTGGACCTTGCATATACGTGGCCAGGCCTTATCAAGCCCCTCTTGTCCATTTCTGTTTGCCTCTCAATGGGAAAACTCCCTCCTTGTTTTGGACAGCACCTTTCTTAGATTTTCTAATGACTCTTCCCTTAGTTTTGGACCCTGTATATCTAATCTGCTTTCCTCCAGATTTGAAGCAGTGAAATTCTAGATGGCCATGCACATGAAACCTTGAAAGGAGACAATTTCTGCCTCCTGCTGGAAGCCTGTCTTGAGCACAGGTCCCTACTTCACCCCTGTTCAGCTTGAAGAAGTCAGAGCAGTCCTTGCCTTAACCCCTGACAGCAACCTGGGTTTCCATAAGCAGAGGGAGGAAATGAGGGAGGCCAGGACTAGAAGCAGGCCAGACAAACTACATCCCATAGCTCCTTGCCAGCACAAACACACTAAATAAAACAGAAGCGTTCACGCATACACTGTCTTGACGCTATGTGCAGGACTCTTGCTTTCCTATGTCCCCTGTTTCCCCCCCTCATTTTGGCCGTCTTTTCCATGGGCAGTGTTTCTAATTTCTCCTTTTAGCCTCATAATCATAGTGCTCCTATTCCTACCATGTATAATTGACATTTCAAAGATCATTACAGGCGCGTATGACTAATACATTCCAAGCCATCATGCAGGAACAACACCGAGTGCTCTTCTTCAATCACTCTGATCCAGAGAGAAACGTCTTCCTTCCGTTGGTTCACCCGCCAAATGGCCGCTACGACCGGCACGCTGCGCCGATCCGAAGCCAGGAGCCAGGTGCTTCTTCCTGGTCTCCTATGTGGGTGCCGGGGCCCAATGACTTGGGCCATCCTCCACTGCCTTCCCCGGGCCACAGCAGAGCGCTGGACTGGAAGAGGGGCAACCGGGACTAGAACCCAGTGATCATATGGGATGCCAGCACCACAGGCAGAGGATTACCCAAGTGAGCCATGGCGCTGGCCCCATGAATTTCTTTTTTTTTTTTTTTTTTTTTTTTTTGACAGGCAGAGTGGACAGTGAGAGAGATAGAGAGAAAGGTATTCCTTTGCCGTTGGTTCACCCTCCAATGGCCGCCGCAGCCAGCGTGCTGCGACTGGCGCACCACACTGATCTGAAGCCAGGAGCCAGTTGCTTCTCCTGGTCTCCCATGGGGTGCAGGGCCTAAGCACTTGGGCCATCCTCCACTGCACTCCCGGGCCACAACAGAGAGCTGGCCTGGAAGAGGGGCAACCGGGACAGAATCCGGTGCCCCGACCAGGACTAGAACCTGGGGTGCCAGCGTTGCTATGTGGAGGATTAGCCTGTTGAGCCACGGTGCCGGCCTGAATTTCTTTCTTACTCATTTAGTTAAGAGACTTAGAGACAGAGGATTCCTGTCCACTGATTTACTACCCAAATGGCATTCAATTCTGGTTTTTCATGTGTTATTCCAACCACTGCCACCATCTTCATAGAACTCCTGGCCCTGGAATTGTCCTCATATTGCACAGGAACTGTGTGGTTGGTTTCTGTGTCTGTGAATGTTAGTGTGGAGGTAAAAGGAACCTTGAAGAGCAGGACAGGTGCCTTTCTCTTGGTGGCATAGCTGACAGTTATAGATCTGAGGTGTTAGGATCTGTCATTCAGTGCACCCTGTAGATCTTGGCTGGTTCAGGAAGGGACACCAGTGGTAAATCCTCAGTTCTAGAGCTGGAGAAAAGGTCAGTAGTGCCGGCCCAGCACTACTCATTTGAGGTTATAGAGGTTTATGCAAGACCTAATTTCCAGGAATATGGAAGTTTGGGATCTGGGTGACAGCCCCATTTCCTTTGGAAGTGAGTAGTTTTTATGATATTTGAAGAAGGGAGCTGTAAGAATAGGAGTCCTGACAGAATGCCACTTGATGCTCTCTGAGACAATGCCTTAAGACTTTAGAGCAGAGATAAAAGAGTCACTGAAATGTGAAGATCCTAGTTTTGCATGGTCCAAGCAGTTATTGATCATACTGACCAGAGTGAACAAGATTTAGTTGATATTACCTTACTTCATCCATAAATTATCAAAGATTGGGTGATAGTGGAAGCTCTGGACCAGCCTTCAAAAGAAAGTTGTGAATGGATTAGAAAGAGGGGGCAAGGGCCTACAAACGTTACTTATTTAAGTGGTCTGGAGTGTGTGGTCTGGGGTAGAGGGATAACCTGTCATGTCTGAGAATCACTGTCTACATTGCTTCCTACCACATGCCTATTACTTCATTCCACTCTCATGATTTCCAGAAATGGAGGTCTGCGATACCTAGTCTGCCATATATTTGAAGATTGCTGTAGAAGATTGCCTTGAGCATGTCTTTACTTTTGATCCTGATGCTATGTATGGATTGTGTGACTTCAAAATCATATCATAAAAATTTTCCTACTTACTGTCAGTAATTTCTTCTTGAAAATTTTGAACATTATATAGTATACATGCAGCTACAGAAAATTACTGTGAGCTTTCTCCTGTTTTTAATAGTAAAATTACATTAAATCAGACTTCATTTGTTAAGAAGTTTCTTAAAATTTGAACAGAGTATGACCACGTCTAAGCAGAAATTGCAGCATAATCTTATGATCTCCAGATAATTTATTTGCATTTTTCCAAAAACTTTTTTTTCTTTTTAGTATCAGCAGCTTTGCTAAGATCCAGTTGATAGGCTAGGCATAGATCAAATTTATAGGAGCTTTTTTCCTTAATTATTTGATAAAGTGTTCTATATAAGAGAGAGGGAGAGACACAGATCTTCCATCTGCTGATCACTCCCCCGAATGCTGCAATGGGCAGGTCTGGAACAGGCTGAGGCCAAGATCCAGGAGATTCTTCTGGGTCTTCTATATTAGTAGCATTTACCCAAGTGCTTGAGCCCTCTTCCACTGCTTTTCTCAGGCCACTAGTAGGGAGCTGAATCAAGCAAAGCAGCCAGAATACAAACTAGTGTCCATAAAGGGTGCTTGCATAGCAGGTGGCAATTTACTTGCTACATGGTAGTGTCAGTCCTATGTTGATGGAAACTTGAACATGAGATTGTGAATTGAACTTTCTCTCCTGTTCACCAGCATGTATCAGCATTTGTTGTAGGTCAAATAGCCATTTGATTTGTAATTCTGATTCATTATTTTGGGATTGGCTCATCTGGGCAGTTCCTATGATCAGCCTGGGGTCAGAAATGAGGGATTAGTCATCTGAGGAACTGATTGGTGCCTTAGATGTGACTTAACTTAAATGTCTGGTGCTTTGTGATGAATCCTATCTCTGCAACCGGCAGGCCCCAGGGTTTTCCAGAAGATAACTTCTGTGTCAAATAAGGGAAATCTGAGAAGGCAAATACTTCACAAACTATCTGTTTCTGTCACATTTACTGATAACTCATGGAGTTAAGCAAGTGAAAAAGTCAAATCCAGAGTCTTGTATGGATACAAGGAATGGTATTATTTTGAATCATTACTGGTAAAGTGTACTGAATTAAATATACATGATGTATATTTGTTCCAATGCAATTTTGGCCAGAAATACGAAGCTGTAAGTTGTATGTTTTCTATAGAATTTCAGGTCTAAAAAAACAAGTGTGCTAGTGTACATACAAATATGGAATCCTGTGTGGTACTTCTGCATTAATAGAAAAATAATAAACCCAAAATAACTTTATTCAGTGTAAATTTTAGTGACAATGTAATATTTATGTATTTGATAACTTCATTTATTTGAACAATCACCCTTAAAGTTTAATTTTTTTTTACTTTTACATTATTTTATAAAATTTGTAGAAAATGCTTTCATTAAACCAATAACTTCTGTTTAATCTATGATGCCTTTCCCTATATATTTCTATGTCTAAAAGTTTATTCCTTCGCAGTGAAGCTGATGTTTTCTCAATGTATTCATTATGCTTTATTCATTCTACCATATATTTATTTATATATTTTTTTGCTTCACAGTTCAACATAGAAGGTAACTAGAGAAGTTCACCTTTTCTTCCAGGTATGATTCTTCACATAGTTCTAAGAGCAAAGAAAATATATCACCTGTACATGGTTTACTTTTTATTTTTGTTATTTATTTGAAAGTTAGAGTTATACAGAGAGAAGGAGAGGTCTTCCATCTGCTGGTTCACTCCCTAATTAGCTGCAATGGCCAGAACTGCGCCAATCTGAAGCCAGGAGCCAAGAACTTTCTTCTAGGTCTCCCACATGGGTGGGTGCAGGGACCCGCAGACTTGGGCCATTTTCTACTGCTTTCCCAGAGCATAGCAGAGAGCTGGATTGGAAGTGGAGCAGCCAGGTCTTAAACTGGCGCCCATATTGGATGCTAGCACTGCAGACGGTGGCTTTACCCACTACAGCATAGCTCTGACTCCCATGGTTTACTATTTTTTTTTAATTATTTTATTTATTTGAAAGAAACAATTACAAAGACAGGTAGAGAGGACTTCATCAGCTAGTTCACTCCACAAATGGTCGCGATGATCAGAGGAGAGCTGATCTGAAGCCAGGTGTCAGGAGCTTCTTCTGGTTCTCCCGTGTGGGTACAGGGGCCCAAGAATTTGGACCATCCTCCACTGCTTTCCCACACACATTAACATGGGGGTGGATTGGAAGTAAAGCCACTGGGACTTGAACTGGCACTCATATGGGATGCTGGTGCGGCAGGCCAGAGCTTTATCCCTTTGTGCCACAGCCCTGGCCCCTATAAATGGTTTTCTTAGTTATTCCTCAGCTTATTGTCAGTTTTCATTTTTTGAGGTTTATAATAGTTTTTTAATTAAAATGGAAAAATAAAATTTACTCTCAAGGAATGTGTACAAACAACATGAATGATAAATGTGGCATGATTATGAAACATTACAATCATCTAAAATAAGATAGTTTGGTCTCTGGTCTTTCTGTTGCCATAGCAAAATATATATTCGTTACATGTTTTACGTTGAGATTTAGAGTACAGTATGCTAAATTTTTGGGTCATGATGTCTGAAACAGTCTTTATTGTTATGGATGATACACTGGGCAGTGTTTTAGTTCTACCCTGGAAATAAAAATAATTAGCATTCTGCAAGGGTTAGAGATACTTAGTGCCAAAACAGAAATCAGTTAAGTTTGTTTTTGAATTGTTAGAGGATACAGTCTAGTTTTGAGAAGCTGAACTAGATTCAGGGTTAGAATATAAAATGGGCAGAAGAATGTACTGCAGGTTCTTTTCTAAGATTGATTTATTTATTTGAAAAGGCAGTTATAGAGATTGGGAGAGATGTACAGAGAGAAAAAGATACCTTCTACCTACTGGCTGATTCCCTAAATGGTCACGTGGCTGGAATAGGGACATGCCAAAGCCAAGAGCCTGAAACTCCACCTAGGTCTCCCATATTGGTGGAAGGGGCCTAAATACTCAGGCCATCTTTCACTGCTCTTTCAGGAACATTAGCAGGGAGCTGGATTGGAAATGGAGAACCCAGGACTCAAATAGTCTGTTCATATGGGATGCCAGCATTGCAGGTGAAGGCTTAACCTGCTGCATCAACATGCTGGAGCCTCCTGCAGTTTCCTAAACAAATCTATATGCATTTCTCTCAGTCACAAATGCAGATTATGTTGCAGACTTTCTCAAGTTCTGTTTTTGGGTAAATAATTCCATTGTTTTCATTTTAATTTGATATAATGTTATTTCAGTTCTTTGAGTGTTTATCAATAGAATAATCATAGAGAAAGCCAAAAGCTATTTTCTATTCTTTGTCTTACTTGAATCTTCTCTGTTTAAAAATATTTATGAGCTTGACAGAGAAATAAGTTGATGGATCACAAGAGAGATAACTCCCACATACCTATTCACACCCTAAATAACCATACCAAGCAGAGGTGGGGCAAGACTGAAGTCAGGAGTCAGGAATGGTGGCAAGGCCTTTCTCATTCATGCCTTCATCATTGATTCCCCAGGTCTGCATTAGCTGGGAGCTGGAAACTGGAGCTGGCCCTGGAAATCAAACTTTTGCAATCTGAGGTAGAAGTAGGGTATCTTAGTGGCATAATAAGCATAAACTAAATGCCTCCCCTCTCTTTTAAGATATTTCTTCTTGGCCATATTTGAAGTGACTGTGCATGATGTCTTCCTGGAAATTCTTCCTGTTTGTTCCCATTAAAGCTTCACTGATGGTTTCTTGTCTTTTCCCTGAATACTTCTACATTCTTCTCTTTAACATTGCTCTTTTAAGAGTTAATATTGTCCCCTTTCAGCCTGCTTTGAAATTCCCTTTGACAAATTCTGGCCCTTTGAGATCTAAAACTCCTGTTTCCCTCCAGCTTGGGCATTCTTCACAGCCTTTAGGTCATAGGTTTGACTCAATGTTGAATGCTTCTGTGTGGCTGTCCAAATGCTCAAAAAGTATAAAATGAAACCACATCCTTCCTTCTTCCTTCATACCGATATAGAAGATACACAGCTGTCAGTGTTTGATATGTGACAGAGTTGATATGTTGACCAGAAGTGTTCTATTACAGGTGATGATAGCATTTGAAGACCTGGCTGTGTACTTTACCTGGGAAGAATGGCAGAACATGAACAAAGCTCAGAAAATCCTGTACAGGGATGTGATGCTGGAGATCTACAGCAGCCTGTTCTCCTTGGGTGAGTGACACCCATCACAAGCCTAATGGTCACATTTTCATGCTATTTAACAAATAAGTGAACACTTTATAAAAGTTTATGATGGGCAGGCATAGCATTTGAGTCCATGAATAATCTGAATACCTACAATCTGGGAAAGGATTCAAATGGGAATATTTGTTGCATAGCTCCTAGGCCAAGCTGTACTCCTTTAATTAAGATAGTAAATTTACAGAGTCTTCCATTGTTTCCATTAATAGGACACTGTATTACCAAACCTGACTTGATCTTCAAGTTGGAGCAAGGAGCAGAGCCATGGATGGTGGAAGAATGCCTAAATCAGAGCCTTCCAGGTCAGTCTGCACATAATGGGCAGGGAGGCCAAGGCAGAAAGTGTAGTAGATGTTGTCTGGTGCTCTTTCCATAAATTTTTCCCAAGTCTTACTAGGTTAGGTACATGCCCCAAGTTCTAAATTGTCCTTCTCTATACCTTCATACCTTTTCCTTAATTCCTTCAGTACTTGGTAATTGGGTAACTTACAGAAACTCGTTTCAAACTGAGTTCCCACTCATGGTTTTGGCCAGGTACAGAACTTGGTATTTTAAGCATCTCAACACTGAACCAATAAATTCGAACTCTCTCTATATTGTCTCTTTCCATTTTTCTTTCTCTGTGCCTCTCAAATAAGAAAATGATAGGTTGTTGAGAACAGTTGAGGAATAAGCCTGTGGCTGGCAACCGTCTGTTCCATTCTTTCTTTGTGTCACATTTTCTGTCTCTCAAGTAGGTAAATATATAAGTAAATGCTAAAAGATGCTCAGAAGTTAGCCTCTGTGCTGTGACATCAGAAATCGTGAAGCTTAGCATGAAGTTGTATAGGAACATGAAAATAAGTGATCCTAGACTCACCAAGAAAGTCTGGAGATTCTGAATCCCAAGGACAAGTAACACAGTTTCATTTTGAATGGCTCAGATTTGTTTAGGAGTGGAGTTTGAAGTATGTATTATCTTATTTTTCAGTATCGTTGAAAAATAAAAAAGATAAGAAAGCGTTAGGAAATGAAGATTTGTTTGAAAATAAGTTACAACTGATAAAAAGGCTCCAGAAACTCAAATTATCACAGAGTAATAATTTGAAGGTAGATAACCAGGTAAACACATCCTGGGTTGCAGAAACAAATTCTGTAAGCTGATAGAGAGTGTGTATCCAAGTTGGTATATTGGGAATTTTCTGAACCTGTTGTATTTCTGAGAGGCTGAAGATGTTAGATTTCCTTAGGAATATGAGGAAGCTGTCATAGAGTGCAGATAATACCAGAGTTTTTCATTTGAAAAATCCCACAAATGCTGTTTCCCTGAGAAGACTGAACATGAGACAACAATAGATTCAAATCTTGTTCTTTAAATGTGATCTTATTTAGAGTACAGACCCTTGTAACTCCTCTTCACCTAAAAGTAAATGATCCAGTAAAACATTCCCATATTTATAGTTGAAATATCAGGGAAGCACAAAACATAAAATTTTTAATAAAAACCAATTGAAGAAAAAAGGTAGGAATAAAATGGTAGCTAGGCATGGGTAAATATTTCTACTAAATATTTGTCCATTCTTTAAAATCTTTTATAATTGTCTCATCTTTGTGAAAAGCAGAATAACAATGAGAGGAGAAAGAGATCTTGTATTAGCTCACTCCCCCAATGCCTGCAACAGTTAGGTCTGACTAGTCTGAAGTCAAAAGGCTGGAATTCCATTTAGTCTTCTCTGTAGCACAGGGTCCCAAGCACGTGAACCATTATCTGCTGCCCCCTAGTTTACATTAGGAGAGAGTTGTAATGGAATCAAAGTAGCCATTGCTCAAACTGGCACTATTTTTAGATCCAGGCCCCTGAAGCAGTGAATTAACACATCTAACCATAAAAGCCATTCTACTATACTTGTAAAGAATTCAGCTAGTAAACAAGGTCATGCTTGAACAATGGGAAATCTCTTGGTACAATTTATATATCAAGGTGTTAAGGAAAAAAACCATATAATGGTCAGAAATAAGTGTCTTTTACTGATCACACAGCAAGACCACTACCTTATAATTTTCGGTACAATCCACTCAAAATGGACTAAAGACCTAAATCTATGACATGATACCAGCAAATCATTAGAAAACATTGGGGAACTTTTACAAGTTGCACAGGTAAAGAGTTCTTGGAAAAGACCCTGTAGGCACAGGCAATCAAAGGCAAAATCTACAAATGGGATTACATCAAATTGAGAAGCTTCTACACTGCCAAAGAAGCAATCAGAAAAGTGAAGAGGCACCTTACACAATGGGAGAAAATATTTGAAAACTATACAACCAATAAAGGACTAATAACTAGAATATGTAGAGATCAACAAACTCAGCAACAACAAAACAATCTGGTTAAGAAATGAATGGCAGAAGACTCAGACATTTTTCAAAGACGAAATCCAGATGGCCAACAGACATGTGAAAAAATGTTCAGGAATTCTAGCCATCAGAGATGCAGATCGAAACCACAATGAGGTTTCACCTCACTCTGTTATCAACAAAAAACAAATGCTTGCAAGGATGTGGGAAAAAATGTACCCTAATTCACTGTTGATAACTAATAAAGGCAACCTGTAGAAGTGAAATTGACAATTTGAGAAGCAGTGACATTGAAAAGCCCATGCCTTGACTGTTGAGGAACAGGTTGTTTTTAATTTTATTTCCTTATTTTCATTTATTTTATCTTATTTTACTTGCCTCTTTTTTTCTTTCATACTAATCATTGAACTGTTCACTTAACATAGAGTTAACCGTATGTGTATAAAGTCAATTGAAAATAGATCTTATTTAAAAATAAGTGTGAGAATAAAAGAAGTAAGAGGAAGGGGGGTGGGAGTGTAGGTTGATGGGTGGGTTGGCACAGAGGGAAGAATCACCATGACCATAAAGTTATAATTGTTAAATGTATGAAGTTTGTAACTGTAAAGCAATATAGTTCTGCATACATTCCTATGACTTCTAAGGATGCAGCTTAAAAACTTGCCATGGGACACCAAATCCCCTTAGGCTGGGTGGAAAAATAGCATTCTAAGTGTTATAGAGATCATATGGATAGGAATAAGTGTTAAAGATGTCATATAGGTAGGAACAAGTATTAAAGTGATCATATAAATAGGAATAAGTGTTTGGTAATAATCATAGGTAGAATTAAAAAGGGGTGAATGTTCCACCATGGGAAGCAGTCTGCACTACAGACTCATACAGTGACAATCGCCTTAAGTAGCACTCTGACCTCAGAATCAACCCTTAAGGTATTCTGGTTTGACTGAAAAGCCCAGGAAAAGCTAAGACACTTTGGCAAATAGTGTTCTACTTGAAGGACCTCTGTGTGTGAGACCCCAGTGGAAAGAAGTGGCCACCAAAGAAGGATGTACTTTCTGTGAAGGGAAGAGAGAGCTTCAACTTTGCCAATTGCCTTGTTGAAATACTGAAGGAGTTTGTGGATCCAAAAGACTTCCATAGCCTATGCAGCTCTTGTCAAGGCCCCCTGGTGATCACTGATGTCATACATAACAGTTTTAATTGTTAAATAAACAACAGGAATCACTGCGCTATCTTCCCCTGCAGGACTTCTGATCTCAAAGACTTGTATTATAAGACCTTAAAACTTGTTCTCAAAGAATTACTTCATTTTATGCTATAGTTATGTCTAAGTACTCGCCATAGAAGTATCATTGTTTGGTTTTTTTTTTTTTTTTTTTGTTTTGTTTTGTTTTGTTTTGTTTTGACAGGCAGAGTGGATAGTGAGAGAGACAGAGAGAAAGGTCTTCCTTTGCTGTTGGTTCACCCTCCAATGGCCACTGCGGCCGGCACACTGCACTGATCCGAAGGCATGAGCCAGGTGCTTCTCCTGGTCTCCCATGCAGGTGCAGGGCCCAAGGACTTGGGCCATCCTCCACTGCACTCCTGGGCCACAGCAGAGAGCTGGCCTGGAAGAGGGGCAACCGGGACAGAATCCGGCGCCCCGACCGGGACTAGAACCTGGGGTGCCGGCGCCGCAAGGTGGAGGATTAGCCTATTGAGACATGGCACCAGCCCATTTTTTGGTTCTTTAAAGATAATTAAATTTCAAAAAAAAAAAAAAAAAGAGCAAATTACCTTTGAGATGTAATGACTTTGAACAGCTCGTCTGGACTGTTGAGGAATAACTTTGGTTCTTCTTTTTTTTTTTTTTTTTATGTATTTTGGTTTTAGTTTTTTTTGTTTGTTTGTTTGTTTTTAATCTTTCTTTTTCTTCCTCATACAAAGTGTTGAACTTAACCTAGAATAGAGTTAATCTGCTCTGTATAAAGTTAATATACATCTTAGTAAAAAACAAGATTGCAAACAGGAGAGGGTATATGAAGAGGTTCAGGAGTGTGGGTAGTAGGCTGGGTACTCTGGGAAGAATTACTGTGTTCCTAAAGTTGTATTTATGAAATGCATGCAAATAAATTTGAAAAAAAATCTTATGCACTTAGATAACAAGTAACTTCATTCCCTTTCATCAGTACTCCAGGAGAAGCACTTATATGTGATTCATTGATTTTTTTTTTTCTCATTTCAGTTGCCATGAAAAGTGATGATATAATTAGGACCAACCAGGAAATTCAAGACGAAAATTTGAATCATGATGTTATGACAAATAACGAGTCATCAACTCCCAACATAGTTGAGATAAGCAGTTCAAATCATATTTCAAAACTGATTATCAAAGATGAAAATTATTTAGCAATGAAACCTGAGGAATGCAATGTATGTCACAATATGTATCCCCACAGTGGGCCTGATGAGCTACAAGCTGGTGAGAAACTTGATGCTGTTATGGTACCTGGGAATTCCCTCAATTGCTGTGAGCCTCTTAATGAGTATCACAATATGCAGACTGTGACGCAGTCATTTGAACATAGTGGACATGAGAAAGACTTCAAAAGGGAGAAGATATTCTTCAGATTTGAGATGGTCCATATGGGAGAGTCCTATAATGAGTCAACTGTCACTGTTGGAAACACAACTCAAATTGAAAAAACTTTTCATAAAGATACTAACCTCCGTATGCATCAACAAATCAACATAGGAGAGAAATTCTATGAAGATATGGGGTATGTTTACCAATCAGATCTTGCAGTAAATCAGAGACCAGATACAGGGAAAAAATCCTATTCATGTATACTTTGTGGGAAATCATTCAGTTATAAGTCCTGCCATAGCATCCATCACAGTATTCACATGCAGGAAAACCACCATGTATGTAATGAATGCGGAGAAATCACATACCAGAAGTCAAATCTTATTAGACAGCATACAAGGGATAAATCTCATGAATTCAATGAGTGTGGAACAGCCATTTTCCAGAAATCATGCCTCATAAGACATCAGAGAATTCACACAGGGGAGAAGCCTTATGAGTGTAACGACTGTGGAAAAACTTTTGACTATAAATCACAATTCATAATACACCAGAGAATTCACACAGGGGAGAAACCTCATGAATGCAATGACTGTGGAAAAGCCTTTGGCCAGAAATCAGACCTCATCAAACATCAGAGAATTCATACAGGAGAGAAACCTCATGAATGTAGTGACTGTGGAAAAGCATTTGGCAAGAAGTCAAATCTTGTAATGCATCAGAGAATTCACACAGGAGAAAAACCTTATGAATGCAGTTGTTGTGGAAAAGCCTTTCTGTGCAAGTCACACCTCATGAAACATCAGAGAACTCACACAGGTGAGAAACCTTTTCAATGTAGTGAATGTGGGAAAGCCTTTGGTAGTAAGTCAAATCTCTTAATGCATTATAGAATTCATACAGGGGAGAAACCTTATGTATGTAATGACTGTGGAAAAGCTTTTGGCCAGAAATCAGATCTCATCAAACATCAGAGAATTCACATAGGGGAGAAACCTTATGAATGTAATGATTGTGGGAAAGCCTTTGGCCATAATTCAGACCTTATCAAACATCAGAGAATTCACGCAGGGGTGAAACCTTTTGAATGTAGTGACTGTGGAAAAGCCTTTGGCCAGAAGTCAGACCTTATCAAACATCAGAGAATTCACAGTGGGGAGAAACCTCATGAATGTAATTACTGTGGAAAAGCCTTTGGCTATAAGTCAAATCTTATAATGCATCAGAGAATTCACACAGGAGAGAAACCTTATGGATGCAATGGCTGTGGAAAAGCCTTTATGCGCAAGTCACACCTCATCAAACATCAGAGAATTCACACAGGGGAGAAACCTTATGAATGTAATGACTGTGGGAAAGCCTTTGGTGATAAGTCAAATCTCTTAATGCATCAGAGAATTCACACAGGGGAGAAACCTTATGAATGTAATGACTGTGGAAAAGGCTTTGGCCAGAAGTCACAACTCCTAATGCATCATAGAATTCACACAGGGGAGAAACCTCATGAATGCAATGACTGTGGAAAAGCCTTTGGCTATAAGTCAAACCTTGTAATGCATCAGAGAATTCACACAGGAGAGAAACCTCATGAATGCAATGACTGTGGAAAAGCCTTTGGCTATAAGTCAAATCTCGTAATGCATCAGAGAATTCACACAGGAGAGAAACCTTATGAATGCAATGGCTGTGGAAAAGCCTTCCTGTGCAAGTCACACCTTATCAAACATCACAGAATTCACACAGGTGAGAAGCCTCATGTATGTGGTGACTGTGGAAAAGCCTTTGGCTATAAGTCAAACCTTGTAATGCATCAGAAGATTCACACAGGAGACAAACCTTATGAATGCAATGACTGTGGAAAAGCCTTTGCCAATAAATCACGACTCATAATGCATCAGAGAATTCACACAAGGGAGTAAACTTAGGAATGTAATGGCTACGGAAAAGCCTTTGGCAATAAATCACAACTCATAATGCATCAGAGAACTCACACAGGGCAGTAACTTTATGAATGTAATGACTGGAAAAGACTCTTGCTGTAAATCACAACTTATAACACTAGAGCAACTTCTAAGACTGGATGAGTGGTGACATTCTTTCAGTTCCTTTTTTGTTATGGAAGATCTTTATTTCACATTCATTCAAAATACAGAGGTCAGCAGGGTATAGTATTCTCAGTTGACAGGTTTTTTTTTTTTTTCTCTTAAAACTTGGACTATATCTCTATTTTCTCCTAGCCCATAGAGATTCTGATGAGAAGTCACCTGCGAATCTATTTGGAAATCCTCCGAAAGTTGTTTGGCATTTGTGTCGTGCATGTTTTAGAATATTCTTTATGCATTACTGTTGAAAGTTTGCAGTATTGTGGTAAAGATCTTTCTGGTCAGTGCTATTATGAGTTCTGTGTGCTTCCTATATTTGGACATCCCATTATTTCTGAAAATTGGGAAAATTTTTATAATTATTTCACCAAATATGCCTTCTAAACCATTCTCTTTCCACCCCCCGGAACTGTATTTTGGATCATTTTATTGTATCCCATAAATTTCCAACACTGTCCTATTTTCTAAAATTTTATTTTTCAAGATTCATATATTTATACACACACACACTCCTGTAGGTTTTAGGAACATAGTGATATTTTCTGCCCTCTCCTTGATACAAGTTCCAGAATTTCCACCTCCTTGCTCTCCTGTTACCTCTCTTAATTTTTACAGAGATCCTTTTTTCAGCTTACTTTATACACATAAGGCAAACCCTACACTAAGTAAAGAGTTTAACAAATAGTATGAAGGAAAAAAGAAAACATTGTTCCTCAGCAGAAGAGATAAGGGCTTAAACAATCATCAAATCTCAAAGTGTTCATTTCACTCCAATGTATTGTAGGTATTCTGTTAGTTACCACAGATAAGGGAAAACATAATATCTGCTTTTTAGGGGCTGGTTTATTTAAGTGCAGTGTTTTCCAGTTGCATCCATTTTGTTGCAAGAAACATGATTTCTTTATTTACAGCTGAGTAGTGCTCCATAATATATAAATACCAGAATTTTTTAATCCAATCAGTTAATGAACATCTGGGTTGATTCAAATATTAGCTATTGTAAATTGAGTGGCAATGATTAGTTATCAGTGATACAGATAACTGTTTTAGATGCTGTTTTCTTTTGATTCGAGTGAATTCCCAGGAGTGTAATGACTGGATTATGTGCTAAGTTTATATTCATATTTCTGAGGTATTGGTAATCTGTCTTCCATAGTGGCTGGGCCACCTGGAATGCTCACCAACAATGGATTAGGATACCTTTTTCTCCATCTCTTCACCAGCATTTGTTATTTGTTTATTTCTGTATGTGAGCCATTGTAAATGGGTTGAGGTGAAATTTCATTGTAGTTTTGACTTGCGTTTCCCTAATAGCTAGTGATCTTGAGCATTATTTCACGTGTCTCTTGGCCAGTTGTATTTCTTTGCTAAAAAAATGCCTGTTCAGGCCCTTTCCCATTTTGTTACTGGAGTGTTTGTTTTGTTGTAGCTGAGTTTCTTGAGCTCTTTGTAGATTCTGTTTATTAATCTTTTACCACTTGAGTTGTTAATATTTTCTCGCATTCTCTTGGTTGCCTCTTTGCTGAGTGCTTCTTTTGCAGTACAGATGCTTCTCTATTAGTAATCCCAATTATCAGTTTTGGCTTTGATTGCCTGTGCTTCTAGGATTTTTTTTCCAAGAATTCTTCACCTATGCTAATGTCTTGTAAGGTTTTTCTATGATCTCTGATGATTTGATGGTATTAGGTTGTAGATTTAGGTGTTTGATTGATTTTGATTGGGTTTTTGTTTAAGATGTAAGGTAAAGGTCTTGCTACATACTTCTGCATGTGGAGATCATTATCCAAGCACCATTTGATGGAAAGACTGTCATTGCTCCATGGATTGTTTTAGCTCCTTTGTCAAAAATAAATTGGTTGTAGATGTGAATTGATTTCTGAAGTTTCTGTTCTTTTTCATTGGTCTACAAGTCTGTTTTTGTGCCAGTACAAGACTATTTTGTTTATAACTGCCCTGTATTATGCCTTGAGATCCAGTATTGTGATGCCCCGCCTTTGTTTTTGTTACATAAGATTGCTTTAGGTATTTGAGTTCTCTTTTGTTTTCACTTGATGCTCAGCATGATTTTTCTAGATTTTTCATAGCACTGATAAATACCACTTGGTCCAGGTGAATGATTTTTTGATGCATTTTGGATTCAGTTAGTATTTTATTGAGGATATCTGCATCTGTATTCATCAGACAAATTGGTCTATAGTTCTCTTTTTCTGTTTTATCTTTTTCTGGTTCAGCAACTAAGGTGATGCTGGCTTCATAGAAGGAGTTCCCTCTGTAAGGAAAGGAGGGGAGAAACAAAGAGACTGGGTACAGAGTCACTGGAAAACCAAATTTATTCAAAGTTAACTCACAGAGGTTGACCTGCTGCCAGCGTGCACACCGAACACGTGGCTGAGGGTCCAGACCCAAGGGACTGAGCTTTTTTATATCTTAGGTGAGCCATTGGTGAGAGTGGGGAGGGTAGAAGCTGGAGGCTAATTTCTTCATACAGGTTCTTCAAGTTTGCCTCCCAGGCCACCAGACCTGTGAATGAATGCAGGGGGTGTGGGGTGGAGAATAATAGTGTGTGAGACTGAATTGGGATTCAGTGACAAGGGATAAATTTTGATTTTATCTATCTGAGGCTTATTTCTTTTTCTATATCCCTTCTTTTCAGTTATTTTTATTAGCTTGACAAAAATTGGAATTAATTATTTAAATATCTGATAGAACTCTGTAGTGAAACCATCCAGCCCTGGGCTTTTCTTTATTAAGAGGGTCTTTATTACTGATTCAGTTTCAGTCTTGGTTATTGATCTGTTTAGGTTTTCTGTGTCTTTATGACTCAATTTTGGTAGATTGTGTGCCAGAATCTCTCCCTTTCTTGTAGGTTTCCCAGAGCCTGTGGTATGCCTTAATGGGAATGCCTCCTCATAGTTCTACATGTGTGCCTTTGCCATCTGTCAGTCCATCCAGTCAGGCTCAGAGTAAATGGGGACTGCAGATATTTCTCTCCACTAGAATCTCTGGATCACACAAGGGTCACTTGCCAAATGTAGCTCTCTCCCTGCATCTGCTGCCAGTACTACCACGAAGATGGCATCCTGTTTCAGCCAGTTGCTGTGCATGTAAACAGAGGTTTTGGCATCTGCCACCCAACTTCAAAATGGCATTCATTCTCAGCCAGGCAGCGGGTGCTGTTGTGGGGAGGTTGGGGTGAAGTAAACATGTCCATTTTACTTACACTGGTAACTGCTAATGCCATCTAGGCCCTAGAGCTTCAGTCTGGATATGCACCATACTCTCCCTTCAGCCATATCACCACAGGTTGCTGTAGTCCAGTCTCACCTTTCTCCAAGCTGGCACCCTCTCCAGCTCTCAGCTGCTGTAGTTTTTTTCTTGTGTCCTTGTTCATAGAGCATGGCCACATCTTTGGCAAAGGTCCATGGTATTCCTCTTTCTTTTGTAGTTTCCAGTGTGGTTTTCATTCATTCTCCACTGAGAGTGTGTTCCCTCCTTTTTTTTTTTTTCTTTGCTATTTTATCCCTAGCCTATACAGTATGTTATTCCCTGATCTATCATCTTGGAATCTCCTACACCTTATTTTCCACAATCAAAGATTGTGTAAATATTTCTATTTTGTTTCATTAGAGCAGATGACTTGCCCATGATGTATCTAAACTTAAAGTGATTCTGATATCACAACACGGTTTATCTTCTTTGCAGGAAAAGTAAAGGATTTCTCTTAAAACTTCAACTCGCCAAACAAGACAATGCTGTTTGCTTTTGGTTTTCAGTGGTTTATTTAGGTCTCCCTGGTTTATGGTATCATAAACATTTTGCATTTTAAGAAAAATATTTTTGTTCAGAAGTTTGTATCTGTACCATCTTTTTATTTTTCCTTTGAATCATTATGTTTAAAAGTCTTCCAAAGCAAAAGTTGACTCCTAGAATCAAATGCTAAAGTGTGCACACTGATATGTGGATAATTTCACAAAGTTCACTCATTTAACTGGGCTGATCATTGCCAAACAGTGTTTAATGGTCATCATGGAACAATCATTTCATTTTAAATTCTCTGGAAACCAAAATAACAGAAACATTTGCTTCCTCATATGTATATGGAATAAAACTATGGATAGTATGTTTATAACCTTATAAACATATGTCTTATCCAGACATATTTTACTTTTTAACATTTAAAATTGTATCTGAGAAGAAGAGAAATTACTTCTCCAAATGTCTGCAGTGCTTCAGGGCCAGGCTAGGCCCTGAAGCCAGGAGTTAGGAATTCAATCCTGGTTTCCCACATGTTTGGCAGGAATCCAATTACTTGGCCAACACTGCTGACCCCAAGAACTGTGTTATTGGACCATGGTGACAAGAGCTATAATTAGGATAAAACCCAGATACCATGATGTAGGGGATGGGTGTTTTTACCTACATCATCATGACCAGGTGAAATGTCCAGCTCAGATGTATTTCAAATGAACACTTCAGGATTGTTTGTTTTTTTTTTTTTTAATCAGCATTTAAGATCTTAGTATTAATGTTTTTTTTTTTCCTTTTTCTTTTTCTTTTTTCTTTTTTTTTTTTTTTTTTTTTTTTTTTTTTTTGCCAGGCAGAGTGGATAGTGAGAGAGAGAAAGGTCTTCCTTTTTGCCGTTGGTTCACCCTCCAATGGCCGCTGCGGCCGGCACATCGCACTAATCCGAAGCCAGGAGCCAGGTGCTTCTCCTGGTCTCCCATGTGGCTGTAGGGCCCAAGGATTTGGGCCATCCTCCACTGCCTTCCCGGGCCATAGCAGAGAGCTGGCCTGGAAGAGGGGCAACCGGATAGAATCCGGTGTGCCGGCGCCGCAAGGCAGAGGATTAGCCTATTGAGCCATGGTGCCGGCCAGTATTAATATTTCCTTAAACATTTATTTATTTGAAATACAAAGTTGGAGAGAGAGAAATCTTCCTTTAACAAGTTTGCTGCCTAAATGGCCACGATGGCTCAGCCAGACTGAAACCAGGAGCCAGGAGTTTCTTCCAGGTATCCCTTGTGTGTGGCAGGGACTCAAATACTTGAGACATCCTTTGCAGCTTTCCCAGGCCATTAGCAGGTAGCTGGATCAAAAGTGGAGCTGCTATGACCTGAACCTGCACCTATATTGAATGATGGCAAAGCAGGCTGTGACTTTATCTGCTTTGACACAATGCCAGCTCAAAAGGTTTTCTTGATTTTTAAAGATTTATTTGTTTAAATGTCAAAGTTACAGAGGGAGAGGGAGAGACAGATTGGTCCTCCATCCACTAAATTCCTCCCCAAATAGTCACAAATACCAGTGCTGGCCCAGGCTGAATCCAGGAACCAAGAGTGCCATTCAGTTCTCCCATGAAAATGGAGGGGTCCAAGCATTTGGGTGGGTCATCTGCTGCTTTTCCAGGCACATTAGCAGGGAGCTGCATTGGGAGTGAACAAACTATGTGAACCAACTTGTATATGAGATGCTGATATTGTAAAGTAGTGGCTTTACCTATTAGACCACAACACTGGCCCCTTAAGTTTTAATCTTCAGTATTATAAGGTAGAATAAAAGTTGATGACTCAGTAAATCTAAGCTTAAAGCAAGCATTATAGAATAATCTGAATTTAAATATTTTCTCAAAAATGAAAATATTACTGAGTAGAATCAAAATCATTAACTGTCATTTACACTTTGTGCCATGCCTTTTTTGTATAATGTTTAGGCATAAGTGAATTTTTCTTCATATGTGCTGTCAACATAATGCTGAAATTTCAATCACTTTTTTTAAAAGATTTTATTTTTATTTATTTAATAGAGTTACAGAGAGAGGTCTTCCACCTGCTGGTTCACTCCCCAGATGGCTGCAACGGCCAGAGCTGCATTGATCAGGAGCCAGGAGCTTCTTCTAGGTCTCCCACACATGGGTACAGGGGCCCAAGGACTTGGGCCATCTTCTGCTGCTATCCTAGGCCATAGTGGAGAGCTGGATCAGATTTGGAGCAGCCAGGACCCAAACTGGTGCCCACATGGGATGCTGGCGCTTCAGGCCAGGGTTTTAACCCGCTGCTCCACAGTGCCGGCCCCTCAATCACTTATTTTTTGATTGTCAATTTATTAAATGCCCCATTAAAGGTAGAGGCTAGAATAACCACTAAAATAGGTCGCTCGTCTATTTTCAGTGCATTTAAATTAGCTTGCTCTCAAACTTTATTCTAGAGGGCAATGGCTTGGAACAATGCTCATGTGCAGCAATTACACAGGTTTTACCAGAAAGCCTAGTTTGATGTTAGGATCTTTTTAATGGATATAGGGAATCCACAGAACATTGAATTTGGAAAATAAATATCTTTCATTCAGATAATGCCTAGTCCAGGACTTTGCCATTTCATGACTTATTGCCCTTGGGAAACCAATTACTTTGCTTTTTAGGCTTCAGTTTAGTTTTCTTTAAAGTTAAGATAATGGAAGCTATCCTATTTTTTCCTGAAAAAATAAAATGTTGGAAACATTGTATAGAATAAATATTAGCTGTTATTTTTATCATCTATTTTTATTTTTCCTAACTAATGGTGTCATTACTGTGTGATGTTAAACTGTACGAATTTAGGTACAACTGAAAAAATATCTGAGCCTTAGAAAAAAAAAGTATTTTAAATGAAGTTGTATAATTTCAACTTTATAATTAAAACTATTTTTCTACATATAATAACACCCCTTTCACTTCCTGTTTAATTAGATTTAGTCATCTCCTACCTGATTTCTTAGATACTGTAGTTTATTTACTCATTTTCTGCTTGTGATGGAACCTTCATAATTTGAAGAAAGTAAATTAAATGGTGTTCTTGTTCAAAAATGACCATTGATTTTGGGCCAGCATCATTGCATAAAACCACTGACTACAGTGTTGGCATCCCATATGGGTGTTGGTTGGAGTCCCAAATGCTGTACTTCTGATCCAGTTCCCTGCTACTGGTCTGAGAAAAACAGCAGAAAATGGCTAAGTGTTTGGGCCCTTACAGTCATATGGGAGACCTGGAAGGATCTAATGGCTCCTGCTTTCTTCCTGGCCCAGCCCCTGCTGTTGCAGCCATCTGGGGAGTGACCCAGTGGATGGAAGACACTCTCTCTCTCTAATTCTGCCTTTCAAAATAAATTTTTTAAAAAATGAAAATTTTCTGCTCAGGTACATTTTACAAAGAACAGAGTACCTTTTAACTATGTCAGGAGCTTTTGATTCTTCACATATGTTCCTTCCCTATACTAAACTCACAAACCAGAGTCTAAATTTTGAAATCATTTCAAGGTATATTACAGTAAATTAAGGTTTTAATCATAGCCTATAAATCACCCTGCAGAAAATAACGTGAAGAGTTATTCAAATCATCCACAAAAGTAAAAGTAGAATCATAAATATCAACAAAAAAGCAGGAAAGTGTATTCTAAAAATTGTCCATGATAAAATACAAAAAAGTAATAAAATGTAAGACTTAAATTCAACCACATACGTATAAAAGGTATGATAACACACTTAAATGTCAATTTTAACAGAATAAATATAAAAGCAAGGCACAAATATATGCCACTCAGAATAAATACATGTTAAATATAAATACATGAATATGTTAAAGGTGCATATGTCATCACAACTCAAAAAGAGTCCTATATTAATATAGGACAAAGTTTCAAAACAAAGAATATAATTCCTCTTAAATGAGTTTATAATGAGAATTAAGCAGGAAATCATAACTTTTTTAATTAAGTAATTTATTTATTTGAAAGAGAGAGGTCTTCCATCCACTGGCTCAGTCCACAAGTGGCCACTATGGCCAGAGCTTAACGGATCTGAAGCCAGGAGCCAGGAGTTTCTTCCAGGTCTCCCATGTGGTGCAGGGCCCCATCGAGTAGGGCCATCTTCCACTGCTTTTCCAGGCCATAGCAGAGGGCTGGATCCGAAGTGGAGTAGGCAGGACTTAACACCAGCACCCATATGGGATGCCTACACTGCAGGCCAGGCCTTTAACCTGATGCACCACAGCACTGGCCACCGTAACATTCTTTTTTAAAAGATTTTTAAATTCTATTTGAAAGGCTATGTGACTGGAGGGAAAGACAGAGATATTCTATTTACTGATTCACTTCCTAAATGGCCTTGATGGGCCAGTCTCAGCCAGGCTGAAAGCCAGGTCCCCAGAACTCCATCTGGGTCTCCTGCAGGGGTGGCAGTGCCCACTTGGGCCATCTTTGCTTCTTTCCCATGTCAATTAGCAGAGAGCTGGATCAGAAACAGCAGCTATGACTAAAACTGGTCCTCAAATACAGAATGCTGGTGTCTTTGATGGTGCCATAACTCACTGTGCCCCGACACTGACCCAGTGTCAGTTCTCCTAATAACAAAACTTCAGAATATATGAAGAAAATAGTGATAGAACTGCAAAGGAACAGCCATTAAACAAAATCAATGTTAAATAGATTTCAGTGCCATCTTGAAGGCACATATAAGGATTGATTTATTATATAAAGGTACGGATATCTACTCTCACTTTTATTCAGTGTTGTACTAGGCATTTGAATCTGTCAAGAACAGGTAATTTGTACTCATTTGCTCAGGAGACCTTCATAAATTTCATCATCTTTTCTTTGTGAACTTTGGTCTTAATGATATGTTCAATCCTGTCCCATGCAGTTGTGTTCCTGGGAATGACATAACTCCACCTTCATTTTCCAAGAACCTTAATCCAGGTTTCTTGCTGGCTAATACTATGGCAAATAGAACACCAAGAAACACCTATCCAGATATTTTGAAAGGAAAAATGTTATTTTTTTCTCTAGAGTACTCAAAGTAGCAAACCTCCTCTTGTTCTTACTATAACTGGAATGTCTGACAAAAGTAGTTACCCTTTCTCAGCTTAAGGACAGAGCTCTCACACTAATAGAGGTAGAAGGGAACTACATCTCAATTTTGAGTTGGTAAGTTAACCAAATGCTAGGTTATAAGACACAATAGGATGTGTTCTGTTTCTGTGATAATTTTATAAAATTAGCATTCTTCAATAAGTAATCATAGAAAATTATGGTGTGTAATTTTTTGCTCTTTAAAATTTTTGATGTATTTATTAAATATATCTACACCTATTTTTATAATGCTGATATTTGGAATTTAATGTCTGTATATGGCTGAAGAGGGCCCAAAGAATGGAATTCTCACTAATTTAATTACTTTAAAGTGTGTAGCTAGCTTTTATTTTTTGTGGGAGTTTTATAAATGATTATACTCAGGCATATTATCATTCTTTTAACTTTAGTTTTCTTTCATTTTCTTGTGTATATTTGAAAATCATTTACCAATTTTTCTGAATACTCTAAGATAAACTGCATTTTTTAAGAATAAAATTAAAGATGAAAAATATATATTATAAAGAAATGTAGAAAACACCTTGAAAAAGATGGGTTATATTACTGGCAAAATGCCCTTATGAGGCTTTAATGTCTGCTTTTTTGAATTAGGACATTAGTGAATGCTTTTCCCAGATGTATAAATGGTATACTATTTATTAATTTTGGGGAATGGAGTAGATAGGTGGAATATTATTATTAGAATATTCACTAATGTTAACAATAGTTCCGTTTTTTCCTATATAGTTCTTTTATATAGTGGCTGATATATACTGTGATAAATAAATGTAAATTGCTTAAACTATATGATAGTGGCTGATATATACTGTGATAAATAAATGTAAATTGCTTAAACTATATGGTGAAAAATGTCACTACATTTTCCCATTTAAGTTTTCTTTCTGTATATCAGATATAGACTTCTGGATCAAATCTTGGAATTTGAAAAACAGTCTGTCTTAATAAATAAATTCTTGCAAGATAAAAAATATAGGAACTAAATTTGTCACCATTGTACTTTGAAATAATTTTTAAGAACAGTTGATATTTAAGATTCATATAAGTCTACAAACATTTAAAAGCACACCCTTGATGTGAGTGGAGCATCATTTATGTTGCTTAGGAGGCCTGCAGCTTGGGTATAATATCTATTTCCACTTCCTTTTCCAGCCTCTAATAAACACTCAGAATGGTAGTGGTGATGGCTCAAGTAGTTGGTTTTTGTTACCCTTGTGGGAGATTCAGATTCAGTTCTGACTTCTAGTTTCAGCCTGTCCCAGTCTCAACTTTTGTGGCATTTGGAGCATGAAAAAGTGACTGGAAGCTGGTTCTTTCTGTTGTCTCTGCTTCCATCTTTCTCTTTATTTTCAAAAATAATTTCTTTTGGGACCAGCACTGTGGTGCAGTGGATTAAATCCCTGGCCTGCAGCATCAGTATCCCATATGGGTGCTGGTTCAAGCCCCGGTTGCTCCATTTCCAATCCAGCTCTCTACTAGTGCACCTGGGAAAGCAGCAGAGTCTGGCCTAAATGCTTGGGCTCCTGCACCCATAAGGGAGACCTGGAAAAATCTCCTGGCTCTTGGCTTCAGATCAACCCATCTCTGTACATTGCAGCCATCTGGGGAGTGAACCAGTGGATGGAAGACCTCTCTCTCTCTCTGTCTCTACCTCTTTCTGTAACTCTGTCTTCAAATAAATAAAATCGATTTTTAAAAAAGGTATTCTATTTTTTTTACAACCACTAATTATATTTTCATTTTAAATAAAAAATTAAGTGCTGCATGATTTTATGAGATATTAACCATTGTGTTGGGCCACATTTTTATTGTAAAAAGTCTATTACAAAAGTCAATTATAGTTGCTTTTTTATATATTATCAGTTACATCACACATTTTTGTGAGATAAGCAGGAAAATAATCTTGTTACCTTTTTTACTCAGACTGGATTATACCAACTATGTGTGAATGAATTGAGAAGTGTAACTCCCATTGTTGAGAAAAATATAATCCAGCTATTCTTTTCAATAATTGTCATTAGTTTTGTCACTTATCAGCAGAAAGCTGCCTCGTTTTGTTTCTTTTAAAACCACTTGTCAGCGGACAGGGCCCGGGTGCAGTGGGTAAAGCTGCTGCCTGAGTGCCAGCATCCCATATGAGTGCTGGTTCTAGTTGTGACTGCTCCACCCTTGCAAGGTAGATGCCTTTATCTCTGGTTGGTAGCGGGAGTTATTTAAAGGCAAAAAGTATGTACATGGCCATAGTCATGCACAGAAACAGTAGCCAAGGCTCTGGTGCCTACACATTCCCTGTACTATTATCAAAGAGCTCAAAGCATATATGATCGAGTGTCAAACAGCAGGAAGCACAGCACAATTCTTGCTCTAATTTCTGTAAGTCTGTAGTTAATTGACAATAGTTTGGAGGAGGCAGGGAGAAAAGAGACAGGTTAAATTTTGGTTGTGAAGGATAAGGAGAGCAAGAGAATATAGCATTAGTCCAAAGAGCCTGCTTTGGAAAACCAAAGATTCTGCCAATGGAGTTCAGAATGCCTCTCAGGGAAGCCAGTGAACTCTCCAAGAATCTAGGCGGAGATTGGTTTTTGAAGAATACTAAAGGGGTTCACAGGAGTGATCGAATCCCATTGGTGATTCTAAATAAATTTCCTACCAAAAAATGTTGAATGAGAATGAGCCTAAAGACGGAATATGAAAATATTCGTCTTAAAATTGGTAAAATAAATGACTAGGAGGAGTGATAGGTATATAGTCATGAAAGATCAACACAATTCCATTAATATGAGGAGAGACAGGTGAAAACTCAGCTTTATGAGTGAATAAAGTAACATATTTGTTCAGTTGTAATATTTGTATTTTTTGCCCTGTGTCTCATCTGATGAAGGAATTTGTCAGAGGCACCGGGAACCCTTTAAGGATCATCACAGCTGGTCTTCATTGCCTCAGAAAATCCCTGATTAAGAAGTGATGCACTAAGTCTTGCTTCCTTGTCCTCTGAATGTGTTGCCTTGTTACTTCATTATACTACTTCTTGGATGAAACTAACCAAAAGCAAACAGCAAGTGTAACTGGTGTGATTTCTAAGGTATAGAATGAACATTAGGTAGCCAGTTCAGGTTCTCTGAAGGGTGAACATATAAACAGCAAACCACACTTGCTACACAATAGCAAGGTGGCTGCTGACCATATCTTGGTGATGAAGTTTGAAATTTAAAGTGTAGCATAGAATTCTTTTTTTTTTTTTTTTTTTGGACAGGCAGAGTGGACAGTGAGAGAGAGACAGAGAGAAAGGTCTTCCTTTGCCGTTGGTTGGAATGTGTGTGTGAAAGAGAATAGTGCCGGCTATACAAGCTCTCAGTAGAGAGTAAAATAATGCACTTTCTCTTCTGTGCCTCTGGGCTTCAACCCCTTTCAGGATCAAATTGTTTCAAGCATGTGGGTATATTCAGAGTATCCTGGTGCCCTCAAAGATAGGCAGCACCTCTCACTCGACACCCAGGGTGCTTTATAGACTTTCCATTTGGGATCAACATCAGCAAGTTTACTCACAGTTAAGATACAGATGCGTTTAGACTTTAGAGTGGAGTAAAAGATCCGGAGGTGGGCATTTCTCCAGTATTTACAGTTATGCTGATGTAGATGTGGGAACCAGACTGCTATTCAAACCCAGCACTAACATTAAGACATGATCAGAGGGCTGGAGCTGTGGCATAGCAGGTAAAGCCACTGCCTGCAGTCCCAGCATTCCATATGGGCACCGGTTTGAGTTCCAGCTGCTCCACTTCCAACCCAGCTCCCTGCAGATGCACCCAGGAAACTAGTGGAGGATGGCCCAAGTGCTTGGGCCCCTTCACCCACATGGGGGACCCAGAATAACCTCCTGGCATCTACCTCCAGATTGGCCCAGCTCTGGCTATTGTGGTCATTTGGGGAATGAACCAGCAGGTAGACGATTTCTCTATCTCTCCCTCTGTCTAACTCTGCCTCTCAAATAAAAAAAAAGACTGATAATCAGAAGTATGGAATGTGATGACTTTAGAGATGTTGCTTAATGATCCAAATGATGTTTTGGAGCATAGGTGAGAGGGAGGGTGATGTGGGAAGTATCACTATGTCCCTAAATCTGTATATATGAAATATAAGAAACTTGTATGACTTAAATTAGCTAAGAAAAAAAGTTTGATAATTAAAAAAGCAAAAGGACCCTAGTTAGGAGTAATAGAGACAATGGCTATAAACCATAATTGAATGGAAAAATATGGAAAAATGACCATTTTGCCAATACACAGTAGATTTAATGGTAATCACAGGTCATTACAATTATAGAAGTATAACATTGTTAACCACTGATTTGACAAAGTTATAAAAGTGTTTTACAAAACTATATTTGTGAATTGGATTAAAATGATGGAGTAGGGAGGGAACTTACTGCTCTAGCCTAGGAGAAGATAGTTTGAAAAAAAGGAGAGAATGCAGTATCAGGGAAGAGATAGGGAGAACACAGCAGAGGAAACGCCATGTAAAATATAGGGACACAGCTGACCTATGTAGAAGGTGTGAGTATGCACAAATCAGGACCCCAGCAGCTGAGAGCCTCTGAACCAGCTTTGGAGAGAGGTGAGACCAGACTGCAGCAGCCCAAGTCTGTGGTGATAAAGCTGCAGGAAAAGCTGAGAAGAATCTGGCTTGGAGCCCTGTAGGGGATAGTGTACCTGTCAAAGTAAAGGAGGAAAAAGGGGGCTGCACATTTTTCTCTCCCCAATCATGCTGCAACAGCATCCTGTAACAAGCAGATACAGAACAAGTGCCATTTTGGACATATGTAATATATTGTTGTAGCACCCAACAACCAGTGGAGTGTAGACCTCTCAGTCTGGCGGGGAGAACTGATGGGGGGCTGGGTGCTCATGACTGTGGGAGGCTTGTGTACCAGGACTGACTGTGAAAATGCTGAGGATGTGTGGGAAGGCTCAGGAGTATGGCTGGGATCTTGGGCAGTCACTGTTGGAGGCTCCAGACACTCAGTGCTCCCTGGTTCCATGGTAAGGGACATTGCTGAGGAATCTACTTATACCAAGGACTGCACAGATAGTTTGCACGGTCCTTGTGGAAGTGCAGCTGCATATTATACCCACTGGGGCTTGTGTCCAGACCTAATCTCCTTTGAGGAGAGGAGCTGAGTCTACACAAACAGAAGAAAAACCTCACCTCTGATTAAAGAAAAAAAAGGAGATTTACCACGCCCAACATGGGTGTCATCTTAACACTCTCTTCACCCTGGAGCACTGAACAGAGCTCCTTGATCACACCCATCACATACCTCTAGGTATCCCCTAAAAGAAGACACTCCACTAATCCACAAAGACATAGTCCAAAGACAAAAGCTACCAAAGAAAAGAAGAAGAAGAAACCAACAAGTATCTCCAGACATGCCAAATAAAAACTACACCAATTCAAGAAACAAAAATAAGGAACACAGCATAAGACCATAAAAAATACAGCACTTCAATACTAGATTGTGAAGATGATGAGTGGAGAAACACAAGAAATGGAATTTAAAAAATTGATCATAAGATTCCATAGAAATAATAAGAAGCAAATGCATGAACTAATGAAAGAAAATTTCTCCCATGAAATTGAGATCCTAAAGCAAAATGGAATTTTGGAAATGAAGAATTCAATAGAACAAATAAAAAAATGCCATGGAAAGCTGTAACAGCAGAATCAGTGAAACAGAAGAAAGAATATCTGACTTAGAAGACAAATTGCAGGAAATTATACAGTCATACAAAAAACAAGAAGAGGGAATTAGAAAACTAAAATATACTATTCGGGATCTACAGGATACTATCAAATGACCCAACATACAGGTTTTAGGAGTTCCTGAAGGTGTGGAAAGAGAAAGGATTATTAGTGAAATAATAACAGGAAACTTCCCTAGAATGGAGAAGGAAAGGGAAATCCAAGTACAGGAAGCATGTAGAACGCCTAATAGACATGACCAGAAATGATTTTCATCATGACAGTTTGTAATCAAGCCCTCCACAGTAAAACATAAAGAAAAGATTTTAAAATGTGCATCAGAGAAGTGCCTTTCAGAAGAACTCCAATGAGACTCACAGCAGACTTTCATCAGAAACCCAACAGGCTAAGGGAGAATGGTGAAATATATTCCAAGCGTATGAGAAAAAAACTGTCATCTCAGAATATTGTACCCTGCAAAGCTCTCATTTATGAATGAAGGTGAAATAAAGACCTTCCATAACAAATGTAAGACCCCAGAAAGGTGTCTCACGATCCGACCGACCCCAGATGCACGAATTCCACTCCAATCGATGCAAAGAGCATGAGGAAGTTTATTACATCTGCGCAGATGGGCCGTCTCTAAGCACAACAGCACCCTCTGGTGCAGTGCGAGAAGAGAGGCCCCGATCATCAACCGCACAGAGTATTTAAGGCTTAAAACCACAACATTAGCATATCTCCACAGCATTACAAAAGATCACAAGATAAACCACAGCATGACAAAACAAATCACAAGGTAAAGGGTTTTTCCAGGGTAAAGGAACAAAGTACTTGAGCAAGCACAAATACGGGGTCATCATGACCAAAAACTTAACATAGCTCCTAAAATAATTATCACATGCTCAATTATCTCATGAAAGCATTAACACAATCATCACATGCTACAAGTTCAGCTAAAATTCAGTTATCTTATAAAAGCATTTTGCAAGCCCAGCTATTTTGCACAGAAGCAAAACAGTATGCAGTTAGCTCAAGCAACTCCATTTTAAACCTGCCCAATTTCTTTTACCCTTGTTAACATTATTTTAGGGTCTCACACAAACAGTAATTGAAAGTATTTTTCACCACCCGTCCAGCCTTGCAAAAGATGCTAAAGGATGTTCTGCAGACAGAAACATGGTTATCACTACGAAAGAAGGTAAAGGAAGAAAATTACCCAGTAAAAGTGCAAAGGAAATCCAAAGTAAAAAATAGGAATATTTATGGAAAAATGGCAGGGCAATTTCATTACTTATCAATAGTCCCTTTAAATGTAAATGGCTTCAAATCTCCAGTCAAAAGACAAAGTCTGGCTGAATGGATTAAAAAACAAAACCATCTATTTGCTGCCTACAAGAAACATGTCTCACCAACAAAGATGCATGCAGACTGAAAGTGAAAGTATGGAAATAATATTCCATGCTAACAGAAACAGAGCTAGCCTAGCCATCCTAATATCAGACAAAATAGACTTTATTTTTGAAAGATTTTTTAAAATTTATTTTATTTGAGAGGCAGAGTCACAGACAGAGGGAGAGACAGAGAGAGAGGTCTTTCTTCTGTTGGTTCACTCTCCAAATGGCTGCAATGGCCGGAGCTGCGCTGATCCGAAGCCAGGAGCCAGGCACTTCCTCCTGGTCTCCCACGTGGGTGCAGGGGCCCAAGAACTTGGGCCATCCTCCAGTACTCTCCCAGGCCATAGCAGAGAGCTGTATGGGAAGTGGAGCAGCAGGGACTAGAATTGACGCCCATATGGGATGCTGGCACTACAGGTAGAGGATTAACCTAGTGCACCAAGGAGCCAGCCACCAAAATAGAATTTAATACAAAAACAGTAAAAGAGACAAAGAAGGACCCTATATCATGATTAAGGGATCAATTCAGTGGAAATTTGTAACTATTATAAATGTATATGCACATAACTACAGGGCACCTGGCTATTTAAAAGAAATGTTATGGGATCTAAAAAGAGACATAGTCTCAAATACAATAGTAATGGGGGACTTCAATACCCCATTTTTAGAAATGGACACATCAACCAGGTAGAAAATCAGCAAGGAAACAAGAGTTAATAGACCTAACAGCTATCTACAGAACTTTCCATTCTACAGTTGCAGAGTACACATTCTTCTCAGCAGTGCATGGAACTTTCTCTAGGATTGACCATATGGTAGGCCATAAAGCAAGTCTCAGTATATTCAAAAAAATAGAAATCATACCATACATCTTCTCAGATCTCGATGCACTTTCCAGGAGTGGGATGGCTGGATCACATGATAGATCTATATTCAGGTTTCTGAATTATCTCCATATTGTCTTCCACAGTGGCTGCACCAGTTTACATTCCCACCAACAGTGGATTAGGGTACCTTTTCCCACATTCTTGCCAGCATTTGTTGTTTGTTAATTTCTGTATGAGAGCTGTTCTAACTGGAGTGAAGTGAAACCTGCTGTGGTTTTGATTTGCAGTTCCCTGATGGCTAGTGATCACGAGCATTTTTTTTCAAGTGTCTGTTGTCTATTGGCCATTTGAACTTCCTCTCTTGAAAAAATGCCTGACCAAGTCCTTTGCCCATTTCTTAACTGGACTGTTTTGCTTTTCTTGAATTTCTTGTGCTCTTTAAATATTCTGGATTTTAACCCTTTATCAGTTGTATAGTTTGCAAATATTTTGTTCCATTCTGTGGTGGCCTCTTCACTTTGCTGAGTGTTTCTTTTTCAGTGTTGAAGCTTCTCAGCTTGGTGTAATCCCATCTGACAACTTTGGCTTTGATTGCATTCCTTCTGGGGTCTTTTCCATGAAGCCTTTGTCTATGCCAATGTCTTACAGGTTTTCCCCAATGTTCTCTAGTAATTTGATCGTATTAGGCCCCAGATTTGGGTCTTTGATCCATTTTAAGTGGATTTTTGTGGAAGGCATAAAGTATGGGTCTAGTTTCATACATGCAGAGATCCAGTTTTCCCAACACAGTTTGTTGAAGAGACTGTCTTTGCTGAAGGAATTGAATTTAGCAAGCTACCTAGAAACACTATCCAAGCATTTTCACTGCAGTCTATGCTGCTGGTGTAACTGGCCTGGATGTAAAGTGAAGGACCATCAATCTTGTCACTCTATTTTGCACAAGGCCATGGTCACCTAAACCTTATCTGATTTGAGGAAAAACTTGCTGATTTATTCAGGATGGTTGTAGAGCTTTTCTCTCCTCATATAAGACTTAAGTGACAATGTTGCCTGCCTGAAGATATGCAACTAATTTAGGTGAACTGTCTGAACTTGAATATGGATTAGTAGTATTCAAACTCTGAGCATGGAGGCTAATTATTTCTGTTGTGAATATGATGCATCAACTCAGGTGTATGCATTTATGTATTCAGAAAATAATTATAAGGACTTTCAAAAGTGAGAAAATTATTTAGCCTGCAAATTGTCTCATCATTGAGTTTTGAAGTTCTTGGTAACTTTTGCACACAATTTCTTAATTTTTAAGGATTCGTTCATTCATTCACTTGAAAAGCATAGTGAAACACACACACATACAGAGAGAGAGAGAGAGGGAGAGAGAGAGAGATATCTTCCACCTGCATGATCACCCCTCCAAATTGTTGCAACAACCAGGGTTGGGACAGCCCAAAGCTAGGAGCCAAGAACTTCATCCTAGTTTCTCACTTGCATAGTAGGGGCCCAAGTACTTGGGACATTATCTACTACTTCCTTTTGCACATTATCAGAGAGCTGGATTGGAAGCACAGAAATCAGAACTGAAACTGGCAATTCTATAAGGAATGCCAGCATTGCAAGTGATGGCCTAACCTGGTGTATCACAATTACAGCCCCATGCAATTCCTTTAAATATGTATTTTTACAAAGTAAGAGTGGTTATAGTTGTACCTTATGAATATATTTATTTACATATTTTTAAAAATTAAAATTTATTTGAAAGGCAGAATGACAAAGAGAGGGAGAGTCAAGGAGAGACACCTTCCATCTTGATTTACTCCCCAAGTGGACACAATGTCCAGAGATGGGCCAGACCCAAGCTAGGAACCAGGAATTTCATTTGTGTTTCACGCATGGGTGGCAAGGGCCTAGTATTTGGACCATCTTCTGCTAGTTTCTCAGCTGCATTAGCAGTGAGCTGGATCAGAAGTAGAACAGCTGGGACTCAAACTGATGATCTTATGGGATGCCAGCATTACAGGAAATAGCTTAACATCCTGTGCCACAATGCTAGCCCCTATTGGTATATATTTAACATATGAAATGTACACTTAAATTGGGTAATAGAGTAACTTTTATGTTACATGTATTTTATCACTATATGAATGGAAAAATTAAATAATTAGCTTTAAATCCAAAAATACCTTTTTCAAGATCTTATAAATATTATTTATGTTAATCATAGTAGTGAATGATTTATACTTAATCACCTATCTAAACATTGTATAATATAAAAGTATGCACACTTATGCAATAGTTTCTTCAGAGTTGACAGCAATATTCTTTTCCCAGAGATGTTTTCCCAATAGTCATAAGTAATTATTGAAGCAGCTATTTTTCCTAAATATTTGTTGAAAAAAAACGTGATAATAAATCTCTTTAGTACTTCTGTTAAATGAAATACTTGATGATAAGTTTGTACTATTTAATAGTTATATTTTAATATAATAAATGGTGAATACCTTTAAAATAATCACTGATATGCAGATCTTTGCCCTTTATCTGTCTCTCACAAGCAAGCACTGCTTAGTGAGAGAAAAGGTGAGCAAAGACTCAAGGGTTTCTCTCTCACATCACTATCCTTGGGTGTCCAGAATTAGGTGTTTCCTTCTCACATATGATATGTTATAGTGAATACAAATTGGAGATTATATCATAAATGTGTTCTAATTAGGCAGCGAATACAAGTTGGGAATAGTCACAATGGAAGAAAAGCTGCAAGTGAACACCTTATTCTTAAGACTTAGTATTTCTTAGCAGAGAACTGGACCAGAAGTGGAGCAGCAGGGACATGAACTAGCACACATGTGGGATACCTGCATCCCAGGTGGTGGCTTAACTCTCTGTGCTAAACACTGGCCCCTTGAAGATTTAATTTAAAAGTATTTAGGAATTAAAAAGTTTATTGACATGTTGAAAGAATTTTAAAAATTATGCTTTTGGTGCAGAGTTAAGTTGCTGCTTGGGACACCTACAATCCAGACCTGAGTGCCTGGTTTGAGTCAAGGCTATTCCACTTAGAATCCAGCTTCCTGTTAGTATCTTGGGAGCAACAAATGATGGCTTATATAGTTGGATTACTGCCAACCATGTGAGGGACCTGGATTAGGTTCTAGGTTCCTGGTGTTGGCATGGCCCAGCCCTGGCTGTGGCAGACATTTTGGGAATGAACTAGTGAATGGGGGGGGATATATATATATATATATATATATCTTTCTCTCTCTCTCTCTCTCTGTCTCTTTCTGCCTCTACCTTTCTGTAACTCTGCCTTTCAAATAAATAAATCTTAAAAAAGAAGGTAGATGACATGATTATCATTTTTAAAGGTTGAATTGTATTCCATTGTGAATATATACCACACAATTTGGTTAATTCACCTTTTGATGGACATTTTTGGTGCTTCTATATCATGGCTATTGTTAATAATGTGGACATGAACACAGAAAGGAAGACATTTCTTCAAACTACTGATTCAATTCTTTGAATATATACCCAGGAGTAAAACTGTTGGATCAAATTATAATTCCGTTTCTCTTTTTAAGCCTTTGCCACATTTACTTTTACATATGGCCCCTTCTAATGTCAACAAACACATTTCTTTTCTCTTCTAAAATACTAAATTCATTCACTCCAGTAGATTGGCTATTACCAAAAAGGGAGATAACAAGTGATGGTGAGAATTCGGGTAAAAGAGAACTCTTGCACATAGTTGGTTGTAATATAAGTTAGTGCAGCCACTGTGGAAAATAGTATGGTGGCTCCATAAAAATTAAGCATAAAACCTCCATATTGCCTGGGAATCCTGCATCTGGGTTTTAATCCAAAGGAATTGAACTCAGGATTTCAAAGATATACCAGCACTTTCTTGTTTATTATACTTTATTCACATTAGCCAATATATGGAAACAACATTAATACCTCTCAACCATTGAATGAGTAGGGCAAGCATAATATTTACATATAATGCACTATTATTATTATTATAAAATAATAAAATCCCACCATTTGAGACAACATAGATGGACTTGAAACATTACACTAAGTGAAGTAAACCAGATAGAGAAAGATGCTATTTAATCTGATTTATCTATGGAATCTAAAATGGCCAATCTTATAGAAATAGTGTCAGGGTTGCTAGTGAAGGAAATTGTTGAGTGTCAGTTGAAGGTAGCATGTTAAAGTTATACAATATAAATAAGTTCAGGAGCTCTAATGTACATAGTGCCTGGGGCTAACAAGACTGCGCTTTATATTTAAAATCATCTAAGAGAGTAGATATCATGTTAATTTTGATTAACATACAATAACAGTATTATAATTACAGTAATATTAAAAGTGGTGTAAGGAAACTTGCAAGGTGGTAGATATGTTTGTAGTGTCAATGTTCACCATGATTCCATGAGTATCTACTTGCCCCCAAAGTCATCAAGTTCTACATTTTAAACATGTAAAATATGCCAGTTTATCTTAATAAAGTAATTTTAAAAAGAAAACATTATGCTAAGTGAAGGAACTGAGTTGAATGCATGCGAACTATTCAATCAGCAAATTCAGAGAGACACATATAGCTTAGCTGTTATTAGTGAAATTGGGTCTTGGGGTGATAGATGAAGTGTGTGGAGGTTCCTATTGAGGTGCTGAACAGTTCTAAATTTGATTATGTTGATGGTTGGACACATATGTAAATATACTCAAATTACAGAATATTATAGGTTATAATCATTTTTATGATATTTGATACAGATTTTAATAATTTATTTTAAAAATAAAATTATATGTAAATAAATTATATAATGTGACAGAGGTTGAAGAGATGAAACTCATAATATACAATTATATTCTACTTCAGTAAACATGTTAATATTCTTTTTAAATTATTTCATTGCTTTTTTAAAAGATTATTTATTTGAAAGGCAGAGTTACAGAGGCAGAGGCAGAGAGAGAGAGAGAGGAGGTCTTTGATATGCTGGTTCACTCCCCAAATGGTTGCAATGGCCAGAGCTGGGCTGATCTGAAGCCTGGAGCCTCCTCTGGGTCTCCCACATGGGTGCAGGGTTCAAGCACTTGGGCCATCCTCCACTGCTCTCCCAGGACATAGCATAGAGCTGGATCTGAAGTGGAGCAGCCCAGACTCCAACTGGTGCCCATATTCTGGGAAGCTGTCTTTGCAGGCAGTAGCTTTACCTGCTACACCATAGAGACAGCCCTAAATATTGTATTTATTTGTGAGGTGGAGTTACAGACAGTAGAGGTAGAGTTACAGCATATAAATAATACGTATATTAAAACAAATAATACAAAGAACAAGTCATTAAGTATACATCTTTCAAATTAGGAGGTAGATAACAATTTTATCCTGAACTGCTAGAGAGTCTGAGTATATAACATTAAATCAAATCCTTCTAGTGACCATATATACCACATATCTATTTCTGAAGTTACTGGTTTTAATTCAAAATGGCTTTTATAAGGAATTAAAATTTAATTTCTTTTATATTTTCCAAAGGAACTTAAAAGAGCATTTTAAAAGATGCTATAATTGTTTGAGGGGGATTTTGAGAGTTAATTTTGAAAATAGAGGGATATGAACAGTTAGGGGGTCTAGTTGAATGGGTCTTCTATGATGAATTTACAGGATTATAGCCTCTAGCCTCTATTCTTCTTCATCTTTATATTTGTGAAATAAAGTTCAAATTTAGTGCTCCCAGTACATGAAACATAAAATGATTGGAAATGCACAGTAAACTTCTATAGAAATTTTACTTTAAAAACAGAGAAATGGGAAGCTTATAGAACTTATGACCTCAGCAAATGGTGAGTCTTTCTTGATGAAGTTATCCCAGGAAAATAGGGGAGTAAGCAAAGAAGGAGTTATGAGACACATGAATCACTTCTCGGCATTTTGGCTAAGATCAGGTGAGACACATGAAATAGATTCAACAAGAGAGAGGCAATGTAGAATCCAGGAGCATCAAAATATAAACATTACGAAAACTAGAGACCTGTTCGGATTAAAGTGAGTGAAGCCTCCCCCAAGGCTGCATCTATGAAAATGATAAAAATCATTTTTAGCCAATTCAAAGGAAAAACTGAGTGGAGGCGTATGTGAGCACAAAGGCACCCCCCCACCCCCGTCTAGTGTTTAGAATGGCAAAAGTTGGGGCCTGCACTGTGGCTCACTTGGTTAATCCTCTGCCTGTGGCACCGGCATCCCATATGTGTACCAGGTTCTAGTCCTGGTTGCTCCTCTTCTAGTCCAGCTCTCTGCTGTGGCCCAGGAGGGCAGTGGAGGATGGCTGAAGTGCTTGGGCCCTGCACCCACATGGGAGACCAGGAGGAAGCACCTGGCTCCTGGCTTCAGATTGGCGCAGCATTGGCCATAGCAGCCATTTGGAGAGTGAACCAACGGAAGGAAGACCTTCCTCTCTGTCTCTCTCACTGTCTATAATTCAACCTGTCAAATAAAAAAAAGAAAAAAAAAAGAATAGCAACAGTTGACTCATGAGTATCTTCCAGGGTCTTGCCATTAACAACTAAATTTTATCAGCTCCCTTTAATAAGACATCATCTACAGCTGCTCCCTACAAACAAGAAACATCACAATTTGTTGTGAAGCTGTATTATGTAGATATAGATGGATAGATCGATTGATAGATTTACAGATATAGATATATAAAATACAGGAATTAAATGTATATGTTATTTAAAAGGCAGAGTCACAGAGAGAGAAAAAGACCAAGAGATTTATCTGCTGATTCACTCCCCTAATGGCTACAATGGCCAGGGCTGGGCCAGCATGAAGCCAGGGACCAGGAGCCTCATCTGAGTCTCCCATGTGGATGTGGGAGCCAAGCACTTGGGCCATATTCTGCTGTTCTCTCAGGCCATTAGCCAAGAGCTGGGAAGTGGAGCAGCTGGGACTCAAACCAGTGCCTATATAGGATGACATATATTAAATTAATATTCAGTCTATCAAAATACTCAGTCATATGAAAAATGACTGTCAAAGGACTCAGTCATATGAAAAATGCAGAAACACATTTGATGAATTTAGCATTCGTAAAAATGGGCTGGAAGGGGACTGCCTCAACATGGTACAGAGCACACATAAATATCCTGCTACCAACATCATACTCCGTGTTGTAGAGACATGTTCTCCTAACATCAGGAACAAGACAATTAGGTCCATGCTGTTTCTACCCAATATTGTACTGGGGGCTCTATGCTGTGGCATCAGGTAAAGGAAGAGGTGGGACAGTGGTTGCAGGACTGCTGTGGAATTTGGGGCTAAGGTGAATCTCTGTGTGCAGGGACTGGCCCTGCTCTCACCCACAGCGTGCAGGGGACCCAGGGAAGATCCGCCCCAGTGTTGGTCTGGGGTCTACAGATTCCAGAGTTGACCACAGGGATGACCAGGTCTCCCTACAGCTAGTTCCAGCAGGCCCAACATCTCCACCACTCCCCACCCTCTCAGCTTCATACACTACCATTTCTCAGTTTCAAATTTGTCTGGCTTCCTCTTCAAAGAGTGGCAGAGGCTGACCCAAACTGGGCCTCTCAGCAGCAGAACCTGTGACGTGTTTCACCGGCATACCTGACTGGACAGTATGCAGAGCCTGTGGGCCAGCAGGATGTCACAATGCTGTAACCAATTAGTATCTTGAATAGCACGATGGGAGGTGGGGGGATTTGGGATTGTGCTGTGTCAGAGTTGTGAAGGGGGAAGCTTAAGCAGCCTCCTCCATCTTCCCCTTTCCTGGAAGCAATTAAAGCTTCAACTCTATGTTTCTACAGGAATCTTGTGAGCTGGAACTTGCAGTAACCCGCTTCAGGTGGGTTACCATTTACTGGCTGTTTGTTGACTCTTAGGCTTTTGTTTTTCTTCTTATTCTCAGGTCATTTTTCTGTTTAATCCTTTATTTTTATATATTTTGAATATATAAATACATATTATATGTATATATATATATGTTCTTGAAGAATGCTTAAAGATATTACTAGATAATTTTGATTCAATTATCTTTTTTTTTAAAAGGTCTTCCGTTGGTTCACCCCCTTAATGGCCACTACAGACAGCACGTTGTGCCGATCCAAAGCCAGGAGCCAGGTGCTTCCTCCTGGTCTCCCATGCGGGTGCAGGGCCCAAGCACTTGGGCCATCCTCCACTGCCCTCCCGAGCCACAGCAGAGAGCTTGACTGGAAGAGGAGCAACTGGGACAGAACTGGTGCCCCAACAGGGACTAGAACCCAGGGTGCCAGTGCCGCAGGCGGAGGATTAGCCTAGCGAGCCGCGCCGCTGGCCGATTCAATTATCTTTTGTGTGTGTTTCCTAGTCTTCATTTTTGTTTGTTAATATTTTCTCTTCGTTTCTTTCTGGCATTTAGTAATCCTGTTGATTTTATGTATTGATCTTCTACCCAGCAGTCCTGTTACATTCACTTATCAGTTACATTTGGGGATTAGGTTCAATTATTTCTGTATGTAATAGTGTCATCCACATTTATTGACAGTTGTTTCTAAAAAGTTGATTCTGATACCTTATATTTCTTTCTTATTTATTTATTTCCTTGATACAAGCCCACCATAATGTCAAAGAGAGACAATCAGCTTTCTTTGGGTGAACTTCTAAGGAAAGAGTCCTCAGTGATACTGTATTAAGTAATTTGTTGTACATTCTTTTAAGACAATCTTAATCTGATTAAACAAATCAATTTTAACTATCCTGTTAATACTGGATTTGATTTCTTTATGTATTGATGTTGAATTTTATTGGATGCTTTCTAACATTTATTCTAACTGATCATTTAACTCCTTTAATTCTTCACCTACCTGGATGATTATGTGAGAATGTTAAGTACTTTTGCACTTTTTAGTGTGTTTTCCTTGTTATTGATTAGATTTTAATATGTGGTTTAATTTATATTATACTTTTACTAGAATATTTGTATCTCTTTATGAAAGAAGTGTTCTTTAATTTCATTTTTAATTTATGTCCTGCTCCAAGTTGTGTCATCTGTAGCTTCCCAAAAGAAATTTTAAAATATTCCATTTATTTTCACTTGTGGAGAGTATGGGAAATGTGATTTTTTTCCTCCTTAAAACTTAGAATATACCATACATTTGGACCTGAAATTTTGTTGTGAAGTTTTTTCCAAGTTTTTCAAAAATTTATTCAACTTACTCAGTTTTTACAAGAGTTTTTTTTAAATTTTATGTCATATTTGTGCTTTAGGAAACTGGTTTTCAAAATGTAGTGGATATTGGTCTCTATAGTCAAATTTTCACTCTTAAGAATGTCATAAAATACTCTTAGTATCTTGGTAAGTTCTGGAGGTCTTTAAGTGTGATTCTGTTTTAATTTTCTGTAATTGGTTATTGGCTTGTTAATTAACATATTTATCTTTGTGTATTTGTTTCTGTGGTAATTTTCCTACTATACAATCAGCATTTCACTGATATCTGCTATTACCTTTCTTCCTGGTTTTATTTTATTCTACCAGTTTTTTTCTTTTTAATTTCTTAGAAGGAAGCTGAAAGGACTGATTTTCAGTATTCTGAATATTCACTTCAGGATGTAAATTTTCTCTAAGCTCTGATTATCTTCATCCCCTTTTGTGCCTGGAATACATCTCATGTCGATATTCATGTTCTTTAACCTCTCTACATGTAGACATGATCTTCCCTTGTGTGTCTGCATTACTAGTCCAGAGTGACTTCATCCCCTCTGCTAGCAGCCAATGGCTTCCTTTGGACAAGTGTCTGACCTTTGCTGAAGTGTCCTCCCTCAGGTGCTTACATGCCATCTACCAGCAGCCATTGTATTCTTTGTTCCTATAGCCCCTTTGACTGAAACCCATGATTTTCTCTTCTATCTCTAGGAATGCCTGCACTTTAAATGTCTCATTGATCTTCACTCCCTCTTCTGCTAATGTGAAAATTTGCTTACCTGGCTAACTACTGAAAGATAACTTAGGTCCATACAAGTTTTAGTTGTATGAAGCTACTGTATATATTTCTATGTTATATTTTATGTGGGCTTATGATTCTCACTAGCTGAGAAAATATAAAGAGATAAGTGTGTTGCATGATGTGGTGATACTGCCATTGGCTTCCTAGTAACATGTGAAGATGTCTGGCCAAGTGCCTGTCCCACTTATGCATTCCCATCAGTAATAAATGAGATGTCCTGCTATTCTGTATTTTCGCATTTGTATTGCCATGTTTTTTTTATTGTTTAATGATAATGACCAAAATATATGATTCTATCCTTTTGCTGTTTAAATGTGCTTTTCCTTAGTGCTCAGTGTGTTAATTTTTCTCATAATTTCTCAATATTTATGATGTCCTATATGCTTATTTTTATCGGTATATATTTTAAGTTTCTGTGCATATGGTTGTCCAATTCTTTAATTAGGTAATTTTTTCTTATTATTGAGTTTTACAAGTTCTTGGTAAATTTTGCATGTAATTCCTTTAATTTTTAACAATTCATTAATTCATTTGGAAGGCACAGTGACAGAGGGGAGAAAGGGAGAGAGAGAGAGAGAGAGAGAGAGAGAGAGAGAAAGAGAGAGAGAGAAAGAGAGAGAGAGAAATATTGAGAGAGAAAGCACTGTCATCCACTGGTTCATTCCTCCAAATGGCCCATCTTAGTTTCTCACATGGGTGGAAGAGGCTGAAGTAATTGGCCCATTATCTGCTAGTTTTCCATGTGCATTATCAGGGAACTAGATTGTAAGAAAAGTCAGGACTCAAACTGGCAATCTGGTAAGGAATGCCAGCATTGCAAGTGATGGCCTAACTGGTGCACAAGGCCAGCCTCATGCAATTTCTTAAATATGTACTTTTTTACAAAGTGCAAATTGGTTATAACTGTACTTTATAAGTTTATTTATTTACAGATTTTAAAATTTTTTTGAAAAATACAGTGACAGAGAGAGTCAGAGAAAGAGATCTTTCATCCTTTGATTTACTCCCCAAATAGCCACAATGGCCAGTAATGGGTCAGACCACAACCAGGACTCAATAACTTCATCTAAATTTCCCACATGAGTGACAGGGGCCCAAGTAATTGGATCATTTGTCACTGCTTTCCCAGGTGTATTAGCAGGGAGCTAGACTAGAAGCAGAACAACTGGGACTCAATCTGATGCTCACAGGGTTGAGAGCAGTGCAAAGGATAACTTAACCTTCTATGCCAAACGCTAGTCCCTATGAATATACATATATATATATAAATTGGAATAGGGTATATTAAACATATTATATTTATATTAAATATATATTTAATACATATTTGGTTATTTACATTATAATATATTTATATTTATATTAAAATGGGAATAGGCTAACTTTTATAGTACATGTATTTTACCACACTATAAATGGAAAAAAATAAATAATTTTCTTTGATTCCAAAAAAGTAGATGTTCATCAAACAAAATTTTATAAATGTTATTTATATTAATCTTAAAAATGAATTATTTGTATCTCATTTTCTACATAAATATTCTATTATAATTGGTAACTATTTGAAGTTATTCAATACAGTTTATGAGTCAACAGCAACTCTTTTCATACAGTTGTTTTCCCAATAATCATGTCATTATTGAAGCAGCAATTTTTCCTAAGTGTGCATTTGTTGAAAAAAACGTGATAAATCTCTTTAGTTCTTACATTAAGCAAAATGATTAAAGAAAAGTTTATTTTATTTAATAGTTATGTTTTAATGTAGTAACTGATAAATAATTTTAAAATGCTTACTGAGATGCAGATTCTCTTTATTACAAAAATGTTGCTGTGAGAGTCCTCGTCCATGAGGAAATCTCTGCATCTCTGTACAATTTGAAGAAAATCCTCTTGGATGCCCCTCATCTGTCTCACCCACAAATAAACACTGCTCACTGAAAGAAAGAGTGAGGAATGTCTAAAGGTATTCTGCCCATATCACTATCCTTGGGTTTCCAGAATTAGTTTTTTTTTTTTCACATATGATGTCTCATTACACAGTACAAATTGGGCATTATGTCACAAATGTGCTCTCCTACTTAGGCAGTGAACACAAGTTGGGTGTAGTCATGGTGGAAGGAAAGCTACAAGAGCACACTTTATTTTTAAGACATTTATTTCTTTGATGGATGTATAGATAGATAGATAGATAGATAGATAGATAGATAGATATCTTCTAACCACTAGGTCACTTCCCCAGTGGCTACAACAGCCAGGGCTGGGTGCCACTGAAAGCCAGTAGCCTGGAGTTTCATCCAGCTCTCCGACATTAGTGTAGGGGTCCAAGCAATTGAGCCATCCTCTGCCTTCTCAGGTGCATAGGCAAGGAGCTGTATCAGAAGTGATGTAGTTGACTAGTGCCCATATGGAATGACAGCATCATTGGTTGCAGCTTTATCCACTGTTGCTACAATCCCAGCCCCTTAAAAAACTTTTCTGTTCATCTGACTTTTACATGAAATTTTAAAAATAATCTTGAATTCTTGATTTTTAGCAAGCATTTTAAGTGGAATTGTTTTCATGATTACTTTGTAAGTAGTTGGTTTTTGATGTATAAAAATGCTATTAACTTTTTTGTGATTGTGTATCCTATAACTGAATTTGTCTATCATTTCTAATAGTTTTTGGTGAAGTATTCTTGTTCTTTAAATGTATAATTACACTGAGGTCCATAAAGGTGACACACTTTCTTAACATATGTGACTAGAGGCAGGATAAACACTCTGCTTCAGTTCTATTAGTAGGGTAACACTTTTTAAAAATTTTGAACATTACATCAAATGAATCACTAGTATAGATGGTGATTTTAGGTAATAATTAAGCTTCATTCTCACATGTATTAAAATGTAATTAACAGAGAGAATCTATGATTTCATAGTCATTGTTTTGAAATATTTGCTAAAAATGAATTCCTTTAAGTAAATAATAAATTTGTATGTAGCCTAGCCCTTAGTAAAGTTGTGAATGTGACCCTTGCATGTGTCAGGTCTAAGGATTACTTTCTTATTTCTCCTATGTTACAGATTGCCCTCTATCTCATTTATAGCACTGTTGCAATTTAATCAATGTTAGTACCAATCTGTGCTGCACAAAGTGTTAGTACCAGGAAAAAATGAACAAAATTTATCTAATGACTATTTCACTGAAATTGTTATGCAAAAAGTATTTTCGATAACCAGCATTTTGATATACTACAAACAGAAATGAGGCCATTGTTGTAGTCAGTCCTGTAATAAATGCTCTGGAAGTGTTCAACATGGGTAAGAAAATACTTTAGTCTGTCATCTGTGGTTGCTTCCAAGATGCCTCTGGAATCTTCTCATGCAAACACAAAATAAAGCTACAACATGAAACCAAGATGATTTTTCTTTATTCTGAGTTCCTATGCTGCAGAATAAGGAGTGTCACCAAGCCCAGAATCAGCCTCTTTCTGTGTGATGTCTGTCAAGTTACTTCCTCTTACTGTGATACTGTTTATTTTTCTATAAAGTAAATGGCCAGCTTTATTTGCCAAGATCCCTTTGATCTCTGGCAATGATAATATCCTGATTAAGATTAAAGAACTTGATATTGTTGGCATTTTAAAAATGCAAGAAATTCCTCACTTGCTGAATAGACTGTATCAAATGCTGAATGAAATGCAAACAAGGACACAATCATGGCTGGCGCCGCGGCTCAATAGGCTAATCCTCTGCCTGCAGCACTGGCACACCGGGTTCTAGTCCCGGTTGGGGCGCCGGAGTCTGTCCCGGTTGCCCCTCTTCCAGGCCAGCTCTTTGCTATGGGCCGGAAAGGCAGTGGAGGATGGCCCAAGTGCTTGGACCCTGTACCCGCATGGGAGACCAGGAGAAGCACCTAGCTCCTGGCTTCAGATCAGCGTGGTGTGCCGGCCTCCACTCGCCGGCCTCGGCGGCCATTGGAGGGTGAACCAACGGCAAAGGAAGACCTTTCTCTCTGTCCCTCTCTCTCACTGTCCACTCTGCCTGTCAAAAAAAAAAAAGGGAAAAAAAAAAAAGGACACAACCATACAACGAAAAGGACACACTGGTGTTTAAGTCAGTGATTCTGTATTTAGGAGAGTTAAGTGCACCTTGGGTAGTTATACAAATGTAAGAAATGCATTCCCTGCAACCATGGAATTCTGTAGTTTTTTTTTTTTTATCAGTCAAAAGCTGATAGTTGAACTGTACAGTTCTATAATAAAGTATATTTGAGAGGCTGAATCCAATGTGTAACAATATACTAAAACTTTCCATTAGGAAAGAAATGGTTGGTTGAACATAAAATTCAGAGCATTTTATTCAAACTAATCCATTGTGTTCAATTATCTTTTATATGGCTATGGTATTGGAACCACTCACTAATGTTATCTCCCTTTGGAAAGTACTCCTAAAAAAACTGGGTTAGGTGCTGGCGCTGTGGTGCAGTGGGTTAAAGCTCTGCCTGCAGCACCAGCATCCTGTATGGGCACCGGTTTGAATCCCACCTACTCCACTTCTGAGCCAGCTCTCTGCTATGGCCTGGGAAAGTAGTAGAAGATGGCCTAAGTCCTAAGGCCCTTGCACATGTATGGGAGACCTGGAAGGAGTTCCTGGCTCCTGGCTTCGGGTCAGTGCAGCTCTGGCTGTTGTGGTTATTTAGGGAGTGAACCAGCAGATAGAAGACCTCTCTCTCTCTCTCTCTCTCTCTCTCTCTCTCTCTCTCTCTCTGTAACTCTGTCTTTCAAATAAATAAAATAAATCTTTAAAAAATATTGGGTTAGATTTCCATGGTTCTTATCTATGGTGAAAAATGCATTTCATTACCAAAAAGCAAAATCATAAGCCCAACAGAAATAGAGGAAAGGCTAAGATGTATACACTTGCAGAAATTTATTTTGTATGACAGTTTTACGTAGAGGAATTTTTTGGGGGGGAGATAGTTGTTTCTAATAAATAATTAATACCAATACCCCCCTTTATCATGGAAATGAGGACTAGCCCCTAGAGAACAAGTAATCAGTCCTCTAGGGAAGAAGATCTAATGTGTCCTGAGATGACAGAATCATTGTACCAGGAAGAGGGAGGTGTCAGTGGCACCCCTTCCACAACCAATCAGTGTGAGTAAGGTATATGCAGTTTAATGGCTTGGATAGTAACTTGATGAATAAACCATGGTCTGGAAACCCTAGAACAGGATTGTTTGTGTTTTCTGAGTAGCCAGAGCTGGGGGAAGATACTGACATTCTGGAAAATAGGACTGTGAATAGGAAACTGAAAAAATACAACTTTCCTGTCAAGAGTCATACAAAGGCCGGTGCCATGGCTTAACAGGCTAATACTCCGCCTTGTGGCACCTGCGCACTGGATTCTATCCCGGTTGCCCCTCTTCCAGGCCAGCTCTCTGCTATGGCCAGGGAGTGCAGTGGAGAATGGCCCAAGTTCTTGGGCCCTGCACCCACATGGGAGACCAGGAGAAGCACCTGGCTCCTGGCTTCGGATCAGTGAGATGCGCCAGCCGCAGCGGCCATTGGAGGGTGAACCAACGGCAGAAAGGAAGACCTTTCTCGCTGTCTCTCTCTCTCTCTCTCTCACTATCCACTCTGCCTGTCAAAAAAAAAAAGAGTCATACAAAAAGGTAAAACAGTCATGGTATAGTCAGCCAGATGCAGTCTTGTGCTTTTCTTTTGATAAGAGGTTTTACTGAATGAGTCTTGAAATCTTCACATAAAAATTGGAATGATAGTGAATAAATGAAAAAGTAAAATCAGTGATAAATAATGACCCAGCTCCCGTGTGCAAGGTATTGGGGCAAGTGAAGAGGGAAAATTAAAGCTGTCTAAGCAGCAGCCCTGAGCTGCAGGAGCAATCCAGCCATGGCTGTCAGACCCCTGAATACTATAGAGCACTAGGTACTGGAGTCCATGTGTAGACGAACAGCATTTCTGGATGACAGCAACGGGGAAGGTAATGTTGAACCTTGTATTGATTCTAAGCATCTCCTGTGTGTCTCTATGGAATCACTCTCTGCACTGTTCCATATTCTTCATTATTTTTTTTTGCATTTTGAGAAATCAAAGTTTAAGAGGATAAGATTCTTCTTCACTGGTGCTTAATGATTGTCTATGAAATTGGTGTGTTGTGGAAGTCTTCCTTTATTTTGGTCCAGTAGGTGGAAACAATATAGGTAAGGCGAGCTAAGATATTGACATTGAGGGCAAGGTTTAATAAAATAAAGGCAGCAGTAAAGATATACCAACAAATAATTGTAGCAGGTGGATTAGTCCAGGTGAGGGGGAGCACACACTGCCAACTATGTGACTGGAAGTCAAATATGTTAGTATACAGAACTGGAAACATAAATTCTTCTTATTTATTTACTGTAAAAGATTTATTTATTTACTTGAAAGTCAGTTACACACAGAGAGAAGGAGAGGCAGAGAGAGAGAGAGAGAGAGAGAGAGAGAGAGAGAGAGATCTTTCATCTGCTGGTCCACTCCCTAATTGGGCTAAGTGGCTGGAGCTGCACTGATCTGAAGCCAGGAGCCAGGAACTTCTTCTGGGTCTCCCATGTGGGTGCAGGGGCCTAAGACTTGGGCCATCTTCTACTGCTTTCCAAGGCCATAGCAAAGAGCTGTATTGGAAGTGAAGGAGCTGGGACTCGAACCAGTGCCCATATGGGATGCTGGCACTGCAGGTGGTGGCTTTACTGCTACACCACAGCACTGGCCCCTATCTTTAATTTTTATTTGTAATTTTATTAGTTCTGTTTATTTCTTAAGTATAATGAATATATTGATGCTCAGTCAGAATATATGAAGGGTAAGTATATATTTTATACAGGGTTATTTGAAGTATAGATACTTTTATAAAGTAGAAAAATTATTGAATAAAAGCAACTTGAATGTAAATGTGTAAAAAAAGATTTTTAATATATTCTTTTAAACTTGTTTTTGGTGCTTTGATTTGTTAGCAGTCAATATGAAAAGAGATGATACCCTAAAGAATAAAGTCTGGAGGAACCAGGGTAGCTAACTCTGATCATTCAGAATGCCTTTATACCAAAACGGTTAAATTTAACTATCAGAACTTTAATATTGTGGTTTAATGGAAATTATTGTCCTCTAATTTTTAATTTAGATATTCTATCTACTTCATTGAGTTTATTTTATATTTTTCTGGCTTCTTATCATAGGCAGATAATTCATTTTCTTGTTTCTTGTTCCCTAATGAATGCATTTTGAATGATAAACTATTGGAGCCGGCGCTGTGGTATAGCGGGTAAAGCTGTTGTCTGCAGTGCCAGCATCCCATATGGGCACTGTTTTGAATCCCAGCTGTTCCACTTCTGATCCAGCTCTCTGTTGTGGCCAGGGAAAGCACTGGAAGATGGCCCTAGTCCTTGGGTCCCTGCACCCACACGGGAGACCTGTAAGAGGCTCCTGGGTCCTGGCTTCGGATTGGCACAGCTCCAGCTGTTGCAGCCAATTGAAGAGTGAACCAGAGGATGGGGGACCTCTCTCTCTCCCTCTCCCTCTCCCTCTCCCTCTCCTTTCTCTGTAACTCTGACTTTCAAATAAATAGATAAAATTTTAAAAAAAGGAATGATATATTATTCTCTGAAAACTACTTTGGTTACTGTCCAAGGTACAGTGTTATAAAACCATTTCTCATGAAATGAGTGAATAGAGTGAGAATAATGTTATGGCTTCAGAACAACTGTTATAAAATTGTGAGACTTTACAGCAGATGTGAACCTCAGCATGGCCACCAACCAGATGAGACCTGAGCTTATCACTCTGTGCCTGTCAAAGGCTTTCTCACCTGAAAAACAGTGATATTATTATCTGTCTCACTAGCTTATAGGATAATATACCAAAGTGTCTTGGAAAGAAACTGGAATGTATTTTTTAAGATTTATTTATTTGAAATGCAGAGTTACAGAGAGGCAGGGGCAGACAGAGCGGGAGAGAGAGAGAGAGAGAGAGAGAGAGGTCTTCCATCCACTGCTTCACTCCCCAGAGGGCTGTTTCCTCTGGTCTCCCACATGGGTGCAGGGGCCCAAGCACTTGGGCCATCCTCCACTGCTTTCCCAGGCCAAGGCAGAGTGCTGGATTGGAAGTGGAATAGCCAGGACTTGAACCGGCGCCCATATGGGATGCCGGCACTGCAGGCGGAGACTTTACCTGCTGTGCCACAGCATGGGCCCCTGGAATGCTTCAATATTAAGCACTAACTGCTGAAAAATCTCAATGGAAAGTAATCTAATTTAAGTAAATGTTTCCCTACAGGATCCTTTGTCTACAATTAAGGGACATTTGGATAACTTTTTGTTTAAAACAGACTTTAAAATTGTGTGTTTGGGGCCGGCGCCATGGCACACTAGGTTAATCCTCCACCTGCGGCACTGGCATCCCATATGAGTGCCGGTTCTAGTCCCGTTTGCTCCGCTTCCAGTCCAGCTCTCTGCTGTGGCCTGGGAAAGCAGTAGTAGATGGCCCAAGTTTTTGGGCCCCTGAACCTGCATGGGAGACCTGGAAGGAGCTCCTGGCTCCTGGCTTCGGATTGGCACAGCTCCGGCCGTTGCGGCCATTTGGGGAGTGAACCATCGGATGGAAGACCTCTCTCTCTCTCTCTCTCTCTCTCTCTCTCTCACTGTCTGTAACTCTACCTGTCAAATAATTAAAATAAAATCTTAAAAAAAGAACCTCTGTGTTTATGCATGAACTGTTTATCAATATATGTGTATGTATGGCCATTTGAGATATGAACCAGTGGACGGGAGAACTCTTTTTTTTTTGCCCCTCCCCCTCAACTCTCTCTTTCAAATAAATAAATTTTTTTAAAAATGCTTTTATGGTTTAACTTTTCTTATTGATTCCACCAAGACCCAGTTAAATGTAGAACTATTTCTGCTTATGAGTGCCATTTTTACAGTTTTTAAAAATTATTTTATTTACTTGAAAGACAATATGAGAGAGAGAGAGAGAGAGAGAGAGAGAGAGAGAGAGAGAGAGAGCTTCCATACACTAGTTCACTCTGAAAATGGCTGCAAAGGCTGCAACAGCTGAGGCTGGGCTAGACCAAAGCCAGGGGCCAGGAGTTTATCCAGGTCACCCATGTAGGTGCAGGGACCTAAGGACTTGAGCCATCTTCTTCTGCTTTCCCAGGAGCATCATCAGGAAGCTGTGTCAGAAGTAGAGTAATTAAGACTACAACCAACACCCAGGTGGGATGCTAATATCACAGGCAGCAGCCCTACCTGCCCCTACACAATGCCGGCCCCTATAAATGTAATTTACCTGCCCTAGAGAAGCATTCACTTCTGCTACCCACAAAATTTCATGATTTACCTTTTTGGTTCTCCAAGGATGACCTAGCATTGAATATTTTCACTTGCTGAGAACTTATGCCTTAACATTATTATCAAATGTATTCTACATACAAATACATGCAAGACCAGAAAGTATCTAAGGACTACATAGGAAACTGGGGTACAAAAGAAAAAGGATGCAATTTCTGAATGAACAGAATAAGCCACATACTTCTCAGATTATCAAAAAGCGTCTATGAACACTAATATTAGCCTAAAGTTATTCATATGGACAAGTCTTTGTTTTATACAACAAGAATTATTTAAGGAAGCTTTTAAGAAAGACTTCAACTTCATTTGGTATTCAAGTAAATGAAAACTAAAACAGTGAGATATCCATTATAACATCAAAATAACTATTTTCCTTGAAAAATGCCACTTTTAAAGAATTCTATTGAAATGTGAAATTATAAAATTGTTCAAAATCATTTTATTATAAGCAAAAAAACTTTGAAATTGTACTTTCACACAGTAATGCATCTATGAATTTAGACTATAGAAGAACATAATACACAAAATTTTGTAGAAAAAAATTATCATAACATCACTTAGAATAATGAAAAGTGAAAGAGTGTTTAGCTTATTGGTTTAGATGACTGCATCCCGCATTGGAGTGCCTAGGTGTGACTCCCAGTTCTGGATCCTGACTCCAGATTCCTACCAATGCAGACCTCATAAGAATGTGATGAGTACTCAAGCAATAGGATGCCTAACACATGGGAGACCTGCATTGCATTCCTGGATTTTAGGTTTTGTCATGACCCAGTCTGGGATATTGCAGATATTTGGAGCACGAGTGACATGCCATCCTCTCCATCTGTCTGATTTTCTCTTCCTCAAGTAGGAAATAGAAAAAAATGAAGAGCAACAAATGATTTTAAGATTAAATATTCATTGGTAATTTAGTCAAATAAATTAGTTAACATTTTAGAGGAATAGTATACAAAATTTAAAATTGTTGACCAAGATTTATATAATTTTTATTTATTTAAAAGGCAAAAAATGCAGAGAGAGAGAGAGAGAGAGGTCAGTCTTCTGTTCGTTCACTTTCCAAATGCCTGCAACAACCAACTCTAGGCCAGGCTGAAGCCAGGTGCTAAGGATACAATCTAGTTTTTCCACATTCATGGCAGAGACCAAAGTCTTTGATCAAAAGTCTGCATCTACATTAACAAGAAGCTAAAAATTGAAACTGAGTTAAGGAATGAATCGAGGCAGATTATGGCTTGTTAGGTTCCTGCTATCCCATGGGAGATTTGAGTGGAGTTCTGGGATCCTGACTTCAAACTGGCCCAATAATTGCTGTGAACCAGTGGACAGACGATCTCTCTCTCTCTCTCTCTCTCTCTCTCTCTCTCTCTCTCTCTCTCCATCTTTCAAGAAGATGAAATAAATTAATAAACATTAAAAAATCTCTAACTTACAGATAATGACAAAAATTGGGAGAAGAGTTCAGAAATAATAATGAAAACTCTCACTTCATGCTTTAATGTCATAGAGGAAAAGATAAAATTAACTTCATCTAAACTAAAGACTTCATTCATAAGAAACAATAATGTTGGAAGACCTGGAAGAAGGATTTCTTCAATATATAATAGACAAATGAGGAAATGATAAGGATTCAATGTCACAAGAAAGATAAATTTCAATGACAAAAAATTGAAAGGATTTTAAACTTTAATGACAGCTTAGCACAATGAAAATAAAACAAAAAAGATACTTCTTTTTCCCTCTAAATCTGGTCTACTGTGTGCTACAAAACAATATACAATGCATAACTAAATACAATAACTATAATAATTAAATATATTTGGAATTTTACACAAAATTTCAACAAATTGAGCAATAGAAAAATAATACTGACTTTAGAGATAGATCTGGTGCATATCCAAACATTTATTTTATGATAAAGGTAACAGTTTTATTTTTTACTAAACTTCTAAAATTGACTATTAAGGACATTATTTTGCAAAAATTAGTCATATATTTTGGAAAAATATCTTGAAGATTATTTATTTACATATTTAATAGCCAGACAGAAAGAGAGAGAGAGAGAGAGAGAGAGAGAGAATCTCAATCTTCTGATCTTCCTCATCATTGGCTCACTGCCCACAACAGCTAAGACTGGGCAAGGCCAAAGCCAGAAGCCATAAACTTCACCCATGTGAATGTACCCGTGTATCAGGTACCCAAGTACTTGGGCTATTATCTGCTGCCTCCCAAGTGCATTAGCAAGAAGCTGAATTGGAAATAGGGAGCTAGGAATCGAGTAAATGTATACAACATGCAGTATCACAGGGTACAGGGATAAACAATATCACCAGGGGAGTTCTGATGAGATGACTGAAGAGTAGGATAGGCATGTAAAACTTCTGTATACTCACGTAGCATCATAGGGTGAAGAAAATTGGTAATATAGAGCATTATGTGTCCAGAGAACTAGCAGTGGTTATTTCTTGTTTAAAGAAAAAAAGTGAAATTGAGTGGAGGAAGATGAATCTGGATAGATAGGTATGGTCCTGATTATGAGTGATGCTAGATATCAGATGGAATAGTTTTTATTGATTATTCAGAGAAAGTGAATCAATGATGATTTCTTATTTTAAATCTGTGGTGTGAGAATGGTAAGTATTGGGAGGAAATATAATTGGAGGCAGGAAAATCAGAGAAGATGAAAATTGATAAAGTGGCCTAATAGGTATGGAACAGATATTACATAATCAGTCAAATATTCAAGAAATATTTCTGAAGATCTATTTGTTGCCAGGTACAGTGGCAGGCCCTGGCCATAAAAACTGTGAACAAGATAGAGCCTTGGCTCCCAGGCTAGGGGCAATGTATTCAGGTGACTGGGAAATTAGCAGCCAATGGAATTTACTAGAGGTAATACACCAGTGCTTTAGAGTATATGCCTACTTTGACTTAGGAGACTCTATATTTAGGAGTTATAAACAATGTATTCAGGGAATTGAATTAATAATTGAAGGTGAGCATTGATACTCCAAAAAGTGCAGACAATGTAGGTGAGAAGCAAAGTGTTGGTCCTGCCAAAAAAATCCTGAAGTTTGAATAACTATGATGATGATGATGATGATGATGATAATTAAGTTTTAAGCAAGAATTTGATCTAGAGGACATTAATTCACAAATACTTGTAAAGTGGTAATTTTAGAAGGGGCACAAAATTCAAAAACAAGTATTGGCTATTATTCTTCTTACTATTGTTACAGTTGAGTGGACTATATACTGTAATGCTAGAGAAAGAGACAGGAAAATAGCTAAAATTCATTTTGAAATACAAATTCATTTGATGGGCATTTGGTACAAACTCATCTAGCAAAACTCAATGCACTGGAAATCAACTTTCTGAATCACTATTTGCAAAATTTGCCAGGTGGCTTTTATGTTTCTGGTATGGAGAAGGGAAGAGCTACATTTTGAAGCAATCAACACAAGGACTAACCATGTTTTCAAATCTTAATCTAAACTACATTTAACATCACAAAACAATTGAGAAATGGATAATTTGTTGGATCTCTAAAGTGAACAAAATCTTCCAACTTTCTAGGAGCTATAAAAACACAAAAATACTTAATGGAAATGAATCCACTCAACAAAACACTAAAATCCCAGCTCATCTGCTCATACAATGCTTTTATGCTTTGTAAGCAGATTATCATGTTAATGAAATCACCAAATAGGTATCTTGCTATTGGTCAAAATATTTTCTTCCAAGGTCACTGAGAAGTCTTCCATGTGGTGCTTCATGCTGCCATATAGGCCAGAAGGATGGAATATATCTCAGCCCTTAAAAATGGACAAACGTGTTTGGAGCTCAGGGTTTGCAGGTCCTGAAAGAATTTCAAAGGCAAAGCTGAGTGAGAAGGGCTGTCTCTGGGGCAAAGTAGATTAAGCCTCCACCTGCAGTGGCTGTTTAAGGCTCAGCTAGCTCTCTGCTGATGGCCTGGGAAAGCAGTGGAAGACAGTCCAAATATTTGACACCCTGCCCCTACATGGGAGACCTAGAGGAAGCTCCTGGATCCTGGCTTCAAATTGGCTCAGCTCTGGCCATTGCAACCATTTGAGGAGTGAACCAGTGGATGAAAGACACCCTCCCCCCGTTTATATCTCTGCCATTCAAATAAATTAATTAATCTTTAAAAATATGGATGGGACTAGTATCTATGTCATAAAATTATGTCAGGCATTCAACTGCCTTCAGACTTTTCATTACAGGCAATAATTGGGAGGCATGTATTTCCAATGTTACCCTGAATATTGGCTTCAGAGACTATTTTTCTGTTCACAGATACATTGCAGGGCTCAATACCCAATCCTCACATGTGCAAGCAAATTGTGGGTCCCCTAGAAATCAGCTGAATTGATGTGAAATAGCAGACAACGATGTCTTTCACTTTTCAATTCTGAAGTGCAAATATCACTATATTCTCCCCACATTTGGGAAAGCCCAAAGTACTAGAGGCAGGAAGAAAATTTAAATGTCTGCACTTTCTATGTAAGTAAGTAAATGGAGGTTTTACATATATCACAGGACTGTTTCAAGAATGAGATGGATTACCAAAATGATCTAATAATTATATTATGCATTTTTTGACAGGCAGAATGGACAGTGAGAAGAGAGGCAGGGAGAAAGGTCTTCCTTTACTTTTGATTCACCCTCCAATAGCCACTGCGGCCGGCGCCCTGTGGCCAGTGCACCGCGCTGATCTGAAGCCAGGAGCCAGGTGCTTCTCCTGGTCTCCCATGCGGGTAAAGGGCCCAAGGACTTGGACCATCCTCCACTGCACTCCTGGGCCACAGCAGAGAGCTGGACTGGAAGAGGGGCAACCAGGACAGAATCCAGCACCCCAACCAGGACTAGAACCTGGTATGCCAGCGCTGCAGGTGGAGGATTAGCCTATTGAGCCATGGCAATGGCCTATATTATGCATTTTATTATGAAAATGTATATTTGTCTTCATGTACTTCAATGGCAAAGTGTGAGATAGGGAAAGATAGAAAGAATGTTCATAACCCTGTATATTCGACATACATGAAACTGGTATAACTTAAATAAAATTTAAAAAAAGAAAGGGAACTACAGACCAATTTCCCTGATGAACATAGATGCAAAAATCCTCAACAAAATACTTGGCCAATTGAATCCAACAACACATCAGAAAGATCATTTACACAGACCAAGCAGGATTTATCCCTGGTATGCAGGGATGGTTAAACATTCACAAAATAATCAGTATGACACATCATATTAACAAATTGAAGAACAAACATCAAATAATTATCTCAGTAATGCATGATGAAAACTCTAAGCAAATTGGGTATAAAAGGAACATTCCTCAACACAATCAAGACAATTCGTGACAAACCCACAGCCAGCATCTTATTGAATGAGGAAAAGTTGGAAACATTCCCACTGAGATCCAGAACCAGACAATGATGCCCACTCTCACCATTGCTATTCAACATAGTCCTGGAAGATTTAGCCAGAGCCATTAGGCAAGAAAAAGAAATCAAAGGGATACCAATTGGGAAGGAGGAAGTCAAACTATCCCTATTTGCAGATGACATGAATCTACATATAGGAGATCCAAAAGACTCCCCTAAGAGACCATTGGAACTCATAGAAGAGTCTGGTAAAGTGGCAAGATATAAAATCAACCTTCAAAAATCAATAGCCTTTATATACACAGATATTTTCAAGGCTGAGAAAGAACTTCTAAGATCAATCACATTGACAATAGCTACAAAAAAATCAAAAACCTTGGATTAAATTTAAGGATGTAAAAGATCTCTATGATGAGAATTATAAAACATTAAGGAAAGAAATAGAAGACGATCCAAAAAATGGAAAAAAAATCTTCCATGTTCATGGATTGTAAGAATCAATATCATCATAATGTCATTAACCGACTGCTCCGTGGTGCCAGCCCCGCAAATAAGTAACTTTTTTAAAAAGTTTTTTTTAATGAAAGTCTCCTGAAGACTTTTACATCTATTCAGCACTCCCAAGAGTCTATGTTTATTATATTTTCCATGGTTTACAACACATCAAATTTTGTTTCCCCCCTTTGGTTGTCCCTACATACAAAAAAAGGGGGGTGGGCAATTAAAAAAATAGATAAAAGGAAGAGCACATTGATTTCTCCTCCTAAGATTTCAATTGATGACAGAATTGGCCAGAGTTTCTAATATCACGAACACACAATTTTGTTGTAACTGTTAAATTAGCCAGGATACTGGCTAGGACCAAGGGGCTGTGGAACTGAAGGATACAGAAATTACAGAGTTTAGGGAACTTCACTCCAAAAAAGGCCTTGAGCCCCTGCAAGTTCCATGCTTGAATCCTTCTGCCCCCAACAGTGAGCCAAGGCCCATCAGCTTTAGAAAGCAGGGCAATCACTCAGAATGGAGAACCCCCAGAGACGTGCAGATCATTCCTGGGCACCGGACTTCCCTGCACATGCGCAGCCACTCGGCCTCAAGGCCCGTCGGGAGCAGGGCGCCGGTTTAATGGTGTTGCTTGGCAACAGTCATTGTGAGCCAAGATGGCGGAAACGAGGAGGTTTTCTGTTGGGACATTGAGTCACAATGAGGCTTGCTGCCCAGCTCCCGGGCTAGCGTGGGGTTTCCCAGTGTGAGAAAAGGCGCTGGAAGTCTTGGGCACGGAGGTTTTACCTCCACAGTTAAGCAGGGCCAGTGACTTGAACTCCTTTGGATGTGAGAATGGCAACGGGATCACATCACAGTCCACGTGCCGCGTCCCAGACCAGGCTCTCGGGCAGCTGCACAAAGCTGCTAAGGAGGGTTGAGCGGTCCGAGGGCTCCCGAGGCTCAGGAAACGTGGTGGTAATTACGGAGATCAGAACAGGTGGCCAGAACTGCGAGCCGGGAGCCAGCAGCTGGCGGCCCCGGAGGGTGAGGAGACGGAGACCCGGCCTCGCTGGCTGCCCCGGAGATGAGGAGGCGGAGACCCGGCCTCGCTGGGGGCCCCGAGAGATGAGCAGAGACCCGGCCTCACTGGCGGCCCCGGGAGATGAGCAGAGACCCGGCCTCGCTGGCGGCCCCGGGAGATGAGCAGAGACCCGGCCTCGCTGGCGGCCCCGGGAGATGAGCAGAGACCCGGCCTCGCTGGCGGCCCCGGGAGATGAGCAGAGACCCGGCCTTGCTGGCGGCCCTGGGAGATGAGCAGAGACCCGGCCTTGCTGGCGGCCCCGGGAGATGAGCAGAGACCCGGCCTCGCTGGCGGCCCCTGGAGATGAGGAGACGGAGACCCGGCCTCGCTGGGGGCCCAAGGAGATGAGGAGACGGAGACCCGGCCTCGCTGGGGGCCCCGGGAGATGAGGAGGCGGAGACCCGGCCTCGCTGGGGGCCCCGGGAGATGAGGAGGCGGAGACCCGGCCTCGCTGGGGGCCCCGGGAGATGAGCAGAGACCCGGCCTCGCTGGGGGTCCCGGGAGATGAGGAGACGGAGACCCGGCCTCGCTGGAGGCCCCAGAGATGAGGAGGCGGAGACCTAGCCTCGCTGGCGGCCCCGGGAGATGAGCAGAGACCTCGCCTCGCTGGCCTCCCCAGAAGCTGGGGCCGGGTCCTTCTGGAACCGGGATCGCTGGACTCCCAGCCCGGGCCGTCTCCTCTGCACCTGAGACGGACAGCTAGCGTCAGGGCCACCTTTCTGAGCAGTGGAAACAAAACAACGAAACCTCAGCCGGTTTCCCAGCTGTTTGTAATCTCCCTTATAGAGCGCTTTACTGAAAACTGAAAGGTGATTTGAATTATAAAATTATGTCTGTGTGGTAATTTGCTTTTGATGGACAAATTTTAAGGTATACATTGTATACATTCTGGAAAATGGAACCGGTGAGAAATAATTACCATAATATGTATCAACTTGTGGCCCCATCACTCTTTTGGTAAAATCCAATCTCTTTCAAAGCAGGACAGATAATTTAAGGAGGGGGCCTTAGAACGGTATATGGAGCTAATTTCTACCAGCAGCACCATGGAGAGTAAGATTAGTCTAGATTTTCAGTTCTTGCCTGGCCAGCCCTGGCTATTTCTAACGTGTAGGGAATTAACCATCAAAGGAGATATCTCTCCCTATCTGTTTCAAACAGAATCAATATTTTAGAGACCTTTAAATTATTTTGGCTTTGAAAATGCTTTTTAAATTTAACCATTATCTGTCTCATCCAGTGACATATATTGCATATTGTTACCAGTGGGATTTGTACAATTTTAATATCATGATTGCATTCAGACTTTGCTATATGTTAAATCTCTTTTACATGAAAGACACTTACCAGCTGCTGACATGAACAAGATGAGAGAGTTCTCATCATTTGCAGTTTGTAGAAACACGGTTACTGAAGCAAGCACAGGAAAGTGTAGTATAAGAAAACAAGTCAGGGGCCTACGCCGTGGCTCACTTGGTTAATCCTCTGCCTGTGGCACCGGCATCCCATATGGGTGCCGGTTCTAGTCCTGGTTGCTCCTCTTCCAGTCCAGCTCTCTGCTGTGGCCCGGGAGGGCAGTGGAGGATGGCCCAAGTGCTTGGGCTCCTGCACCCGCTTGGGAGACCAGGAAGAAGTGCCTGGCTCCTGGCTTTGGATCCACAGCACCGGCTGTGGCGGTCATTTGGGGAGTGAACCAGCGGAGGGAAGACCTTTCTCTCTGTCTATCTCTCACTGTCTATAACTCTACCTGTCAAATAAATAAATAAAAAATAATTTAAAAAAAAGAAATCAAGTCAAAGAATACTGTGTGAGTTAAGTAGCACTGGTTTGACTAGAGGAGACTTGTAAAAACTGAACACCACTGTTTTCACACACATTCCAATTTGTAACTTTGAATTTTTATTGTATTAATAATTTGACAATTTTTAAAAGCAACATTATAATGAGTAATATATTTTTAATTCTGTTGAAGGCAGAGTTGTATAAATATCAAAACATGTATTATGTTTCACAGGCATTTATGAGCAGAAATGAAAAGTTAGTTCTATTTCAAATTTTACCAGCGTTTTTACAGTTTAATTTTTTCCATATTAAGGAAATGTAAAATACAACTTGAGTAAATAAGAATCATTACACTCAAATAAGCACTTATTTTCTATATATAAGTATATATATATTATATACATATATACATAACATGTACTTATAATGTATAATGCAATACATATATGTACAATGTAATGCGTATGTACATTATATATGTGTGTGCGTGTGTGTGTATTATGGATTGGGAACAGAGCACCAGGACTCAGAGCTTTGTGAGGTGGTTTGTGTCTGAAGTGAAGGCCTAACTCACTGTCCTAAAATGTTGATCTCATTATTTACTTGTAATGTAAGACTACACTAAGCATTTCTTGCAGGGCTCATCTCATGTGAGTGAATTTCCTCAATTTTTCCTCTCTGAGAGAAACTTTATTTCACCATCATTGCTAGAGGATTGATTTGCTTGGTATAGCACTCTTAGGTGACTTTTTTTTTTTTTGATCTATGAAATATATTACCCAATTCTTCATTGGACTACAAGGTTGCTGGTGACAAATCTGCTAGTATGCATTTCTCTCACTGTTTTAGGATTCTTTACATATCCTCAGATTTAGACTTGTTCTACAATATGTTTTAGAGAATGTTCTTTGTGGTGAATCTGGTTGGATCCCGTTGAACTTCTTGCATGTGTATGTTTACAGGAACTTAGGATGAGAAATTTTTAAATACGTTTAAATGAATTTTAAATAAGTTTAAACTGAACTCTATTGGAAGGGATTATAAAATTAAGATCAGAAAGATATTGAATCATGTCATAAGAAAATCTAGTTGAAATACATTTTAATTTGCATGTGCATATTACATCACTAAACAACTCTACATTTTGAGCAGTTTTAGATGCAAAGTTTCATTAAAACAATTGCCTGTATAATTTTTTTTATTTTCTCAAAGTGTCACTAATTGAATATCTAGATCACTATTTGTATAACTAGATTTTTGTATCCCTTGGGCACTTAGAGTTCTTATAAAAATTTAAGAAGTGTCATAGGTAGCCAACATGAAAGTACTGTGGAAAACATGTCTTCCAAAGTCACATAGGTTTTGAACCCTTTATCAGCCTTACAGATTGCTACCTACATGACCCAATTACATGACTTTGCTGCACCTGTTTGTATATCTATAAATTATTAAATTCAAGCATACTTATTTAAGGAAAGAAATATAATGTCATATACATCTTAAAATATAATAAATGTTTTTAAACTTTCTTTTCCTCCTCTCTCTATCCTAAATTATGTTTAAGTAGACTCAGCAGATGGAATATATAGGTATTCAAATAAAAACATAGTTACAGTGTAATATGGGGAAAGGCTAAGTAATGCTGAGAGAATAAATATTAAATATTAAAAATGGAAAAAATAAAATGAGTAATTTATGAGAATTCAGATAGAGGAACTGCACATGATTTCTTTTGTTTTTTCTATTTTCCATGTGTCCTATAATATTGTTATGTTAGTCTTACAATAAAACAATATGCTACTCTTACAAATAAAACAAAATATCTGCTTTATAGATAAGCATGTAGCAAAAATTTCATATAAAATTCAAACCCTAAATACTCTTTCCATTAATCTTTTGATGCATTTACTTAAAAATTTTATATGTATTCTGAATACCTATGCATTTTTAATGATAATATGTAATCATGAACTAGTAATTTATTTCCATAGATGGATCCTTCTAAGCTATAAATTTGGGCTTTATAGTAAGTAATACATTTGAGGAGGGAGTCCAAGGTGGTAGAATAAGGAATACATTCTGCACTAGGGTAGGGATAAATAGTTTTTTTAAAAGTCCAGGAAGTACACTATTGGGGAGAATTAGAAAACTGCATTGGAAAGTCTATGAAAGGAAGAGGAACATCATGGCACTGTGTCTAAGGCGTGGATGCACAGCACAATACCAGATATAACAGCTGAGAGCTGCAGCAGGTGGCAGCTTGGAGACAGGAGAGACTAGATTGCAGCAATCTGTGGTAAAATATATGAAAGAAGAGCATGGTGTGAGTCTGGCCTGGAGCCCTAGGAACTAGTGGTTATCTACAGACCCAGTGCTGAGACTGTGGGGACTCCATGTCTGCACAAGAGGGTGCAAGGTGTAGCTGGATCTTTGAGCAATCACTAGGAGTGGCTCCATATGTGCTTGGACTCTGGGTTGCCTGGACTGGTCATTGCAGCAGAAACCATGTTCAGAGTGGGGACTGTGTTGATCATTTGTGTTGTTCATACAGTGGCACAGATGAGTGTTGAACCCACTGAGGGCTAATACCTGGACATTGCTCAGCTTGGAGGAAAGGAGGTGAGAGGGTGATCACATGAACAGAGATGGCGATTCCCTCCTGTTAACAAGAGTAAATCTACCCTGGATACTCCCCCCACCGTGGAGCACTGGCCAGAGCTCCCTATCCACTCTCAGTTCATACCTCTTGGTATTCACTGAAAGTGAAGACATCGAACTAAGTCACAGAGGCATAGTTCAAAGATAAAAGCAATCAGAAGAAAAAAAAACAATAAGTAACTCCACAAATACCTAAAAGTAAGTTCAGAAACTCAAGAAACAAGAATAAGGAACACATCATGACCCCCCCCCCCCGCAAAGAAACACAACAGCATTTCAGTATTACAATGTGAAGAAAAAGAGATTGATGAAATGGGGGAAATAGAATTCAAAAGATTAATCATAGGATTTTTCTAAAGCAATCAAATCCAATTCATCAACTAAAGAAAACTGTACATGATATGAAAAAATATTTTCCCATGAAATTGAGATTTTAAGAAAAAATCAAAATGAAATATTAGAAATGGAGAAGTAAATAGACCAAATAAAAATGTGGTAGAAAGCATTAACAAGAGACTTGGTGAGGCAGAACAAAGAATATCCAATCTACAACACAAATATTTGGAAATCTTTCAGTCATTCCAAAAAAAAGAAGAAATTAGGAAACAGAAAAATACTGTTGGAAGTCTATGGGATACTATCAAATGACCCAACATATGTGTCTTAGGAGTTCCTGAAGGTGTAGAAAGAGAGAATGGACTAGAAGGCCTTCCCCAATTTATAGAAAGGAAGGGCCATCGAAGTATAGGAAGCACATAAAACTCCTAATAGACATAACTACAAAAGATCTTCACCATGATGCATTGTAAAACATAAGACAGTAAAACATTAAAAAAAAGGAAAGTGTGCATGAGAGAAGAGACAGATTGCTTTTAGAGATTCTCCAATAAGGCTCAAACTGATTACTCATCAGAAACTCTACAGGCTAGGAGAGAATGATGAGACATAGTCCAACTCTTAAGAGAAAAAAAAAACTGTTTATACAGAATATTGTACCCTGCAAAGCTCTCATTTATGAATAAAGGTGAAATAAAGACCTTCCATAACAAACAGAAATTGTTTGAATTTGTCCCCACTCATCCAGTCTTACAAAAGATGCTGAAGGATGTGCTACTCATAGAAACACAGAAAGGTACCAATCATTACAAAATAATTTGAAGGCAGATCTTCTTCCAATAAAAGAACAAATGAAATCCAAAGTAAACAATAGGACTACATCTGGAAAAATGGCAATACTAACCTTGAATGGCCTCAAACCATTTATGGCCTAACCATTTATGGCCTCAAATCTTCAATTAAAAGATACAGACTGGCCAAATGGATTTAAAAAACAAGACCCATCTATTTGTTGCCTACAAGAAACACATCTCGCCAACAAAGATACATGCAGACTGAGAGATAAAGGATGGAAAAGATAGTCCATGCTAATGGAAAGCAAAGAAGGGCTGGTGTAGCCATCCTAAAACCAGACAAAATAGACTTTAACACAAAAACTGTTGAGAGACAAAGAAGGGCACTGTATAATGATTATGGGATCAATTCAACAGGAAGATGAGACTATAATAAAAGTAGATGCACCAAAAACCATTCTCTCTGGCTATTTAAAAGAAATATTAATACATCTAGATGAGACACAGGCTCCAATACAAAAGTAGCAGGGAACTTCGACACCCCACTCTCATTAATGGATAGGAAATCAACAATCAACAGAGCTAGTAAACACTATGGACCAAATGGACCTAACTGGTACCTACTGAACTTTTCACTCCACAGTTGCAGAATACACATTGTTCTCATCAGTGCATGCAACTTTCCCTAGGACAGACCATATGCTTGGGCATAAAGAAAATCTCAGCAAATTGAAAAAAAAATCAAAATCATACCATGTGTCTTCTCTGACCACAATGGATTAAAGTTGGAAATCAACAACTCAAGAATTTCTAGATCACATGCAAACACATGGAGACTGAACAACATGCTCCTGAATGAATAGTGTATCATGAATAAATCAAAGGAGAAATAAAAAATTTCTGGAAATGAATGAATACTACAAAATATCATATAAAAACTTGGATACAGCAAAAGCAGTGTTAAGAGGAAAGTTTAGAGCAGTTGGTGAATACATGAAAAATTTGAAAAGTACCAAGTAAATGATCCATCAATGCATCTAAAGGACCTAGATAAAAAACTGTGTATCAAAGCCCAACTAGTATGAGGTAATAAATAATTAAAATTAAAGAAGAAAGAAATAAAATTGAAACAAAAATCAAAATATTAAAGGCAGTGAAAGTAAGTATTTTTTCAAATAAAACTAATACATCATTGGCCCAACTAACCAAAAAGTAAAAAAAGGGAGAAGATTCAAATTAATAGCATCATAGATGAAAAAGGAAATATAACAACAGATACCACAGAAATATAAAGAATCATCAAGAATTACTACAGAGGCCGGCACTGTGGAGTAGCAGGTAAAGCCGCCACTTGCAGTGCCGGCATCCCATATGGGCACTGATTCGAGTCCCAGCTGCTCCACTTCTGATCCAGCTCTCTGCTGTGGCCTGAGAAAGCAGTAGAAGATGGTCCAAGATGGGCCCCTGCAGCCATGGGGAAGACCCGGAAGAGGCTCCTGGCTTCACATTGGCCCAGCTCTGGCCATTGCGGCCATTTGGAGTGTGAACCAGCAGTTTTTAGACCTCTCTCTCTCTCTCTCTCTCTCTCTCTCTCTCTGCCTCTCTATAACTTTGCCTTTCAAATGAATAAATAAATCTTTAAAAAATTGGGAAACCTAAAGAAATAGATTGCTGGAAACATACATTTTACCAAAATAGTGTCATGAAGACATAGAAAACCTTAACAGTCCAATAACCAAGATGGAGATTGAATCAGTGACAGACTTTCCAACAAAGAAAAGCCCAGAACCAGATGGCTTCGCTGTTGAATTCTATCAGACATTTAAAGAAGAAATAATTCCAATTCTTCTTAAGCTATTCAAAACATTTGAAATGGAGAGAATCCTCCCAAACTCCTTCTGTGAAGCCAGCATCACCTTAATTCCTAAACCAGAAAAAGACAGAACAGAGAAAAGAGAGTTATAGAGCAGTATCCCTAATGAACATAGATGCAAAATTCTTCAACAAAATCAAAGATAAATGAATCCAAGAATATATAAGAAAGATCATTCAGCTGGACCAAGTGGGATTAATCCTGATATGCAGGGATGGTGAAACATTCAAAAGTCAATGACTGTGATACCTCACATTAACAAACTGAAGAAAAAACATACGATTATGTCAGTAGATATAGAGAAAGTGTGTCATCAAATACAACAACTTTCATAATGAAGTCTTAGCAAATTGGGTATAGAAGAAACATTCCTCAACACAATCAAGGCAATTCATGACAAACCCATGGCCAGCATCCTATTGATTGATAACAAACTGGAAACATTCTCCCTAAGACCCAGAAATAGAAAAGGATGCCCGCTATCACTTTTGCTATTTAATATAGAACTGGAAGTTTTAGAGCCATTAAGCAAGAAAAATAAATCAAAGGGAAACAAATTTGAAAGGAGAGATTCACATTATCCTTATTTGCAGATGACACAATTCTATATAGAGAGAGGAACCAAAAGACTCCATGGAAAGATTGTTGGAACTCATAAAAAACGTTTTGTAAAGTGGCAGGATATAATATCAACATATAAAAACAATACCCTCTCTATTCACAGACAATGCAAAGGCTGAGAAAGAACTTTTATGATCAGTCCCATTCAGAGTAGCTACAAAAAATTAAATATCTTGGAAAAATTTAGCCAAGGATATCAAAGATCTCGATGATGAAAATTACAAAACATTAAAGAAAGAAATGGAAGAAGACATAAAAGATGGAAAAAATCATCCATCTACATGGACTGGAAGAATCAACAGCATCAAAATTTCCATACTACCAAAAACAATTTACAGATTTGATATGATCCCAATCAAAATAAAACTGATATTCTTCTTACATCTATACAAAGTGATGCTAAAATTCATATGGAAACACAAGAGACCCCAAAAACCTAAAGCAATCTTATACAATAAAAACAAAGCCAGAGGATTCTAAGATGGTGGAAGAGCAACAGGACAGTCCAGATCACACAGGGCAAAATTAATAATTTAAAAAAGAATAGAAACTACATGCCTGAGATAAAGCTGTGGAGAATTTGCTTTGGGAAACCCACCAAGGATAACAGAAATGGTCCAGGTCCACGCCAAAAGAGCAAATAAGGGAAAAAAGGAAAGAAAAAAAAACAATGGAGGTTTGTACCTGGGGAGGAGAGTACTGGCCCCTGCAACCAGGTGAGAGGGGAATCTGTGGGCCCCCAGAGCTGCAGAGAGCAATGGGAGGGAGTGCCAAGCAAAGTGCTTTTGAAGTTCCAGGCAAGGAAAAAAAAATAAATGAAGAAATTCAACAACAACAAAACAAAAATCTAGTTAAGAAATGGTCAAAGGACTTAAACAGACATTTTTTCAAAAGAAGAAATTCAAATGGACAACAGACACGAAAATATGCTCAGGATCACTAGCATTCAGGAAAATCAAATCAAATCCACAATAAGATTTCACCTTCTCCATTTAGAATGACTCTCATACCGAAATATACAGACAATGAATGTTGGTGAGGATGTGGTAAGAAAGGTATCCTGGCAGCGCCGTGGCTCAGTAGGCTAATCCTCTACCTGCGGTGCCAGCACACCGGGTTCTAGTCCCGGTTGGGGTGCCGGATTCTATCCCGGTTGCTCCTCTTCCAGTCCAGCTCTCTGCTGTGGCCCGGGAGGGCAGTGGAGGATGGCCCAAGTGCTTGGGCCCTGCACCTGCATGGGAAACCAGGAGGAAGCGCCTGGTTCCTGGCTTTGGATTGGCACTGCATGCTAGCCATGGCAGCCATTTAGGGGGTGAACCAACGGAAGGAAGACCTTTTTCTCTGTCTCTCACTCTCAGCCTGTGAGAAAGAAAGAAAGAAAGAAAGAAAGAAAGAAAGAAAGAAAGAAGGAAGGAAGGAAGGAAGGAAGGAAGGAAGGAAGGAAGGAAGGAAGGAAGGAAGGAAAGAAAGAAAGAAAGAAAGAAAGAAAGAAAGAAAGAAAGAAAGAAAGAAAGAAAGAAAGAAAGAAATCCTAATCCACTGTTGATGGGAATTTAAACTGATGCAGCCATTGTGGAAGACAGTATGGAAATACCTCACAAATCTGAATATAGACATATCATATGATCCAGCCATCTTATTCCCGTGAATTTACTGAAACGAAAATAAATCAGCATATGAAATTAAGCCAGCGCCGTGGCTCAATAGGCTAATCCTCTGCCTGCGGCACCAGCACACTGGGTTCTAGTCCCGGTCGGGGCACCGGATTCTGTCCTGGTTGCTCCTCTTCCAGGCCAGCTCTCTGCTATGGCCCAGGAGTGCAGTGGAGGACGGCCCAAGTCCTTGGGCCCTGCACCTGCATGGGAGACCAGGAGAAGCACCTGGCTCTTTGCTTCTGATCAGCGCGATGTGCCGGCCGCAGCGCGCTGGCCATGGCGGCCATTGGGGGGTGAACCAACGGTAAAAGAATACCTTTCTCTCTGTCTCTCTCTCTCTCTCACTGTCCACTCTGCCTGTCAAAAAAAAAAAAAAAAAGAAATCAGCATATGAAAGAGTGATCTGTACCCACCACAGGTAGCAGCCTTACCTGCTACAACACAGCACTGTCCCTTATATTTAATGTACTGAACAAAAATAAAAAGCTTTCACATGAGCAAATTATAACTAGTGAATCTTGATCATCTTGACAAAAAGGAGAAATACAATTTTTCCTATACATTCAAAAGCTAAGGCAATTCAACACCACCATATGATCCTTACAAGAAATTTTTAAAATATTTATTTGGAAGGCAGATTTACAGAGAGAGAAGGATACACACATACACACACACACACACTCCCCACACACAAAGAGAGAGATATTCCATCTGCTGGTCCCCTCCCCAAATGGCCACGATGGATGGGGGTGGGCCAGGTGAAAGCCAGGAAACCAGGAGAATCTTCTTCCAGATTTCCCATGTGGATGCAGGGTATGAAGGAGTTGGGCCATCCTCTGCTGTTTTCCCAGGTGCATAAGCAGGGAGCTGGTCAGAAGTGGAGCAGCCAGGACTCAAATCAGCACCAATATGGGATGCTAGCACTGTAAGTTGTGGCTTTAATCTGCTGTGCCACAGTGCTGGCCCCCAAGAAATTTTTTAAAGGGTCTTATATTTGAAATAAAATGCAATGGGCCAGCGTTGTGGCATGGTGTTAGTCTGCAGTTTATGACACCAACAACCCACAATGGAATGACTGTTCCAATATTGCCTATTCTTCTTCCCAAGATCTTTGCCTGGAAAGCAGTACAAGGACCTTGAATCTCACATGCATTCTTACAGTGGATGAAACAGATTGAGAGGCATTCATCATTCTTAAATAGGTAGGTGAAAAACTTTGTTCATGGCTGAGGCTACTGGTGATTTTTTTCAGCCTGGGGAACCTATGGCTAGCCCTATAGATGAGTGATCAGTTTCATCTTGAAGTCTCAAGAGAGACTTGGTTTGTTCTCAATGTCAGCGCACAGTGATCGTCACCAAGCAACATAGTTAGACTCAAGGGCACTCATGCTCCCCTGTAGGGAGAGTTGCTATGCACATGCATGAAGACCCAGTGGCCAGGAATGATCAGCTAGTTGATGGTGTGAGGTACCTCCTCAGCGATTGTCTTGCTGTCAAAAGTGGGTGCACCTTGTTTAACTGTTGGGGACACTTGTGGAAAGAAATATTCATTAATGGAACTTCAGAACCCTGAAAGCCTTTTACAGAAGAAATGCCCCTAAAATATCTATAAATTGCCTTGTCTCTCAGTTCCAGGTCCCTGTGTTTCCTCGCCAGTAAAATGGGAATTTATCTGCTGCAATAAAGTTGTACTTTCCTGATTTCAGAGACTGTGCCATATGCTTCATCATTTGCAATCTTAGGAGGAGAAATCAGTGCACAATTTTTAGAAGACATAAAAATGCCCTTTTGCAGGCTGCCTACTCTTCTCATTTGTCGCAGCCAGTCTTTAGATTTTCTTTACTTTTATTTTCGCAGTAGGTTTCCCCACATGAAATGTTAGTCCATGTTTTATTTTGAGGTGTGGTTTAATGTGTATGACCTTTGTCCACAATAGCTGATATTTTGGAACAAGGTTAAAATGCCTTTTACTATCTCTTAAGGTCTTAGCTGTCATTTTATTGTTGTTTTTTGTTGTTCCTGGGTATTTTGTTTCATTCTACTGAATATTCTTTCTTCCACATTGCATCAATTCTCTTATTGAAAAAAATCCATTACACTTTGTTCAAGCTTCTTGACAAACACACTTAGAGTCTAGTTAGGATGTCCACATCCCATAGAGGACTACCTCATTTCCCAGGTTCCTAATTTTATCCTGGCTTATTCCCAGTTGTTGCTTGCAGATGGGTGTGGACCAGTGAGTTCTCACTACCTGTCTCTTTTCATGTTTCTCAATATATATATCAATAAAAATATTAAATATTTAACTATACAAAATTTTAATACAGCTGTCATTGCTACAAAGTCCTCTTGTCTTATTTTTCACCTTCATGATTCTTTTGAAAATTCTCACCTCACTATTTCAGATGAATTTTTAATCTCTACACAAGTTTAAGAAGTAAGACTGAGATTTTGATACTAACTGGATATAAAAATAATTTTAACTGAATTAATTTATCAAGACAAATTCTATGTTTCTTTATTTGCTCAATTAAAAACAAATACCTCTTAGAAAAAGACACAGAGAGATAGACGGGCGAGCAAGAGGCAGTGTCCATTTGCAGATCCACTTCTCTAATGCCGTTAGTGGGTAGAATTATGCCAAGGAGAAGTCAGGAGCTGGAATAGCAATCATGATCTTACACATAGATTTCAGGAAACCAACTAGATGAACCATTCCCCCACTATCTTCTTAGGTGTACTTAAGTAGCAAAGCTGAAATTGAGGAGGTAAGTCTTGAACCCAGTTTCTCTGAAATGGGAAACAGACATTCCAACTTGCGTCTCAGGCCACATCCACACAACTATGATGTGCATTTTGTCTGAGCTTTTTGAAGAACCCAAATTTTCATGATATCTCAAAAAATACTGCTGCTCTACAAGGCTGGTGCATCCATAAATTCCGTGAAGGAAAGTAGGCATGGAGTGATGTCCAAACACAATTGGAGCATTCTCAGTGTTGCACGTACCCTTCCCCATGTCTGTGAAGCCCACTGCATACTCTGGTCTGACAGCTGCTTGGCCCAGGGCTTTCTTCCCAGACTCCAGAACAGCCAAGCCTCTTTACCAAGTGTGTCTGCTCTGTGTCCTCCTATGTAATTGCTCCACTATGCAAACCTCACTGAAAGCGGGCTTTTTTTTTTTTTTTGGAGCTAATAAATAAGCCCCAAATCCACAACATGTATAAGTCCTTGAAAAATGGACTTACGCTCATCAACTATTGGGAGTTGTGAACTCCACAAAGTAGAACTCATTGTATTTTCAGAACATTTTTTCACTTTACTTTAAAAAAAAAAAATTAAAGAACAGAACCCACCAAGTGGAGTCTCTATGGAAATAGCCATCTGGTCCGATATTCTGGGGCTGGTCTTATTGCTGCATTAATATTTTCGCACAGATTTTTATGTCAGAGGCATTCTTTGCAACCTTGGAGGGAGGAAAGAATCCAAGAGAGGGCGCCCTAGCCACCGGCATCATGGCCTTGAGCATCAGTGTTTGGACTGGCTGCAGTCCTCCAGATTCCTTCAAACGTTTCTGGCGGGCGGTCAGTTTCAGACTTAAGAAGGTTGGGTTCAGCTTTTTGCAAGCACCGCACCCCACTAGCCGGTTTCCTTGGAAGGAGAGGAGGTGGGGACCTGGCCTCACATTCCACACGCTGGTCAATACCCTTTATTGCCGCTGGGCGGGACGACAGTCGTCTGCATTCGACATCTGCAGATCACACCTCAGGTTTTCCAGTCCTTGCTCGGGAAGTCATACGGATCCGTCGTGGATGCAGGGCTCCAGGCGCGGGGCTGAGCGCGTTCCCGTGGAGCCAGGACCACAGAGGTTCCTGGGCTGGAGTCGGGCTTCCCAGGTAGGCGCTGGATGCCAGGTACCTGGATCAGCAGAGAGGAGCCGCGGCGGGGGCTGACTTTCGGCGCGCAGCTCTGATGAGACCTCTGGTTCTGGCGGAGCAGTTCGGGCGGCTGATGACGCAGAGCTTGGGAGTCTGGTTGGGCGGAGGCTGTCTGCAGCCTCCTTCCCTGAGGGGCTCCTGGCCCACCAGCGGTGGTGAGCTAGTCAAAAACTTGTGCACGCCAAGCCCAGGCAAGCTTCGGGCGGTGCGCCCCTCAACCTTAGCTAGAGGCAGGTATCCATCACGTTGTGTCCTCCTGCGCTCCGGCAGCTAAGTGCGATTGGGGACCCTGCTGAAACGGCTCCCTGGTGTTACCGCCAGAGCTCCCACACCCCATCTCAAGCATGAGAGAATACGACCGGAGCTCAGGGACAGCGGACCATGAGCTGACATGGTGGTGGTGGCCCAGTGGACGCCTGGAGGCTGGTGAGGGGCGCCCGCCTCAGTCATGCAGCGCCCCGCGGTCCTGCACAAAAGCTTGTGAAGTCGGAATCAGGCGCCTGCACCCCTCGCAGCCGACTGGGAACTGGCAGACAGATGCTGCTTTCCCCGTGGCAGCATGCTGGGGACAGGAATTCGCCCCAGCCCTGTGCTCCTCACCCCTACGGACATCTGGGACCCCTCTCCAGCCCTCTGCCACATGCACACACACCCATGCAACTGGATATATCTGGCATGCACACACACCCATGGAACACGGTTCCACGAGTGGAACTGTCAGGGGCAAGGAGTGGCCTAGCCCCAATTGGCCTGAACTTTTGTCCTTGTATCCTCTTCCCTGCCTTCCCTGAGCCTGTCAGCTCCTGCACCTCCATGGGCAGTGAGACTCTGGAGTTGGCGATTCTCTGCAGAGTCCCCAGTAGCCTGGGCATGGCAAGCAGAGTGAGACAGAGGTGAGCTTCCAGTAGGGTGGCAGCAGGGAGCTGGGTTGTGAAGGGGACCCATTAGGAGCTGAGGTGGCAGTAATTCTGAGCTGGTGCATGGGAGGGAGTGCAAGTCTGCTGGGCTTAGTGTGCAGGAGGGAGGACATGGCCACATGTAAAGTGGGGGTCAGTCCTGGCACAGTCAGCCTCCGTGATGCTGGGCCTAAGGGAACCTAGAGCTGGATGGAATGAATGGAGCTCTAGGCTGGAGCTTTCCCATTCATCTGGGAGAACCAATTGGCCAACAGGCAGGTCTTTGTGCATGTGGAGGATTCGTCACAGCTACCTGGCTCCGTACAGCACTGCGTGGCTGCCTGGTGGCCTTGTGTTACTCACTTTACCTGCTCGCCCTGCACTCCAGGTCTGCTGATGCAGTTGCATGTGTGAGTGTAGCTGTGGGAGGCTGGGCTTGTTGCTGGCAGCTGAAGACTGGAGGTTGACAGAGGAAGCAAGACTAAGAGCTGGGACAAGTTCTTGAGGGGGCCGCTGACCCAGTCTCTTGATGGATGGGCACGGGCCACTGAAAAAGTGAGCTCTTTTGACCAGGAAAGCTGAGTTGGCAGAGGAGGCATTTGCAAATTCACCTGCCTAAAAGAAGTTGAATCTCTGCATCTGGAAGAAGCAATATATGCAGGTCAGGTTGAGGTTTAGAAACTGAGCTCTTTGTTTTGTGTCTTGAGACAGACAGAGAAGAAACTCCTTATTAACCAGCTTGGCCTCAGAAAGCATAGACCCGTTGATCTTGCACCAGAGCAATCTGTAGCTTAGCGCTGAGTTGTGGTGTCCAAGGCTGGTTAGACTTAGGCTGGAAGGCACCCTGCAAGTGGATGGAGTGGAAGGGAGGAGGCAGACCTGGGGCTATCGTGAATGGATGAGTACATACCTGCCTACAGGGGGGCAATCTCCACTCAGCTCCAACAAATTGGGAAAAAATAGACAAGTTTTGTTAATTTGCAAGAGAATGCTCTAGCTTGGATATATGTAAGTATGGGATCAAATTGTAGAGGTGTCATAGAGCATTAGGATTAGTGCATTACAAAAAGTCTGAAGTGTGATGTCTGCCCTGGAAGGGTGTGCTGAGGCACAGGAATCACAACCCCATGCGCTAAGCACTGGTGGGTGTCCATCATGTCTGGCCATGGGCAGAGGCTGGAGTTGAGCTCCTGCTTTCAAGGCTCCCTCTCACATGGTGCTTTGACTCTGCAGGAGAATCTTGTGTAATATCATTCACCAAGTAGATCCCAAAGTTGAGTCTCTGGGGATTAAGCTATAGGAATTGGACAGACAGGTTTCCAGCTCTCAGAGTGGGGAGCAGACCATGACTCCTAAGCTGCTATTAGTGCTGAGAAGGACAATAACACAAAAGAGGGTGCAGGTGGAGGGTGGGCTATATGGGAGCGGGAAACAGATATGGAAACAGAATCTCAGAGCAGTAGAGTGACACGCCCAATGTCATACGCTGGCAAGTGGAAAGTTAATGCAATCCCTCATCTCCAGATCTTGAACCCAATGCTTCTTGTTCACCAGACTGTCCTGGAGCGCTCAGAAATACCCACAGGAATGGACATTCTCTGTATTTGTCAACTCTCACTTTTCTCCCATGTCCATACCCTAGTCCCCTTCCCTAGGGATCTGCAGACCCAGAATGGCAGAAATGCCATATGGAAGCTATTTGAAGAAGAGAGGAGTGCCCAAGTTATAAAAGCAGAAACAAATTATAGAAGTAGTGGCCGGCTGATGGGGTCAGCACTGTGGCATAGCAGGTGAGGCTGCCGCCTGCAGTGCCAGCATCCCATGTGGGCACCGGTTCGAGTCCCGGCTGCTCCTCTTCTGATCCAGCTGTCTGCTGTGGCCTGGGAAAGCAGCGGAAGATGCCCCAAGTCCTTGAGCCCCTGCACCCACATGGGAGACCCAGAGGAAGCTCCTGGCTCCTGGCTTCAGATCTGCCCAACTCCAGCCATTGCGGCCAACTGGGGAGTGAACCAGCAGATGGAAGACCTCTCTCTCTCTCTGCCTCTCCTTCTTTCTGTGTAACTCTGACTTTCAAATAAATAAAATAAATCTTAAGAAAAGAAGTAGTGGCTGGCCTGGGAGTGTCTTTGATATCAAGCTGTCAGTCACTGGGTGGATCTAGCTGTGTGAGATTTTGAAGTGATCTCACTGGCATTGGTGAGGATAATGCAACCTATTTCCCCTCAAGGTCTGTCAGCTGGGTGACAAAAAGTTAATTCAAAATGTAAACTTCTTTCTGTGCTGTGAGCAAAACAATGACATCTGTGCTTGGCTGGCTAAGTGTGGGAGATTGAGTGTTTCCTCTGGCACAAGGTGGTTCGTTATTTTCACTGAATATTAAGGAGTGATTTCTTTACTGAGTAAGGTCTCTTTTAACATAAGCACTGGGATACTGTGTGTCACTGTATCACAGGGTGGGGCTTGGCGACAGCAGTTATCATGCTGGTGTCTACTGAATGTGTCTAAATATCCAGCATGAAAATTTAAGGTTTTGTGATGATTTGGGCTGATATACAATTTTTCTTATACCTTGTAGGAGTTGGTGAGGAAGACAGTGAATAATAAGAGCTGTCATTTGCTGTGGCCCTCCCCATATCAGACTGGTCTTCTGTGCATTTTCACACAGATGTGTTCCCTCATCTCCCTTCCAGTGGTCACACACTGCATGCCTCTAGCGGTCTCAGATATGCAGCAGGAAGGCTCAAGGGCTGACACTGGAGGAAGTGGGGAAATAAGAGAGTGGGAGAGGGAGAGCACTTTTGGGTTCTGAAGAGGAAGCATGAATCAGCAACTGGTTGAGCTGGGGAGAGAAGGCAAGCGGGAAGCAGCTTCTTTGCCTTTCAGATTTCAACAGGGAGGAAAGTAGGAGGCATCTCAGCAGCATCAGCATTTCTGCATTCCCCTAGCTGCTCAGGCAGGTGCATGGGGGCACAGAGTGAGCCTTTGGGGAGTAGCACTCACCTTAGTGAGTGAAGCAGAGCTAGTACATGTCAGAATTGCATCATGCTGCTGACAGATGTCTTACAGGGAGGCTGGGGGAAGTGCAGCAGGTAGCTGTGTTAGAGAATTTTACTCCTGGTCAAGAGAGGTGGACCTGTAGGTACTTGGAACATGGCCTGGTATACAGGCAGTACTCAATCAAAACTGACTCTTATAGTGTTCTTTACCTCCAAAGCTCAAAACTAGGGATGGAGGGTGATTTCCAGCTCCCTGAGATTGCATATAGAGTTTTTTATATATACAAGCATAATTCAAATAGTTAATGGAAATGGGACTTAAAACTAATTGTATTTTGCTACAAGAAGTTTGGAAGTTCGTGCATCATTCTTTTGTGATAGACTTTTTTCATGAACTTTTTGAAAATTCATTTATTTGAAAGACAGAGTTGCACAGAGAGAATAGAAATAGACATAGAAAGAGAGAAAAAGAGAAATTTCCCTTCTGCTGGTTCATGTTCCAAATGGCCACAATGTCCATGGCTGGGCCAGGCTGAACCCAAGAGTCTAGAACTCTATGAGAGTCTCCCAAGGACTAGCAAAAAAAGCCAAGATCATTAATCGTCTTCTGCTGCTTCCCTAGATGTATTAACAGGGAGCTGTATCAGAAGTTGAGCAGCCATTGGTGCCCATGTGGGATCAACCCACTCTTCCACATGCAGGCCCCTTCATGAACATTTTGAGGCTCCTTACATGTGAATTTTCTTCAGGAGGGAGGTATGACTCCCTGCACTGCTCACCATAGAGGGTATAAGACTAGGAGCCCTTGGGTGCTGCTATTCCATCTGGCTTTGCTTAGACTGGTGGCTTCACCTCTATGGGCTGTTTCCTCATCTGTACATGAAGGGAACTTGGTCAACAGCTACCCTTCCACCATTTTCAGTCAATTGTGCAGGTGGGTGGATGGGCTGTTGGGCTGTGGATCAGTTCTGCTCTGCTGCATGTGAGCAGCTAAGCAGAGAGCAGAGAACAGGCAGTTCCAGGTGGAGATGTGCTGGGCCGCTTACATTTGAATGTCACATCCTGAGCTCCTCTCTTAGTTTAAAAGTGGTCTGAGGGGGAGAGTTGGGGACCTCCTGGCTTGTACAGGTGCTCCCTGACACCCATTTTACATTTCTAGAACTAATTATGGTCCCAGCCTTTTAGGTTTCTCAATAAAGCAAGGCTGGAATATCCTCAGAAGCAGTGTAATGACAATACAATGGCATGTAATACAATGGAATGTGATGACATTTTCCATGGTTGTGTTGGTTATGAAAATATTGAAACAGGCAGCCCAGTAGCCAAAGTGCCTGCAAATGCCCCACCATGGGTGAATCATTATTGCAGGCCAGGGCCAATTGTGATTTTTCCTCCTGCAATATGCTTGAGCCTCAAGTTTTAGTGTCTTCTCTTAAAATGGAATATGCATTGACCAGTCCATTTTGCTCCATGTTGTTGAAATGATAGCAGTGTGGATGCTTTGAGGCAGAGGGCACACCAAGAGGGATGGCTGTTCCTTCCCTCCCAGGGTGACCCTGGAGCTTGGGGGAGGGATCTGTTCTGTTTTTTACTGACACTGCATCCTCAGATTCCCTCTTCTGCATCCCAGCACATCCATCCTTGGCTTCAGGCTCACTCTCCACAGAGAGAGAGAGAGAGAGAGAGAGAGAGAGCGAGCTATCTTCCATCTGCTGATTCACTCCCCAAAAGGTTGCAATGGCCAGGGCTGGGCCAGGCCAAATAGGAGGCAGGAGTTTCTTAGGGGTCACCTCCGTGGGTGTGAGGGCCCAAGGACTTGGGCCATTCTCTGCTGCTTTCCCAGATCATCAGCTGAGATCTGGATCAGAAGTGGACTCAGACTCTGCCAGGACTCAAGCCAGAACCCATATGAGATACCTGCATTGCAGGTAGAGGCTAAACCCTCTATGCCACAGTATCAGCCCCTCATTGATTCTTTTTACCCAAAAGATTTGTTTACTTGAAAGACAGAGTTTTGGCCGGCGCTGCGGCTCACTAGGCTAATCCTCCGCCTTGTGGTGCCAGCACACCGGGTTCTAGTCCTGGTCGGGGCGCCGGATTCTGTCCCAGTTGCCCCTCTTCCAGGCCAGCTCTCTGCTGTGGCCCAGGAGTGCAGTGGAGGATGGCCCAAGTCCTTGGGCCCTGCACCCCATGGGAGACCAGGAGAAGCACCTGGCTCCTGCCATCGGATCAGCACGGTGTGCCGGTCGCAGTGTGCCAGCCGCGGCGGCCATTGGAGGGTGAACCAACAGCAAAGGAAGACCTTTCTCTCTGTTTATCTCTCTCACTGTCCACTCTGCCTGTCAAAAAATAAAAATAAAAAAAAAGCAAGACAGAGTTACAGAGAAGGAGTGGTGGAAAGACTGAGAGCCAGAGCTCTTCTACCTGCTGGTTCACTCTGCAAATGGCCACATCAGCCAGGGCAGGGTCATGCCAAAGCCAGGAGCCTGAAACTTCATCTGGACCTCATGTTTGGCTCACTATCTGCTGCTTTTGCAGGCACATTGGAAGAAGGCTGGTTCTGAAGTGGAGTAGTGAGGACTTTAACTGGTACCTGTTTGGGATGACAACATTGCAGGTGGCAGTTTAACCTGATTTGTCACAATGCTAGCACCTTCAATGATTCATGATAATTCGGTGTGACATTGCTGATTTTACCAATTAGTATGAAAATTATTTTCAGGGATGGTTACTAAAATTCCTTCTATCTCATATGATCCTTTGTCATGATTTTGCTGCTCCTTACAGTAAGAGGTAGAGTCTATTTTTCAACCCTTTGAATCTGGGCTGGCTTTTGATTTGCTCTGGCAAATAAAATGTGGTAAAAATAACATATGAATCTCTAAAATAAAGGTCTCAAGAGATCTTACTGGAAGACGAGAAACCCCATAGAAGAGAGCTGATTCACCCCAGCAACAACCACCAGACATGAGGCCATATTGGATTACCCAAACCCCAAAGTTCTAAATGACTGCAGCCATATGAGGAACACAGGGCAGACTGAAAGGACTGAACAGCAGGCTTTTGCCCCATTGCCAAACTAAAAGCAGATAAATGGTAGCTGTTAAATGGTGGCAACAGATTCCTGAGTCAACCTGCTTACCATTTCCAAGATCTTTAGTGAAAAGCATGATTCCATCATAGGGATTATTGGTACTAAAAGCTCCAAACATCCCATAATATCAATTTAAAGTAACATTTTTCTGTTATCGACTACTATCTCTAACTCATGCCTTCTAGTAACTTGGTCCAAACAATTGTACAATCCAACTGAAATCTTTTATAAGGTTCACCTCATAATTTCTGTGGGCCATAGGCTTCTCACCTTCATGGGCTGCTTCTTCCACAAAAGTATATTAAAATTTAGGGGGGGTATTGTATCACAGCAGGTTATCTGCCACTTATGACACCTGAATCCTATATTGCCATGTGGGTTTAGGTTCAGGTTATTCTGCTTCCAATCCAGATTTCTATTAACATGCCTGAGAGGTAAAAGACAATGGTCTGGACACTGGTGTTTCTGCCACACCCATGGGGATGTAGCTAAAGTTACTGTCTCTTGGATTCGCCTGGCTATTGCAGGCATGTGGGGAGTGAACTGGTGGCTCAAATACTTGAGCCATTATCTGCTATCTCCTAGGGTAAACATTGCCAGAAACCTGGATCAGAAGTGGGGCTGTAATTTGAACCCAGGGACTCCAATATGGGTTAAGAGCATCTGAAGAGTGTCTTAACTGCGGCATCAAATCACCAACTGATGGAGAGGACATTATGATTGAGGGAATAGCTTAAACCAAGTCCTTCAGGTCAGCCATAGCAGGGCTCTCAGGGGACCTGCAAGGCAGCACTGGTAGAAAGAATGGTGGGACCAGACCCTGAAGGCTTGCCACAGAATGCTGAGGTTTTAAATGTGTTATGTAAGGGTTATGGGGTGGTGAGAAATGTTCCAAAGTTCTCTGCATCAGTGTGTGGGTCATTAGCAGGTCCCTGAGATCACCAAGAGGCAATGTGAAGGGCAGAAGAGAGACTGAAGATAGCGCCAGTCACTAAGTGAAGGCCATGTTCTATGAAATAGTTTCTGGCTTAGGAAGAAGACAGGAAGCTGGTGTAGATTCCTGGGGCCAACAGAGCCACAGCACAGAGGAAAAGTAGAGCGGCATGAGTTGGGGGTGGGGGTGGGGGTGCGGGGCTGAGTGTGTAGTAGGTGGTGTACCCACCAGAACAAGTTGTCAGCGGGTTTAGAATTTTTATTTCAGTGTTACTGCTTCAGATGTCACTACTGAAAGCCTTCCCTTTCCTGGAGAGAAGGCATCTTTTGGGGCTGGCACTGTGGCACAGTAGGCTAAGCCTCCACCTGTGGTGCTGGCATCCACCATGAGCACTAGATCATATTCTAGCTGCTCTTCTGATCCAGCTCTCTGCTTATTGTCTGGGAAAACAGTTGGAAATGGCCCAATTGTATGGACCCCTGCACCTGCATGGGAGACCTGGAAGAAGCTCCTAGCTCCTGGCTTTGGATCAGTCCAGCTCCAGCCATTTAGGGAGTGAACCAATGAATGGAAGATTTTTGTCTCTCCCTCTCTCTGTCTCTAACTCTGCTTCTCAAATAAATAAAGTCTTTTTATGTCATTGTGATGAAGCCAGGAGCCAAGAGCTTCTGTGTCTTCTGTTTCTCCCACATTGGTACAGGGGCCCAAGCACTTGGGCCATCCTTTGCTGTTTCCCAGGCATATTAGCATGGAGCTGGATCTGAATGGAGCAGCCAGGACTTGTATTGGCACTCACATGAGATGCCAGTGCTGCAGCCCAGAGTTTTAAATTGCTGAGCCACAGCACCAGTCCCTCCAAATACATTTTTAAAAATTGAAATTATGCACAGAATGCTCTCTGATAAAAACAGAATTAGATTAGAAATCTAAATAAAATAACTAAAAGAACTATAAATATTTGTAAATTAGGAAACATTCTTCAATATTAAATGGGTGGAAGATTAAATCATAGAGATAGTTGGAATATATTTTTAAAGGAATAAAAATAAAAACACAATGGCTTCTGTTATACAGAGAACTGGTGTTTGTAATGTCTGAATCCTATATCAGCTGCTAGTTCAAGTTCCAGCTGCATTGCTTCTGATTCAGATTTCTGCTGGTGTGCCTGGGAAAACAGCAAAAGATGGGCCAAGTAACTGGGTTCCTGCCACCCACGTGGAAGACTGAAATGGAGTTCCACATTCCTGGCTTCAGCCTGGCTAAGGCCTGACTACTGTGGCCACTTGAGGAATGAACTCACAGATCAAAGACAATTTCTCTCTATCCTCTCTCTCTCCCTCTCTCTCTCTCTTCAGTTGTTATATACTTTTAAAATGGAAAATTAAATCTCATTTATTTCTCAGGTATCTGCATTACTTATAGGTAATGATTTGGGGACCTGAAATGGTCAATAACTTGCAAGTTATTATTAAGCCTCACCAGAAAGTGTTGTAGGAGTGTGTTTGACATAGCAGTTATGAAATTTTTTGGGACATTCTCATCACTTACCAGAGTATATGGGTTCACAATCAAGCTCTGCTCCCAATTCCAGCAACCTGCCAATGCTCACCAATGGGAGGCAGGAGGTGATGATTATGTGGGTCCCTGTCATTCACATGGGATATACAAGTTGCTAGCTCCTTACTTCTGTCTGGCTCAGCCCATGCTATTGTACACATTTGGGGAATGAACCAGTGGATGGGAGATATTGCTTGTTTGTACTTTCTCTCCTCTCTCTCTCCTCTCTCTTTCTCTCTCTCTCTCTCTCTCTCTCTCTCTCTCTCTCTCTCTGATTGTCCCATATCTTTCAATTAGAAATTTAAAAATTAAAACAAAGTTGTCTTACACATTTTCTTATTTTTTTTTTTGACAGGCAGAATGGATAGTGAGAGAGAGAGAGAGACAGAGAGAAAAGTCTTCCTTTTTTTTGCCATTGGTTCACCCTCCAATGGCCGCTGCGGCTGGCACATCTCGCTGATCCGAAGCCAGGAGCCAGGTGCTTCTCCTGGTCTCCCATGTGGGTGCAGGGCCCAAGCACTTGGGCCATCCTCCACTGCCTTCCTGGGCCATAGCAGAGAGCTGGCCTGGAAGAGGGGCAACCGGGATAGAATCCGGCACCCTGACCGGGACTAGAACCCGGTGTGCCAGCGCCACAAGGCGGAGGATTAGCCTGTTAAGCCATGGTGCCAGCCGTTTTACACATTTTCTAAACTAGTTCCAGATGTGGCTAGATAGAGCAAAACAATTATTTCTGAGTAGGAACAATTCATGACTAACATCTACTAGAGAAAACTTGATTCAGCAGAATGATTAAGACAAAAATCAACCACATTCATACATGAAACAAACAATATTGGAAGCTGACAGCTCAAGAGATACTTCTGGGGCAATAGTAACTGTACTGAGAATAGATGGTTAAGAGAAATAAGGCCAGCTTTAATGTTTCATTTCACAATTATGGAGAAATAGCTAACAATAGATGCAGATACCCACATTTACTAAGGTGTTCCAAGGCAGACTTATCTAATAATTACTATTACTTTTTGGACTTTATATAAAAATTATTTGACCAAAATGTAGAAAATATAATACTGTTACATATGATACAGTTGCAAGAATCTAAAGAGAAGTGTAGGTTTTATTCCATTGCACAATTTGCTAGTGTATCTCCTGGGTAGTGAGACACTTAGTAAAGAGGAGTGAGGGGCAGGGGATTCAGAAAAGCTAGAAGCAGGGTGATGTTTAGTCAGAATGGTGAGCTTGAATGCCCCTCACACTGTTGGGAAGTATGGCATGTTTCAGCTCTGAGATGTTAACTGAGGAAGCAGAAATGTAAAAAAGCTAAAATTTGCAGCTGCTGTCTACAACATACTCCATATCCAGTTTAATCAGGAGTTTCTTAGTCTTTTATTCACTTGACCTTGAGGAAGAAATTTGAAAGTCCTAAATATAGAAATCTTAACTTTACAGTTCCCTCAAATATGAAGATTATCTGAGGCCAGTTAATTTTCTGGCCACCAGATGGGGCTCATCTGCCCAATATTTGTTAATAGAAAAAAACTTGCTCAGTTTAGGATGAAAGAAATTATAAATTTCATTTACAGTATTAATATGGTCCAAGAAGTGAAGTATGTTGCTAAAGAAATTTTCTGAAGACTGGCCAGTTTTTAAATAACAAGAAAACACTAATTTGTTAAGGGAAAAGAATTATTTAATGAATGGTTTAATTATTGAGCAGCCTTTTTATTTTTATATGGCTTACCTAAACAGGACAGAACTACAATTTCATGCAGACAAGAATGGATCATTGTTGGCACAAGACACCTGCTCCTCAGAAAACAACTGGGGAATGAAAGAAACACTGAGAAGAGCATAACATCAAGGAGCTATCCAGAAAACCCTTGGGAAATTACTGTGACTACTCCCCATGCTGACTACTCCGAGGATGTTTGTTCTGCACCATGGAAGAAGGGCCAGAATGATTAGGTTGAACTGTGGTTTATGCCTTCTCCCAATAGCCCCTTAATTTTTTCCCCACCCATTTGAATGTGATAGTCACCAGCTTCCCATAGTCTCAGCAGGAGCCCAGAAGGTTATATTCTTCAGCACGTTAAATCAACTGATGACTAGATAAAGAGTCTGTATTCTCAAAAATGTGGGGTTGTCTATTCACCCAGGAGCCATATGAGGATAATCTTATAATTACTATTAGGATGCACAAAATAAACTAGGAAAATGTTCCCCAAATCCACACTTGAATAAGACACTGTTCATCTGCTGTGCCCTGTTCTATCAAGGAAAATTCTGAACTGACTGCTATAGTTACAAGAAAAATTGTGACCTCCCAATAATTAAACCATTCATTAAATGATTCTTTTCCCTTAACAAATCAGTGATTTTTTTGTTATTTAAAACTGGCCAGTCTTCAGAAAATTTCTTAGCAACATATATCACTCCTTGGACTGTATTAACATAGTAAATGAAATCTATAGTTCCTTTCCTCCTAAAGTGCCTTCATCTGGAGTCAGGGGATCTGTAACTCTCCCATTCTCACAGGTCTGTGTCCTCAACCACTGAAGTGGGTCACCTGCTACTGTCTATTTTTGTCTATAAAGGCTTTGTTTAACATACCACCAACTCTTATCATAAACCTTTCCCATTTATCTGAAGCCTGATCACTTATTTGTTTGCTAGAAAATGAAGTTTAACAAAAACTTATTTTTTTTTGACAGGCAGAGTGGATAGTGAGAGAGAGAGAGACAGAGAGAAAGGTCTTCCTTTTTGCCGTTGGTTCACCCTCCAATGGCTGCTGCGGCCGGCGCACTGCAGCCGGTGCATCGTGCTGATCCGAAGCCAGGACCCAGGTGCTTCTCCTGCTCTCCCATGCGGGTGCAGGGCCCAAGGACTTGGGCCATCCTCCACTGCCTTCCCGGGCCATAGCAGAGAGCTGGCCTGGAAGAGGGGCAACCGGGATAGAATTCGGCTCCCCAACCGGGACTAGAACCCAGTGTGCCAGTACCACAAGGCGGAGGATTAGCCTTTGGCAATAACATTGTAGTTTCATTATTTGGCATGGTAGAATTTGAGACTGTCAGTTAGAAACACTAATATTTCAAAGTAAGTATCCAAACCTTAAATCCAAACAAAAACATCACCTGATTTTTGGACCAACGCATTCTCTTTGTCTCTTTTTTCATTACAAGTGAGTTCACCCAGCCAGCTCTCTGCCCACACCTTTGGAGTCCAATTAGTGGGTCTGCCCAGTTGGTCCTGGAAGCTACTTTCTCACATGCAAAGCTGAGTATTTGCCTAAAAGTGGCTTAGTTCTAATGGTTCCTTCAGGGCATGAAAGCTCTCTTGGCCTCAAAAGAGAAATCTGTTAATGTTCCCAGTGCTTTCTGCTATGTTAGCAAGCTTGGGCCACAAACCTCCTTCTCAGAAAGGATGCCCAGAAGGAAATGGCATGGTGACCATCTGTGGGCAGGAGCCCTGCCCTTGCCCCAGATTCCAAGGGGATAACATGTCGCATGTTCCCTGCAAGGAGATGCCTGTTTTTTTTTAATATTTTACTTATTTATGTGAGAGGTAGAGTTATGACAGTGAGAGGGAGAGAGAGAGAGAAAGGTCTTCCGTCCACTTGTTCACTCCCCAAATGGCCACAATGGCCGGAGCTGCGCTGATCCAAAGCCCGGAGCCAGGAGCTTCTTCTGGGTCTCCCATGTGGGTGCGGGGGGCCAAGGACTTGGGTCATCTTTCCACAGGGGACACTGTGACATCACACTTGCTGATCAATAAACAGGATGAGGACAAACTGACACAGTAGGATAAGTTGCTGTTTGCAATGCCTGCATCTCATGTCAAAGTGTTCATTCAAATTCTGATTACACTGCTTTGGATCCAGCTCATTTCTAATGTTCCTGGGAGTGAACAGATGATAGCTAAAGTTGTTATTTTTTAAAAACTTAATTTCTTTTATTTATTTGAAGGGCAGAGTTAGAGAAAAAGAAAGAGAGATCTTTCATCCATTGGTTCACTCCCCAAATGGCCACAACCTCCCCGGCTGGGCCAGCCCAAAGTCAGATACCAGGAACTTCTTGGTCTCCCATGTGGGTACAGAGGCCCAAGGACTTGGGACATCTTCTGCTGCTTTCTGAGGTGCATTAGTAGAGAGCTGGATTGAAAATGGAGCAGCAGGGACTTAAGCCACCAATCATATGAGATGCTGGCATCACAGGCAGCCTTCTAATCCACTATGCCACAATGCCAGCTCTGATAACTAAAGTTGTTGCCTGCTACCGCCCACCTGAGGGACCTGGTGATTTCAGGATTCGTTGCTTTGGTCTGGCCCAGCCCTTGATGATTTAGTCATTTGGAAGATCTCTCTCTCCCTCTCTCTTCCTCCCTGCCTCCTTCCCTAAAAACGTGAACAACCTGTTCATGAGAATGTAGAAAAATATCCCCAAGTCAGTGATATCACAGTGGAAAATCCAACCAAGTCTGTCACAGTTTCTCTCTACTGGCATTGGTAGACATAGGACTTGATAATATACACATGATAGAATACTAATGGAAAGAGTTCCTCATGTAGAATGATACTATGGAAAATTTCAAAACCAATGACAGATTTAAATTGCTGATACTTTGTTTTTTTCAGGCTAATATGATATTAATGCAGTGGGAACTGATTCAATGTAGTCCATAGATATAATTATTAGAATATAGTGAGAATATAATGATATTCCTCTTGTCCCTCCTTTCCTACTGCACCCATTTCCCTACCCTGCTTTCTCTTTCTCTTTTAGTATTTGAGATAACAATTTTTAAATTTTTCTTCATTTTCATTTTAATTAGTTTTTAAAGATTCAATGTGGTTTGCAGTAGAGTTTCCTTCCTACTTCTTTCACACCCACCCTCCTTCCTTCTACCTTTCTTTCAATCAGAAAAAAAAAATTAAAATCAAGAAAGGTAAATCAAGGAATGTTGAAAAAGAAAACTTGAAGGGTTTTCATCAAATTGAAGCCATAATGAAAAAGTTAACCATGTTGGTTATGGTTCTCCAAACTAGAATTGGCTTATACTACATCATTGATGTATACAAGTCATCAAAATAAAAGATAAACAAAAGAAATACACGTTAGTATATAATCTATTTTCAGATTATTGAAATAGCAGTGAATAATAATATAGGAGCAACAATAGCATGAAAAACATAGACAAGATAAGTGCGTGAACCAACATGTATTAAATATGTACTAAACTTGAGAAATTAAAAAAAATTAAAATGATTAAAAAATATGCCATTTACTAGAAAAACCTTAAATGAAAGATACTGGCATCTATAGCTACACTTTGAAAATATCAATAATCAAAGTTTACTTACATTCACATAAACCACCAGAAATGTTAACAGTATATCGTCTGGAAAGAGAGAATGATGCTGTGAGCCCAGAGTCCTTCTGATGAACTGTATACATAGAATCATCAAGAGAATTAACACAACCTTGAGTATGCTGATGACCTTTCAATGTAAAAGTCAAGCATGATATACTGATAGATTTGGTCCTAGATTGGGCTTTCATTAGGCTGCCAATCATATACACAGGTAGCAAGAATAAATTAAGGGGGGAACGCACCCCAGCTGCCATCACGGGCCAGGCCCCGCCATTGCCCAGGCCTGGTGCTGGGCAGCTCAGCATCTGCGGCTTTGGCGCGACCACCTTCGCTCGGACGTTGGCTCAGACGTTGGCCTGGACGTTGGCCACCCCTCTGCAAAAGCAATGGCAGTGCGGGCGGCAAGCAGAGGAAGCACGAAACCCACCGGAGGTCTGCTCGGCTGAGAAACACTAAGTGCAAATCTGCTCCAGAGACCGAAAAGAAAGTGTCCACCAAAGGAAAAGGAAGAAAGCATATTTTAAAAATAAAAAAAAAACATAAAAGCTCCTGAGTTGGCTTCTGTCATAGTCACTGCAGAGTCCATCTTCTGCAAGGGTGTGTAGTACCAAACTGGAGACATTGTTTCTGTGACTGATGAGCAGGATGGAAAGCCCTACTGTGCTCAGATCAGGGGTTTCATCCAGGACCAGTACTGCGAGAAGAGTGCAGCTCTGCTGCAGCTCATTCCCACTCTCTCCAGCCCCAGAGACCAGTTTGATCCTGCAGCCTATATCCTAGGGCCAGAAGATCTTCCAAGGACAATGGAATACTTGGAGTTCATTTGTCATTCACTTCTGAACACTTAAAGTCATGGTCGTCAGCATTTCCTGCGCTTCCTGCCAGACCTGAGAAGGGCTGTGTACGGACGCATGTTGGACCTACTCCTGCAATAACTGTCAAGGAAACAGTTGCCAACGATTTGTAGTTGGAAACTTACAGTGGGAGGGCGCCTGGTTTAGCGGAGAAGCTGCCAGCTGGGAAGCCACAGCCCACATCAGAGGGCCGGGGTCGAAGGCCTGGCTCCACTCCACATTCCAGCCTGCTGCTAGTGTGCACCTTGGGAGGTAGCAGGTGATGTATCCGGCAGTTATGTCCCTGCCAACCATGTAGGAGACCCAGATGGAGTTCCCCACTTCTGGATTTGGCCTGGCCCAGCCCTGGCCATTGCAGGCATTTGGAGAGAGAGCTAACAGGTGGGAGCTCCCCTCTTTGCTTGTCTCTCTGTGTGTATGTGTCTCTTTCAATAGGAAAAAAAATAATTAGAACTGGATTTCCAGTTATCTTGTATTCATACTATTACAAGATAGTGCCACATGTTTCTTTAATGAAATTTTTAGCTGGAAAAATGTAAATTACAGTTTTTTTTCCCTACTACCCGGTAATCATTATCATCTTCATTGCTGGTTATTTAAAGAATTAAGAGGAATAGAAAATAATGGACTATATTTGAGATTAAATACTACCTTCTGTATGTGTGTTTTCACAGATAAAGTCTGTAATGCACAGGGACCATTAAGAGGCAGGTAGTATCTATTTTTTCTCCATAATTAATTTATTCCTAGAAACGCATAAAATGGGATTGTATTTTTCTGTAAGAACAAAATATCATGGTTTATATTTCTGAACAGAGTCTTAGCCACATAAAATGTAGCTGTGACTAATAGCATCTATCATAAAACCACACAAGCCTTATTTTGTGATCTAGAATGGATTTTTGGCTGTGACTGGTGGATTTTTTTTAGCTCAATATTTTTTAAACTTTTGTGTACTTTTGTTCAAACAGGCATTCTGAGTCATGTTGTGAAAACATTTACTATGGACTAAGCCTAGACCTGACAGGCCTGGTGTACAGAAGTGTCCAGAATATATATAGAAGTGTCCAGAATTCAGCTGCAGGTTTTAGTTCATCTGCAGTCAATTAAGTAGAGGAGCAGCAGCATGGATATAGTGGGAAATGGGGTGGCACACACGTGCCTCTTCTGTCCAGGTTTAACCAGTGTTTTTCAGTCCTGGAAAATTGGTCCGGGTCTCATCTGATCATAACGATTTTGAACTGAGGCACCTTTCAACTGTTTACCCTTTCTGCACTGGTTGGCTTGTATTTTGGGAAGAAGCAACTACAGACAGCTCTGTATACATAGGTGCATCTCCTTTCATAACAGCTAGAGTAAAATTGACTGTAAATACCTTTGTGTATAGTTTCCTAAATGCTGTTGTTCACAATTTTGGATTAAAATGTGTTTTTCACCAAGTATTTACTTTGGACTTATTTTGATTACATATTTCATTTAAATAACTTAAGTAAATCTTTCTTCTAAAAATGGTGTAAATAGGAAACCAAATGTTGTAGTCCTTAGAATTTGTAGCAAATAAACTGGTCATTGGTAAGTAGTTGGAGTAGATAAATTCATCATCATTAATTAATAAAATTTAGGAAAATCAAAGAATGACTTATTAGAAAAGTCATGTGTATCATAGAGTGGGAAGTTGCGTACAAATTGGTAGACACTTGCAGTGTCTTTTTTTTTGCATTTCAATTTTTTTTTTTTGGACAGGCAGAGTGGATAGAGAGAGAGACAGAGAGAAAGGTCTTCCTTTTTGCCATTGGTTCACCCTCCAATGGCCGCTGCAGTCGGCGCATCTCGCTGATCTGAAGCCAGGAGCCAGGTGCTTCTCTTGGTCTCCCATGTGGGTGCAGGGCCCAAGCACTTGGGCCATCCTCCACTGCCTTCCCGGGCCATAGCAGACAGCTGGCCTGGAAGAGGGGCAACCGGGATAGAATCCGGTGCCCCAACCGGGACTAGAACCTGGTGTGCCGGCGCTGCAGGGCGGAGGATTAGCCTGTTAAGCCACGGTGCCGGCCTTGCATTTCAATGTTTATTGTAGCAATATTCACATTCACAATGATCTAGAAATGGAAAATCAACTCAAGGGTACATCCGTAGTGGATGGATTAAAAAGTGTGGACTATACACAATCTAATACTGTGAAGTCATAAAAATGAAATATTCTCATGTGTGTGACAACATAAGTAAATTTAGAAGACATTATGTTGTGTTGTATCTTTTAGGATCAAGATTGAGTTTCTGCTTCCTTCCTCAGCAGTCGAAGATGTTCCTATTGCTTCCTGGGTATCCCTGAGACGGCCCAGTCTGCATCCCCAGCCTCATCTCCCTCTTCCCCCTGCTGTTGCCCTGTGCACCCTCATCTTCTGGCTCTGTTCCCTGGTTCCTATTGGTCCTTCCAGCTTCACCACAGGTCTTTGAGATTTTAGTTGACAACTAGTTCATACTAAATTTAGCTTTAACTTGAAATTCCGCTGAAAATAGTCAAGTTGAATTTCAAATTGTTACAATCTGGATTAGTATTAGATTGTTTGAAATATTATTTTAACGTTGTTTTTTAAGATATTTAATAGTTCTCCAATCTTAATGTATTTGAAAATGTTACAAACAATACAGGTTCTTGGTTATGAAAGGCTTTCCCAGGACTAATGAATTGCCCACAGGAATCACAGTTCCATTTCAGCCGTAAGTAGGTGGAATCCTATGAACCATAGTGGAAATGTTTTTTAATGCATGTGTGTAGTGTTTATACATGTATACCTTTCTACATATGGTTATAATGTGTTCTTGGAATAGAGTTTCTGTCACAAACCAGAAAAGGGAGACACATTTTTTAGGGAGACACATTTTTTGGAATTCATTTGGTGGCCCTGGGCACGTTGAAGAACTGTGCTTGCTTCTTCTTTCCTAACAGATGTGTAAGCCATACATTTATACATCCTTGGAAGGGAATTAAATCGTAGTGTGCTTGTGTAATGGAATAGTATACAGCCATCCAAGGTGAAAACCGTCGATGGAAAAAGCAGAATATGGAACTGCATGCAGGATGTTAACGTATGAACAGGAATTTTCTGTACTTATGCTTTTGTGCTTTATACTTTCTTAGGGTTTTTTTTTTAATTTGAAAGAAGACAGAGAGGGGGAAATATCTTCCATATGTTGGTTCACTTGCTAAGTTCTCTCAACAGCCTGGGCTGGGCCAGGCTGAAACCAGGAGACAGAGCTCCATCTGGATCTCTCACATGGATCACAGGAATCCAAGTTACTTGAGGCATCATTTGCTGCCTCCCAGGTGCATTGGCAGGGAGCTGGATCAGAAGCAGAGCCGGGACCCTTTCTCAGGCATTCCAGTGTGGGCTGTGGCAGCCTAAGCAGTGGCTGCATCTACTGCATATATCTGTACACTGCCTACCTGGTGGGGAGGGAATTCTGGTTCCTAATCTGCAGATGTTTAGAAGATATTACTCAGTAGTACTTCTGAAATCCTTGCAAGGGGGATGAATTAAAAGCTAAGTAAAAAAAAAATCAGTGATGTAATTATTTTAAAAAAGAATAAATTAAGAGGGGTCAGTGTTGTGGCATAGCAGGTTAAGCTACCACCTGTGAGGCCAGCCTCCCATATGGGTTCCAGCTCATGTTCTGGCTGCTCTACTTTTGATAGAGGTACCAGCTAATGGCCTGGGAAAGAAGAAGGAGATGGCTCAAGTACTTGGGCTCCTGGCATCCACCTGGGGAGACCTTCAAGAAGCTTCTGGCTCCTGGCTTTGGCTGGCCCAGCCCCAGCTTTTGCAGTCATCCAGGGAGTAAACCAATAGATGGAAGATCTCTCTGTCTCTCCCTCTCTGTAACTCTGCCTTTCAAATGAAAAAAGAAAAAAAGAAATAAATTCAAAGCTAAAATATGACAGAGAAGTGTACTAGTTATTGTATAAATTATACTTTCATTACTGTGAAAACTCAGTTACATGATAGTAACAATAATAATGTGACAAGCACATATAGGAAATTTTTGTGAAAAATAGTTCATCTACATTAAAATAGAAAATAAGAAAAATTAGGGGCTGGCGCCATGGCTCACTTGGTTAATCCTCTGCCTGCGGCGCCAGCATCCCATATGGGCATCAGGTTCTAGTCCCGGTTGCTCCTCTTCCAGTCCAGCTCTCTGCTGTGGCCCAGAAATGTAGTGATGGCCCAGGTGCTTGGGTTCCTGCAACTGCATGGGAGACCGGGGGGTGGGGGAGGAAGCACCTGGCTTCTGGCTTCAGATCGGTGTAGCTCCAGCCGTAGCAGCCATTTAGGGGGTGAACCAACAGAAGGAAGACCTTTCTCTCTGTCTTTCTCTCTCTCACTGTCTAACTCTACCTGTCAAATAAAAATAAATAAATAAATAAGAAAAATTAAAGAATGTAAATAAATGATTATGTCGGGGGCCAGTGCTGTGGCGCAGCAGGTTAACACTGTAACCTGAAGTGCCAACATCCCGTATGGGTGCCAGTTCAAGATCCCACTGCTCCACTTCCTATCTAGCTCTCTGCTATGGCCTGGGAAAGCAGTAGAAAAAAGATGGACCAAGCACTTGCGTCCCTGCACACATGTGGGAGACCTGGAGGAAACTGCTGGCTCCTGGCTTTGGATCAGCACAGCGCTGGCTGTTGTGGCTAATTGGGGGGGTGAACCAGCTGATGAAAGACCTCTTTCTCTCTCTTTCTCTCTCTCTCTGCCTCTTCTCTCTCTGTGTAAGTCTGACTTTCAAATAAATAAATAAATCTTTAAAAATGATTATGTCAATAACTAGGAAAACTTTAAAGCAAAAAGTTTGTATCTACAGCTATAATTTCAAAATTTATATATATATTTTAAAATAATTTATATATATAATTTATATATTAGGAAAGGACAGTTCAGAATTCCAAAGCAATCTAGATCCCGGTCATTACATAATGGAGAGTGAACTATGAAATTGTAACTCACACTATCTGTTCTTATGTGTCTCTTGCTACCAACCTCTAATTAAAGAAACAATAAATAAATAAATATAATTCTAGGATCAAAATGAAATCAAGATCTTGCCACTTATCCACATAATTGTCAGGACATGTAACAGTATTTAGACCAACGGAACATTTCAATAATTAACAAACTTGAATAAACAAATAATAATTCCAAGTTCTATAAATAAATACATAAAATTACATATATTTGTATATGTATCCATTACCTTGAAGACATAGAATGACTACCCTTGGTTAGGATGGTTCTGAGATTCTGTATACCTGATGGTTTCCTGGGCACCTATAGAATGTTTGGGGTGATGATGATCTCACAATAAAACTTAAAACATCATGGCTACAGGTTCACAGGGCTGTGGGGAAAAAACTGGGCTCAATAAATTAAAAGACAAAAAAAAATTAAATTCCCAAAATGAAAGTTAACCTCAAGCTATACGGAAGCCCATAAAATCTGAAAAAAATCTCCTGCCAATGAAAGTGGTGGACATCCCTAAGATTGTGCTCAGACACTGGAAATATAAAACTTGCTTGGAAAAGTTTCATAATTTACAGAGTTGATGGCCTAACAATGATAAAGCAAACCAAGGTAGCCTGATGTTTCACATGCTAGAATTTCCTTTTTTTCATTTTTATTATTTTTATTTTATTTATTTATTTGAAAGGCAGAGTTACAGAGAGGCAGAGGCAGAGAGAGAGAGACAGACAGAGAGAGAGAGAGAGAGAGAGAGTCTTTCATCTGCTGGTTCACTCTCCAGATGGCTGCAATGGCCAGAGCTGCACCCATCTGAGGCCAGGAGCCAGGAGCTTCTTCCAGGTCTCCCACATGGGTGCAGGGCCCAAGGACCTGGGCCATCTTCTACTGCTTTCCCAGACCATAGCAGAGAGCTGGATGGGAAGTGAAGCAGCCCAGAATCGAACAGGTGCCCATATGGGATGCTGGCCCTGCAGGCAGCAGCTTTACATGCTACACCACACCCCCAGCTCCTAGAATTTTCATAAATTAGATCATTGATTATTTTCTCATAGTAAAAAATAAATTCAAATATAACATGAAAAATGGAGAAATGTTTACATTTCTATATACATTGTACTTTGACTTTCGGGTGTACCAATGGGAAATGTGGTAGACACAGAGACAGCATCACAAAGAGAAGTGATAGATATAAATAAAAATAATATTAAAATTACATAAATACAGAAAATTTGCAGGAATCTTGGTCAAGGAAATTTTGTGCTGTTTAATTCAATAACATTATAGCTAAAATAACACAAATGTAATGAGTGAAATGCATGGACATTTAAAAATTAATGACCAAGTTTTAGTCTCTAAAAATAAAGAAAATGTGAAACAAATATGTGTCCTCAAAGTGTGAAAGAGTATATTGTCCTAGTGTTGGTATAGACTCGATTACTCATGACAGAAATGAGTGACCATTATCAATACAAAGATATAAAAAATAAGAATCAACGTACATGACATATAATACACTGCACTGCAATTATTGTGAGCAGAAAAGAGTGATTTGGCAGGGGCAGCAATAGATTTATAAGTATATAGGGAACATTTGTGAAAAGTAGTCCTAAAATCATTTTTAAAAGAGAATAGAGAGACCGGCCCCGTGGCTCCATAGGCTAATCCTTCGCCTACAGCTCCGGCACACTGGGTTCTAGTCCCGGTCGGGGCACCGGATTCTGTCCCAGTTGCCCCTCTTCCAGGCCAGCTCTCTGCTGTGACCAGGGAGTGCAGTGGAGGATGGCCCAAGTGCTTGGGCCCTGTACCCGCATGGGAGACCAGGAGAAGCACCTGCCTCCTGGCTTTGGGTCAGCGCGGTGCGCCGACCACAGCACGCCAGCCGCAGGGGCCATTGGAGGGTGAACCAATGGTAAAGGAAAACCTTTATCTCTGTCTCTCTCTCTCACTGTCCACTCTGCCTGTCAAAAAAAATTTAAAAAAGAGAATACAGAAACATTGCAAGAAATTAAACCTATAAAAGTTAATGTTATTAATTGAATAATCATCAAGGAAAAATACCAGTGTTTTGACCTAAAGGGTGGACAATTTCACAATCAATGATTAAGTTGAAATTCAATAAATGTCAAAACACTGTAAAAAGTGTATATGGTTTGAAAGGTTGAAAGCTGTAACTGTCCACATGGTTTAGGAAACTATACATTAAAATAACAGGGAAAACTGACAGGCTATGGAAACTTGAAGGCCTTATAGAAAATAACCAAAGATGGCAATAGGCCCCTGATGTTACCATTGGAATGAGCTTTATTATTGTTATACACAGCAGAGAGTAGTAGAGTCTTCCATCTGATGGTTCACTCCCCAGTTGGCTGAAACGGCCAGAGCTGTGCAGATCCAAAGCGAGGAGCCAGGAGCGTCTTCCAGGTCTCCTACATGGGTGCAGGGGCCTGAGGAATTGGACCATCTTCTATTGCTTTCCCAGGCCATAGCAGAGAGCTGGATTGGAAGAGGGGCAGCCGGGTCTAGAACCAGCACTCATATGGGATGCTGGGGCCACAGGTGGAGGATTAACCTACTGTGCCATGGTGTCGGCCCTGAAAATCCACTGTTTTATTACATTTCCTATAAGAACAAAACACTTTCTAGGAAGGTGGTGGCAGAAAAAGAGATCCTGAGCTTAAACAAATGCCCAGTCAAGCTGCTGGCACAAAGATCGCTCAGGGCGCACCAGTCTCGCTCCTACTGCCTGAGGGCTTCACATTAAAGCCACGATGAAAAACTCAACTGTACGTGATCTTCCTGAGTTGAATGCACTCGCTCTGATTCAAAGGACATGAGATATAGAGGTTGGCAACCCTAGGTTGAATTCTGATCCTCTTTTCTACTTTGTCCTTGCCAATAATGGCAATTATTCATGCACAACAGTGTGTGGAGGTCAGGCTAGGTTGTTATATGGGATCCTGGGCAATTGATGGACTACATCCATTTATAAGCACCTTCCTAATAACTCATGATTTCTAGCTCTCGACAAAATTACTCTTAAGCTGTTAACATGAAGAGAAACACCTCCATTCTTTGTTAGTTCCCAAACTAGCCCCACTCAGCAAAGGACCTAAGAGAAGGCAAGTTCTTAGCTTTGATGAACTTGCAAAATTTATCATGAGCTGATAGACATCTGAGGCCATAAACTCATTAAATCATTTACAATAAGAAATTTCATCTATTTAACCTTGAAATTTTTAGAGTATCCTAGCAGTTACTGTAACAGATTCTTACAAAACTGTTACAGGCTGTGAAAGTACTGAAAGGGAACCCAGTATGAAATCTGTCTCCTGATAGGCCTTGTAAAAGATACTTTTAAAAAAAAAGATTCATGTATTTATTTATTTGAAAGGCAGAGTTACAGAAATGTAGAGGTAGACAGACAGAGAGGGAGAAAAGTCTTCCATCTGCTAGCTCACTACCCAGATGGCTACAATAGCCGGAGCTGGGCCAATTTGAAACCAGGAGCCTGGAGCTTCTTCTGGGTCTCCCATGTGGGTGCAGGGGCCCAAGGACTTGGGCCATTTTCTACTGCTTTCCCAGGCCATACCAGAAAGCTGGATCATAAGTGGAGCAGCCATCACTTGAACTGGTGCCCATATGGGATGTTGGCATTGCAGGCAGCAGCTTTACCTGCTGTGCCACAGCACTGGTCCCCTAAATGATATCTTTTAAACAATCCAGTATTTATTTCAGGTATCTCTGCCTTTTAATACAATTCATATTTCCTTTTTTTACTTTGTAGTAACAAAAATTACTCTCAATACTGTTAAGAAAAACTATTTACAATAACATACCTAATTTAGCTGCATGCATAACAGGTTATATTATATTACATTTAAAAACCTCCATATTTGTTACGTATTTTCAAATCTATCATGTTGAGTAAACATGGGAATGGGAATAAGACATTAAATAACAAATGCAGCTATTAAATCTATATTGTTTACACCCCAGGAGGACCTGATGCATTTTATGATAACTCATCTGTTAAATTGGTTTCCAATCTTACGTTATTTGTTTTACTTCTGTGTTGCAAATAGAAACTTGTCTCTAGACCATATCCTTAAAGACCATATTGAACTGCTGCTCACAAATTGATATTCTCATTTTTGAATGTGTGTCAGTTGAAATTGTGTAAAATTAATCAAAAGTATTGGAAATACACTAAAATTCATGCTTAATGTAACCGTGTTCCATTTTTTGGAATTCCACATGGATAGGTTCTCATGACAGTCAAGATTATTCACCTTTCAGTAGTGCAGAACATCATAAACATTAAATTTCAACATTCAGTTTTTCTTCTACACAGTATTTATTATTATTATAGTTTTGGAGATTTTTAAACTTTTGCATTTGAACTTCAAAATTGTGTAAGAAAATTGGTCATTTTTCTAAACATATGTTCATGCATTCATAAATCATGTTAATTAAAATAGCTTTACACCTAAAGTCATAGTTTTGCAAAATCAAGAATTTTACTACTGTCAGACAAGATAGATATGTCTACAGGACTAAATAAAGAGCATTTTTCCATATAGTTAAGTTACTTGAGATAGTTATCTTTTTCTTTTTTCATATTATAAAGGGAAAATCTCTTAGTGTAATAACTATCTCTCCATTGGGATCATCAAAACAGGGTAAGTCCTTTTCTGAGTTTATTCATTATAAATAATAATTCTTAGATGCAAAATGTTATTTATCCATTTATTCAGCCAATAACAATTTTTTAAAGATTCATTTATTTATTTGAAAGGCAGAGTTACAGAGAGGCAGAGATGGAGAGGGGGAGAGAGAGAGAGAGAGAGAGAGAGAGAGAGAGAGATAAAGAAAGAGGAATAAAGAGAGAGAGAGAGAAAGAGAGATCTTCCATCCTCTGGTTCACTCCCCAAATGGCTGCAATGGCCAGGGTTGGGCCAATCTGAAGCCAGGAACCAGAAACTTTCTCCATGTTTCCCACAAGGGTGCAGAGGCCCAGGCACTTGGGCCATCCTCCACTGTTTTCCCAGGCCATAGCAGAGAACTGGATCAGAAGTGGAGCAGCTGAAACTCGAACCAGTGCCGGCACTGCAGGTGATGATTTTACCCATGAAGCCACAATGCCAGTCCAATAACAATTTTTTAAGCCTCCACTATTTATTAAGCACAGTATGGGGATTTGTGGTCAGCAAATGAAAATTCTAATCCTTAATATACCAAGGAAGGACAACAAAGCCAACAATAAAGTCTGGATAAAAGAAAGATAATGCTATTTATACAAAGTTATTTCAGTGGAACAAGAAAGGAACATTTCTTTCTCATATCCAGTATTTGTATTTCATTATTTTTATCTTCAGCAGTGCAAAATTTTCAGAATTACAAAGAAAAATATTCCTGTCTCTTTCTGAGGGCCTATTTCTTTTCAGAATGTGTATGACAATTTCCAGATTTCCTTAATTGTAATCCCATGTTCCAAAAGCCACCATATTTCCCAGAGAAACTTGATTTGCCTCCGTCAAACCATAGCTAATTGTTTAGGTAAGTCACAATCCTAATGCTTTGCTACACAAGCCATGTATAACTATACACAGGGCACAGGGACTCTCAATGTTTCTTTTGAGATCACTAATAGTGATATAAACATTCAAATTAGATCAAAAATAGATCTGATCAGATGGGCTATGCAAGCACAAATCTGTTTGAAAAGTCATAATCTATATGTAAGGATTCAAAATTATTTGCCAAATAATTATAAATATAAATGGCACTTGTTTTTTCAAATCCTGATATTGGTGATTCTTTTGTTTTTAAGAAATTTTGTGCAGTCTATATGAAAACAAGCGATTATAAAAGCTCTACAGAGAATAACATTCAAATTACTGTTATTACAATATTTGCCTGTAAAGTGTGATAGGAAAAATAGAATTTGATCATTTTATAGTTAATTTTCCTTGTAGTGGCCTTAATTGGGATTTAATAGAATCCATGACCAGTAACCAGCAACTTGTATTGTGTTGGCTTCATCTCAGTAGAGACTGGCTGCTTTCTGTGCTAATCTACTCTATCACAAAATAAGTTAGCATATGGACCAAGGTGTGATGGTAGAGAAGTTAAATTTTATACTATGGGCTGGCACTGTGATGTAGCAGTTCGAGTCCTGGCTGTTCTACTTCTATCCAGCTCTCTGATATGGCCTGGGAAAGCAGAAGAAGATGGTCAAAGTCCTTGTGCCCCTGCACTTGCGTGGGAGACCTGAAAGAAGCTCCTGGCTCCTGGCTTCCGATCGGCTCAGCTCCAGCCATTGCAATCATCTTGGGAGTGAAATCAGATGGAAGATCTCTCTCTCTCTCTCTCTCTCTCTCTCTTCTCTCTCTCTCTTTCTCTCTCTCTCTTTCTCTGCCTGTCTGTAACAACTCTGCCTTTCAAATAAATAAGTCTTTTTTTTAAAAAGAAATAATTCTCTAATATTACTTTACATAGATAAGGAGTTTTATATTTATCATATTTTCATGCAAACACTGTGATAATAAGTATTTACAAATTATATAGTAAGATATTGAATTGCCTGTTTTAGATGAGACCAAATAATAATAGCTTTACTAATTTAAATCAAGTTTGTAGGCAATCCCAGGAGGTTGGACAGTTTTCCCCCGTGGGATAGGTTCAGGGGCACAGGGCCCTTCTATATTCTTGCCTTGTGTACTATAAGATTATGCCTGGACAAAGTTTGGCTTATAATCACAAGGACCAGATACCACCCTCAGGAAGGAGGAAGAGGAAGCCAAAGGCTGCCAACCATGAGCATAACTCAGGAGTTGCATCCCACTGTTTCACTCACTCTTGCATCCACAGCTCAGGAGAAATTCCTGCCACATAACTTGTGTTATTATCCTTTATATAGTGAAATTAATTTACAAATGTTTTATACTAGACAATTGTCTTTAAATTATCAGTTGCAATGAAAGTTTCAATCATGTACATATTAAATATAGGATTAAGAGTAATTTACACATATTGTATATATAGTTTTCTGAGCTTTCTATAACAGTTATATATGTTCATTCTGAAAAGTTAAAGTGATTTTGCTTAGGAAAGCTTTCTCCAGACTAATATTATGAGAAAAAATGTTAGTGTATTTTTTTCTAGCCTGGTTATAATTTATATGTTTTATTTTAAAATTTTAAATCATCTTGAATTTGGAAGTGAGGGAGCAATTATTTTTTCCCAGATGTCCAGAGAGTTGTTACATGGCCCTTTGTATGATTAAACTAAGTTATATCAAATATCTTCCTCTTTAATTTAGGATTTCTTATTTAACTCAAATAATATTATCAGTGCTAAATGTATGTTAGTTAAAATAGATTAATTGATAAGTAATGTCAGATATTAATGCCACAATGTATGATAGGGAGAGTCATGTCTATCACATTTGACTTTTCCAAACAAGTCTATGAAAAGGCAGGGAAGGCTATTTTTTTCCACTTAACATACAAATCTCAATGTGATTTTGTTGTTGTTTAGAGACATTTAGTAAGTTTCAAGATAAGATGAGGAAAATAATTTTTAGATGTTTCTGACTCAGTTCTGTCCTTTCTTGAGAGTTTTTTAGACTGAAGCAGATGCATTATATGCATACAATAATGCAGATATTTTAAGTGAGCCACTTGGTGAATGTTCAACCACCACAATGATATAAACAGCACCCAGGTCAAAAAGTACTACCAACACCAAACAACTCCCAACAGTCTCTTTCTGGTCACTACCAAGCTTATCCCCAGCTTAACCTTGTCTTGACTTCTATCAACAGATCAGTTTTGCCTATTTTTGCAATTACATACACAGACTCATAAAGTATGGAATTATTTTGTATCTGTTTTCTTTCATCAAAGTTATATTTGTGAGATTCACCCACAGTGTTGCTTAAAATTGTACTTGATCATGAATTCTTCATATTTACTCTTGTATGGTATGTTTGTGGGTGAATATGTCACACTTCACTTCCTCATTTATCTCTTGATGGGTGATTGTGAGTCATCCAATTTTGGACTGTCAAAAATAGCGTTACTCAGGGCTGGCGCCATGCCTCACTAGGCTAATCCTCCGCCTGTGGCGCCGGCATCCCAGGTTCTAGTCCCGTCAGGGTGCTGGATTCTGTCCCGGTTGCTCCTCTTCCAGTCCAGCTCTCTGCTGTGGCCCGGGAGTGCAGTGGAGGATGGCCCAAGTCTTTGGGCCTTGCACCCACAAAGGAGACCAGGAGGAAGCACCTGGCTCCTGGCTTTGGATCAGCACAGCATGCCGGCCATAGCGGCCATTTGGGGGTGAACCAACGGAAGGAAGACCTTTCTCTTTGTCTCTCTCTCTGACTGTCTAACTCTGCCTGTCAAAAAAAAAAAATAGTGCTACTCTATCATATTGTTTTGGGAAACATCTATGAATGACCAAGGATATGTGTCTGGGGGAGGAACTAATGGGGCTTACGTATGGATATGTTTGGTTTTAACAAGTATCCTGAAATTCTTTTTTCAGTTATTTTTTCAAATTCAAATTCTTACTGGAGCTAAATTAGATAACTCTTTGTTCAATAATATCATAATAATGTTGCATTTTACATATTCTAATTCATATATAATGTTAACACCTTCAGAATATGATGTTAATTTTATTGTGAATAATGAAGTCAGCACCCATATGGGATGCCAGCACTGCAGGTAGAGGCGTAGCCTTCTACTCCACAGCATCACTCCAATGTCAAAATTTTATAGTTTAAAATAAATTTACAAAGTGATTCTTGGTGCAACAAAAAGGTAAGTATCACATTGTTTCCTATAATTTGAATAATTATTGATAAACTATGTTAACTAAGAATAAAATAAAATTATATAATTCAGATGATTAATGATTATACCGAATGCCCAATCCTTCTTCTCCTTTTAATTGAACATAACATAAGACTCCATTTGCTCTCCATTCTTAAGATATCAAGCATTTATGTCTTCTAAATTTCTGATTGGGTAACATCACTGTAGTTGGCAGTACACATTTTCAAATAATCTGTGGCCAATTAAAAAACATTATTTCTTGAGAAGCTCCGATAGTTTAAAAAGAATATTATCAGCTCTTTTACTTAGATCCTGCATAAATGCTGTTCATTATTGATATTATCATTTTAATAAAAAACATATCTATTAGATCACATGGAAATAAAGAAAGTAAATATTTTATTTTACCTTCATTTGCTTTCAGCCTTTCTCTAACATGGTCTGACATCCAGAACTATATTGCTCTTTCTGTTTGATGAATTCTTTTCTTATTTTACTTCAGAGAAAGCAAGGGACACTGAGAGAAAGAATTCATATTCACAGGTTCACTTCCCAAATGCTCACGACTTTCAGGGAGAGATTAGGTCTAAACCTGAGAGCTGGTAACTCAATCCAGGTTTTCCGTGGGGGTCTTGAGCCATCCCAATGGCTTCCCAGAGTCTGCTTTAATTGAAGTTGGAGTCAGAATCAGAACCATGAAATGAACCCAGGCCCTCCAATGCGGAACACACGATTCTTAATTGCTACACTAAACACATACTTCAAGCCTTTTTTTTTTTTAACTGACATACATGGATCCAAAGTTGAACACTGTGCCTGAAATTTGACAGCAGTGTTAACAATGAATAAAATAGTATAAGGGGGTGGGGTTTTATGCAGTGAGTTAGGCCAACACTTGGGATGCTTGCATCTCATATTGATGTGCCTCATTCAAATCCTGGCTACTCCAGTTTCTTGCTAATGTGTCTGAGAGGTATTGGATGATGGCCTAAGCACTCGTGGACCTGCCACCCACAGTGGAGATATAAAAAGAGTTCCTGTATCCCAGATTAATCCTTACCCAGACCCAGAATTTGCAAGCATTGGCAAGTGAACAGTAGATGGAAGATCTCTCTGTTTACTTCTGCTTCTCTTCCTATCAAGTAAATAAATAAATAGTAGAAATTGTATAACTAATCTTCCATCAAGGTTCAAGGATAGCTTTATAAAAATGGCATTCATATAACATCAGAAAATTTGGTTGTAAATCATGTAAGGGCTGAGCATAAAGTTGAAAGGGAAAGACAATTCTGTTTCTTAAATTATAAGGTTGTATGTATTGAATAACTGCTTTCTTACACTTTGTAAGTGAGATCATTTTCTTCATTTATTTTTGCAGATAGCTCATTATTATATCCAGAAGCTTCTGATTTTTAAAATTTTATTCAATCTTTGCTTACTACATGCTACTTGTATATCATTTAGGATACAGTGTAATATTTGAGTACATACACAGCATAATTTAATCAGTCTAGGAAACTAGGCTTTCTAGCTCCTCCACTCCAGTTTTTTATACAGTATGTCTTATTGTGGGCTACAATCACCACACTGTGTTATGGAACACTGCTTCTTTCTAACACTCATTCTGCATCTGTTATCTTACCTCCCTCTATCTGCAGTAATCACTCTTCCCATCCTCAATTAAAAATAATTCTAACTTTATATCCATTGTTTTTAGACTCCCATATATGAGGGAGAATATGTGATATTGATTTCTTTCTATGTCAGTCTTATTTCATGTTAAGTCTCTCCACTTCCATCCATTTTGCAGCAAATAATTTTTCATTTTTAAGATTTATTGATTTATTTCAAAGTCAGGGTTATAGAGAGGGAGAGGCAGTGAGAGAGAGATAGAGAGAGAGAGAGAGAGAGAGAGAGAGAGAGATCTTCCATCCGCTGGTTCACTCCCCAGGTGGCCACAATGGCCGACACTGCCCTGATCCAAAGCTCGGAGCCAGGAGCTTCTTCCACGTTTTCCACATGGGTGTAGGGGCCCAAGGGCTTGGGCCATCTTCTACTGCTTTTCCAGGCTACAGCCGAGAGGTGGATTAGAAGTGGAGCAGCAGGGATTCGAACTGGTGCCCATATGGGATGCCAGCACTGCAGATGTCAGCTTTACCCACTATGCCACAGCGCTCACCCAATATTTTATTCTTTTTTCCATCACTGAATAATGTTCTGTTAACCCTTAACCCATTGATGGACACTTAGGTTGGCTACTGTGACTAATGATGTAGTCAACACAAGAGGATAGATATCTATGTGACATGCTGATGTTATCCCCTTCTAATACATACACAGAGGTTGGATAGCTTCATATTTTTTAGGTTTATTTAAGGATTGACCATACTTGTCTCCATAATGCTCAGATTTATTTGCATTCTCATTAACAATATATTATTTTTTCCTTTTTTTCATATCCCATCAGCGTTTGTTTTTTGGAGTGAGGTTATACCTAGTGTATTTTGATTTACATTTGGTAATTATTAGTGATATTGCACATTTTCTCATGTATCCATTGGCCATTAATATTTCTTCTTTGGAGACATGTCTATTCACATTCTTTCATAATTTTTCACTGTATTTGTTGGTGTTGTGCAGTTTTGACAGTTCATATATATTTTGCTTTTCAGTCCTTCATCAGATGTAGAGTTTGCAAATATTTTATCCCATTCTATTGGGTTTTTTACATTTGATCTTAGCCAAAAGGCCGAGAAGTGATGGGTTTTTTTTTAAATAACTTATTATTTATATAAAGTGAACAAATTTCACGCATTTCATATATAAAGATTTAAGAGTATAATAGGAGCCAGTGCTATGGCATAGTGGGTAACGTCGCTGCCTGCAGTGCCAGCATCCTATATGGGCCCCAGTTTGGGTCTTGGCTGCTCCACTTCCAACCCAGCTCTCTACTATGGCCTGAGAAAGCAGTGGAAGATGGTCCATGTCCTTGGGCCCCTGCACCCATGTGGGAGACCCAGAGGAAGCTCCTGGCTCCTGGTTCTGGATTGGCACAGCTCTGGCCATTGCTGCCATTTGGGGAGTGAACCAGCAGATGAAGACTTCTATCTCTCTTTCTCTACCTCTGCCTTTCTGTAACTCTGCCTACCAAATAAGTAAAATCAATCTTACAAAAAAGAGTATAATAATACTTCCCAGCTGTCCTCCCTCTCACCCATGCTCTTATCTCCATTCTCTTTTTTAATTTTTTCTTTTAATTTTACAATGACACACTTGAAACTTATAATTACAATCTTAACATTCCACCAAATAAGGAGTTCAGTAATTAGTAATTAGAAAAACCACTGTTTCTCAAGAGTATAGACAAAGGCTCTAAACAATCAAATATCAGAATGACAAGTTCACTCAAATACATTACATTTTTTGTGCTAATTAATTGCAACAAATCAGGTAAAACATGTGATATATTCTTTTGGGGACTGGCTTAGTTCACTGAGTATAATAGTTTCCAGCTGCATCCTTTTGGTTGCAGAAGACAGGTGCTCATTCATTGTTGGGGGAGAAAGAGAAATGACTCAAGGGATACTTGAGGAAGGAGACCAAGTCATCAAAAGCAATCAATTCACTTCTACACACAGACACTCATTGAGTTCTTCATATGCATAACAGCATTATGTCAGAGAATGGACACTATTGTGACAAGCCACTGTTGTGGCCTATATTGCCCTGTCATGTGGCAGAGAGACACATGGGCAAAGGAGGGTGGGAGCTCATGTCAAGTAAAACCTACTTTGTTAAGTGCTAAACCTGCAGGACCTTATTTACTTTTTGTAGTAACAACATAAAACTACAAGTCAAGAAAAACTATTAAAGAACAACCAATGAGTCAAAAAAGAAATCAAAGAGGAAAATAAAAAATGTCATGAAATGAATAAAAATGGGAATACAACATATCAAACCCTAGGGGACACAGCAAAAGCAGTATTAAGAGGAAAATTTCTATTAATATCTGCAACAACAAATAATGTAAAATAAACAATTTATTACTGTATCTCAAGGAACTAGAAAAATACGAACAAATCAAATGCATAATTGGTAGAAGGAAAGAAATAATAAAACCTCAGAGCACAAATAAGTGACATAAAATTTTAAAAAAAATACAAAAACAAATAAGAAGCTCATTCTTTTAAAAAGATAAATGAAATTAAAAACACTTTAGCTAAGTTGAATAAGAAAAAAAGAGTCAACATATACAAATGAAAATGGAGAGGATCCAAGATGGCTGAATAGGGTATAGCCACACCAGCTTCAGCTGCTTGGGGATATGAAAAGAACAAAGGGAGGACCATATTTCCAGGGACCTGACTGAAGTTTTTGGCAAAGAATTGAAAAAAATAAATAAAACAGCCAAGATTCCATGGGACAGGGCCAACGTTCTAGCCAGTAGCCAGCTGTGAGCTGCCATCATACCACAACAAATAGGAAGAAATTGTTGTGCAGTCTGCACACCGCATTGCTTGCATTTTCAGCTTAGTGGGAATTCCACAGTCATCTACTGACTTTTACTTCAGCTTGGGGAACTGGCTGGGTTCTGAACATCTGCCAGGTTTGGAGCAAGGAAGCTGACCTGCTTCTTCCCCTCTCCCACTCCTCCCCAGCACCACATTCAGTAGCAAAAAGTTAGGCAGCGCTCTTCTGCTCCACTCCTGCCAGTATCAGAATTGGCATCAGGAGATGCAATCTTCTTAAAAGGAAATGAGAAGAGACTGCAACAGCCAGTGTCACTGGTGATATAGCCTGAGAGAGAACCTTGCAGACCACATGGACATTGCACGTGGCCTGGAGCACTCATAGGGGGCAGGGTGCCCACCAAAATCTGTGAAGTAGGAGGAACACATTGCCTACTTCTCATCAGCCCCACAAGGGCTCTCAGCAAATAGCAGGGAGGATGTGCCATCTTAAAAGAAGAGTACAGGCTGACATGGCTTGCATATATGTGACTAGGGAATTTTATCTGAGGGATAAATCCGTGGTCCCCACTGACTTTGAGTCTGGCCTGCAGGGTTGGCAGGGAGCAGGGTGCCCACTTAAGCCTGTAAGGTGCTCCTCTCTGCTCCATACCACTGGCACCAGTACTCAAACTGCAGATCACTGACAGGCAGCTGGCTCTGGAAATGCCTCAGCTCTCTCCATGGACAGAGCAGCCTCGTGGGGCTTAGAGTAGGTCCCCTACTCCCTGGAACTGTGGGAGTCCTCTCACTATGACTGTGGGACTCTGTGACTTCACAATAGGGTGTGGAGTATAGCTGGGTCTCTGGGTGATCACTGTGTCTGGCTTCATAGGCTCAGATATCACTGAGTGTCTGGGGTGGGTCATTGCAGAGGGTTCTGTGCACACACAGAATTAAGGATCTAAATCTATGACCAGATATCATCAAATTACTAAAAGAAAACTTTGGGGAAACTCTGGAAGACATTGGCATAGGCAAAGACTTCTTGGAAAAGAACCCAGAGTCACCGAAATTAGAAGCATAAATAAGCAAATGTGATTGCACCAAGATTAGAAACTTCTGCATTGAAAAAAAGACCAAATAAAGCGAAGAAGCAATTGACAGAATGGGAGAAAATCTTTGCAAACTATGCAACTGATAAGGGATAATATTCAGAATCTATAAAGTGTTGCCGTTGAATTCTCAACAATGTTGCAGTGGGTTCGTTTCTGAGAGGAGCAGCGTGGTGGGGGCAAGAGGCGCGGAGTCAACACACAGACCCCTGGAGTCGGGTGAAAGCAGGCTTGAGGCGAGCAGCCCGCAGACTCGTTTGGTACAACAGCTTATATAGCCAAGACCAGCCATTCTGGTCAAGGGGCGGTCTATACCCCAACCAATCACAGCCTGTTGCCAGGCAGTTTCCAGAGCCATCCAATCACAGCCTGCCGCCAGGCAGTTTCAAATCCATCCAATCACAGCCTGTTGCCAGGCAGTTTCCGAAGCCATCCAATCATAGCCTGTCGCCAGGCAGTTTCAAAGCCATCCAATCACAGCCTGTTGCCAGGCAGTTTCCAGAGCTATCCAATCACAGCCTGTTGCCAGGCAGTTTTCAGAGCCAGGTGGGTTTCAAAGCCATTTCTGACTAACTGACACTCACTTGCCAGTGGCCACCTTCGCATGGCCTTCTCATTCCACTACAATAAAGAGCTCAAGAAACTGAACGAGAAAACAAACAATCCAGTTAAGAAATGGGCAAAGGACTTGAACACGGATTTTTCAAAGGAGGAAATTCAAATGACCAACAGACACATGAAAAAATGATCAGGACCACTAGCCATCAGGGAGATGTAAATAAAAGTCACAGTGTGGTTTTGCCTCACCCCAGTTAGAATGGCTATCATACAGAAATCAGCAAACAATAAATGTTGGTAAGGATGTGGGAAAAATGTACCCTAATCTACTGTCAGTGGGAATGTAAACTAGTACATCCATTTTGGAAGACCGCATAAAGATTCTTCAGAAATTTGAAAATAAATATACTATACTATCCACCCATCTGACTCCTGGGAATTTACCTAAATGAAATGAAATCAACATACGAAGGAGTTATCTGTACCCCCATGTTTATTATAGCTCAATTCACAATAGCTCTCCATCAACTGATGACTGGATAAAGAAAATGTGGTATATACACAATATGGCATACTACTAAACCATAAAAAGAATGAATTCCCATCTTTCGCAACAAAATAGATGCAACTGGAAACCATTGCACTTAGTGAAATAAACGAGTCCGAAAAAGACAAATATCATATGTTTTCCCTGATTTGTGGTAATGAATAGCATACAAAAAGTAATGTATTGAGCGAAATTGACATTTTAGATTTGAATATTGTTTGCAGCCCTTGTCTCTACTGTTGAAGGACACTGTTTTTTATTTTTGCTTTTGCTTTTTTTCTTCTTAGTGTTTGCTGAATTCTACTGAAAGTGTGTGTATCATTGTAAAAATTAGAAGAAAGAATAAGAAAGAAAGGAGGAGGGTAGGATGGGAAATATCACCATACTCCGAAATCTGTACATATGATTATGGAAATGCAAAGAATTGCTAGAGAGTAATAGAAGCAACTAATTATATGGCAGAAATTTTTAAAAAGAAGAGAAATGGAAAAGTTCTTGTACACATACACCTTGGCAAGGTTGCATCTTGAAGAAACCTGAATACACCAGCAGACCAATAACAAGTAGCAAGGTTGAATCACTAGGAAAAATTCACCCATCAAAGAGAAGACCAAGACCAAATGACTTCACAAATGAATTAAGATAGATATTGAAGAAAATCCTTCCGAGTTCATTCTATGAGACTTTTTCTTTTATTTTTTATTTTTATTTTATTTTTTGACAGGCAGAGTGGATAGTGAGAGAGAGAGAGACAGAGAGAAAGGTCTTCCTTTTTGCCGTTGCTTCACCCTCCAATGGCCGCTGCAGCCGGCACCTCTTGCTGATCCAAAGCCAGGAGCCAGGTGCTTCTCCTGGTCTCCCATGCGGGTGCAGGGCCCAAGCACTTGGGCCATCCTCCACTGCCTTCCCGGGCCATAGCAGAGAGCTGGCCTGGAAGAGGGGCAACCGGGATAGAATCCGGCGCCCCGACCGGGACTAGAACCCGGTGTGCCGGCACCATAAGGCAGAGAATTAGCCTGGTAAGCCACGGCGCCGGCCTATTCTATGAGACTATTATACTTTGAGACAAAACCAGCAACAAAAATGAAGGCCATCAATGTCATTGATGAACATAGTTGCAAAAATTCCCAACAAAATCCAATAGCACAATAAAAATATTATTCATCGATTGATTGAGATTCACTCCAAAAATACAAAGATGATTCAACATATGCAAATCAAATGTGGCCCACCCACTGCATCAACAGAATGAAGGGCAAAACTGGTATGACTATCATGATAGGCTCAGAAAAGGCATTTGATAAAATTCATCATTGTTTCTTGATTAAAAACTCTAAACAAATTAGGTATAGGAGGAGCATTCTCAACAAAATAAATGCCATATGTAACAAGCCAACAGCTAACATTATACTGAATGGGGAAAAGCTGAAGACTTTATCTCGTAGATATAGAGCAAGAAAATGATGCTCATGTTCACGTGTTTTATTCAACACAATAATGGAAACTCTAGCTAAAGCAATTAAGCAAAAGAAAAAAGTAAGTCACCTGACTTTGCAAAGATAAATCAAATTGTCACTGTTTGCAGAGGTCATAACCTTATAAACCTCAAACACTGACACAAACTGTTAGAACTAAGAAATCATTGGTTTAGACCATATATTAGACCACTAATCATGTTTCAGTAAATTTATAGAAATATTGAAATCATATCATGTATCTTCTTAGACCACAAAGGAATAAAACTAGAAATCAAGAATAAGACGAAATATAAAACACTTACAAATACATGGAAATTAAACAACACACTATTGAACAACCAATGGGTCACTGAAGAAAATAAACCTAAAATAAAAAAAAAACTTTCTTGAAATAAATGAGTTAATTCACAACATATGAAAACCTTTGTACTATAGCAAAAGCAATATTAGGAGGGAAGCTTATAGCAGTAAGTACCTCCATTAAGAGAGAAAGGTCTCAAATAAATGATCTAACGGTGCATTTCAAGGATTTAGAAAAATAAAAAAAAATCTAAATCCAAAATTGGCAGGGTGTGAGAAATAATAAGAATCAGAAGAAATACATGAAATTGAAAAAAAATTAAGGATCAGCAAAACAAAATCTAGTTGTTTGAGAAGATAGACAAAATAGATCTTTAGACAGAGTATCAAAAAAAGAAAAATCTCACTATTAGAGATGAAAAAGGAGACATCACAACAGACTCCAGTGAAACACAAGGAACATAAGAAAGTATTATGAATGATTATATGCTAACAAATTGGAAAATCTTGACGAAATAGAGGCAGTAGTGGCAGTGTTAAGCAGTGGCAACTTTGAGAATGTTACAGGAAGATAGTGCTAATTAAGGAATCCATGTAGCTTTGCCATGTTCTGTATAGGAATATCAGGTTGGACAGCTTTATATTCTGTTGAAGAAACTAGTAATAATTACACTGGTGATGGAGGAGGAATTGAAGTCTTTAAGAATTAACCTTATGAGAAAGATGGAGAAAAGGGACAACGTACACAAAAAATTTACCACCTAGGCCGGCGCCATGGCTTAACATGCTAATCCTCTGCCTTGCGGCGCCAGCACACTGGGTTCTAGTCCCAGTTGGGGCGCCGGATTCTATCCCGGTTGCCCCTCTTCCAGGCCAGCTCTCTGCTATGGCCCGGGAAGGCAGTGGAGGATGGCCCAAGTGCTTGGGCCCTGCACCTGCATGGGAGACCAGGAGAAGCACCTGGCTCCTGGCTTCGGATCAGCGTGATGCGCTGGCCGCAGCGGCCATTGGAGGGTGAAGCAAGGGCAAAAAGGAAGACCTTTCTCTCTGTCTCTCTCTCTCTATCTACTCTGCCTGTCAAAAAAAAAAAAAATTACCACCTAAAGAGCAAAGTTCCGGCTTTCGTGATGATGATTGCTCTCGAGGGTTTTTTGGTGTTTCACAAAAAGCCTGGAGTGCTTACCCCTACTATAGAACAATTGTAATGAATGAATATATGAAAGATTATTTCTTCATTGATATGAAAAATGTCAGAAGCAGACTTGGGAATATTAGAAAGTGTACATGGTTTAGATCCAACCACATGAAAATGGTTGAAATTGTCTGCATCTATATTGCAGATCGATGCAAAGTTGAAATAGCACACTACAAAGATGATTAAGATTCAGCATTATTCCAATCAGTCAAGAATTTTAAAAGTCCCAGTGAGGTCCTTTGGTGCCCAATTGGAAGAAGGATCTGGCAAACAAGCCTGACTGTCATATGTATGCCTATATATATCTCTTCTTGCTGAATGCAAGAATGCAAGAGAAAAATATTTCTCTCTATATATATGTTGAATGGATTTTTAATAATTATCAGAATAATATCATTAATGGACAAATATACTGCAATGTATTCCCAGCTGTTATGTTCCATAAATGTCAAGTTGTGGAACAATATAGACTTTTCTTATTTTTCCACTCTTTTAAATCAGTATCTTATAAATTTTTATTTTAATTTGATAAGCAACTGACCCACAGGAAAATGTCTTTGAAATTTTTTTGTATTCCAATGAGTCTAGACTATAAATTCGGCATACATTTACCACAATTTATTTCTATATGGCCATTACCTTACAGCCAAATTTAACAATGTCTATTAAGTAAAGAACAAATTACATGCCATTTTTAATTTGTTTTCCCTATGGGGAAAATCCTTTTTAAAATTTTCCAATTTTTATTATAGCTTTTTATTTTAAATTTCAAGTGTTTTTCTACACAAAATCTGCCAAAGTGAATATTACAATTTGTGATTTATAATAAGCATTAGGCAATTTGAAGTTTCCTGCTAGCCAAAGAAATTGATGAGGAATTAATCTTAATGGTATATGTCGAAAGATTGGCAGTAGAGCACTTCTATGAGTTTTGTTCATGAAATGTCTGTTTTCTGGAGCTGTGGCTTGGAAACTGCAAGTGCTCAAGCTTCTCAAATCTCACAGGATAGAATATGTTGAAATCCACTTCAAGGGGGAACTTTGATATAGGAACAGTGCAAGCCACATCTTGGGGCTTGCAGCTTTGAGTTAGGAGACTCTTTCCAGGGGTCTGTTGGATGCCCAACTTTTGGCTGTGCTCTCAAGTAGGATGTCTTTAGAACATATCCTGAACAGGCACATGAAAATGTTCACTAAGAGCTACCGCTACTTTTTATGTTAAAGTATTTTTTTAAAGATTTATTTATTTATTTGAACGGCAGTTACAGAGAGGCAGAGGCAGAGAGAGAGGTCTTCCATCTGCTGGTTCATTTCCCAAATGGCTGCAATGGCCAGAACTGGGCCAATTTGAAGCCAGGAGCCTGGAACTTCCTCTGTTTCCCACATGGGCACGGGGCCCAAGGACTTGGGCCATCCTTCATTGCTTTCCCAGGCACATTTGCAGGGAACTAACTGGTTTAAAAGTGGAGCAGCTAGGGCTTGAATCAGTGCTGTATGTGATGCTGGCACTGCCAGTGGTGGTTTAATCTGCTACACCACAATGTAGTCCTAAAATGGCATTTTAAAAAATTATTTATTTGGCCGGTGCTGCAGCTCACTAGGCTAATCCCCTGTCTGCGACGCCAGCATACTGGCTTCTAGTCCCAGTTGGGGCACCAGATTCTGTCCCAGTTGCTCCTCTTCCAGTCCAGCTCTCTGCTGTGGCCCAGGAGTGCAGTGGAGGATGGCCCAAGTGCTTGGGCCCTGCACAAGCATAGGAGACCAGGAGGAAGCACCTGGCTCCTAGCTTCGGATCGGCGCAGTGTGCCTGCCACAGCGTGCCGGCCATAGCAGCCACTTGGGGGATGAACCAATGGAAAAAGGAAGACCTTTCTCTCTGTCTCTCTCTCTCACTGTAACTCTGCTTGTCCAAAAAAAAAGATTTATTTTATTTAATTGAAACACAGAGTTACAGAGTGAGAAAGAGAGGAAAAAACAAAGAAACAGGGCCATCCACCCTCTGGTTCACTCCCCAAATGGCTGCAATGCCAGGGTTGGGCCAGGCCAAAGCCAGGAGGCAGGAGATTCTTTCAGAACTCCCAGATGGTGGCAGAGGCCCAAGGATTTGGGCCATCTTCAGCTGCTTTCACAGGTGCATTAACAGGGAACTTTATAGGAACTGGAGAAGCCAGGACTTAAATTGGCACCCATATGGGATGCCAGTTTTTCAAATAATGGCTGAACCCGCTATGCCACAACATTGGTCCCTGGAGAAAATCTTTAATTAGGCCCAGATCCTGATAAATTGCATGAACTAACTTGGCCTAGGTCTGGATTTAGGCCTTGATGCTAAATCTTAGAATGCAATTGGTGATGCAGGTCTTTAAAATACTGACTACATTATTTCTAAGCATTTAAATGAATAATTAAAAAAGTAAGTAAATATCCTCGAGAGAGAGTGATGCAAAATGGCCACAATGGACCAAATTGAGATACAGATGAGGCTTTACTTTCAGGAATATGGATGAGAATATCTTCAATGGAAGATAACAAAGCTCCTTAGTTATCTGAGCTTACTCATTTCACTGAGTAAACTCATTTCAAGCCTAGAAACATCCATACATAAGCAGGTGCTAATAAAACAGGAGGCAGTAAATGCCATAAACAGAAGTACCACATGATTATGAGAGTTCAGGCTCATGTGCAATAGATATGTGTGGAATTTTACTCTCATCACCCACTAAGGTTTACTTAGCGACTGAAACCTATCTCTGTAAGAGAAATATTATGGTTTATTAATTTATAGATACTTGATTCCCAAGCTGGGAGAAATTAAATCATCTAATTCCCAACCCACCAACCAGGCACATCCATAATGCCAGAGAAACTAGCAGTTTGAAAACATAGAGATGACTCTACAACACCAACAGGAACAAGAAGCAGAAAAAGTATGGCCTGGGCAGCTCCTAAAATGATATTCCCTTTCACCTGTAGTTTCTTTCTTCAAGGCTTCTCTTTATCCAGATCCTATCTTCCTAGGCCTTGGAAGTCCTGACTCCAATGCCCCAGTGGCAAACCACTTATTGAATGAAGAATAGGATAGAGAATAAAAGGAAGAGTAAAGTGGTTGTGGTGTCTGCTATAGGTAAAATATGCTACTTTTATTTTTTAATGTGTTTACTGATGTGGAACTGATATTTTTGTATCCCCTGAACTCTCCCTGCTATAGATCCTCTGTTACTTATCTTTTTCTATTTTTAAAAAAATGTTTTAGACTAAGGGAGAAACAGAGAGAGAGATCTCCCATCTGCTGGCTTACTCCCCAGATGGCTGCAGTGAGCAGAGTGGGGGTGGTCTGAAGTCCAGAGGTAGGAGCCACTTCTGGATTTCCTGCATGGTTTCAGGGACCAAGGTGCTTGGGCCATCCTCTGCTACATTCTTAGGCACATCAGCAGGGAGCTGGATGGGAGGCAAGACAGCAAGGTCATGAGTTGGCTCCTGTATGGGATGCCAACACCACATGCAGTGGCTTTACATGCTGTACCATGGGACTGTCCCCTAGTATATTACTTTTGCAAAGATAGGCCCCAGAAAATCAACCACAAGAAATAAGCCCGATGTCTGATATTGAGCCACAGTTGGTTGAGACATAGCTCACAGTGCCAGCACCTCATATGGGTACCAGTTTAAGTCCTGACTACCTCACTTCTGATCCAAATCCCTTCTAGTGTACCTGGGAAGGCAGTGGAGGTTGGCACAAATGTTTTAGCTCCTACCATCCATGTGGGAGACCTGGATGGCTGGCTCCTGGCTTTGACTTGGCCCGATCCCAGCTATTGTGGCCTTTTGGGAAGTGAACTAGTAGATGAAAGGTCTTTCTCTCTCTCTTTCCCTCTCTCCTTTCTTTCTCTGTCTGTAAATGTCTTTTAAGCAAATAAATGCAAATAAAAAGAAAGCATTAAGAAAGGAAATGAGCCCAGTTTTCTTTGAATGTGCCATTTTCCTCCCAGTCTCTGAAGTGCCCAATGCTGAGGTTCTCTTCTTTCTCTCCTGATTACTATCGAAGCTGCTCCCACAACAATAGGTTTATGCAGCCCAATGGTGTAGCCCTGCAGGATAATCATAATCCTAGAGCCAGACACAAGCAAGGTATCCACAATACAATAGCTGCCACAGCTGCCCCCAGTTATCTCCTCCAAGTAAACACTTCTGGATCATAGTGCACATGCCTCTCTGCTAATATTCCATGATTCTAGGAGTACTACTGCATGAGGTGAAAGGTCTTAGAGCACAATTGGTCATAAAGGAAAATAAGCAAGCCAAGAAATTTTCTATGTGTATTTGATAATCTATGTGTATTTTGGCTGTTTTGGAATTTTTTTTACTTGTTTCTTGCTTCATTGTGCTTTGAGTTCCTAAGTTTGGTGGCCACATGAATTCGTGAGGTATTCTAAATTCAGCTTTGAATTATACAATTTTGTGGGTTTTTGAATTTAACTTTTTAATTCAGATTGTTCTTATAGACACTGATTATGTCTTCTAGCTCCTAAGTAACTACATCATAACAAGGACCATTGTGTATGGTAACAGTTAAAAATGTTTGGCTTGATGATTGACATAGAGCTTATAGATACTATAAGATTGTTTCCTGGATTTATGGGGATTTTATAAGTTGATTGGAGGTAGGTAGTCCTTTATTACTGATGAATATTAATGTACTGAAAATACCATGTCCTTTAAATAATAATAAAAAAAAACTTTACAAATGAGTTCTCTACTGCCTTCATCTACCATTGAAATCCTGTGTTGTTTCTACCTTTCAGATCTCACTGCAGTGTCTGGCCTCTTCTTCATTCCCACTGACACCATAGCTTGGTTCAGGTCCTACAAAATTACATTTAGCATATTTTTAATTGATCTCCCTGTTTTTTGTTTTCCTTACCCTTGTGTCCAAAGTTTTTTGTAGTTCACCCCCACCCCCGCCCACTCCACTGCCTGTATATGTATATGGTTGCTCAGTATCTCTTACTCCAATTTCTAGGGAAATCAAGTGGCTGGTAGTTCTTTCAATACACACAAAAGAATGCTCAATAAATGCTTACTAAATAAATGAATGGGATGCCTTCATAGCTAGAGTGAATATTTAACCTCCTTGGCTTTGGATTGTTCCTGTTTATACATTTCAAACCTGTGCAGTTGCTAATATGTCCCTTTTATTATCAAACTTGTCCCAGAAAACAAATTATTTATTCACCTAATTGTGGCAGTCATCAAACAGATTTCTATTTCATTGTCTCTTCTACTAGATAGTTTTGGGGATCAGAAATTGTATTTTTTTTATATCCTCACTTATTCATTCAACTAAGACTGATTGTCAAGATGCTGAGTTTTAATGCCAAAACAAGCATGCTTCTTGCTCTCATAAAGTTTTCAATCTGGTAAGAAAGAGCAATCTATCTAAAGAATATTGCCTGAAATAGTAAATACTAGTGTGAAATGAATGGATAGATTTAAGCATTCCTTTTTTTTAAAAAAAAAGATTTATTTTATTTATTTGAAAGACAGTTGCACAGAGAGGTAGAGGCAGAGAGAGAGGTCTTCCATCCGCGGGTTCACTCCTCAGTGTCGGGGCTAGTGGCCCTGGCCCGACATGAGATGCAGCAGGCTGTCCCTTATCTAATCCTGTTTCCTGTGCTTATTGTTCTGAAGGCACAAGACACATCCCTGCAGGCAGGATGTGACTTCTGATGAAGGTGTATGATGTTCTTTGCTCTACCAGCAGAGCTTGTACCCTGATCTTTGCTACCTTGTAAACTTGTTTTGTTCCTGTGCTATGCATAATTGCATGCAATGAATGTTATCTGTATGGGGCCTTGGGTATATTTCCTTGTCTTTCTTGGTGCTCACGGCTGGAGGCTGAAGAGTTTCCCCAAGGAGATGGCCTCCAGTCCCTCATCGCCGGGCCCCCTACTTTGGCCTGGAACGCGAGGAGGCAATAAACGTGGTGATGAATTGACTGAGTGCTGTGTCTCCGTGTGGTTTGTCGGGTGGCCTCCGACACCTCAGATGGCCACAACAGCTGGAGCTCTGCCAATCTGAAGCCAGGAGCCAAGAGCCTCTTCTGGGACTCCCATGTGGGTGTAGGGGCCCAAGGACTTGGGCCATTTTGCACTGCTTTCCCAGGTTATAGCAGAGAGCTGGATTGGAAGAGCAGCAGCCAGGATTAGAAGCCACGCCAATATGGGATGCTGGTGCTTCAGGCCAGGGCTTTAACCCGCTGTGCCACAGTGCTGGCCCGGATTTTAGCATTCCTAATCCAGCAACTCTAATTCCATGAATTATAACTGACAGAAGTAATCACAAACATAGAACTCCAGCTATCCATTTGTGTTTCTACTTAAAAACTTAAAAATCAAACAACACACATTATACCTAAAAATGCAAAAAGTATGTGGTTTCTTGACATTAAACATAAGAAAAAATAGCCATGGAGTAATGGCAACTTTGAATCTCTTTCCTTTTTTAGGCAAGTTATAATCCTATATGGTTCTTCACAGTGTAGATTATCATTGTAGATACTTGTCTTCTCTCTTCTTTTTTGTTCCAAATAAGAAATCTGGGGTTTTAGAAACTGAGCCCAAAGACAAAATAAAGATTTCTAAAACCAGTATTTCATTATGGTTGGCCTTTAACGTAGGCTTTTTAACCATATTTCCATGTGCAAATTCAATTCTAAACTCTTTCCACCTAAGTTTCCTCTTTGAAAATTGATAATACTATTTCCAGAACTAATCTAAGGTATAAATGATACAATGTAAGGCATTTAGTCACTTAACCTGGCTCCTAGAAGCTACTTGGCCACGTATCCAGTTTCCCTGATTGCTTGTGTACTTGGTGTATTACAGGATGGTGTAAAATGATTTTAAAAGAACAATAAAGACAAGTAAAACACAAATAAAAATTGTATTTTCAAATCTGGATGCTAAACTCTGCTAAAAGCTACATTGAATCCATAGTCATTTATTATTTGAGAAGCTGTCCAGGAACAAAGCAGCCAGTAAGATTTTTCTGAGAGAAGACAGTTTATGAAAGAACCGTGATGTTGGGCCCAAGTAGCCGCAGTGGGTGTCACTTTGTAAGATGTCTGTTCAAGAAAGGAAGAACACCTGTTGGACCTCTCAGTTGCAGAGATGCCCACTTGCTCGGAAGGACGCCCAAAGATCCAGACTCCAGACCAGTTGATGCAAAAAGCACGAGGTTTTTATTGAACGTTTGCGCAAACGGGCCCCCACCTCAGGCAGTGAGGAGCCCTGAGCGGCAGTTTCACACAGGTTATATAGGCAACGAATTAGCATATTCCTAATGCGCATGCATAGGATTGGTCAGTTCAGAGGGACCATTAGCATATGGGAGAATGCTGGCGAAGAATGCTGGTGGAGAGTGCTGGTGTAAAATGCAGAGGTGGCACGGGATTGGCTGGTTCGGAGGGACAATTAGCATACCGGAGAATGCTGAGGGAGAGTGCTGAGGGAGAGTGCTGAGGTGTTACAGGATTGGCTGGTCGCAGTGACATCATAAGTGTGCGCCTAGAGACTCTCCGAAGGGGAGGGGCAGTTCTGCTCTGGGCGTGCCTAGAGGTTCTCTGAAGGGGATTGACTTTTCCTTCTCAGAGAATGTCCTGCCCGCTAGACTCTGGGGAACATCTATCCTCTTAAGAAGCCCCTGATATTTGCCCAGGCCTAGTTTCTTGTCCCTCTCCGCCATAAGGGTCCTTCACACCAACGGCTCCTTTAGATTGGGCGGTGGGAAGGAAGGGAGGGAGGGACGCAAATAGAAACAAATGCCATCTGGTTTTCTCTGTCTCCACCCACCCCACACTGAGGCCCTCGGGCCAGCTGGTTTTTCCAGGAAGGCCTCGGCCTGGACTCCAGTTCCCAAAGTCGCCGGGCGCTCTGACGTGTTCAGTGCGCCGAATGGCTGTGCGTGCGCATGCGCGTGCTTGCCTGCGTGCTCCGAGTTGGGAGCGGAGGAAGTTCGCTTTCTCCTCAGAGTGGGCGCTCAGAGCCCGGGGTGCTCCGTCTCCCACACTCGCCGCCGCCTGTCTTCCTCCGCAGGTGGAACGCAGACAGTTTTTGAGCAACCGCTGCTTCTGTGCGTCTGCGTGTGGCGCCCGTGGGTCCCACGTGCCGCGGACTCTCCACAGCAAATACGGAGAACGGGAAGGGGCGCGGATGGGTGTGAGGGAGAGGGTGGGTGCGAGGGCGGCTGGCGGCTCCCCGCCGTGGGTCCTCGGTTCTCGGTGACCCTGGCGGCGTCCTCGGGCGCAGTCAGGGCTGGGCTCGCTCTGGGGTGTCGTTTTTTCCACGGCGGGTCCCGCGTGCTGCCTCGCTCAAACGCTCCTCGCTGTGCTGTATTTAGTGGTTACAAGAGCGAGGTCTCCGTGTGTGGGCACTGCACAAGCAGGCAGGCGGGAGCACAGTGAACCGGCGAGACCGCCTTCTCTATATTTAAATAACCCGGTTCTCACTTTGCGTGGCCGCGGGATGCTGTCTGGCCGGGCCTCCTGTATCCCGCGGCGGTTCCGTCCGCGTGGGGCTCGGTGGCGTTCAGCCGGGAGCCCGAGGCGGCAGAGCGGTGGGGAAGGAGCTTCAAGCTAGGATCTGCCCACTGCCCGCATCCTGACCCTCGCCGGCCCCGCGGGATCCCCGGGGACACATCAGGCAGCTGGGTCCCTGCGCATTTGCCCGACTTTCCCAGAGGGACCAGCGTGAAGGGTGCAGAGTAACTTTGTGGATTGATCCCTGTTCTGTGTTTAATTAACAGACTTTTTTTCAATTTGGAGCTTGAGGCCATGGAAACGTAGCTGATTTCTTTTGCTGCTTTTTGATTTCTGTCTTCAGCCCTTTTCTTCTGCTAGCAAGGATGTCAACTGTTACTGCCTGCTGCTGATGCCTTTGCTAAGTGAGTCTACTGTGTGAATCAATAATGAGCTATTTTAATCTGGATTTACATAAAGTGGAAAACTATGAAAACATAAATACAGAAAATAACATTTTTTCTCTTCCTAGTTCTTTATAGTCTCCCAGTGCTCCACCATGCTGATTATCTTACAGTCCATACTGTGTTAATTAAGAGGGCCAGTTAGTTTTCTTATTCTGGGTTCTGTGTTTAAGTCCATGACATTTTTAACATGGGAGCATTTTAGTTATAGATTTTCATAATGACTGTGGTCTGTGGAAGCCTTTGTACAAATTGTTAATGTGAGGAGGAGTAAGAAAGAAAAGAGTGTCCCTTGCCCCCACAGAGATGCCCACAAGGTAGAGTAATAAATGTGGCCTTGAAAACTATTGCTATAGATTAACTTTCAGTATAATGAGGTTTTCACATGAATAACTGTGTTTAAGTGATTCACATGTTCTGTTAAGAGTGGTGTTGTCACCAGATTACTAACTTATGAAACTCATTTAGCATAATGAGGTTATCTGGGAAGTTAAATAGAAAGTGATTCCTGGATAGAGGGTATTATAGTGACAGCGTTTCTCCTCTCAACCCCAGTGTGTTGTTTTTGACCTTGTCTATCACAGTGCTTGTGAATGGACAGTTACGTGTTTCTGGTGGGAAGAGTTGCTTCACACCCATGAAACGACTGTAAGGCAGTCTTCTGCAGTTTATCAAAGGTTTCTGTGTGTGAGGGAATAGCCAAAATACTACATTGTATAGGTTTTTTTGTTTGTTTGTTTTTTAATTTACTTGAAAGGCAGAGTTACAAAGAGAGAAAGAGGGCGAGACAGGTTTTCTATCCATTGGTTCACTCCTCAAATGGCCACAATGGCCTGGTGTGGGCCAGACTGAAGCCAGGAGCTAGGAACTTCTTCCTAGTTTCCAACTTGGATGCAGGGGCCTAAGCACTTGGGCCATCCTCTGCTGCTGTCCCAGGTGCATTAGCAGGGAGCTGGATTGGAAATGGAACAGACAGGTCTTGAACCAGTGCCTATGTGGGATGCCAGCATTGAAAGTGGCTTCTTAACCCACAATGCCAGCCCCAGGTGTGTTTTTTTCAAAGGAGGAGGGGTAAGTTTTTTCTGATGTGACTCAATATAAAGGTTATAATCTGTAGTAGAAAATGATTTTGGTTATATTTTTTGAGTTTCATTAAATTTCTTTTTAGTGTATATTTTTGAAGTTAATGAGTCCTAGCATTTATCTCATGTTATCCTTGCTTTGATAAATAAGCTTTCTTCCATCTCTTATTTAAAATACTTTTTAAAAAAAGATTTACTTTGTGTATTTGAAAGGCAGAGTGACAGAGAGAGAGAGAGAGAGAGAGAGAGAGAGAGAGAGAGAGAGAGAGAGAGAAAGGTCTATTTTAGCCCCCAAATGTCTGCAGTGGCCAGAGCAGGGCCAGACAGAAGCCAAAAGCCTAGAACTCCGTTTGGGACTCCCATGTGGGTGGCAGAGACTCAAGTGTTGGGCCGTTTTTTGCTGCCTTTCACAGGCATATTAGTAGGAAACTGGGTTTGAGTAGAGCAGCTGGGACTTGAACTGGTGTTCATATGGGATCTGGCATTGCAGGTGGTGGCATAACTCAGTGTGCCATAATACTAGCCCATCAATAGACATTTTTAAGTGTAACCAGTGGCTATGAAAATGTTCAATCTAAATTCACAAGGGAAACTGAAACAAGTTTCTTCTAACTCCAGTTGGTTCCACAGGCCTTTATTGGACATCAGCTCTTACTGGGCCAATAAGCGAAGCAAAAGAAGTCAAAACTTTAGTTAGCATTTTGCTCTAAATCAGGGGTGGGAAACATCCAACCTGTGTGCCCTGTGAGGTCAATGAAATCATTTGTTCTGGCTCAGCCAAGGCAACTGCAAGTGGGACTGGATAATCAGTCTACATGAACGGTCCATGAATGATGTAAATATCCAAATGAGCCTGACAGAAAAACTTTCCCACCCCTGCAAACTGTTAATGGCTAATCCAATGCAATTTACTAGTCTGTTTATGAGTGAATGAATAGGAGCTGATGCTTTGCCCTAGTAGGTTAAGCCTCTGCCTGTGGCTCTGGCATCCCATATGGGCACCGGTTACTGTCCCTGCTGCTCCTCTTATGATCCAACTCTCTGCTAATGGCCTGGGAAGTGGAAAATAGCCCAAGTGCTTGGGCCCCTGCACACATGTGGGAGACCCCAAGGAAGCTCCTGGCTTTAGATCAGCCCAGCTCCAGCTGTTGCAGCCATTTGGGGAGTGAAACAGTGGATGGAAGACCTCTTTCTCTGTCTTTCCCTCTCTAAATGTGCCTCTAAAAAATAAATAAATAAATAAATCTTAAAAAAAAAAGTGGATGAATAACTACAATTACCAAAATCCTGTGGGAGCCAGACACTTCTAGGCAACACATGTCAGACACCTATTGTGTTTCTAAATACTGTCAGAGATGCCAGGCATGTTGATGAAATGGCTTTATTCCTTCTCAGAACATTGAAATTGGAATCCTGTGTGATGAGAGAGGTATGTGCATCAAAAATAATGCTGCTGCTGTTGGCTCACAGAGAACCTGTTTCTTGAAATGCATGTCTACGGCCAGTGTGCATGAGGTATCCATGTGTACAGTTGGTACTAACTCATATGCAAATGTTCTTTTCTAGATGTGCATGATGTAGGGATTCTCCAGTGTCTGGTCCTTGTTGGGGGAGATGAAGAGAGGATGCATATTTGGGGAATTGCATAGCTCAAAATTGGTTTCTGAATATCAAGTTCACCATGAGTAGTGCTGCTTAAAAATATAGAACCCCCGCATGCTCTATTGGGTGACTTGGTTTTGCCAGATCAGTAATGGCAAATCTCTCTCTCACTCCTCCCATTCTCTCTATATCTCTGCCTTGCAAATAAATAAATAAATCTTATAAAAGAGATGGATCTTCCATCTGAGCTGGCTGCAATGGGGATAATGTATTTCCCAGGAAATAATGTATTGAAGGTTTTGGTAAGTCTTTTTCTTTGCTTGACTCAGGTGAATTTCTCCTGGAAAGTGAAAAGTCAGCTATGAATAGACCACAGGAAGTTGTCTTTTGATTTCTCTGAGTGACCATAGTGTACTGCTGCTGCCCACTATTCCTAAGGCCTGTGGTGCTCTCACCTGAGCATCTGTAAGCCAGAAAGACGGAGTCTCCACCATTTGGAGATTCCATTTTTTTCTCCCCTTTGTCCCTCACTTTTTCTCTTGGCTGCTTCTGCTGGTCTACAAAGGAGATGATTGCCCAGGAATAGTCACTCTCTTCATCCAAGATGCCACTTGGCCTGTCTTCCTGGGAAGACTGCTTCTTGTGTGGCACAGGTCATTGAAAGATTCTGATGGGCTCACATTGGGCATCTTCAAGGTGGACAACTTGTCTTACCTTCCAACCCTCTGGCAGTGCAGTGAATGCCACTGTATTAGCAAGTGTAGCTTTCTAGGGAATTTGATGGAGGAGAAGGGCTGAGGAAACTCATCATCCCTAATTTCATTGCTTTTCTCATTATGCTTCTCTGCTCTTGGTATTATTTCCCAGCTTTTCCATTGGTTTCACATCCAGCATGTGATTCTATTTTCACAGCTGTCAGCCCTTTTCCACTTCAAGCTATTTTTCAGAGAAGGACAAAGATGTTATCAGTCACCATAAAGTACTTCAAGTAATTATGTGCCCTTTTTTTAAGATTTATGTATTTATTTGAAAGTCAGAGATACACAGAGAAAGTGAGAGATTTTCCATCTGTTGGTTCACTCCCCAGATGGTTGCAATGGCCAGAGTTGGGCTGATCTGAAGCCAGGAACCAGGAACTTCTTCTGGGTCTCCCACGTGGGTGCAGGGGCCCAAGGACTTGGGCCATCTTCTTCTGCTTTCTCAGGCCATAACAGAGAGCTGGAATGGAAGTAGAGCTTCCAGAACTTGAACCGGTGCCCATATTGGATGCTGGCACTGCAGGAGGCTTTACCCGCAAACCACAGTGCCGGCCCCTAAGTAATTATGTTTTCATTGTGACTGCAAGATTGGAAAACTGACTTCTCTTGGCACTTAACAGATTTGATGGGTGCTTATCCTGGGGCTCACTTTGAGTGCTAGACACAATTGTTCTATGTGACTGCTTCGTATTTCAGATTCCTGCTCTTTATTAAGAAAACTATATCTGAACTTTGCTCCCCCTTCTAGAATTTTTGTGCTTCAGCCTTTTTATAGCCATGAACATGAGTACCCTTTTTCCTTCTCTTTATTATGCTAGAAGAGCAATGGAGACATTGCAGCTCTCCCCTGTCAACACATCTTCCTCAGTCTGTCTCTGACTTAGGCATTGGGTTAACTTTGCTGCACTAAAAGGCATCCATCTAAACTCAGTGTACATTTTAAATAAAAGTCATCATAAAATCAACCTGCCTTCTATACCTCTCATCATTTATTTTGAAACGTGTTCTGAGTGTGTCTTTTCTGTCAGTGTCTGTAAGCTGGAGAATTTCCTCTTAAGGCAGAAGGTTGTTGAGGGACAGCACAACTGTAGCCTTGCTCTGTTATTTGACTGTGGCTCCTTTTTTCACCTGTTCCCTTTATTTTTTTTTAAGATTAAAAAAAATTTATTTTACAGGCAGAGTTACAGAGAAAGAGACAGGGGAGAAGAATGGGGATCTTGCATCTGCTGGTTCACTCCTCAAGAGGCCATAATCAACAGGACTGGCCCAGGCCAAAGACTGGAGCCTGGAAGTCCATCCAAGTCTCCCATGTGGGTGCAGGGGTCCAAGTACTTGTGCCGTCTGCTTCTGCCTCCCCAGTTGCATTAGTAGGGAACTGGATCAGAAGTGGAACAACTTGACTCAAACTGGCACTCATGGGGCTGTCATTGCAGTACAATGGGAAACGCCACTGCCTGCAGTGCCAGCTTCCCATATGGGCACCAGTTCATGTTCCAGTTGCTCCACTTCTGATCTGGCTCTCTGTTAATGGCCTGAGAAAAGCAGCAGAGAATGGCTCAGGTGTTTGGGCCCCTGCAATCCACATGGGAGACCCAGATGAAGCTCTTGGCTCCTGGTTTCTATCTGGCCCAGCTTTGGCCATTGCAGCTATCTCAGATGGAAGATCTCTCTCTCTTTAAGGATTTATTTATTGATTTGGAAACAGAGATATGGAGAGAAAGGAAGAGAATGAGAGAGATAGTCCATCTGCTGTTCTATTCCCTAGATGGCTGCAATGGCCAGGGCTGACCAGACACAAGCCAGGAGATAGGAGCTTCATCTAGGTCTCCCATATGGGTGGCAAGAACCCAAGTACTTGGACCATTTTCTGCTTTTCTGAGACCATTTGCAGGGAGCTGGATCAGAAGTGTAGAGCTAGGACATGAAATGCTACTCTACAATGCTATTCCATCTGTGTCTCCCTCCTCTCCATAACTCTGACTTCTTTTTTTTATTTTTATTTTTTGTTTTTTACTTGAAAGAGTTACTGTGAGAGGTAGAGACAGAGAGAGAGAGATCTTCCATCCACTGGCTCACTCCCCAAGTGGCCACAATGACTGGAGCTGAGCTGACCTGAAGCCAGGAGCCAGTAGCTTCTTCTGGGTCTCCCACATGGATGCAGAGGCCCATGGACTTGGGCCATCCTCTCCCATTTTCCCAGGTATATTAGCAGGGAGCTGGCAACCAAGACCCAAACTGGTACCCAGATGGGATGCTGGTCCTGCAGTCCAGGGCCTTAACCAGCTGTGCCACAGTGTAGGCCCCCATAACTCTGACTTTCAAACAAATAAGTAAATAAATCTTTTTTAAAAAAATGGACACTCATAGTAAATGCCAGCATTTTATTTGGTGGTGGCTTAATCCACTGTGCCACAAAGCCAGCCCCAACCTCTATTCTTCTGTTGACTTGTCTGTTCAAGATCTTGATAATATCTGCTGAACAGATGTTGGCCTTATGTTGGACTCAACTCATCTGTTGAGGTTATTTTGGTTGTCATTTTTGAGTAGGTAGCTATAATGTCTTCACTGGCTAAAGCTGCCACGTGTTAGGCTGGAACTGATTTTTTTTTTAAGATTTATACAAATTTATTTTTACAAACAGATTATTTATTTGAAAGAGTTACAGAGAAAGGCAAAGGCAGAAAGAGACCCCCCCCCTTTTTTTTTGAAAATATTTATTTATTTATTTATTTGAAAGGCAGAGAGAGGCAGAGGCAGAGAGTGAGGTCTTTCATCCACTGGTTCACTCCCTAAATGGCTGCAAGGGCCAGAGCTGTGTGGATCCAAAGCCAGGAGCCTGGAGCTTCTTCTGAGTCTCCCATCTGGGAGCAGGTACCCAAGGACTTGGGCCATCTTTTTTTTTTTTTTGACAGGTAGAGTTAGAGAGAGAGACAGAGAGAAAGGTCTTCCTTCTGTTGGTTCACTCCCCAAATGGCCTCTATGGCCAGTGCTGTGCCTGTCTGAAGCCAGGAGCCAGGTGCTTCTTCCTGGTCTCCCATGCAGGTGCAGGGGCCCAAGAACTTGGGCCATCCTCCACTGTTGGGCCAACTTTTACTGCTTTCCCAGGCCATAGAAGAGAGCTGGATCAGAAGTGGAGCAGCCAGGACTTGAACTGGTGACCATATGGGATGCCGGCACTGTAGGCGGAGGCTTAATCTGCTGTGCCACAATGCTGGCCCCTCAAACTGATTCTACTTTTTTTTTTCCTTGAAATACAAGTGGAAAATGAAATCCTCTTGAAACTAATATGCTACAAAGTAACAATTGAAGATCAAGCTTCTTTTCTTCTCACCGAAGAGATTCATCCAGTCTCCATGATTCTCATTTTAGCCCAAACCTGTGTCAGACTCCTAGAACAGGAGGAAACTTGTTTTTCAAGTCAGAATTCATAGATGTGGTTGTCCATTCACCTCTGAGAATCTGCTTTTTCCTGATTTGGAATTTGTGGTGGTACCATCTCCCACAAGGAGATGAATTCCTCACATAAGAATATACCTAGGAGGAGAAAAGTTTATGGAGTCTGTTTTCCAAAGAGAAGTAGAATTCTGGGCTGGACATTCTTGAGATTGTGATCAGCAAGGTGGGGAAGGAAATTCTTAGCTATATACATTCATATCCTTTCCTTTTTGTTCAATGTATTCCTCCCCTATGGAATGCTCTGTGTTCTTCTGTTGCACACACAGGGAGGCTGTTATGATTGAGGCTGTGTATCTAGAGTTGCCTTTGTTACCATCTCTAACCAGAAACTCTGGTGCAAAGTGAGGATGGGACTGGCACCCTGTAACCACTCAGGGTTTGGGCCCCTCACTCCTTTTCTTTTCTTCAGTGCTGGAGCAGCCTTGAACGGAGTTGTACTGAGTAGCACTGGTTCTTTTGGATTTGAGTGCTTGGTTACCAAGAGAAATAGTGTTTGTTTTTTATCAGAAAGGATTGAGGAGGCAGTACACAGGCAGCAGCAGATTTCTTGGCTCCTGTCATATATCAAGATGAGTCAGAATATTTAGGGCCATTTGTTAAATTAAAAAAAAATTTAAAATATTTATTTATTTGAAAGAGTTACAGAGAGAGAGGGAGACATAAAACATCTACCCACTGATTCACACCCCTAATGGCCACAACAGCTGAAGCTGAACTAGATTAAAGTCAGGAGCCAGAATCTTTTTCCAAATTTTCCTATGTGAGAGCAGTGGCCATCCTTTGTGGCTTCCCCAGGCACATTAAGGAGTTGGATCAGAGGTGGAGCAGCTGGGACATGAACTCTTGCACAATATGGGATGCCAGCATCACAGACAGTGAGAAGGCCATTTAGGCTCTCTCTACAAAATCATTTTGAAATAATGATTGAGTGGCAGTCTGCAAGAATGATTCCAAAGGGAGAGAGCTGTAGGGACAGAGGGGCCAGTGATTTAGAAAGGGTGTAAGGGACAAGGGAAGAGGGGAAGGCTAGAAAAAATCTTAGAAAGTATTCAAAAGCACAAAGTAATAGGACACATGTCATTTGTGCAGCTTGCCAAAATTGCCTATTTATATTTTAGGGTTTATTTATTTTTTTTACTTTAGGAATGATTTCTAACATAGTTTCTTTTATACTTGACTCACTTTTCAGTTTTCTTCATATAGATATGCTTTTAAGATATAGAGAAGTGGTGTAGTTAAATGCAATAATAAACTCCTAAATATGCAGTTAGTATTAAAATTTTGTTGAGAGAGAGATGAGCATGGCTTCATGTGTGTCTCTTCTTAAATGACTGAACTTGAGGTCATAAAAATCAGTTTTATAATTGAAACACCATTTTTCCTGCTGCAGCCTCCTCCTCACCCTCTGTAACCCTATGCAGATAGTCCACAGGAGAGCACAAGCAGAAAGAGGCCTGCAGAGGTGGAGTAATGCAAGTATCCCTTTGCTTAAACCAGGGGATTGTTTGACTGGAGTTCTTTTTGATTCAATTTGCATTTTCCTATAGAGTGAAATATAGTGATTTGGGTAAAGTATCTTTTCTTCTAGTAGATGATTCCAGTTGGCTTTCTTACCCATCTACCTGGCATCACAGGTGATTGCCAAGGCTGGTGTTGGGCTCTATGGAAAAAGAAAAAAAAAATGTAGCCTCTTCAGGGTTGACTTATTTCTTCTGGAAAATGGGAGAAGTGTTTTGCAAGAAGCATGAAGGATGTATATGTCCCTAGAAAGGAGACTGAAGTGATTCCCTTTAATTGCCCCTCCCTCAGCTTGTTCCTGAGGCTCATTGATCAGGGAAAGAACGATAATATTTATAGACCAATTATGAATAATCTATGTTTGCCTTACATATGAGATGTCTGTGGATATGTTTCTCAAGGCCTTTAAGATAAAGTAAGGAAATTTTACAGCAAAAGAGAAGACTGGCATTGTCTGCTGCTTTGGGCTAGGATCTATGCATTTATTATCCCTTTAGCACTCTGGCTCCTATTGTGTGAATTTCTTTTTAGGCTACTCCTGTGTCCAGATTCCTGAATGGGTGACACAGCCTAAATTGGAGTTGGCTGGTTTGTGTACCCACTTCAGGATTAAGGGGACCCAAAACTGCCAGTGACTGGGCTGCCTTCATGCTCACTCCAGAGATGGACCCTGGTATAGGTACCAAGTGGCTTTGCTTGGCCCTCTTTCCTTGGTCTCCCTGGTGACCAGACTGATTGTCTTGTGGGCAGGAAACCTGTTGGCTCACAGCAACCTCAGGATTTCTGTTTTGTTCTCATCTGCAATGTATTTGAAAGTTTTCTCTCAGGTCTCAAAAGTCCTGAGTAGGGAGTGTTATTTTGTACTGAGATATGTCTTTATAAATGCCAGTATCACTGAGGATGGTGTGTTCTCAGGATCAGCTGAACTCACCCATGCCTGGATGAAGTTCCAGGATCCTGGATTAAGGCTGGCATAGTTCCAACTGTTGTGGGCACTTGAGGATGTACCAACACATGAAAGAAATCTTTCTCCCTCTCCATCTCCCCTTGCCTTTTAAATTAAATGAAAAATAAACAGATAAAAATTGGAGAAAAAAAAAACAATGTTTTACCTTGTGTCCTAATGGAGGAAAATACTGTTGCTGTATGTACAACTCATTTGTACACTGTGCAAATACTCATAAGTCTCAAAGGCTCATTGAACACTGCTGTCTGGGCTGCCTACTTTAGCTCTCATTCTGGGATCCATCCCTTTGATCATCTACACTTCATTATGGTTCTTATATATCAGCAAATTGCCTCCCAACTTTATATCCTTACGTTCTTTATTCATAGCTTAGCCATGAGCTCATTTTCTTTAGCAGCCTTCTAATTTCTAAGATGCTTCAAAGGCAGAGACATAGATATTTTTCCTAACCTAATCTTTATGCCCTCACCTCCAGCCTTCCTGTCCATTTGTTTCTACTTTACAGTCTGGTACTTTCAGCTTTTTTTTTTATCCCCTTCTTTCATCCATGTTTTTGCATATTCCCACCACAGTTCCAAAGAAGGAATAATAAAAATCATGAGCTATTGATTCAAATACAGGAATCCTATCTTGTATGTAATATAGAAAAAAATTACCTCTATTTTCTTTGTCTTTTTATTAAACATTTATTTATTGATTAACCCCTCTGGAAGAAGCAGTAGGCAGTTCTCTGAAGTCTGTCCTTAGAATGTGAGGGAAGCCATAGAGACATTGCACAGACTCCTTACAGTCTGTTTGTTTTACTCTGAGAGCTATTGCTCCACTTGCCTGGGACAGAAAAAAATGAAATTTCAATGATTCTCTTCTGTATTACTAATTTTTATGATGAGTCTCTTCTTTTTCAATGGATAAATACCCATGAGTTTGGTCATGAGAAGGAAATTTCACAGACCAACTGCCTCCAGAAGAGATGCATGCCTCTCCATTCCTGCCTGGCCTTCCCCTGAGATCTCCAACTTGCCTCCTTGGGTCTGCATGAAGAAGCAGGGGAAAGAGAAGATTTCAATCACAGAAAACCCCTCACTATGACAGCATTGTGGTGCCTTGGAAATTCCTGAACAAAAAGTAATCTTTTAAGAGCACCAGGGACATTTTATTAGTTTCACTGGACACTCTTCTTTCTGGCTTTGCTGTAGAGAAAAATTACATAAATTGAAACATGATTCTAAGCAAAGCACAATTATTTACATGCAGAACAAAAATCCTCATCTTTTTCTGCACATTGTTACTCTTACATGGGTTAGAAAGAAAAAAATACCATTTAGTCTTAGAACTGTCTAATGCTAAAAAGTGCAAGAATTAAAAATTGCTATTTTACGCTCCTATAAATCTCCAAAAACATTGGGTATTTCTGGGTGGTTTGAAAAAGTCTAAATTTGAAATCAAATGCATTGACTGTCTTTGCAGAGTAGAAAGAAAATAATTGGTTTGTTAATTATTTAAATAGAGAGACTATGAGAGAAGCTATTCATTGGTACCAATTGTCTATGGTGTTTATGAAACTATGATTTTTTATTTTATGAGCTATGTGCACTTGAAGTTGTGAAAGAAAGCATACAATAGTGGTTGCAATTCAGTTTAAAGCAGAAACATTTATTTCTGAGTCTTTTACTCTTCATATGTTTATGAGAAGATGATGTCTGATTTCTTTTGGAGTTCTGTTTCATCCCTTGATTATTTTGTGTGCATAGTTCCCTTGAAAGATCTGAATTATTAACATTTACAGTTAGGCCAATGAAGTGCTGGCAGGGCACGTATGTCTCTAAAATTAGAGGAGTGCTTATCATTCTGATACCATGTTTTGTTGCTGTTCAGCCTGTGACTGTGAGATACATAAATAAAAAGTCGAGTTTAGCATGTGATTACCCCACAAGGAATCCTACTTTGTCTGAATCTGAATCATTTTAATAGCCAGATGTTCTCAATCCTAATTTGTTTTTATTTAAAGACTATTAACTTAGTGCCACACTTTTTTTTTAACATCAGTTGAGTCCAGATAAGAGATTTACAAATTTGTACCTTGACTAGAAGTTTTACTTTGTACATAAACCATTAACCCTTACTTTTCTAAAATAAGAGATTGGAATTAATATGAGTATATAAGAATTCAGGATAGAAAATCTATCAACATCATGGAGTTTGTCTCCCTTTCAAAACTTTTAATAACCTTTGGGATGGGCCGGCACCGTGGCTCAATAGGCTAATCCTCTGCCTGCGGCGCCGGTACACCGGGTTCTAGTCCCGGTCGGGTTGCCGGATTCTGTCCTGGTTGCCCTTCTTCCAGGCCAGCTCTCTGCTGTGGCCCAGAAGTGCAGTGGAGGATGGCCCAAGTCCTTGGGCCCTGCACTTGCATAGGAGACCAGGAGAAGCACCTGGCTCCTGCCTTCAGATCAGCGCGGTGTACCGGCTGCAGCGCGCCAGCTGCCGCGGCCATTGGAGGGTGAACCAATGGCAGAGGAAGACCTTTCTCTCTGTCTCTCTCTCTCTCACTGTCCACTCTGCCTGTCCAAAAAAAAAAAGATGTCTTAGAATGTTTTCCTCATAATTTAAGTTAGATACTATTGGGAAATTCTAAATTATTTTGTGGATAAATTGTAGATCCTTTTCACAAGTGCATTTGAGTAGAAACATAAACTTACATAATAAATTATTTATGTTTAAACATATTCATATATATTTTGTATGAAAAATAACATTTTATAAAGTTTAGATACATCTTGTTCAATAAAAGCCTATACTTTTTTTAAGAACAAATTCTTACATTCACAGAAAAAGTTAAAACTAGCCTTACTTTTGTAAAAATAATTGATTACAGATTTTTGCTCATACAACATCTAAAATTGCTCAATAAAATACTCTGTAATTAAAAAAATATTTATTAATTTATTTGAATTGCAGAGTTATATATGGAGGTAGAGGCAGAGAGAGAGAGAGATCTTCCATCTGCTGGTTCACTCCCCAAATTACTGAAATAGCTAAGGCTGGGATAGATTGAAGCCAGGAGCCAGGAACTTCATCCAGGTTTCCCAAATGGGTGCAAGAGTTGAAGCATGTGAGTATCCTCCATCTGCCACATGGGTGTAGGAGCCAAGGACTTTGGTCAGCCCTGTGCATATATATTTTCATGAAGGCATTTCAAAAGGTTCATGGAAAGTAGTTAATAGATGACATTTTGGTGCAAAAATTGAAATCCATTCAAGGAGCTGGAATAGTGTGTGAAGCTGCTGCCTGTGGTACCAGCATCCCATATGGGTGCTGGTTCAAGATCTGACTGCTCCACTTTCAATCCAGCTCTCTGCTGTGCCCTGGGAAAGCAGAAGATGGCCCAAGTGCTAGGGTCCCTGCACCCATGTGGGAAACCCAGAAGAAGCTCCTAGCTCCTGGCTTCAGATCTCTCAGCTGCAGCCTTTGCGGCCATTTGGGGAGTGAACCAGCAGATGGAAGACCTCTCTCTCTGCCTCTGCTTCTCTCTAACTCTGCCTTTCAAAGAAATACATAAATCTTTAAAAAAAGAAATTCTTTCAAAGTTTTTTTCATAATACACTCCCTATACATACATTTTTGAAGCCTTCTAGTATGCATGGACTTCAAAATTTGTTATAGCAAAGCAAACTTTTAAAAAAAATTTTTTGTTTGTTTGTTTGTTTGACAGATAAAGTTAGCGAGAGAGAGACAGAGAGAAAGGTCTTCTTTCCATTGGTTCACCCCCCCAAATGGCTGCCATGGCCGGAGCTAACTGATCTGAAGCCAGGAGCCACGTTCTTCCTCCCGGTCTCCCATGCAGGTGCAGGAGCCGAAGCAACTGGGCCATCCTCCACTGCCTTCCTGGGCCACAGCAGAGAGCTGGACTGGAAGAGGAGCAACTGGGACTAGAACCCGGCGCCCATATAGGGTGCCAGCACTGCAGACAGAGGATTAACCAAGTGACCCATGGTGCCGGCCCCTCAAAGCAAACTTAATCATTTAAATCCAGTTTTTCATGATGCACCAAAGTACCTTTGTATATATGCATATAGAAGTTTCAAGTTTCAGGAGAGAATCTATGAAACTTTCAAGAGTAGTTTGTTCTCGCAAGTATGACTATTATAAAAAGAAAGGAGTAATGCTTTTATTTTATGTTCTTCAGTATTTAATAGTTAATATGTACATCATTATTGCTGAAGATACATTCTTAGAAGAGCCTCAGATAGAAGGAGAGAGGGGGAGATAAATAAGACACACACACACACAGGGTTCTCCCATGTACTGGTTCACTCCCCAAATGACTGCAACATGTAGGTTGGGACAGGATAAGGCCAGGGACCGGAAACCCCTTTGGAGTTTCTCACATAAATGGTGGGGATCCAAACACTTAGGCTAATCTTCTGATTTCCCAAGGGAATCACCAGGAAGCTGGAACAGAAGAGCAGTCAGGACTCATATCAGGCTTTCTGCCATGGGATGCTGGCCTTGCAAGCAGTAGCATAACCTTCAGAACCACAATGCTGTTCTTATGCATTATTTTTATAATTAAAAGATCTATATTTTGATTTTAACATGATAGAGTTACTAGAACAGAAAAAGGATATCATATAATAACTAAGAAAATGCAAATCAAATATAGACTTTAGTTAATAATGATACATCAATATCAGGGCCAGTGTTATGGCACAGTGGGTTAAGCTTTCCCCTGCACTTCTGATTACTCCTTTTGAGTTCATTTGCAGTCTTTTCTGCCTAAAACTAAACAGCCATATTGCTCAAATATTTATCGTTGCAGCGCTTGTCTTCATGCTTCACAAATATGTGTAGTGCCTGGGTAATCTCATCTACTCATGACCTCATACATTATATTATATTAAAAGAATTTACATGTCTCCTAAGTATAGAACTCATATAAATGCAAGTGTGACCTTCACAGGTTCCTCAGAATCAATATGGGGAAAATTAAAAATAAACTTGCTTCCCTTTGGAAAACCTATTTCAAAATATGTCACCAACATCCAGCCTCCTATTCAAGGCAAATATTTGGGAATCATCAATTCTACCCTTTTTGTCTTTTAATTATCCATGGCTGGCCAATTCTATTCCTTGAATGTTTTTCAAATCTCTTCATTCCACCTGCCACCTCCCTGTGCCTACCTTCCTTATATCTGCTGTCTCCTACATAAGTGGAATTATAATAATTATCTAACATGGCTTGCACTCTTACTCTCAACTTCAATTCATTCACAAGCGGAAAGTAAAACTTAATAGCTGTCACCTTGCTTCATTGTCATCCCTTCACCTAAGTCACATGACTTTCTCATCTCACTTCTGCCTATTTTTCCATCTTTATCTTTGTCAGTGGCTCTTAACTCCCAGCTCTTCTTTAATTGCTCAATTCCTGGCCTATGTGTTGCCTTTAACATACCACTTGGGTTGTAGTAGCTTATGAAAACTGCAGACTGCATAAATGAATGAATCTTTTGAGGGTAATGATTCCTTGGAGGAACTTAATAAGGGATAGAAGAAATAAAAAAGTATCCTCAGTATATAGAAGATATACTATTTTTTGTGAGCCATAGAGAAGAGACTAAATAGGAGTTTAGCAGAAGGAAAGTAGTGAGACCCAAAAGATTATGGTAAAGACTAACAGGTGCTGGTCAAGATTCTAACAAGCCCATTAGGAAAAGAGTAAGGTTTTCTTTACCTCCATGTAAGGTCTGATCTCCAGAGGTGAACAGGATACTGTAAACCCCGTTGTGCAGACAAAAACCTGAGAATTGCATTCTTGCACAGGTGTTGGAGGCTGATACTGTATTTTGATTTACATTTACCTAATGGTTAGTGACATTGAATGTATTCATGTTTGACCATTTATGTTTCTTCTTCTGAGACATGGCTATTTAGATCCTTGCCAGTTTCATAACTATTTTTTGTTTATTATTTTGGAGTTTTTCCAGTTCTATATATATTCTGGATATCAATCCTTTGTCATATTCACAGTTTTCAAATGTTTTCTGCCATTGTATTCATTGTATCTTCATTCTGTTGATTACTTTTGTGAAGAAGCATCTTAGTTTGATATACTCAAATTTGTCTGTTATGATTTGTGTTACTTGTGCTTTTGGAATCTTACCCAAAACTGTTTTCTATGCCAATGTTTTATAATTTTCCCTATGTTTACTTGGTTTTGGTCTTATATTTGGATTTTTAATTTACCATGAGTTGAGTTTTACATAGTGTAAGATGCAGAGGTATATTTTCAGTCTTCTACATATGGATAATCAGTTTCCTCTGGAGTATTTGCCAAAGAGATTCTTCTTTCTCCAGGGTATTATGGTTCCTTTGTTAAAGATGAATTGCCTGTGGAAATGTGGGTTTGTTTCTGGGCTGTCTGTTCTGTTCCATTGTCTTTTTTTTTTTTTTGACAGGCAGAGTGGACAGTAGAGGGAGACAGAGAGAAAGGTCTTCCTTTTTGCCGTTGGTTCACCTCCAATGGCCGCCGCGGTAGGCGCGCTGCGGCCAGCGCACCACGCTGTTCCGATGGCAGGAGCCAGGTGCTTCTCCTGGTCTCCCATGGGGTGCAGGGCCCAAGGACCTGGGCCATCCTCCACTGCACTCCCTGGCCACAGCAGAGAGCTGGCCTGGAAGAGGGGCAACCGGGACAGGATCGGTGCCCCGACTGGGACTAGAACCCGGTGTGCCGGCACCACAAGGCAGAGGATTAGCCTACTGAGCCACGGCGCCGGCCTTCCATTGTCTATTTTTATGCCAGTGCTGACACTGCTTCTACCATGTATCTTGAAATCAGATATTGTGGTGCCTTCGGGTTTATTATGTTCAAGATTGCTTTGACTATGTGGGGGTTTTCTGATTTCAAATGAACTTCAGGTTTGTTTTTTCTAGTTCTTTGAAGAATTTATTTTCTTTTAAAAATTATTTATTTATTTAAAAGGCAGAGTGACAGAGTGAAAGAACTCACTCATCTGCTGGTTCACTTCCCGAGTGGCAACAATGGCTGGGGCTGAACCAGGTCAAATCCAGAGTCTGGAATACCATCTAGATCTCCCACATTGGTGGCAGGGATCCAGGCACTTGGCTTATCTCCTGTTTCCCATGCATGATAGCAGAGAGTTGGATAAAAAACAGAGCTATCAGGACTTGAACAATTGTTCAGATATAGAATTCCGGTATTGTAGGTGACAGCCTAACCCATGTGCTACAGTGCTATTCCCTCTGTGAAGAATTTCATTCATGTTTTGATGCAGATTACATTGGACAGTATAAAAATTTCAATCAGACAAATTGGTTCAATCTAGGAAACTGAGACATTCTTCCAATTTTTACATATTTAATTCCTTTTATCAATGTTTTGTGATTTTATTGTAGAAGGCTTTTGTATCCTGGGTTAAATTTACTGCAAGGTATTTTCTTGTAACAATTGTACATATGTTTGTTCTTATACTTTATCTCCTACTGAGTTAACTATTATGTACAAAAGTGCTACTGATTTTTTTTTAATTTTGTGTTGTCAATTTTAGAATTTAAATTCATTTATCAGTTCCAGAATTCTCTTGATAATGTTCTTAAGTTTCTCTCCATATAGAGCCATGTTATCTGCAAATAAAAATATAAATCTGAGTTCTTACTTTCCTGTTTGAGTAGATATTGTTTCTTCTCTTTGATTTCATTCATTTAGATCATTTCTTGTTTTCTTAGTCTAGGTAGGGAATTATTTTTTCAAAGAATCAGCTCTTCATTCTATTAATGTTAATATTGCTTAAGATTCTTCTTTATTTCTGCTGTGATTTTTATTATTCACTTTTTTCTACTGCCCTTGGATTTGACTCATTCTTGTTTTTTCTAGGTCCTTGAGAATGATAGTATGTTGCTTATCTGATATCTTTCTGTGTAGATGTTTGGCCATCTGATGTAATAGTTTTTAGTTAGATAACTGTGGGCATATTCTAGGTGACTGCAAGGAAATGCTGGCAGAAATGAGGATGAATTAATTAGCAAACAAAATACTGTATATTATATGATTTAAATCACAGAAATTTATTTCCATAGTTGTAGAGCTTGACCTGGAGGAAGCTCCTGGCTCCTGGCTTTGGATTGGCCCAGCTCCAGCAATTGGGGCCATTTGGGTAGTGAACCAGTGGATATAAGACATTTTTCTTGCTCTCTCCCTCTCTTTGTCTGTAACTGCCTCTCAAATAAATAAAAAAATCTTTAGAAAACAAAAAAAAATTTCGACACTCAAATCTAGCATAGGACTGCATTTCACTTAGGAAAGATAAATTCTGAAAATCATAAATCTGGTGCAAAGCAGAACTAGTTTTTTTTTCTTTTAAAGATTTTATTTAGGCAGAGTCACAGAGAGAGGGAGAAACAGAGCGCAGTCTTCCATCCACTGGTTCACTCCCCAGATGGCCACAACGGCCAGAGCTGTGCCAATTCAAAGCCAGGATCCAGGAGCTTCTTCCAGGTCTCTCATGTGGGTGCAGGGGCCCAAGTACTTGTGCCATCTTCTGTGAAGCAGAACTTTCAATAAATGCTTTTTATTTTCTCATAATTATATACTAAATTAATGATAGAGTGAGTCATTGTGGGTTTTTCAGCTCTTTGACAGGCACTTACAGTACTTAACAGCTACAGAAAGAGACCACATTTGTGGTGACTTTAGATTGGAAGATTGGGGATAGAGATATTTCTCTCTCTTTCTCTCTCTCTTTCTCTCTGTTTTTCAAATAAATAATGTTATTTAAAAAATAATCCCAGTCTCCAACATGTTTAAAGGCTTCCACCTTCCTGAGCCATTGCTTCCCAGGTGATGTTTAGCAGAGTGTGGCTTTTGCAGGAAACTGGAGTTGAATCAGGAGTGGAGCAGGCACTCAAATCCAGGCATTGTGGAATGTGGGTGTCTCTAGCAGCATCTTAACAACTCAGCCAAATGCCCACTTCCCAGCTTTCTGAATGGATAAAAACATACTGTTATTGAGAGTGGTAATATTTACACATAATTGAAAAATAATTGTATAGACATTCCTAATGGATAAATTATAAGGCATGTTTATATCATTTTTATTTAGGAAAATTATATGATTCCCCACATATTTTGAAAATAATACATTTAATTAATTCAGATTGTAAGTAATATTTTATATTGTACTGCTCCAAATTCAAATCCACTTAATTATGACTTCCCTTCTCTAGAGTACATTGCATCTTTTTAAGATGATGTGGATATAAATTCATGAGAAATTAATAACATAGTAGAAACTGAATAGATAAGAATGACTGATTCAGGATGGGTTTGTTAGGAATGATGACATTAATTTTATCTCTCTTTTTAAAGTATATACTTATAGAATAAATAAATATAAAACCAAACATGGTCAGACACAAGTGGAGACTAACAATTTTGTTAGTGATGAGTCAGTAAAGACTGATCTCAGCTCTTTTTTTTGTATTAATTTTATATTCTTAAAATGTGTATATGCTTAACAAATTTCGTGTAATTCATGTATATGGATTTAAGAGCCAAATGATGCTTCCTACCCTATCCTCCCTCCTGCTCATGATCCCACACTCACTCCCTTTTTTCTTGATTATTCTCTTAATTTTTAATAGCATGCTTTTAGTTCATTTTATAATCACAAACTTTAACTCTCTACCAAATAAAGAATTCAACAAGTATAAGCAGAGAAATCAGTGTTCCTCAGGAGTATAGACAAGGGCTATGAACAATAACCAAATATCAGAATGTCAGTTTCACTCATATGTATTACTTTTTTGCTCTCTGTATATTAATTACCATTAAATCAGAGAAAACATATGATATTTGTATTTTGGGGACTGGCTTCTTTCACTAAACATAATGGTTTCCAGTTGCGTCCATTTTGTTGCAAAAGACAAGATTTCATTTTCATTGATGGCTGAATAGTATTCCACACTGTTTGTGTACACCTCATTTTCTTTATCCAGTCACCAGTTGATGGACATCTGAGTTAATTCCATATCTCAGCTATGGTGACTTCTGCTGCAATAAACATGAGGGTACAGATAATTCTTTTCTTTTTTCTCTTTTATTTTTGACAGGCAGAGTGGACAGTGAGAGAGAGAGAGAGAGAGAGACAGAGAGAAAGGTCTTCCTTTGCTATTGGTTCACCCTCCAATGGCCGCTGCGGCCGGTGCGCTATGGCTGGCACACCGCACTGATCCGAAGGCAGGAGCCAGGTGCTTCTCCTGGTCTCCTACGGGGTGCAGGGCCCAAGCACTTGGGCCATCCTCCACTGCACTCCCGGTCCATAGCAGAGAGCTAGCCTGGAAGGCGGGCAACCGGGACCGAATCCGGTGCCCCGACTGGGACTAGAACCCGGTGTGCTGGCACTGCTAGGTGGAGGATTAGCCTGTTGAGCCATGGCGCCGGCCAATAATTCTCTTCATAAACTGATTTCATTTCATTTGGATAAATTCCCAGGAGTGGGATGGCAGGATCATATGGTATATCTATTTTCAGATTTCTAAGAAATCTCCATACTGTCTGTCATAACGGCTGCACTAGTTTATATTCCCACCAACAGTGGATTAGGGTACCTTTTCCCCCACATCCTCACCAGCCTTTATTGTTTGTTATTTTTTTAAAAAAAGATTTATTTATTTGTAAGGTGGAGTTACAGAGAAGCAATACAGAGGCAGAGAGGGTCTTTCATCTGCTGGTTCACTCCCCAAATGGCTGCAATAGCTGATGCCAGGCCAATCTGAAGCCAGCAGCCAGGAACCAGGAGTATAGTCTGGATCTCCCAAGTGGGTACAGGGGCCCAAGACTTGGGTTATCTGTAGTTTTTCCAGGCACATTATCAGGGAGCTGGATCAGAAGTGTTGCAGCCAGAACTCAAACTAGCACTCATATGGGATGCCAGCACTGCAGGCAGTGGCTTTACCTGCTATGCCACAGTGCCTGCCCTGATTTTTGGTTTATGTATGATAGCCACTCTTACTGGGGTGAGGTTAAGCTCATTGTGGTTTATATTAGCATTTCTCTGATGGCTAGTGATCCTGAACATATTTTCAGGTGTCTATTGGCTATTTAAATTTCATCCTTGGAAAAATGCCTGTTAAAAATGCCTCTTAATATAACAGAAAAAATGCCTGTTGCCCATTTCTTGATGGGATTCTTTGTTTTATTGTTTTTGAGTTTCTTGACCTTATTAGAGATGCTGGATATTAATACTTTTTCAGTTGTATAGTTTGCAAATATTTTCTTCCATTATGTCAATTGCTTCTTTTGTTGAGTGTTTACTTTGCAGTTCAGAAGCTTCTTAGCTTGATGTAATCTCTTTTGACCATTTTTGCTTTTATTGCCTGTGCTTCACCGTGTCTTTTCCCAAAAGCCTTTGCCTATGCCAGTGTCTTGTAGAGTTTCCCTGATGTTCTTCTTTAGTAATTTGATGGTCTCACATAGATTGATCAGTTTCACATAGATGATTAATCCAATTATAGTTGATTTTTGTATAAGTTGTAAGGTAGGATCTTGTTGCATACTACATGTGAAGATCAAATTTTCTCAGCACCATTTTTGAAAAGACTGTCCTTTCTTCAGGGATTGCTTTTAGTTTATTTGCCACAAACTAGTTGGTTATAGGTGCATGGATTAATTTCTGGGGATTCTATTCTGTTTCATAGGTCTGCATGTCTTTTTAGTGCCAGTACCAGGCTATTTTGATTATGATTGCCTTGTAGTAGATCTTAAATTCTGGAATTGTGTTTCCTCCAGCTTTGTTTTTGTTGTTTAAGATTGCTTTAGCATTTCATACAAATTTGAGCATCATTTTTCACTAGCTCTGAGAAGAATGTTGTTGGTATTTTGATTGGGATCACATTAAATCTGTAAACTGCTTTTGGGGTGCTGGCCCTGTGGTGTAGTATGTTGAGCCTTTGCTTGCGGCATTGGCATCTCATATAGGTGCTGGTTGCATCCTGGCTATTCTTTTGATCCAAATCTCTGCTACTGGCCTGTGAAGGCAGTGGAAGATGGGCCAAGTGCTTGGGTCCCTGCACCCATATGGGAGACCTGGAGGAAACTCTTGGCTCCTGAGTTCAGATCATCCCAGTTCCAGCCATTACAGCCATTTGGGGAATGTCAGCATGGAAGACATCTCTCTCTGTCTCTCCTTCTCTCTGTTTGTAACTCTGCTTCTCAAATAAATTAATTTTTAAAAATTAAATTAAATTAAAAGTTAAAAATATTGCTTTAGGTAGTACAGGCATTTTAATGATACTAGTTCGTCCAATTTATGAACATGGAAGTTTTTCCTTTTTGTATGTATTATATTTCTTTAATGATTTGTAATTTTGCTTATAGAGATCTTTCACAGCCTTGATAAAATTTATTCCAAAGTAATACAGAATTTTGCATCTATTGTGAATGGTACAGATCTGATAAGTTCTTTCTCAGTCATGGCATTTTTTCTGTATATAAAGGTTACTGATTTTTGTGTGTTGATGTTTATATCTTGCAACTTGACCAAACTCTCTTTTGAGTTTCAATGGTCTCTTAGTGGAGTCTTTTGGTTTCCCAAGATAGAGGATCATGATCATGTCATCTGCAAACAGGGATTATTATACTTTCTCCTTTTTAATTTGTATTCCTTTGATTTATTTTTTGTTGTATTATTGCTGTGGCTAAAACTTTTAGAACTATATTGAATAGCAGTGATGAGAGTGAGGAACTTTGGCTGGTGCCGCGACTCAATAGGCTAATCCTCCACCTGCGGAGCCGGCACACTGGGTTCTAGTCCCGGTTGTGGCACCGGATTCTGGCCTGGTTGCCCCTCTTCCAGTCCAGCCCTCTGCTGTGGCCTGGGAAGGCACTGGAGGATGGCTCAAGTGCTTGGGCCCTGCATCCACATGGGAGAGCAGGAGAAGCACCTGGCTCCTGGCTTCAGCTCAGCGCAGCGCACTGGCTGCAGCAGCCATTGGAGGGTGAATCAACGGTAAAGGAAGACCTTTCTCTCTCTGTCTGTCTGTCTCTCTCTCTCTCTCTCACTATCTACTCTGCATGTCAGAAAAAAAAAGAGAAAGAGAGTGAGGAACTTCATCTAGTTTGATATCTTAGTGGAAATCTTTCCAAGTTTTCCCATTCAATATGATGTTGGTTGTAGATTTGTCATATATTACCTTGATTGGGTTAAGGAATATTCCTTCTAAACCTAATTGGCTTAAGGTTTTTATAATGAAGCATGTTGTATTTTATCAAATGCTTTTTGTGCATCTATTGAGATAATCATGTGGTTTTTATTCTTCATTTTGCTACTGTGATATATCAGTTTTATTGATTTGTATATATTGAACCATACCTAGACACCAGGGATAAATCCCACTTGATCTGGTGAATGATCTTCCTGATATGTTGTTGGATTTTATTAGCTAGTATTTTGTTGAGGATTTTTGCATCTCTGTTTATCAGAGATATTGCTCTATAGTTCTCTCTTCTCTATTGTATCTTTTTTGCTTTAGGAATTAAGGTGATGCTGGCCTAATAGAAGGAGTTTGGAAGTATCCTTCCCTTTCAGTTATTTTGAATAGCTTGATTAGAATTAGAATTGTTTCATCAAAAGTTTGGTAGAATTCAGCCGTGAAGCTATCTGGTTCTGGGCAGTGCTATATTGATTTTTACATGTAAATTACTATCAGTTACCTATATTCTAATTTTTGTAGGTGTACACAGGTAATTTTTGTGTACCGGCATGCACCCAGGATACAGAGATACTATTAAAAATGATAACAAAAAGAACCCTAAAACTGACTTCACAAAGTAAATCCTATTTAGAGTTGACTGTCCATGACGTAGATATTTGGGTGTTTTCCATTGTGATGAACTGAATTGTGTCTCTCCAAAGTTCCTTTCCTGAAGCTTTAGGCTGCCATGTGACTCTATCTGAAGATGGTGCCTTTAATGATACAATTAGAGGCAAAAAAATAAAAAAAATAAAATATGAGTCCCTAACTCAGACTAGTGACCTTATAAGAAGAGACACAAGAGATTCACATGAACAAAATACGAGATCATACAGCAAGATTATGTCTGACTGGAAGCCAGGGGTAGAGGTGTCAGGAGAAACCTAACACTCTGATCTTGAATTTTCAACTTCCAGAACTATGAGAAATTGAATTTCTGTGTTTAAACAATACAATTTGTGGTAATTAGCTATGGTGACAATGGCAAACTAAAGACTGTCCATTTCTGCTTGCATTATTTGCTGCAGCAATGTCTGCAACAGCTGTGGCAGGCTCTCAAATCCCCCACTAAGTGATGGATCTTACATTTGGGTGAAAGAAATTCAAGAATTTGAGCCATCGTCCACTACTTTCCAGGGATATTAAATAGGAAACTGATTTGGAAGTACAGCAACCAAAACTCAGATTAGCACTACAATACAGAATGTAGGCATCAGATGTGATGGCTAACAGAATGGAAAAACCTAGATGAAATCAACAGATTCCTGGCCACATACAGTAAACCAAAATTGACTCATGAAGACACATAGAAAACCTAAAAAAATCAAAAACCAAGGCAGAGACTAAATCAGCAACACACATCCTCCCAAAAAGCCCAGAGGTAGAAACATGATAATAAACTGAGCTCCATTACAATATTTATCATGTCCACTATTCATATGTATTTTTAAAAATAGCTTTGAGGAACATAACAAAAAACATTCACACTTTACAATAATACAAATCTACATGAGGGTACAGAAGTATTCCAAATTCAATTTCACATAAGATGTGACTTCTTTTCTGCATGATATATTCTATACTTATTTGTGAATATTGCTATTAGTTCATGAGAAAATGGGTGTATTATGTCCACTGACCCAGTATGGTTAATTTAGGGAGCAGGCCTACAGTGCATTTGTGGAAAGGTGACATTTCACAGAGAGATAATGTGGCACAGCAGGTTAAAGCCCCAGCCTACAGTGCCAGCATCACATGTGGGTGTTGTTAAAACAGAGAGATAATGTATCTAATTATTAGAAAGTAAAACATGATCAGACAACACTGGTTGGTACATTACTATGTATTTTCATTAAAGATGAGTAGCTCAAGATTGACCTCAGAATTTTTTTTAATTTTATTTGTTATACAAGTTTCATATATTTCATATACAGATTTAGGAACATAATGTCACTTCCCCTCCAACCTCCCTCTCACCCATGCACCAATCCTTCCTCCCCCTCCCTCTAGGATTCCCACTTTTAATTTTTCAATGATCTACTTTCAGTATACTTACTGGTCATATAGTTAACCCTACTCTAGGTAAAAGAGTTCAAGAAATAGTATGAAGACTGTCCTTATTCCAGGGATTAGTTTTGGATCTTTGGTCGAATATAAGTTGGCTGTAGATGTTTGGATTGATTTCTGGTGTTTCTATTCTGTTCCATTGTTCTATCCATCTGTTTCTGTACCAGTACCATGCTGTTTTGATAACAACTGCCCTGTAGTATGTCCTGAAATCTGGTATTGTGATGCCTCCGGCTTTGTTTTTGTTGTACAATCAGATTGCTTTGGCTATTCAAGGTCTTCTGTGTCTCCATATGAATTTCAGCATCATTTTTTCCAGATCTGAGAAGAATGTCTTTGGTATCTTGATTGGTATTGCATTGAATGTATAAATTGCTTTTGGGAGAATAGACATTTTGATGATATTGAATCTTCCAATCCATGAGCATGGAAGATTTCTCCATTTTTTGGTATCCTCTTCTATTTCTTTCTCTAAGGTTTTGTAGTTTTCATCGTAGAGATCTTTAACATCTTTGGTTAAGTTTATTCCAAGGTATTTGATCGTTTTTGTAGCTATTGTGAATGGGATTGATCTTAGAAGTTCTTCCTCAGCTGTGGCATTGCCTGTGTATACAAAGGCTGTTGATTTTTGTGCATTGATTTTATATCCTGCTACTTTGCCAAAGTCTTCGATGAGTTCCAGTAGTTTCTTAGTAGAGTTCTTTGGGTCCCCTAAGTAAAGAATCATATCATCTGCAAAGAGGGATATTTTGAGTTCTTCCTTCCCAATTTGTATCCCTTTAATTTCTTTTTCTTGCCTAATAGGTCTGGCTAAAACTTCCAGAACTATATTGAATAGCAGTGGTGAGAGTGGGCATCCCTGTCTGGTACCAGATCTCAGCGGAAATGCTTCCAACATTTCCCCATTCAATAGGATGCTGGCCGTGGGTTTTTCATATATTATTTGATTGTATTGAGGAATGTTCCTTCCATACACAGCTTGCTTAGAGTTTTCATCATGAAAGGGTGTTGTATTTTATCAAATGCTTTCTCTGCGTCTATTGAGAGAATCATATGGTTTTTATTCTGCAGTCTGTTAATGTAGTGTAACACGTTGATTGTTTTGCGAACATTGAACCATCCCTGCATACCAGGGATAAATCCCACTTGGTCTGGGTGGATGATCTTTCTGATGTGTTGTTGCATTCTATTGGCCAGAATTTTATTGAATATTTTTGCATCTATGTTCATCAGGGATATTGGTCTGTAATTCTCTTTCAATGCTGCATCTTTCTCCGGCTTAGGAATTAAGGTGATGCTGGCTTCAAATAAATAGGATCTCTGATCCTATTTATTTGGGTCTTTTCTTTTTTTAGTTAGTTGGGCCAATGGGGTGTCAATTTTGTTTATTTTTTCAAAAAACCAGCTCCTCGTTTGGCTGATTTTTTGTAATGTTTTTTTGCATTCAATCCTGTTGATTTCTTCTTTGATTTTAATTATTTCTCTTCTCCTACTGGGTTTGGGTTTGGTTTGCTGCAGATTTTCTAGATCCTTGAGATGACTTGAAAGCTCATCTATTTGGTGCCTTTCCAATTTCTTGATGTAGGCACCTATTGATATAAACTTTCCTCTAACACTGCTTTTGTTGTATCCCATAGGTTTTGGTATGTTGTGCTTTTATCCTCATTTACTTCCAGAAATAAATGGTTCTGGGAAAATTGGATTTCCACGTGCAGAAGCTTGAAGCAAGACCCCTACTTTTCACCTTACACAAAAATTCACTCAACATGGATTAAAGACTTAAATCTACGACCCGAAACCATCAAATTATTAGAGAGCATTGGAGAAACCCTGCAAGATATAGGCACAGGCAAAGACTTCTTGGAAAAGACCCCAGAAGCACAGGCAGTCAAAACCAAAATTAACATTTGGGATTGCATCAAATTGAGAAGTTTCTGTACTTCAAAAGAAAGAGTCAGGAAGTGAAGAGGCAACCGACAGAATGGGAAAAAATATTTGCAAACTATACTACAGATAAAGGTTGATAACCAGAATCTACAAAGAAATCAAGAAAATCCACAACAACAGAACAAACAACCCACTTAAGAGATGGGCCAAGGACCTCAATAGACATTTTTCGAAAGAGGAAATCCAAATGGCCAACAGACATATGAAAAAATGTTCAAGATCACTAGCAATCAGAGAAATGCAAATCAAAACCACAATGAGGTTCCACCTCACCCCGGTGAGAATGGCTCACATTCAGAAACCTACCAACAACAGATGCTGGCGAGGATGTGGGGAAAAAGGGACACTAACCCACTGTTGGTGGGAATGCAAACTGGTTAAGCCACTATGGAAGTCAGTCTGGAGATTCCTCAGAAACCTGAACATAACCCTACCATACAACCCAGCCATCCCACTCCTTGGAATTTACCCAAAGGAAATTAATTTGGCAAATAAAAAAGCCATCTGCACATTAATGTTTATTGCAGCTCAATTCACAAGAGCTAAGACCTGGAACCAACCCAAATGCCCATCAACAGTAGACTGGATAAAGAAATTATGGGACATGTACTCCATAGAATACTATACAGCAGTAAGAAACAACGAAACCCTGTCATTTGCAACAAGATGGAGGAAGCTGGAAAACATCATGCTGAGTGAATTAAGCCAGTCCCAAAGAGACAAATATCATTTGTTTTCCCTGATCAGTGACAACTGAGCACCAAAGGGGAAACCTGTTGAAGTGAAATGGGCACTATAAGAAACAATGACCTGATCAGCTCTTGTCCTGACTCTAGATGTACAATGTAATACTTTATCCTTTTTAGTATTTGTTGTTGTTGTTGTTGTTCTAGTACTAGTGGTTGAACTCTGTAATTAACACACAATTATTCTTAGGTGTTTAAATTTTAACTGAAAAGTGATCCTTGTTAAATTTAAGAGAGGAAAAAGAGAGGGAGGAGATGTACAATTTGGGACATGCTCAATCGGACTTGCCCCAAATGGTGGAGTTAGAAATGTGCCAGGGGATTCCAATACAATCCCATCAAGGTGGCATGTATCAATGCCATCTCACTAGTTCAAGTGATCAATTTCAGTTCACAATTGATGGCTCTGATAGGTCTAAGATTCAAAGGGATCACACAAACAAGATGAGTGTCTGCTAATACTAACTGATAGAATCAAAAAGGGAGAGAAGGATCCAACATGGAAAGCAGGATACACAGCAGACTCATAGAATGGCAGATATCCTAAACAACACTCTGGCCTCAGAATCAGCCCTTAAGGCATTCGGATCTGGCTGAAGATCCCATGAGAGTATTGTAGGCATGGAAATCCAAGATACCATGGGAAAAAAAAAAAGAAGACCTCAATGAAAGATCTCTGTGAGTGAGATCCCAGTGTAAAGAACGGGGCCATCAAAGAAGGAGGTACCTTTCTCTGAAGGGAGGAGAGAACTTCCACTTTTACTATGACCCTATCGGAATAAGATCAAAGTCAGCAAACTCTAAAGGCTTCCATAGCCTTGGCAACTCATAACTAGAGCCTAGGGAGATTACTGACGCCATAAACAAGAGTGTCAAATTGTTAAGTCAGCAACAGGAGTCACTGTGTACTTACATCCCATGTGGGATCTGTCCTTAATGTGTTGTCTAATGTGCAGTGATGCTATAACTAGTACTGAAACAGTATTTTTACACTTTGTGTTTCTGTGTGGGTACAAACTGATGAGATCTTTACTAATTATATACTGAACCGATCTTCTGTATATAAAGATAATTGGAAATGAAAAAAAAAAACAACCTGGTGTTAAATTGGAAATGGCATAGAAAATTAATTAATTTTTAAAAAAATATTATGTAGGATCTCTGTCTTTAATGTGCTGTACACTGTTATTGAATGCTATAACTAGTACTCCAACAGTATTTTTTTTCCCTTTGTGTTGCTATATGGGGGCAAACTGTTGAAATCTTTACCTAATATATACTAAACTGATCTTCTGTATATAAAGAGAATTGAAAATGAATCTTGATGTGAATGGAAGGGGAGAGGGAGCGGGAAAGGGGAGGGTTGTGGGTGGGAGGGAAGTTATGGGAGGGGGGAAGCCATTGTAACCCATAAGCTGTACTTTGGAAATTTATATTCATTAAATAAAAGGTAAAAAAAAAAAGAAATAGTATGAAGAGAAAAAACAAACAAACAAAAAAACCCCAACTGTTCCTCAAAGGAAGAGACAAGGGCTGTAAGCAATCATCGATTCTCTAAATTTCTATTTCATTCCAATACATTACATTTAAGGCACTCCATTGTTACCTCAGATCAGGAGAAACATATGATATCTTTTTGGGACTGGCTTATTTCATTAAGCATAATCGTTTCCAGTTGCATCCGTTTCATTGCAAAAGACAAGATTTCATTTTTTTTACTAGCTGAGTGGTTCTCCATGGTGTATATATGCCATAATTTCTTCATCCAATCAACAGTTGATGGACATCTATGTTGATTCTATATCTTTGCCATCATGAATTGTGCTGCAGTGAACATGGGGGTAGAGTTAACTCTTTCACATACTGATTTCTTGTTGGTTTGGGTAAATTCCAAGGACTGAGATGGCTGGATCATATGGTAGGTTTATATTCAGTTTTCAGATGTATCTCCATACTGTGTTCCACAGTGGTTGTACCAGTTTACATTTGTACCAACAGTGGATCAGTGTACCTTTTTCCGTACATCCTCTCCAGCGTTTGTCATTTGTTGACTTCTGTACAAAAGCCATTCTAACTGGAATGAGGTGAAACCTTATTGTGGTTTTGATTTGCATTTTCCTGATGGCTAGTGATCCTAAGCATTTTCTCAAGTGTTTGTTGGCCATTTGAATTTTCTCTCTTGAAAAATGTGTGTTTGGATACTTTGCCTATTTCATAACTGTACTGTTTGTTGTTAAATTTCTTGAGCTCTTTACAGATTCTGGATATTAACCCTTCACCAGGTGTGTACTTTACAAATACTTTATTCCATTCTATCAGTTGCCTCTTTACTTTGTTTATGAGGTTGATGTGACCCCATTTGTCCATTTTGGTTTTGAGTGCCTGTGCTTCTGAGGTCTTTTCCAAGAAGTCTTTGCCTATGCCAATGTCTTGCATAGTTTCCCCAATGTTCTCTAGTGATTTGATGGTATCAAGTTAGGTCTTTGATCCATTTTTAGTGGATTTTTGTGTAAGGTATAAGGTAGGAGTCTAGTTTCATACTTAGGCACATGACCCAGATTCCCCAGCACCATTTGGTAAAGAGACTGTCCTTGCTCCAGGGACTGATGTTAGCTCCTTTGTCAAGGACAAGTTGGTTTTAGATGCATAGATTGATTTCTGGAGTTTCTATTGTGTTCCATTGGTCTACACATCTGTTTTTGTGCCAGTACCGTGCTCTTTTGATTATAACTGCCCTTTAGTATGTCTTGAAATCAGGTATTGCATTGCATCTGGCTTTGTTTTTGTTGTATAATATTGTTTTAGCTATTCAGGGTCTATTGTGTTTCCATGTGAATTTTAGCATCATTTTTTCTAGATCTGCAAAGAATGTCATTGATATTTTGATTGGGATTGCACCGAATCTGTAAATTGCTTTTGGTAGTATGGACATTTTGATGATGTTGATTCTTCCAATCCATAAACTTGGAAGATTTTTCCATTTTTTAGTATCTTCTATTTCTTTTGTGAGTGTTTTATAATTTGCATCTTAGAGATTTTAACATTCTTGGTTAAATTTATTCCAATGTATTTCATTCTTTTTGGAGCTTTTGAGAATGGGACTAATCTTAAAAGTTCTTTCTCCCCTATGACATTGTGTATGCAAAGAATATTGAGCACCAGCTCTGGAGTGAGGTAAGACCAGTCTGCAACACCCTAAGCCACTGGCAATAAAGCTGCAGGAAGTGCCTGGTGGGAATCCAGCTTGGAGCCCTGTGGGGTCCAGTGAGGAAAAAAAAGGGGGGGGGGGAGCTCATTTCTCTTACTGATCACCCTTAAACCAGCATCCTGTAACAAACCAGTAGATGGCCAGTGACATTTTGGACATATGTAACTGTTGAGTCAGCTGGTGTCTGTGCACCCAGCAACCAGTCATGCAGAGATTCCTGATTCTGGCTGGGAGAACTGACAAGGGGCTGGGTGATTGTGACTGTGAGAGGCTTGTGTGCTGAGACTGTGAAAACACTGTGGGTTTGCAGGAGGGCTCAGGATGTGGCTGGGACTTTGGGCATAATATGGGGGGCTCTGCATGCTCAGGGCACCCTGATTCCCTTGAGAGGGTCATTGCTGTGAAATTTGTGCTTACACCAAGGACAATAGAGATACTTAGTGTGGTTCTTATAGCAGTGTGGATGAATATTATACCCATTGGGGCCAGCACCCTGACACTGGTCTCCTTTGAGAAGATGAGGTGAGCTAAAAGTGTATCAACAGATCAGAACAAGATTCCCTTCTGAAAGAAAAAAAAAAAAGAAAAAAGATTTATCATGGGGCCAGCACTGTGGCGTAGCAGATGAAGCCACCACCTGCGGTGCCGGCATGCCATGTGGGTGCCGCTTCAAGTCTTAGCTGCCCCACTTCTGATCTGGCATTTTGCTGTGCCCTGGGAAAGCAGTAGCAGATGGCCCAAGTCCTTGGACCCCCTGCACCCACATGGGAGACCTGGGAGAAGCTCCTGGCTCTTGGCTTCAGATCAGCACAGTTCTGGCCATTGTGGCCAACTAGAGAGTGAACCAGTGGATGGAAGACCTCTCTGTCTCCCTTTCTGCCTCTCCTTCTCTGTGTAACTCTGAATCAATAAATTTCTGGAAAGAAATGAACATGACAACACAACATATCAAAACTTATGGGATATAGCAAAAGCAGTGTTAAGGGGAAAGTTTATAGCAATAGGTGCCTACATCAAGAAATTGGAGATTTGAAAATATACATATAGAGAGGGAGTGATCTTTCCATATGCTGGTTAACTCCCCATATGGCTGTAATGGTCAGGGCTGGGACAGGCTGAAATCGGGATCCAAGAGCTTTATCTGGGTCTCCCACATTGGTAGCATTTACCCAAGTACTTGGGTTATCTTCCACTGCTTTTCTCAAGCAATTAGCAGCAGCTGGATCAAAAACAGAACATGAACGAGTACCTATATGAGGTGCTTGCATTGCAGGTGGCAGCTTTGCATGCTATGTGACAGTGCTGGCCCTATTTTATGGAAACTTCTACATGAGATTTTGAAGTTGTGTTAATTGTATTTTGCATATAATTCAAGCTTCTCCCTTACTCACCAGTATATATCAGCATTTGATGTAGGACAAATCATAAAGCACAATGGCTTAACAAATAGCCATTTGATTTGTAATTCTGACTCAGTATTATAGGATAGGCTCGGCTGGGCAGTTCCTATGATCAGTAATGAGGGATTAGTCATCTGATGCACTGATTTAGGCCATGCCTTAGAGATGGCTTCACTTAAATGTCTGGTGATCTGTGGCAAGTTTTGGCTAGATTCTATTTCTTCAACAGGCAGACACTGTGGTTTTCTAGACGATAACTGTGTCAAATAAGGAACATCTGAGAATGGAAATACTTTACATACTACATATTTTACATTTCTATCACATTTACTGATACCTCATGTGGTAGAGCAAGTGAAATAGTGAAATCCAGGGTCTTGTGAAGGGATGGATACAGGGAATGGTGCTATTTGGAATCATTACTTGAAAAGTGTACTATATTAAATATACATTATATATATATATACACACACATACATACATTATATATATATATATATATATATATATATATATATATATACACACACACACACACACACATACATGTTCCAATGCAATTTTGGCCAAGAATGTGAAACTATAAGTCACGTACTTTCTTTTTTTTATTTATTTATTTTTGACAGAGTGGACAGTGAGAAAGAGAGACAGAGAGAAAGGTCTTCCTTTTCCGTTGGTTCACCCCCAACGGCTGCTGCGGCCGGCGCTGCAGCCAGTGTACACAGCTAGCGTACTGCGCTGATCCGAAGCCAGGAGCCAGGTGCTTCTCTTAGTCTCCCATGCGGGTGCAGGGCCCAAGGACTTGGGCCATCCTCCACTGCCTTCCAGGGCCACAGCAGAGAGCTGGACTGGAAGAGGGGCAACGGGGCCAGAATCCGGTGCCCCAACCAGGACTTGAACCCAGTGTGCCGGTGCCGCAGGTGGAAGATTAGCCTATTGAGCCACTGTGCTGGCCAAAGTCACATACTTTCTACAGAATTTCAGCTCTAAAAAAATAAGAAGTGTTCTAAGTGTACATACAAATATGGAATCCTATGTGGTACTTTGCATTAAGAGAGAAATAGTGAATCCAAAATAACTTACTTTAGTATAAATTTTAGTAGCAACATAATGTTTATCTCTTTGATAGTCTCCTTTATTTGAACAATCATCCTTAAATTTTTATTTTTTTACTGTTATCATTTTACATATTTGTAGACAATGCTTTCTTAAACCAATGATAACTTTTTTTTAAAATCTCTGGTGCCTTTCCTATATATTTCCATGTTGAAAGGTTTATTCCATAGTGAAGCTGATGTTTTTCTCAGTTAATATATTATTTATTACTTTTTATTCATTGTCATCATATTCTTTTTTTCTTTCATACTTCAATGTAGCAGCAAACCAGAAAAGATTCCTTTTAATCCCTTCTATTCATCTTCTCTTCCAGGTATGAGTCTGGGCACCTCCACATATTTCCAAGAGCAAAGAAAATTAATACATCACCTGTAAGTGGTTTCTTGATTATTCTCCAGCTTGTTGTCAGTTTTCCTTTTATATTTATAATAGTTTATTAGTTGAATTGGAAAAATAGACAAAAATATATTCTCAGGGAATATACAGAAACATGATGAATGATAAATTTGGCATGATTCTGAAACATTGCTCTCATCTAAGGTAATGCAATTTGTTCTTGTCTTTCTGTTGCCATGGCAAAATATATATTTGTTACATGTTTTGAGTTGAAACTTAGAGTACAGTATGCTAAATTTTTTGGGTCATGGTATTTGAAATAGTATTGTCATATACATGATGCAGTGAGCAGTGTTTTAGTGCTACCCTGGAAATAAACACTTAGCATTCTGCAAGGGTAAGACTTGTCTAGTACTAAAACACAAATCAGCTAAGTTTGTTTTTGAATTGTTAGAGTAATGTAGTCCTTAATAGTTTTGTGGAACTGAACTTGATTCAGGGTTAGGATCAGAAATGTGTGGGGGAAAGAATCTACTGCAGGTTCTTTTATTTTTTTAAAGTTTACTTATTTATTTGAAAGGCAAAGTTACAAAGATTGGGAGAGACAGGGAGACAGAAAGAGATATCTTATACATACTGGTTCATTCCCCAAATGGCATATTAGGGTTGAGCTGGAATGGAAGTAGAGCAGCAAGGATTCAAATCCTCTATTCACACAGGATGCCAGCAATGTGCATGGAGTCTTAACCTGCTGCACCATAATGCTGGTGCCTATTGCAAATTCTTAAACAAATCTGTATGCATTTCTCTCAGTCACAAATGCAGATTGTACTGCAGACTTTCCCAGGTTCTGGATTTGGGTAAACAATTCCATTGTTTTAACTTTAATTTGGTGTAATGTTATTTCAGTTCTTCAAATGTTTATCAGTAGAGTATTTATAGACAAAGCCAAAAGCTATTTTCCATTCTTTCTTACTTGAATCTTCTCTTTTATTTAAAAATATTTTATGAGCATGATAGTGAAAGAAGTTGATGAACTCAGAGAGACAGCTCCCATGCAGTTATTAATTCTCAAATAAGCATACCAAGCATAAGTGGGCAGGATTGAAGCCCAGAGTCAGGAATGGAGTCTAGGTTTCTCTTATTGGTGACATCAGCATCGCTTCCCCAGGTCTGCCTTAGCCGTAGCTGGCACTGGAAATCCAACCTAGGCAATCTGTGGTAGAAGTAGGGTATCTTAGCTGGCATCATAAACATTGCGCTAAAAACCTCCATCTCATTTAAAATATTTTTTCTTTGCCATATTTCAAGTGACTGTGCCTAGTGTTTTCCTGGAAATTCTTCTCTGTTCATTCCCATCATTGCTTCACTGATGGTTTCTCGTGTTCTTCCCTGAGTATTTCTACATTCTTGTGCTTAACATTTCTCATTGAAGAGTCAATATTGTCCTTCTTTTAGCCCCCTCAACAGATGTGGCCCTTTGTGACCTGGAACTTCTATTTCCCTCTAGTTTGGGCATTTTTCATATCCTTTAGACCATATATTTTACTTCTTGTTGAATGCTTCTTGTGGCTGTCCAGATGTTCAACAAATCTAACATGAAATTACATCCTTCCTTCTTCCTTCACACTCACATAGAAGATACAAAACGGGCAGTGTTTGTTTTGTGAAAGAGTTGATACGTTGACCAGAATTGTTCTATTGCAGGTGATGATAGCATTTGAAGACCTTGCTGTGTACTTTACCTGGGAGGAATGGCAGAACATGGACCAAGCTCAGAAAACCCTGTACAGAGATGTGATGCTGGAGACCTACAGAAGCCTGTTCTCCTTAGGTGAGTGACACCCATCACATGTTCAGTGGTAATATTTTCTTGCTGTTTGACAAATAAATGAACACTTTATAAAGTTTATTGATTGGCAGGTACAGAATTTGAGCCCATGAATAAGCTGATTGTCTGCCATCTTGGAAAGGATTCAAATTGGTACATTTGTTGCATAGCATGTGGACCAGGCTGTAGTCCTTTAAATAACCCAAGATAGTGATTTCATAAAGTCTTACATTGTTTCCATTTATAAGGCACTGCATGACCAAACCTGACTTGATCTTCAAGTTGGAGCAAGGAGCAGAGCCATGGATGGTGGAAGAATTCCTGAATCAGAGTTTTCCAGGTCAGTCTGCACATAATGGACAGAGAGGCCAAGGCAGAAAAAGAGCAGTAGATGTTGTGGTGTTCTTTCCATGGATTTTTTTCCAAATTGTACTCCTGATGACAATTGGTTTTGTGCATTAGACATAAGCATTCTAGAGTATCTAGGGATACCAGGATCTGTCTAACTCTTTTGTTCTTGATGAAGGTATTCTTTGATTTAAAAAAAAATTCCAATCCATTTCTCATGTTACTAAGGTTTTTTTCTAAGTTAGATACATTCCTCAAATTATCTTTTCCTTCTCTACACTTTCATACCTTCTCCTTCATGCACCTGTTAGTTCATTCAGTGCTAGTTAGTTGAACAATCTATAGAAACTTGTTTCTTACTCATCATTTAATTTATGTTCCCACTCATGGTTTTGGCCAGTCCCACCCTGCATTGCCAGCATCCCATATGGGCACTGGTTCAAGTCCCAACTGCTCTTCTTCCCATCCAGCTCTCTGCTAATGTGCCTAGGAAAGCAGTGGAAGATGGTCCAAGTCATCGAGACTCTGCACCCACATGGGATACCTAGAAGAAGCTCTTGGCTCCTGGCTTTTCCCTGGCCCAGCCTCGGTCATTGTGGCCACTTAGTGTGCAAACCAGCAGATGAAAGACTTATCTCTCTTTCTCTGTCTACTTCTTTCTGTAACTCTACCTTTCAAATAAATAATTGTTTAAAAAATCATGAAACTAAGCATGAACTTATATAAGAACATGAAAATAAGTGTTCCTAGACCCACCAAGAAAGTCATGGGATTCTGAGTCCCAAGATCAAGTAACATTGTGGTTTTTTGTAGAAGCACTTGGATTTCTTTGAATTTTAGTGTTGTTGAAATAACAACAAAAACAAAAATGTAAGAAATGCATAGGAAATGAAGTTTTCTGTGAAAATAGGGGAAAACTGATCAAAAGCCTTCAGAAACTCAAATTATCACAAAAAAAAATGTTTATAGAAGGAATTGAGAGGAGATAACCAGCACTGATGACATAAGGATGACATAGAAAACACTTTTCAAAGAAGCTGAACATACCCTGAGTTGCAGAAACAAATTCTTTAAACTGATTGGGAGTGTATACCCAAGATGGTATGTTGGCACGTTTTTGTTTCTGTTGTAGTTCTGAGACACTGAAGATGTTAGATTTCCCTATGAATATTGGGAAGCTGTCATAGAGTGCAGATAAAAGCAGAATTTTTCATTTGAATATCCTACCAATGCTGTTTCCCTGGGAAGACTGAACATAAGACGACCATAGATTAAACAGGATCACATTAAGGAAAAAGATTTTAGAGTACAGACACATTTCATTCTTCTTTATCTGCAAATAAATGATCCAGTAAAACTTTCCAATATTTATGGTTGAAATATCAGAGATGCACAAAACATACAATTTTTTAATGAAAATTAACTGAAGAAAAGGGACAGGGAAAAAACTGGTTGTTAGGCAATAAGGTGAATGCCTTCTCTGGTGTATCTCAGGATCCAAAACACATGAACCATCATTTGCTGCCTCCGAGGTAACATAAGCAGACACCTGTATTGGAAGCAGAGTAGCCAGGGCTCAAACTGGCATTGTTTTCAGTTGCAGGCATTCTAAACAGTGATTTAACTCATCTTACCACAAAAGCCATTCTGCATACTTGAAAAAAATTCAAGTAATAAACAGGATCATGATTGAACATTGGAGAATCTGTTGGTACAATTTAATTATGAGAAAAATCATATAATGCTTATAAATAAGTACTGATTTTGTTAAAATCTTATGCCACTAGGATAAGAAGTAACTTCATTCCCTTCACATGAATATGCCAAGAGAAACATTTATATGTGATCAATGAAATGGTTATTTTTTTAAAAAGATTGTATTTATTTGAGCAGTTGAGTTACAGACAGTGAGAGGGAGAGACAGGGAGAAAGGTCTTCCATCTGCTGGTTCATTCCCTCAATGAATGGTGCAATGCCCTGAGCCAAGCTAATCTAAAGCCAGGAGCCAGGAGCTTCTTCCAGGTCTCCCACATGGCTGCAGGGTCCCAAGTGCTTGGGGCATCTTCTGCTTTTGAAGGCTATAGCAGAGAGCTGGATTGGAAGAGGCACAGCAGGGACTAGAACCGGTGCCCATATGGGATGCCTGTGCCACAGGCAGAGGATTAACCTACACATCAGTGCCAGCACCAACATAGTTATTTTTTTTTTCTCATTACAGTTGACATGAAAAGGGATGACCTGATTGGGACCAACCAGGAAAGTCGGTGACAAAAGTCTGAATTAAGGTGTTATGAAAAATAAGAAGACATTTGCTCCCAAGGGAGTTGAATTACGAAAACAACTTAATTTAACTTCTAGCCATATTCCAAGACTGATTATGAAAAAGGGAAACTATTCAGGAATGAATGTGTATAATGAATGTGGAGAAACCACTTATCAGAATTCAAATCTCATTAGACATCAGAAAATTCACAATTGGAAGATGCCTCATGAATGTCATGAGTGTGGAAAAGCCTTTTTCCAGAAATCATACCCTATAACACATCAGAAAATTCATATAAGGGAGAAAATTCATGAAAGTAATGACTATGGAAATATTTTTCACCATAATTTAGACTTCATTCAACATCAGAGAATTCACATGGAGGAGAAATCTTATGAATGCAATGACTGTCAAAAAACCTTTTACCATAAATCACAACTCATTAGACATCAGAGAATTCACACAGAGGAGAAAACTCATGAATGTAATGTCTGTGGAAAAGCCTTTTGGTATAAATCACATCTCATAAAACATCAGAGAATGCACACAGGGGAGAAACCTTATGAATGTGGTGACTGTGGAAAAGCCTTTGGCCATAAGTCAGGCCTCATTCAACATCAGAGAATTCACACAGGGGAGAAATCTCATGAATGTAATGACTGTGGAAAAGCCTTTTTGTGCAAATCAGACCTCAACAAACACCAGATAATTCACACAGAGGAGAAACCTCATGAATGTAATGACTGTGGAAAAGCCTTTGTGTCCAAATCAGACCTCAAGAAACACCAGAGAATTCACACAGGGGAGAAACCCTATGAATGTAATGAATGTGGGAAAGCCTTTTATTGAAAATCAGACCTCAACAAACATCAGAGAATTCACACAGGGGACAAACCTTATGAATGTGATGAATGTGGAAAAGCTTTTGGCCATAAATCAGAGCTCACCAAACAGAGAATTCGCATGGGGGAGAAACCTTATGAATGCAGTGACTGTGGAAAAATCTTTTATTATAAATCAAAACTCATTAGACATCAGAGAATGCACACAGGGGAGAAACCTTATGAATGTGGTGACTGCGGAAAAGCCTTTGGCCATAAGTCAGGCCTCATTAAACATCAGACTTCACACAGAAGAGAAACCTTATGAATGCAATGACTATGGAAAAGACGTTTTGTGCAAATCAGATATCAGAAAACAGAATTCACACAAAAAAGAAACCTTATGAATGTAGTGACTGGAAAAACCTCACACCATAAGTCACAACTCAGAATGGATCAGAGAATTCACACAGGGGAGAAACCTCATAAATGTAATGACTGTGGAAAAGCCTTTTTGGGCAAATCAGACCTCAGCAAACATCAGTTTACACAGGGAGAAGCCTTATGAATGTAATGACTGTGGCCTTTGCCCATACTTCACAACTCAGAGTGCATCAAAGAATTCACACTGGGGAGAAACCTTATGAATGTAATAACTATAGGAAAGTCTTTGGCCTTGAGTCAGACCTCATCAAAGATCACACAATTCACACAGCAGTGAAACCTTATGAATGTAATGACTGTTGAAAAGCTTTTTCTATAAATCATACCTCATAAGACACCAGAGAATTCACACAGGAGATAGACTTCATGAATATAACAACTGTGGCAAAGCCTGTGGCAATGAGACACAGCATACATCAGAGAATTCATACAGGGGAGAAACCTCACTTATGTAATGACTTTGGAAAAGCCTCTTTGTGCAAATTAAATCTCATCAAACATCAAAATTCACACAGGGGAGAATGTTTTGAATGGAACAAATGGGGACAACTCTTGGTGAAAATCATATCATCAAACATAAGAATAAACATTATAAATGTAATGATTTGGAACACCTTTAGCCATAATTTAATCCTCATTTCAGATAATCAAATTCATATTTGAAAAAAAAAAAACCTTTGAATGTAATGCATGTGGAAAAACCTTTATCCAGAAATCAGAGCTTATAAGAAATCAAAGAATTCATATGACACAGAAACCTTATGAGTGTAATGAATATTGGAAAGCTCCTTGTAACATCAGAAAATTCACAAGGTGGAAGTGTTATGAATGTAATGAATGTTGGAAAGCCTTTTGTCAGAAACAGTGCCTCATAACACATTATGGGAGTCAAACAAGGGAGAGAGTTTAAGAATATAGTGAATGTGAAGTGCTTTTTCCCAAAATCAGTGTATTTAGTGTGACAAAGCCGTTCCCTTGAAATCATACCCCAAACAACAGGGGCCCATGGAAGGGAGAAAGGTAATAAATATTATAATGTGAAAAAAAGCCATTTGTCAGAAATCAGTCATCAAAGAATTCACATGTTTCTTAAGATTGTAATGAATGTGGAAAAGTATTTTCCTGTAATTAAGGCCTGCATAGAGACAGAATTCACAAAAGCTTATATCCTTCAAATGCAGTAAATTTGAGAAAACTTTTAGTCAGCAATTAGACATCAGCAGATGCCAGGGAATTCATAAAGAAAAAAATCAATTTAATGAACGTGAAATTCCTCTTCCATGAATCAGTCATTAGCTCACATGAAGAGACTCAGCAATTAGAAAACATGCATTCATCGAAAAGTTTTTGTATCATAAGTCATCTCAGTGGGTAACTGAAAGCTCACACTTAGGAAAAATCCTGTCATTGTAATGTGGTTGGAAAAACCTTTATTGTAAGGTGAACTTTTGCAAAATTTAAGATTAGAGAGAGAAGTCCCTTAAATATAATATGTCTGGAAGAACTCTTGGTGTAATCACACCTCAGGAAGTATTAGACAATTCACATGATGAACTGTGACAGAGTCTTGTTAACCATTCTTCCTTTACACAACCTGTGTTTTTGGTTTCCCATTATTGTGAGTGGGACCAAGTATATGAACTGTACTTACATATATAAATTTTGCTAAGAAATATCCAAAAATTACAACAGTTAGTATAGCAGTTATTTGGTATCCCATCTTCATCAATTACAAAGTTATTTTTTGTATAGCAATTTTGTCCACCCAGTGTTCTTTCCCCACATTATTGTGCATACTGGTGATGTGACCACAGGCATGTCAATTAGCATACATTCCAGCCATAATACTGTACTCCAGCAGTGGATGATGGGTGTTGTGTCTAGCTAAAGGGAATGAGCTTATGGTGATATATATACTCATGAGGATTTCCAACTCATCTGTGTTAGAGTACACTATCTGGATTAGAGTATACTATTGAGATCAATTTGAATATTCAAGTAGGTGTTGTCCAGCACATTATTCTTGTTCCATAAAGAGACTACCTCAAATCCTATGAGTTGGGGCCGGCGCTGTGGCTCACTTTGTTAATCCTCTGCCTGCAGCGACAGCATCCCATATGGGCGCCGGCTTCTGGTCCCAGTTGCTCCTCTTCCAGTCCAGCTCTCCGCTGTGGCCCGGAAAGGTAATGGAGGATGGCCCAAGTCCTTGGGTCCCTGCCCCCGCATGGGAGACCAGGAGGAAGCACCTGGCTCCTGGCTTTGGATCGGCGTAGTTCTGGTTGTAGTGGCCATTTTGGGGGGTGAACCAATGGAAAGATCTTTGTCTCTCTTTCACTGTAACTCTAGCTGTCAAAAAAAATAGATTAAAAAAAACCCATGAGTTGTGACACTCATCTCCTGAATTTTTCTTTATTAATGAGCATACAATCCCTTTTAAAATCTTTCATTCATGATCCCCTTTTCCTACTTTTCTTCCTTCAATTCCTTCTTGCCCAGAGACAAGAACTTGGAATGAAATCTGGGTGGTACCCATTGCAATAGAAGTGGTGACTCAAATGTAGTACACTTTTGTGTTAATGTAACTTTACAATGATTTATTTTGTTACAATCTTTTTGGTTGTATTACTCCTTACTTCTACCAGAGACTCTCAGTTTGTTGAAAATGTGTGTTTTCATCCCTTCCCAGTTTTCACGGACCTTTCTGGATTTTCGTCATCTCATTTACATTTACTTTCATCTCAGACCTCAGGATGAACAGGTTATCCAGGTTCAATAGTGACTGGACTAGAAATGCTGTGATGATCATCTAGCTGCAATAGTTCTTTTATTTCCCATCCAGAGGACAATCCTGCAAGTCATTCCTTTCACCTCCATTACATTGTGTTTGTTCAAGTCCACTTGGCTTGTTACAAGTGTTCATCAAATCAAATCTCAAGATAATCAGAGATTTAATAGAAAATGCATGGTGTATCTGTTGGAAATTTCATGGAGTTGAGCGGTTTGCTGGACTGCTGTTTCGTCTGAGTCAACGTAGGATCAACAACAGATCAGTTAGCACCCTGATCCACATCTGAGTGTTAATACATGACAATTATTTCCTTATCATCATTATTGGAAAAAAAAATCTATGTGGTGTGCCTTTAAAAGCCATTTCTTAAGTCTAGATGGAGTGTTATTTCTGCTTTTCCAATGTTTGTAATTACTAAATGAATTCTTTTCTTCTAAAACTCATTGGCATATATTTTATTTAATTTAATCCTGAGTGACAGAGAGGGAAGTTATTTTTAGAAATCCCCTAATTCCTCTGAATTTTAGTTTTGGTGTTTGATTCCTACATGAATTATGGGTTCTGTTGAGTGAGGCAATGATTACATTGCTAACTGATGATGGCATAATCTCTTGCAACAGGTACATTTACCAGATTGGAGTCTTGTTTTCCTTCATGAATTTCTGCTGAGTCAGTGGCTAATGTGAGCCAGCTGGCCTCCGTATCACTTTGAATTCTGTAGAGCCAATAAATTTCTGTTGGCTAATTTGAGATTTGGAATCTGAAGTCATTGTGTATCACTGGATATTGTGTCTGATCTTTTTACTAACCCTGTTAACTTCCCTGTTGGGTGAGCTTTAAGAAAGGCTGGCATACTCAATCCAGATGAATGAAAGAGCTTCGTAGGTTTGTTATAGCAAAAAGTACCTGGCAGTTAAGAACAGGTCATACATATAGCCACTCAGTAGGAACACAGGTGGTCGCAAGACTGAGGGAATAGAACACTGTGGACAAGTATTATATTATGGGTTCAGGTTTAAAGTTAGTTGATTTGCAGAAAGGTCTTTGGTGCAGTACTTATTCAAGCACTTGAGATGTCCATACCCAAGTGTGAATACCTATATTTGATATCACCTCTGATTCTAGCTTTCTGATAATGCACATACTGGGAGGTAGCAAATGATAGTTTAAATATCTGGATCTTGCCATTCAAATGGGAAAAGCAGATTGGGTTTTTGCCTTCTGGTCTTAAGCTATCCTGGCCCATCTGTTGTGAGCCTTTAAGAATTAGACCAGTAAATAGCAGTTCTTTTTCTGCTTCTGAGGGTCTCTGCCTTCAAAATTAAAACAGCCAGATTGTAATCTATTCCTATTCCACTTAGGGTAAAGGATCTGTCCATGGTTTCTTTTGCGTCTGCCTTATAGGTAGGTATACAGTGGCTCAGCAGTGAGGGCCCAAGAGAGAAGACACTTTTGTTGCGTTCAGCCCTGGATTTTCATAAATGGCAATGAATGACAATAAATCCAAAGACTAGATATTGAATAATCAACATTTAAAAATGTGTACTACAATTTAACCCTTTATATCTTCCCATGAGTTTTAGACTAGAACATTTAGGATATTTGAGTGGCCTTAATACCAGTATAGGCTTATGCCCTACTCCAATCTCTATGTGCATAAAATAATTTATGATTATAATAAAAAAGAGATACACAAATAAGTTTCTGTTTTTAAAAAATATTAAAGTATATAAACTTCATGTACTTCATATATACAGATTCAGGAATATAGTGATATTTTCTACCTTACTCTCCCTCCAGCCTATCCCCCCCACTTTTCTTCCTCCTGTCATATACCCATACTTTTTTAAAAAAGATCATTTTCAGTTTATAAGATTAACCCTACACTAAATAAAGGGTTCAACAAATAGTGTGAAGAATAAAAAAAAAATTGTCCAACCATCAAGGAGCTCCTAAAAATGATCACATCCCAAAGTGTAAATTTCACTCTTATAGATTACCTAATTGACCACTGAGTTGCAATTTAAATGGGGATACATATCACTCTCAAATGCTGATGTCATTTCCCTTGGTTAAATTCCCAGGAGCAGGATGGCTGGGTTATATGGCAGGTCTATATTCAGATTTCTAAGGTATCTCCAAACTATTTTACAGTGGTTATATGAGTTTACATTCCCACCAAAGGTGGATTAGCTACATTTTTCTCCATATCCCTGCCAGCATTTGTTGTTGATTTCTGTATGAAAGCCATTCTAATGGGGGTGTGATGAAACCTCATTATGGTTTTGACTCATATTTCCCTGATGGCTTGTGATTCTGAGCATTTTGCCATGTGTCTATTGGTTACTTAAATTTCCTCTTTTGAAAAATGCCTTTTTGGGGCTGGTGCTGTTGCACAGTAGGTTAATCCTCTGCCTGCAGTGCCTCTATCCATATGGGTGTTGGTTCGAGTCCCAGTTGGTCCTCTTCTGATCTAGCTCTCTGCTATGGCCTGGGAAAGCAGTAGAAGATGGCCCAAGTGCTTGGACCCCTGCACCCTCATGGGAGACCTGGAGGAAGTTCCTGGCTCCTGGCTTTGGATTGGTTCAGCTCCGGCCGTTGCAGCCATTTGGGGAGTGAATCAGTGAATGGAAGACCTCTCTCTGTCACTCCATATCACTGTGTAACTCTACCTCTCAAGTAAATACTCTTTTAAAAATTGCCTATTTAAGTCTTTTGCCCAAAATTTGATGGTATCAGGTCATAGATTTGTCAATGAACTGAAGACTGGATGAAGAAATTACGGTATACACACACCATGGAAAATTACATAGCAGTAAAAAAAAAAGTGAAGTCCTGTCATTTGCAACAAAATGGATGAAACTAGAAAACATATTTAGTAAAATAAGCCAGGCCCCAAGTGACACATATCATATGTTCTCCCTGATTTGTGATAACTGATAGAACATCTAAAAGATAATCTATAGAAGTGAAATTGACATTTTGAGATACAATGACTTTGAACTGCCCTAGTCTTGACTGCTGAGGAAGAAGTTTTTATTATTATTATTATTATTATTACTAAGTTTCTGTCTTAGTAATTAGTCTGTTTAGGTTTTCTATGTCTTTATGGCTCAATTTAGGTAGATTGTATGTGTCCAGGAATCTATCCATTTCTTCTAGGTTCCCCAGTTTTTTGCATACAGCTCTTTGTAGTAATTTGTGAGGATTCTTTTTATTTATGTGATGTCTGTTGTTACATTTCCTTTTTCATCTCTAATTTTATTGATTTGCTTCTCTCTCCTTTTTTTTGGGGGGGGGGTTAGTTGGGCCATTTCCTTGTTTTTTTTTTCCACTCTGGTGGCTTTTATCTTTGGGCTAAGTCTTTGTGGAGTAGTGGAGTGCCTGATTTCAGGGAATGCCTAGAGGCATATGCAACTGTTTTCTTTTTTTATACTATTTGTTGAACTTTTTACTTAGTATAGAGTTAATCATATTTATATTAAGTTAATTGAAAATAGATTTTAGTAAAAATAAGAATGGTAATAGGAAAGGGAGGAAGAATAATGGTGGGAGTATGGGTAGGAGGATGGGTATGAGGGTAAGCATTACTAAGTTGTATTTATGAAATGCCTAAAGTTTGTATTCCTTAAGTAAGTGGCAAAAGAATTCTGTAGCACTTACTATTGGTTCAATCAGGGCTGCAGCCAAGTGGCCTTGATGATAGAGTGTGATGCTATTATTGTCTTAGTTGTAGTATTCAGTGGTAGAACAAAACATCTAGAATGGCACTGGAGGGTCATGATTATCCTTTAGGGCTATGGCAGATGGCTGAATGGGGGGATAGTGATTCAGTTTTTAGAGGGCTGGGTTCTCTCAGTACTAATACACAGAATTGACTTCATTCTTCTTGAATTCGTTCTTACCTTGTGTTGTACCTTCCTTTTTTTCTTTCTTTTTCTTCTTGGTTGCTTCCCCTGCCATCTGCTATCTGCCATCTGCCACAGTCCTAAAGGATAATCATGACCCTCCAGTGCCATTCTAGGTGTTTTGTTCCATAAATGTTAATATTTCTTGATATTTCTTTCATCTCTTTGCTGTTTTTTTTTTTCATTTCACACATTTGCACTTCCCAGGGCAATCCCTGCTTTTCCAGAGATTTGACCATCCTCTATATGCTAATGTCTGCTCACTTTTATTGGAGAAGTGGAAACTGATACGGCAGTAGAGCTCTCCATAAAGAAAAGATACCTACTCTTTGTGTCCCCTGAACTCCACACCTGAATATCCAGCTACTATTCTATACCTCTACCTAGATATCTACAGACTCAGACGTTGTCTGTCTGCCTACTGCCTGTCCCCAACATCCTAAAGTAATGACTGGTCCCATCCACTCAGTTTCTCTGAGAGTCATCATTTTCCTAGCCATAGCTAATCAGTTGTCCAATACTAGTGACTCTGCCTCCCAGAGGTTTCTCTAACTCATTCCCCTCTTCCCATACATTTTGTCATGTTTTTGAATGAATACAAAAATTTATATCTGTGCCTTTGACTTCAGTCCTGCTACCTCTAGTGCCTTCCTTTAGTTGTTGATTATGTCACACACTTCAAGGCTTGCCCTTGTCCTCCTTGTCTATTGGGACTCTCAACCTTATTGCTTGCCAGCCTACTCTAAGTTCTCAATACTCTCTAAATTTCCTGCTGTCCCAGCCATATGCTTCAGCTGGCCAATTTCTAACAGATCATCTTAACATCTTTCTCCAGGTCCCTTTGCTTTCCTAGAGCATATGTGCTTTGTCATATGTGAAATTGTATTTTAGTTGCCTATAGTCAGTCTCTCTCTCTCTCTCTCTCTCTCTCTCTCACACTAAATTGCAAGCATCATTTTACCTGTAGGGCAAGGCTTTAAACGCAGTAGTTCCTCAATGGATATATGTGGAATAAATGACCACTAAGCAGTAGAGTGCTTCTATCACATCCTTGCTTAGAAAGAATGGCAGAGGATTCACACGAGCATTGGTAAGGAGTATAGTTATTCAATTTACAGGCCAAAAGGACACAAGAAGAAATCACAGATCTTGCTCTGACAGTCTCAATATGAAGAATTTGAGGACTCAGGCACCACTGACATGAAGCCTCTGATTCTCACTGTCAGCATTGTGCTTTGGGCCTTCCAGGGTGGGGGCTGGGAGACATGGCCTGGGAAGGAGATGGTTCATCCTGGAAGCAGCATAATGTGCTACCTCTAAGAGATCTTTGCCTCTAGGACTAAAATCTAGGACTCCTTTGTAAGAGTTAACATCAGAGAGTAAAGACGGTTAATGTTTATTGAGTACTCATTACATATCATGAACCCTGCTGTGCCATTTACACTTATTATGGTACTTAACCTTCACCACAATACTATAGAATAAGTCCTTTTATAACCCTTTTTAACAAATGAGAAAACTGGCAGGGAGGGATCTGAACCCAAGCCTTCTGATTCTAGAAGCCATACACTTAACTGTGGTGTAGTCTGATCATCTGCTTGTTTGACCCATGGACATGTGATCTCGTCGGAATGTCCTTGCTGCATTCCATTTTCCTCAAGATGTCCTTTGACACCCTTGACTGTTGGGTCATGTTCTGATATTTGTGGAAGTCTGGACTCTTATTTCAATATGGGGACATGGTTGGTCTGTGGGGAATGATTTGGGGAATGATTTGGGTCTACCTCAGTGTTTCTCCTTGCTGGTTTATAAACTAATGGATGTTAGGTCATTTTTGTTAAAGAAAACCACAAAGAACATTACTATGGACATCTCTCCTAGGTTTCTGTGTGAAAGAACATGGGGTGTCTCCTCATGTCACTAAGCTCCTAAGAGCCTTGACCTTTGCCTATGGTTGTGCCACTTGGTCCCAGCACTGAGCCATGTTATCTTTAGCCATATGCTGAAGGAATAGGCTAGAGTCAGAACTCCCTGCCAGTACTGGGTTGTCATTTTCTGTGATAATTATCTGTCACTGCAAGTGTTTCTCCCCCTCCCCCTGCTGTAATTTAGTGTGCATGGTTTAGACACATGGCTAAATAGGGCTTCACAAAGTGAAACTGAACTACCTCTCTTTCCGTGTACAGAAGTAAGGGTAGATAAATGGTCCTCACATGAGCCAGGATGAAGCATGGATGATAGGGAGTGAATGCAGATGATAGACATGTGCCTTGCTAGGGGTGCTGCAGGCTTGCAGAGAAATATTCTGATTGTTGAGCCAGCTTTGTTAATGAATAACAGAAAGAGAGCAGAATCTCAAGTATGATTTTCTCCCATGCATAAGCACAATTGAAAGTCAAGTTTATCAAGTATTATATCTGAAGTTTGTAGGACCCTATGTGTTTTCTATTAGTATGAATGCTCATTGCATGATTACAACCAGCTGAGGGACTACCAGGGTGCAATGTGGTCTTTTTGTCTAGGTCTGTGTAGAGTACATGGGATATTTGGACAACAGAAGGCCCAAGTTTTGCCTTTTACCTAGAAGCTCCGATTTTCTCTGCTCAGTCTCCTATGATCCAAGAGAGATGAATCCAGGAAGTGGTGCAGGGAAGGAGAATAGTGTTGCCCAGTATCTCCCCACCATGGAGAGTGGACTCAGCCTAACAGAGCTCTATAGTGATGTGATTTTCAGATGGTTTTCGCATTAGGCTTATACATACCTTTTCCCTAGTGTAGCATGGTCTGAGAACTGAAATTCCCTATGCCAGAATGGTCTTGGATCTGATCAAGACAGTAGTTACTGGTTCAAGCCCAAGTGTAGACTCCTCTGATGTGAAATGTGGTGGCAATGCTTCGTTCAGAAAGCACAAGAGCCAGATAAAGGTAAGGACAGGGCCTCAGTCCCACAGCTATAAAAACTACTGCATCAGCCTGCTGGCCACAGAGCCTCCTTATGCAAAAGATTGGCTCAGATTCAGCCCAGGCTACCAGTGCACAGTGTCTAGAGTACGGGAGGAGGTTTGGAAGTTTTGGAGGTTGGATAGAAATTCTGGGCCTTAGAGTTGTGGTTTAAGCTCAGTGAGGACAAAAGCCTGAAATTCCACCCTTCCTGAAGTTTCCCCAGAGCCCTTATCACAGTACAGGAGCAGGGGGTTAGCCCCAAGAAGACAACTTGAGTGATGGAGTCATGTTTTAAAAACAGCTGATACAAGCCACATAATATAAATCCCTGCTGCTTCTCCCTCCCTCCTGTGCCATGTGCAACAGTGACCAAGCATGGCACTGATGGCAGAGCTTCTAGATGCCTAAGCTCCTAGCCTGTTCTATCCCCTGCTGATGAATTTTCCATACCATCTCTCCCCTGACAAAGGAGTGAGGATGAGCGACATGGACCAGGCACTCAGCATGGGCCAGGCATTCTCAGGATCACTCCCAGGAGCTCACTAGCTGAGGTAGTACAAAGAGGTCTTATGGAATTAGAAGGGCTGGGAGTGAAGGTGACAATAACAGGTGTCCTCCATTGCTGGGCACTCCATCCCATTTCTTTCTTTTTTTTTTTGACAGGCAGAGTGGACAGTGAGAGAGAGAGATAGATAGAAAGGTCTTCCCTTTCCGTTGGTTCACCCTCCAATGGCTGCTGCCAGCACACTGTGGCCAGCACACTGCACTGATCTGAAGCCAGGAGCCAGGTGCTTCTCCTGGTCTCCGATGTGGGTGCAGGGCCCAAGAACTTGGGCCGTGCTCCACTGCACTCCCGGGCCACAGCAGAGAGCTGGACTGGAAGAGGAGCAACCGGGACAGAATCTGGCACCCCAGCCGGGATTAGAACCCAGTGTGCTGGCGCCGCAGGCAGAAGATTAGCCTATTGAGTCGCAGCACCAGCCTCCACCCCATTTCATAAGGTACTCATGAGCCCATTGCCTGAGGGACCACCCAGCCCCTCATGCCTAGTAGGAGGACTTATATATCCACTGGGTGTCTAAGAGGACCCTGCCAGACCCCTGCCAGGTGCAGCACAGTGGGCTCAGATGCAGAACCCTTTTGGGCAGGATCTCTCAAGGGCCACCCACTGCAAAGACAACTCCCTGTCCCCACCAATCCCTTTTGTCTGCACCCAACCAAGGACATGGGGCCACTTTGCAGTAATAGGAGTGTGGTCTGGAACCTGAAGGTGTAATAATCTGCAGGGATCCAGTAAAGGTTTAAAGGGGCCAGCTCAGCTTGTAGGCCAGGCACAAGCCAGAGTGCAAACACTTGACCCTGTGGGGGGTGGCAACTGCCTGCCTCCTTTCTTCCTCTTCTTCTCCATATGTGCCTTCCTTTCTGTTCATTCATCTGACACCTGCTCTGTGCCATCCATGTCATTTTTTTGATGAGCTACCCTCCTCCTATGGCTACCCAGTGCCAAGTTGCCACCCCATCTCCATGCTGCAGTTTCACCTTTTTTTTCCTTGTGTTTCACCCATGAAATGACTGTGCTCCTGTCCTGTTTACTGTTAGGTGTCTTCAACTCCTGGCAACCTCATGGTGAAAACTTTGTGTGTAGCAGCTCATTGCAGCTCCAGGTATCTGCATGGGAGGTCCTTCGGGCTCCATAATGGCCAAGCCAGGGGATTAAGTCCCTCAACCTCCCACAGCCCACACTGCCTAGCAGGGGGCTTAGTTCCTGCCACATCCTTGTACCCTCAGGAGTATCTGAATACCTGACGTTTGGGAGATGAATCATGCCCAATACTCATAGTAGGGGTTGAATTGTGACCTTCAAAAAAGTATGGTCTTTGATATCATGGCCTAAGGATTGGAATTTAGAAGAAAGCAGGGAGAACTGGACAGACCCATAGAAGCAGCTTTGTGAGGGTAGAGGGCAAGTCCAGAGTTGTGCATCTACAAGACAAGGAACTAATTCTACAGGTTTCCAGCAGACACCAGAAGTAGAAAGAAGGAAGGACCCTTTTCCTACATCTTTGGGAGAGTACCTGGCCCTTCTGACACCTTAGTTGTGGACTTGTGGCCTTTACATTGTGACAGCATGATTTGCTGTGCCAAATCACCCAGTTTGTGGGACTTTATAATAGCAGAGCCAGGGCACTAAACAACAGACATGAGCATCTAACATCACCTTCCTCCAACCTCCTGACCACAGGACACCTCTAGAATCTCTGTGCTCACCCAGTCTCTACATGAAAACTGCCCCTCCCCCATCAACTTTCTATCCTAATTGGCAAAATCTGGGCCCAGGAATCCCTGCACCAAAGGAATGAATTGGTGGATTCCTTTGTGTGCTGTATGCAGATGTTCATAAAAATCAAAGTACAGCTAAACATGGGAAACAAGCAGGGTGATGGAGGTGAGGAAGGATGGCCCAAGACGGGACCTTCCAGGTGCTCACAGCCACCCTGTGAGCTAGAACAGCCAACTCAGCTCCAAATTCCCAGCCTCTGAAGCTCAGCAGGTAAAAGTCACAACTCTCACTCAGCTCCCACACTTACAAATTCCACAACCCTGGACTTGTCAGTGTGTCTCTGTAAGCATGTTGAATTTCCCCTCCTGTTCAGTGGGAGTCATCACATATATGCAAGATAATACCTTTTCAACCCACAGGCTGACATCACCTGTAGTTACAGACATTTTAGTCATGGACAGATCACAAAAATTTGGGAACGGCATGGACCACAACTCAAAATAGGCTTGGCTCCAGTGCTTGGCCTTGTTTGCTGCTCTGTCCCATGAGGACCAGCCCTTACCTCCACACACACTATCTGCCTTACTCATGGGGAAACAGGCCCCTTCACATGGACACAGACATAAGGAAACCTCACCATTTTCCTAGAGCACACTAGAGACAGTTCATATTCCATAACAACTGGTGGGTTACATCCCTTACAAAATTATGTCTTATTACTTAACTCTGCCTCCAGTACCTACACCCCCCAGACAATTGTCAGGGAAGGGAATAACATATCCCCATTTTGAACATGTGTGGGAGCACTCATGTCAATGCTAGGTGCAGGTTGCTGCCTTTCTCAAACATCAATGTCATTGGACCACATGGGTTGTGTCTTGCTAATGCTTATTGTGATAGCAGGTTTTTAATTTTTTTTCTGACAATGTTAGCATTTACTGGGTATAATGTCCATTCTTAGGGCCAGAGCCCCCGATCCCCTCCCTTCCACCTCAGACAAGATAGACTGTCTGCTTGGGGATTTTTAGGGACATTTTTTCGCTTGGCTGTTCAATCACACATGTGTCAGCAGTTCCCAGATCAGGCTGCTTTTGCAGAAAGCCCAGCTACACGCTTGAGATGGGTATCTCTGTATGTTTAAATGCCTCATGAAATAACCCTGTTACTGCAATGTCTTAATTTGTGTGTACAAAAACAAAGGAGAGCTAGGGAGTCAGGGCTTAACACTTGTGACAGGAGTCCTGTCAAATCCACATACATAATAAACTGCGTGTCTTTCCTCCCAAAAGTCTCAAGGGTGGCTTGGTTTCTTTTGTCTATTGTCTGTAATACCTGGTTCCCTGACTGGGTAGCTGACCATGCTAGCCCCTTGTGCCATTGTTTCAGGAAACAAATGGGTAAGAGGTGACCACTGCTGGATGGATGACTAAGTACCATTCTCAAGACTTTCGGGGTGGGAGTCCTCCTGATGGTGAGGGTCACTGCCGTCCCCACTGCTACAGCTAATTTGGACTCAGAGGATTGGGATAATCAGACTTGGAAACATTGGACAATATAAGAGTCCAAGGAGACGAGAGTCTGAGACAGGCCTGCCCCCACAGGCAGAAGGGGGACTTGATCACTCCCCACAAAATCTTTATTTTAGATTTCAAGATGGGTCTAGCCCTCAGAGGGAGGGAATGGTCAGACAGGCATCCGACTGGTCTCTATTGGGGACACCTCTCATTTGTTTGCCTGATGTCTCCCATCATAGGGTGGTTACATAGTGGGTGGGTCTTCTCCTTCTAAGACCACTGTGTGTACAACATGCTCAAAAATTTCAAAAAGTGTCTTGGCAAGGATTATGGATTCAAGCTTACCCAGAAAACACTTAGGACCCACATTCTCCACATTTCTACAGTTTCAATGGCCCACTTTCGACACTGACTGGTTCTCAGAAGGAACAGATGTTGCCATAGCTCAAGTAGTCTGGCAAGTGCTTATGAAGCATCTAGGACAACCAGATCAATTTCCCTACATCAACTCATGGCTGTCCATCCTTCGGACAAGGTCATACTGGGTTTGGCCTCTTTTGGTCTGGGATGCAAGAATTCTCATTCTGACTTTGCCAAAATCCTCATCATAGATTTTCCAGGGCAACACAGTGGAGAATAAAGTCCTGTGGCCATCTTATCAGGTTTTAGTATCCAGTGCTGTATTGGCAGGGCTGTCACACACCCACCAATCCTCTGATCTGCCCACAAGAAATTCTACCTTCTCAGGCTCAATGCCTCCCAACTCCATTTGAGTTTGTACCAGCAAACCCTCCAATAACCCAACATCTCTGGTCAGCTTAGACCAATCCTCTACCAGCCCTCCAGATGCTATTGAGAGAGACCAGGCTACCCCTGATCATTGAGGCAGATGGCACTCCATCTAGGGGTCATCTGCCTTTCATCACTCCTGACCCTTTAAACAGGAAATGCAATACACCCTCCTACTCAGAGAAGCTGCAGGCACTTGTAGAGCTGTTTGAGTCCATTTTCTACACCCATTATCTGATGTGGAGTGATTTCCACTAACTCCTCCTGATGCTTTTCAATACTGAAGATAGATGGAGAATTCTCCTCGAGGCCCACAAAATGGGCTCATGAACAGGCCCCAGCAGCGACATTAGATCCTGCTGCATGGTCAGGTTAATCCTGACCAGGCTCCAGACTGGGATCTTTTACCAGCCAGAAGGAAGATCCCTCCTGGGTCATTACCAAGAGGCACATGTGAGGGGTCTCTGAGAAGTATCCAGAAAGCCCACCAACAAGACTAAAACCATGACAGTGACACAAAAGAGTGAAGAGGGCCAGGAGATTTCTAAGGCAGCTTATGTGAGGCATCCAGAATTCACATCCCTTTCGACCCTTGAAGCCTCAGAAAACCAATGAATGGTCAATAGTGCTTTTGTGGCAAAAAGTGCCCCTGACATTCATTGAAGGCTCCAGAAACTTGAGGGCTTTGCTGGAATGCACACTACTCAACTCTTGGGAGTGGCAAACAGTATCTATGTTAACCAAGACCACACAGAGAAGAGACAGACTGTCAAAACAAATGTCAAGCAGATTTGCTGGCATCTGCCATTACACAGATGCCTTCACTCTCTCAAAACAATTTCACCAACAGAAGCAGAGGGCCACCTAATCAAATATCAGGGCCATTGAAAAAATGATCAATGTGCCTATTGAGAAGAGATAGGCCACTGGAAAAACAAATGCACCACTATGATCCACAAGCCTCAAGATGCAATTTCAAGCCAAAGCCAAAGAACTCATGCTCATCACTTTTGCCAAAGAAGACAGACACATCAGGTTAGTTTGCCATTGGCTCCCATGAACCCATGATTTCCGTGGAAGCAGGGGACAAATCTCTAAAGTTTGTGGTAGACACTGGAGCTGAACATTTGATCATGACTCAACCCATAGCCCCTTTAGGAAAAAAAGACTGCTGTCATCATGAGGGTTAACAGGATTCAAGATGAAAAACCATTCTTCCAAACATGAGTCTACTCCGGGTGCTCACCAGATTGATCACAAGTGTCTCCACATTGCTGAATGCCCAGTGCCACTCTTAGGATGAAATGTCCTCAGAAATCTTGGGGCCCAGACCATTTTCTGCTCCACAGGACTCTACAATGTAACTCTGCCTGGCTACGCAACTGATGACCATGTATCCTCTTTCATCTTGATGGTATCAGATGGACACAAAGATGAATATGAGAAGGATCCTCAGATTAACTCAGAAGATTTTCTGTATTTCCTCAGATCTGGGATGAAAATAACCCAGTAGGCCTGATCAAAAACCATGCACCTCTGGTAATGACCTCAAGCCTGGGGCAGCTCCAATTCAACAATAACAATACCCCCTGCCTCAGGATACTCAACTGGGAATAAAGAACACATCACTTACTTGCATGAGGCAGGTATCCTAATTGAGTGTGTGTTCCAGTGGATCACTCCACTGCTGCCAGTCAAGAAACTAGGAGGAGCAGGATATCAGCCAGTCCAAGGTCTGCAGGTCATAAACAGGGGTACAGTACCATTACACCCTGTGATTCCCAACCCATACACTACTCAGATTCTGCCAAGGACTTCCTGGTATACCTGCCTATACTTGAAGGATGCTTTCTTCTGCCTGAGAGTGACTCCCTTAGTCAGCTGCCATTTGCCTTTGAAAGGGAGGGCCAGACATGGGCAGGAAAACACAGCTGACCTGGACAAGGGTACTGCAGGAATTCAAAAACTCTCACTTTGTTTGAGGAATCCTTGGCAACAGACATGGAAAAATTTCCTGTGGATTCACTAAATTGCGTTAGTCTACAACATGTCAGTGACCTCCTACTGACAGCAGAAAGGCAGGCCAACCATGACTGGGGGACATGGGTACCCCTGACTCTACTGCAAGAACAGGATATGAAGTATAATGGAAAAAAGCCCATATCACCCAGAAAACTGTCAAATATCTGAGGTTCAGGATCTCTCAAGGAATTGGGGCCCTGGGGCCTGAAAGAAAATTGGTGGTATGTAACGTTCCAGGACCCAAGACCCAGATACAAGTCCATGGGTTCTGTGGAACAGCTGGTTACCGCCATCATGTAGAATGTCAGGAATTCAGGAATTGAATGCAGAATGTGATAAAATAACCTAAATGTGTTCTAAGGTTATGATAAAACTTCATTGAAGGAGGTAGGAATGGTGCTAATAACTTAGGTAATTATAAAAGTGAATAGCGGGGTCTGTGTTGTGGTACAGCAGATTAAGCTCTCACCTGTTATACTGGAATCACATGTGACACTGGTTTATGTCCTGGCTGCTCTACTCCTAATCTATCTCCCTATTAATGGCCTGGGAAAAGCAGTGGAAGATGGATGAGGTGTTTAGGCCCCTGCCAACCATGTTGGAAACCTGAATGAAGCTCCTGGCTCCTGATTTCCACATGGTCCAGCCCTTGCCATTACAATCATCTGTGGCATGAACCAGCAGGGGAAACTCTTTCCTTAGTTCTGATTTTCAAATAAGTAAATAAATCTTTTAAAAAAGAATGTGACTACAGTCTAGCAAACTAAGGCAATGGCATTGTGCCCTGTGTTAGGAAGAATTTCCCACCACAGGTGTGGCTTCATAATTTTTACATGCTTAATTTTGTGTACTAAAGTGGAGTAAGTGGAATGAGAGAGATTTGTCACTATTGGAGTGGGACTTTATAAAACAAGAGAAGCACCCAGAATGGTATATGTGTTGAAAAATCAGAGTTGAAGACATCAGTGTGAACCCATGATCAGCTGATCATAGATGCAGAATGTTAGAGACACATTTATAGATTCATGACATTCATAGGTTTCCTTGTTATCAGCCTAAAAGAGCAGCAGAAACCCCAATGACAAGAAACATGCCCAGCTGAATTGTCTTCATTGGGAGTTGACTACCTCTTTTGGAATCATTTCACATCAATTTTGAAACCAAATGAGGCACAAGGGGCTCATGACTGAAAAAGACACTCATATTACTAGAAACTTGCAAGGGTAGATAATCTCAGGAACAGGACAAAGCTAGAGAGAATCTTTATACCCAAAAGATGCAGATAAGTACTATTGAAGAATTTGCAACAGTTCTTAGAGATATATTACAATTCTACATTTTACATAAATAAATCTACATAAATTTTACAATTTTACATAGGGTAAATATGCAGAAAACCCAACAGCAGCTTCTAGAGGTAAAAAGCACAATCTCTGTAATGAGTAATTTCTCCAATGGAAGTTGGACAGATGAGACATTTCAGAAGAATAGATAAACGGACATGAATATAAAGCAACATAATCCATCACAACAAAAGTTGGGGAGAAGAAAAGACCAAAAAGGGTGAATAGAGGATAGAACATCAGTCCAATTATATGTTTAAGTAGCGTGTCTCAAATGGTTAGGTGGAAGTTTGGGGAAATTATGGCCAAAGTTTTCAAATTTGACAAACATACAAATCTATAATCTCAAGGCAATCATTGCATTCCAAACCCATGAGGAGAAAAACTCAATGTACCAAGGGAGATCATAATCAAATTTCATAAACCCAGAAATAAAGTTAAAATCTGAAAACACTACAGAAGAAAAAGGTGCCCTATTCATAGAGGATTATACAAGGATAACAGATGTGTTGTTGGTATAAATGCAAATTGTATGACACTGAGAAAGAAACATCCTTCAAGTATTGAATAAGCTCTTTCTTTTCAATGAGGCAGACACACAGTTATGCAGATCTTTGTGAAGACACTAGTGGGAAGAAAATCACTCTTGAGGTCAAGCCCAGTGACACCACTGAAATTGTCAAAGCCAAAATTCAAGACAAAGAGAGCGTCTCATCTGACCAACAGTAACTGACATTTGTGAGCGAACAACTAGACAGTGACACTGCCAGATTACAACATCCAGAAAGAGTCTTCCTGCACTTAGTGTTCTACCTGTGAGGTGCCATCACTGAACCCTCCCTCTACCAGCTTGCCCAGAAATACAACTCTGACAAGATAAGGCATCACAAGGGGTACACTCACCTGCTCCTTCATGCTATCAGCTGCCATAAGAATAAATACAGCCACCAACTTCTGCCCCAAGAAGTTCAAATAAGGCCTTGCCCTCACAGGTTGGCCCCTTGCCCAAGCCTAGTTGCCCCACAGCAATAAAGTGGCCCTTTCATTGAAAAACAAGCAGTATTAAATGAATGCTCTATGCACAAAACATTTTTCACATGGGTAAACTGTTTTTCAAAACCAAATAAATAGATACTCATGTTATATTTTATGTGATTATGTAGGCAAAAGTGAGTAACACGGTATAAGCCATAACACAATGGTAACCAGATATAAGAATATTTGGTGGATAAATACTCCACTAAATTTAAAAAAGTAAAGTAAATTTTCAAATATCTTGAATCAAGTAATAATCAAGCCACTTTGGAAAGTAATCTTAAAGGAATCATCATAGCACTTTAGCTACAAATTAGAAAATTTATAAAACCAAAGGTTAATGTACATATCATAAAATATTTATTAAAATTAGTTAGAAGACAATTTGGAGAAAATAGTTACTTACAATTAAATTTGAAATGAAAGTAAATGTAAAAATCAATGAATGTAAAACAAACAAAATCATTCCTCCTGTTGGAATAAGTTTTAGGGAAAGTACCTAGAGCTACACTTGGAAAAAATTCAGGGAATGATAATTGTTGAGTCATAACAATCAAGACTTTGAAATTGTGAAAGATAAAACTTACCCTAGACAAAGCAGAGATACCATGTACATCAATGCCACCAGCATAATTTTCCAAATTTAGAGTGACCTGATGAAAACACAATAAAAAATAAACCAAGTTAGTGATAGGTTTATAGTACTAGGACTCACTTAAACTATGCTGTATAATTGTGTGTGTGCGTGTGTGTGTGAAGAGAGAAAGACTAGATAGTTGTAAATTCAAAGCTCCAAAACAAAAATGGAAGTTTATGATATAAAATACATTTCCTTTTTTTTCTTTTTGACAGGCAGAGTGGATAGTGAGAGAGAGAGACAGAGAGAAAGGTCTTCCTTTTGCCGTTGGTTCACCCTCCAATGGCCGCTGCGGCTGGCGCATCTTGCTAATCCGAAGGCAGGAGCCAGGTGCTTCTCCTGGTCTCCCATGTCGGTGCAGGGCCCAAGGACTTGGGCCATCCTCCACTGCCTTCCCGGGCCATAGCAGAGAGCTGGCCTGGAAGAGGGGCAACCGGGATAGAATCCGGTGCCCCAACCGGGACTAGAACCCGGTGTGCTGGCGCCGCAAGGTGGAGGATTAGCCTCTTAAGCCATGGCTCTGGCCTATAAAATATATTTCTAATACTATAAGTAAAACTGAGTAACTTGTTAGGAATAATGAAAGAATAAAAAGCAGATATAAAGGTATTTGGTGAAAGAGTTTATTACAACAAAGTTTAATTTTTAATGAAGTATCTTAAATGATAGATCATTTCATTGTACTCAGTATATTACAGGAATTATGGCAGTGTCTAGAAATACATAATATGAAATTGCATACACCAATGTTAAAAACATAAAGGTAAAATATGTTGCCTGGAAAGGGAGAATGAAGACAGCTGACTTAACACCCTGAACAGCTGTAAACATGAAATGCTCAGGAGAACTTACAGAACTTGAGCAAGCTGATGATTTCACAATAAAAATGCAAATCAAGATTGGCACAGGCTCATAGTATGACCATCTGCTTACTAGGATGTCAGTGATACACACAGGTCACATTAATAGATTTAACGACAAAACCAAAATAAAAATGGAAGCATGTGTTATAAAATGAGATGTGGTATGATTACTGTGAGAAGAAATGAGTAATTTTAAATGGGCTGTGAAAAGCCAGCATAGGGAATTTTCTGATAAGGAGTTCATTATAATTTTATCAATGTTGGAAACTATTTTTAAAAATCCTAGAAAAATAAAAAAAGACAAGGATCATGCCATTTTCTACAATATCTGGAAGTTTAGATTAATATATCTAGAAATATACTATAGAAGCTTTCAAAATCTAAGGCAAATTTAGAGTCCCACTAACATCCAAAAAGAGTAGAAACATGTTATCTGCAGTGGACTAACACGTCTCTGAGAAACTGTACATGACAGTTGCCAGGAAACCTACAAAATTTTGAGTAAGTTGATTAATTCACAATCAAAATGTGAATCAAGCTGGCTACAGATTCATAGTTTTTGAGTTGGCTCCAACTAAGATATTGAAAATATGCGTGGTGTTGGCATAGTGATAAAACTGCCACCTGCAGTGCTGGTATCCCATATGGGCACCGGTTAAAGTCCCAGCTGCTCCACTTCCTAATCAGCTCTCTGCTATGGCCTGGGAAAGCAGTGGAAGATGGCCCAATTCATTGGGCCCCTGCACCCACATGGGAAGACCCAGAGGAGGCGCCTGGCTCCAATTTGGCACAGCTCCAACCATTGTGGCCAATTGGGGAGTGAACCAGCAGATGGAAGATGTCTCTCTCTCTTTCTGCCTCTCCTTCTCTCTCTGCGTAATTCTGACTTTCAAATAAATAAATCTTTAAAAATATGCATTTTTTAATTTAAAAATGATAAAGATTTATAAAGTAATGTAACTGAATGATTTATTATTACTATAATAAAAATGAATATTTTTCTTTGGAAAAAATAATAGAAAAATGCATGAATATAGTCAGGGCGCTTGAAGACTAGACAATTGCATTAAAAATGAATATAAAAGTTTTTCACAAAGTTATAACAAAGACCATACAACCTACTACAAAGTTAAAATGAAGATGCCAGGGGGAAGTGTTGAGTCACAGTGGATTCAGCAACCACTGGGCATGTTCTCATCCTACATTGCAGTGCCTAAGCAGAGTGCTGTCTTCCTGTCCATGTAGTTTGTAGGTAGCAGACTCTTTTCAAGTCCCTTCCTGACTCAGAGACTTTGTTTCTCTAACTATTACAACCTTGCATCTAAATATAATTAAGGGAAAAGAGAACAGAGGGAACCCAGGGCTAATTATGGTGGATAAATAATAATGAGAGGAGGAGATGCAGCTGCATCGGCACAGAAAAGGGCTTTTGAGACTTTATCCATCCCATTCCGCTCTGTCATATGAGGGTGAGCTGGGGATGGAGCAAGTTCTGTTATTTGGAGGCAATATGTGTGTTTTTTTTTAATTAAAAAAAGTCACCAAATAATCAACCAAGATTGACTGTAAGGCCTCCCTGGAATACTTCTCAGAAGAGTTTCATAAACTTCTGGGGCCCTAATGAATGCCACAGTGCATGCTGAAGTCCTTAGACTATGATTCACCATGCACAGACACCACAGCTCCCTGACCCACAGAGCCTGGGCTTGGGAAATGTTCCCCAACACTTAACAGCCTTGAAAAGGATGTAGGAAATACTATGGACAGCAAAGATGATTGTGGAAGTACTCAGGTGTCCAGGGAAAAACTAGGCCTTCGGGCAGGAGTCTGCTTATACATGTCCCTGGGGACACCAACCCCTATGCCCTCACCACCCCCAGCAGGCCCTCTCTGATCCCTACACATTATGTGCTCCTCCCTTCCCCATATACCACCTGCACCTTCCCAAGCCCCCAACACCCCAAGGTCATGTGGTCTGACCCCTACCTCACCTCTGGTCAAATTCTCCTATCCCTCACACTCATCCCCCACCCTCAACCAAAAATATTTAATGGAGTCGCTGGTCCTGAGGCATAGTGGGTTATACCACTGCATGAATTGACAGTATCCCAATGGGCACCAATAAAGTCCTGGCTGTTCCACTTCTAATTCAGCTTCCTGCTAATGTGCCCGGAAAAGCATCAGAAGATGGCCCAAGCACCTGGGCTCTTGAACCCACGTGGGAGACTCAGAAGAATGTCTTGGCTCCTGACTTCAGCCTGCCCCAGCCTCAGCCATTTTGGCCATTTGGGGAGTCAACCAGCAGACTGAAGATCTCTCTAACTCTGCTTTCCAATAAATAAATATTTAAAAATACAGACTGGATATTGACCCAGGGCTGAGTCCACAGGACAACCTCAGATACAGGGATGAAGGGCATGGTGGGGCCACAGACCCTCCCACTCCTGGTTCTGGGCAAAGAACTCTCTCACAACCTCCACAAGCTACAGAGAGACAGTGAGGTCACCAACACCTCTGAAAGCACTTGCAAGCCTCATAGGGGCAGATGCTTAGAGGTGGGGAGGGTCCTTGGCTGGCAAATATATGGTGACCCTCCATGGCCTTGCCTCTGCTGGCTGCTCCTGGCACTCTTTGTGTCCATTCCCAAAACAATCGATGTCCAGCCATGCTTCTTCCCAGCTTTGTTGAACATAGCAGGCAACATTGAGCAAGCAAAGGCCAGGATCACTTCTGAATGATAATTGCCAAGAGGTAGAAGGAGCAAGGAGGGCAGGCACAGCACCAGGACCGCAGGGCATAGTGCCAAGTAGTACAGCAGTTCAGCTATCCAGAGTCCAGCCACTGGCCACTGGCATGTAGGGCCAAGCCAAGCTAGACCAGATACACTGTAGCCACCAGGGACTGTTCCTGTTCAGTCCAGCCCCCCATTAACCATGCAGATATTTCTTCATTTACACAAGACAAACCCAGAGGCATGAAAAGGAATATCCGTGACTGTGTAGGTAGTAAATAGTGAGAAGCCCCCACACATCACAGGAGCTTGTGCCCCTGCCCTGGAGATGGGGAGGAGAAGAGAGACTCAGAAAGAACATGGAGTAGATGAGTAAGATTAAGGTTAAGTCAGGGCAAAGGGATGGGATGTTTACTGGATTTGCTATCCCTTTATGGTGTTCTTATGCTAAAGATGCAATCCAGAAGTGGGGCCTGGTGACCTCATCAATGCCTCACTCTCCCCAGCAAAAGCAATTCTCCTGAAAGCTCAGACTAGTGTCTCTTTGCCACTACAGCCTCAGAGAACTTGTACAGTAACTGCTTATCCCCCAACACCATCGGCCCGTTGTCTGCCAGGCCCTGCTCATTCTAGGCTGCCCATGACCTGGATGGGCTCAGCTGATTGTTAGGACATGGGGTCTTCAATGGTACTTGTTTTATAAAGACACTTCCCAAAGTACAAAATACTACCCCTTACTCAGAGCTTTTCAGACCTGAGAAGGACTTCTCATAAATATCACAGATGAGGGGCTGGTGCTGTGGTGCAGTGGGTTAACACCCTGGCCTGAAGCACTGGCATCCCATATGGGCACTGGTTGGAGACCTGGCTGCTCCACTTCCTATCCAGCTCTCTGCTATGGTCCGGGACAGCAGTAGAGGATGGCTCAAGTCCTTGGGCCCTTGTACCCACGTGGGAGACCCAGAAGAAGCTCCTGGCTCCTGGCTTCAGATCGGCGTGGCTCTGGCTGTTGCGGCCATCTGGGGAGTGAACCAGCAGATGGAAGACCTCTCTCTCTCTTTCTCTCTCTCTCTCTGCCTCTCCTCTCTGTGTAACTCTCACTTTCACATAAATAAATAAATCTTTAAAAAATATCACAGATGAAATCAAAGCAGGTATTTTGAGGATGCTGTGAGCCACTGGGTTTTATGAATACTGGATAATCTGCCTGACTACGGGGAAGGCCATGCAAAAGAGGGCCAAGCAAACCACTTAGGACCTGTGCCCTGTGTCCATCCCTGGGGTGAGTCAGAATGCAGGGCCAGTCATGGGCAGCTTTGGGCCCCTTTCACCTAGAGTGAACATGCACTCCAGGCACTCCAATGTAGGCTAAGTGGATAGACTGTAAGTTGAGCCAAAGGTTGTGTCACCCAGGCAGGAATTTGGACAAAGGGGTGGCCTTAAGAGAATTATCAGAAAATGCATATACTAGGAGCCAGTGTATTATGTAGGTAATAAATGCCTAGATTCTAGCTCAAGTTGCAGACAATGGCTGTCTTCCTTTTTATTGTTATGTTTCTTTACTGAGGAAATCTTTATTTTAAAGGCACTGAGAAACTTACCTGTAGACATTTTATAAGTAAGACACACATGGACTATTTATAATTGGTCCATAAATATTAGGAGCTATGGAAACAGCTCAAGCAGTGATGATGAAATGAAATTACTTCAGAATCCTCCATGAACTGCTTCTAACAAAACACTTCTCCCACTTTCCGGGGGAAATAAGTCAGCCCTGTAGAGACTTCAATTTTTTCATACATTCCAAAACCTTCTGTGACAATCACTTGTGATGCCAATGTGGATGGAAAGGCAAGCTGACTGGAGTCATCGACCAGGAAAGAGGATATTTCACAAAAACTGATATTTCATTCTACCAAAAAACCAAACTGAGTCACAAAGAACTCCATCATATCAGTCCACAGGTTTAAGCCAATGGTGTAATAACCTAGGTCTGCAGGTCTCTGTTTCCAGTGTGTGCACCTGTGGACCTGTCTGCATAGGGAAGAAGAGTGTGAGCAGGGTTGGCTGCACCAGGATAAGTGGTCAGTGTTCCAATTACAAAATTGATTTTAGTGACCTCAAATTCAGTCATGAAACTTCCAGTCTAAGCAAGGGAAACACAGACACATGTACCTCTCTCCCAACTTTTGACAAAATTCCAAAAACAATTGCTTGTTTAGGAATTTTGGAGAGAGGGGGGAGGGGGGGGAGAAAAGAGACTGAAAGAGAGAGAGAGAGAGAGAGAGAGACCGACAGAGGTCTTCCCTCTCCTGGTTCACTCCCCAAATGTCCACAATGGCCAAGATTGGCCCAGGCCAAAGCTAGGAGCCAGGGTCTTCCTCCATGTCTCCCACATTGATGCAGGGGCCCAAGCATGTCCCTAGGCACAGGGAGCTGGATTGGAAGAGGGGCCACTGGGACTAGAACCAGTGCCCTTATGGGGTGTCAGCACTGCAGGTGGTTACTTAACCCATTTTGCAACAGCCCTGGCCTCTCATTTGAACACGTTCTAATCTCTCTTGTTGCCTCCCCAAACTTTTTCCCCCTCACTCCCATCCCATATCACCAACCCTTCTGTTGCTGCAGCTCTCTCCCTTTGGAAACACTCTTGAAGTCTGCCACTAATTATGTGAAAAATGTTACTTAGTTCAAATGGTTCTGTAAACAGGGCCTGAGTGTCATCTAAGGGGAATACATATGCATTTCCACAAAACAGACCCATAAAGATTCTGACATGTTGTCATATCATAAGAGCCAAAAAGAAGCTGCTGCTGGTTTTGTCTAATGCCTCCTCAGTCCTTTCCTACAAAAAACTATTTGTTTCCTAATCACTCAAAATCAAAAGCACCAATGCTACCCTTACAATTCTCTAAAGGCTACTCCAGCACCCAAAGAAAGAAAGTAGCAAGGAACACAAACTCAGGATGCCTAGAGGGTGATAGTCTCCTCATCACTTTGCACTTTTGTTTTTGGTTAAAGATTATTCAAAAAGGAAGCTGGATACTGCAATTGTTATCCATGCCCTCAATCACAGACACCCCCACAGGCATCACGTCTGTGCAGCAGGAGGGGAACACAGAGCACTCAATAAAAAGGAATATTTTGACAAGAGGAAAGGATGCCAATTCATATGCACCCAAACTGAAACAAAGAGCTTTCCCCACACTTCTGATCAGGATCTCATCAATTTCCATGTCAAACTTCCCTTACACTTTGGAAGGCAGACTCATTGAATTTTTCTCCACCCAGGTGTACCTCTGTGTGAAGGATGCATCTCCATGGGGGACTGCACCACCACACAATGCAAACCAGGGAGAACATAGTTATGGTTTTGACAGTCTGAAAAGAATGGATATCCATATCTATTGGTTCTGACTTGGCTAACAAGCTTCCTCCTGCTCTAGGAACCTGGTGCAAGTTTGGGGTAAAAAGATAGAAACACAAAGAAAAGCTGGATCTGTTTGGTGAAAAGAAAGGAATCTTGATATCTGGTTAGTATTGTGTTTAGAGAGTTAGTATTTAGTTAGTATTTAGAGAGGATTTCACTTTCCACTTATATTTGAAGAAATAAATGGGTAGAATCAGCCATATCCTAACCCAGGACAGCTTTAGTCAGAGGATAGATTATAGCTAGCCTGGATCACTTACATATCACTCAGTAAATGACAATCAAAATGAAATACTCTAAAACAATGTCAAACCTGTTCAGTATATATTTCTAAGAAGACTAATCAGAACATTCATCAGTCAACAGAAAGAGAAGTAATGAAAGTGGAGTCACAGTGAGAGTAACAGAGAAATGACAGTGGCTGTGTCACCCCTCAGCAGCTTTCAACCTTAAATGGTCCCCAGCATACAGACACTGACAGAAAAGACACTCAGGACATATTTCCAAACCAAAGATGAGAGATTGCATGGCAGGTTGGTCTTATGATGATTTTACTGAAAAAGTTTGCATTTAGCCAGATATGTTTTAATATGGCAAAGTTAACCCGGTGCCTAATTCATGGAGACAGACTGCAGAAGCACTGCTGACAAGGGAGAGAGCTGCAATATCTCTATAACTCTTCTTAGCATCACAAACAGAAGAAAAAAAAGGGTACTCATGTCGGTGGTTATAAAGTAGATGGAAGCACAAACATTTCAGAAAAGAGCAGAGCAAAACTCAGGTACAGATTTCTTAAGAAAGTAAATTAAGAAATGAGAGGTTCCAAGATGGCAGAGCAGGGAGGGAGCTTACTGCTCTAGCCTAGGAGAAGATAGTTTAACAAAAAGTGGAGATAGTGTTGTCTCAGGGAAGAATTAGGGAAAAAACACCAGAGGAAACTCTACCGAAATTAGAGGGACATGGAGGGCATGGGAGCCCATGGCTCAGGACCCCAACAGCTGAGAGCCTATGCACCAGCTCTGGAAAGAGAGGTGAGACAGACAACAGTAGCCCAGCCACTGGCAAAAAAGCAGCAAAAAGAACATAGAGGGAACAAGGCTTGCAGCCTGAGGTTGGGTGGGTGGGGGAGTGTACCAGCTAAACTAGAAGAGAAAAAAAAAGTATGGGACAGACACATTTCTCTCTCTGATCCCTTTACAAAGGTGTACTGTGACAAGCCAATAGAGAAGGTGCCATTTTCGACATATGTGACAGCTGTGCCAACCCGTCTGCACCCGGCAATCAGCTGAGCAGAGACTCCTAACTCTGGTGGGGAGAAATAACAAGGGGCTATGCGCTTGAGACTGTAGAAGCTTCCAAATTGGGACTGTGAAGACAATTGAGGGTGTGTGGAAGAACTCACTGTGTGGCTGGGATTTTGAGCAGTATCAGTGGGAGATGCCATAAGCTTGGGGGTTCCTGGTACCTGGTGAGAGACATTGCTGGAGAATCAACTTACACAGAGGTCAGCACAGATCCATTGTGTGGTCCTTGGGACACAGCAGATGAATATTATACCTACTGGGTATAATATTCAGGCACTGGTCTCCATTGAGGAGAAGAGCTCAGCTAAGCAGATTATATTTCTCTTCTAATAAAAAAAAGAGAGAAGATTTACCATGCCAAACCTGGGTTTGTCACCATAGGCATACCCTTAACCCTAGAGAACTGAACAGAGCTCTCTGGCCACACCCACTACAAGCCTATAGAGAATCACTGAAGGCAGACATTCCACTGATTTACAGAGTCAGAGTACAATGCTAAAAGTTACTACAGCAAAAAGAACAAGAAGGAGAAGGAGAAGGAGAAGGGGAAAGGGAAGAGGAACAGGAAGAGGAAGAGGAAGAAGAAGAAACCAACAGTATCTCTACAAATGCCAAACAACAAACACAACAATCCAAGAAACAAGAATAAGGAAGACAACATGACACTCCCAAAAGAACACGACACTTAAATACTAGATTATGAATATGGTAAGATAGAAGAAATGCAAGAAATGGAACTCAAAAAATGATCATAGCATTACATAAAAGTAACCAAAAACAAATGCACAAACTACTGAAATCCATGCAGGACATGAAAGAAAATCTGTCTCATGAAATTGAGATCTTAAAGAAGAATCAAAATGAAATGAAGAATTCAACAGAATGTGAAATTGAGATCTTTTACAGAAATCAAAATGAAATGAAAAATTCAATAGAACAAGTAAAAGCTGCAGTGGAGGGCCTTAAAAACAGAATCAGTGAGGCAGAGGAGAGAATATTGGACACATAAAACCTACCTAAATTGAGCCATGAAGACACAGAAAACCTAATAAGACCCATAAACAAGACAGAAATTGAATCAGTAATAAAGGCAGTCATAACAAAGAAAAGCCCAGGACCATTCACTGCTGAACTCTACCAGACATGTTAAGAAGAACTAACTCCAGTACTTCTCCAGCTTTTCAAAACAATTGAAAGAGAGGAAATCCTCCCAAGTTCTTTCTACAAAGCCAGGGTCACCTTAATTCCTAAACCTGAGAAAGATGCAATAGTGAAAGAGAATTATAGACCAATTTCCCTGATGAACATAGATGCAAAAATCGTCAACCAAATTATAGCTAATAGATTCTGAAACAAATCAAAAAGATCATCTATGCATGAAAACTCTAACAAATTGGTTATATAATAAACATTCATCAACACAATCAAGGCAATTTATGAAAAACCCATGGCCAGCATCATACAGAGAGGAGAAACGTTGGAAGCATTTGCACTAAGATCTGGTACCAGACAGGGAGGCCCACTCTCAACATTGCTATTCAATATAGTACTGGAAGCTTTAGCCAGAGCCATTAGGCAAGAAAAAGAAATCAAGGTGATACAAATTGGAAAGGAAGAAGTCAAACTATCCCTATTTGCAGATGACATGATTCTATATATAGGGGACCCAAAAGACTCTACCAAGAAGAATTTGGTAAAGTAGCAGGGTATAAAGTTAACACAAAAAATCAGTAGCCTCTGTAGACAAAGACAATGCCACAGCTAAGAACTTCTGAAACAAATCCCATTCACAATGTCTACATAAAAATCAAATACCTTGAAATAAACTTAACCAAGGACATCAAAGATCTCTAAATTAAAATTACAAAACTTACAGTATTAGTGGTGTATTTTATATTAGGAGCATCCTTTCTGGTTTTGTGATTGCAGTTATTGATATATGGAGTTTTTTAATTTAATGAATTATTTATTTATTTGAAAGAGTTACAGAGAGACAGAGACAAAGAGAGACAGAGAAATAAATGTCTTCCATACACTGGTTCACTCTCCAAATGACTGCAGTGGCCAGAGCTCAGCTGATCCAAAGCCAAGAGCCAGTAGCTTCTTCTGGTTCTCCCATGTGAGTACAGGGGCTCAAGGACTTTGGCTGTCCTCCGCTGCTTTCCCCAGGCACATTAACAGGGAGGTAGATTGGAAGTAGAACAGCTGGGACTGGAACTGGTGCCATAAGGGATGGCAGCACTGCAGGCCGGGGCCTTAACCTGTTGTGCCACATCGTCTGGGCCAAGTATGTGTGTACTTAATATCCTTGGTTAACTAAATCCTTGTATTGTGTCATTCTGGCTTGACTTTCTTTCACAGTGATGTCGTCAAATCACTCAAAATTCTGTTAAGTTTTGCTGGCAACATTAATGTATGGTCTCTCTGAACTCTGCTAGGGTAAGCTTAATCTTACACACTTTAAAGTCACACATTTTTAAACTTTCTTAATTTTTATAACTCCAAAATTATCATTCTCTGAATTTTCCCAAAAAGTAGCTCTAAATACACTTTCTCAGAATTTCTCTAGTAGGTGGAATGAGTTTTATATTCATTGATTTTTACTTCTTACTTTATATAATTACAGTTAAGTATTTTTCACCAAATTCCTTTATTTTTGCATTTTATACAATTTAGTAAATGGAAACTAACCTTTGATTTTAGAAATTTTCTGTAGCCTATATATCTTTAGATACTTGGATAATTCCTTTAAGATTATTATCTAAAGTGGCTTGATTAAAGAGATTAGGATTATTTTAAGTATTCTTTTTAAATGTAATAGAATATTTTACATGAAAGTCATGCATGTCAGTCTCAATCAAATAAAATAGTTGTAACATGAACATACTGTTCTTTTTGGGTTTTGAAAACTATTCTGCCCATATGAAAAATACTACACGGACACTATTTTCATTCAATACTTGAAGGATGTTTCTGAGAATCATGTAATTTGTATGCATGCCAACAATGTATGAAGTTAAAAAAAATCCATCGTTTTCTTTTGCAGGGCTTTTAAGATTTATCTTTATTTCTGGGTTTATGCAGTTTAATTATGATCTGCCTTAGCATGGTGATTTTTTTTCCATTCTGTGACTGCAGTGCAATGACCTGTTTCATTCTTTAAATTTATAGTTTTGTCAAAACTTTATAATATTTTCTAATGATTCTTTTTATTTCTGTGGTATATGTTGTTACATATCCTTTTTCACCTCTGGTTTTATTGATTTGGGTCTTCTCCCTCTTTTTTTGGTTAGTTACTCCAATGGTAGATCTATTTTGTTTATTTTTTCAAAAAAACAGCTCTTCATTTCACCTATTTTTTGTTATTTTACTGGTTTCATTTTTATTTCTTCTCTCATTTTAATCATTTCTTTCATCTTATTAATTTGGGGTTTGATTTGTTGTTGTTTTTCTAGGTCCTTGTGATGCACTGATAGCTCATTTATTTGGTATCTTTCCGATTTTTTCATGTAGGCACTGATTGCTATAAACTTCACCCTTAACACTGCTTTTGCTGTATCCCATTCCTTTTTATATGCTGTATTGATTTCTTGTATGACCCACTGTTAATTCAGAAACATGTTCTTCAGTCTCGATGTGTTTCCACATGATCTAGAGAATCCTGAGATGTTGACTTCCACCTTTATTCCACTTCCCATCTGAGATGATGCATGATATTATTTCAAAGTTTTTGAGTTTGCTGAGACTTACTTTATGACCTAGCATATGGTGTATGCTTTTAGAGTACCAGATAAATCAAACTAAGATGTCACCTGGAATTAAATTGAGTTATTGTTCAGGAACAGTCTCTGGTCCTCCTTTGTTGTACAATTTTATGGGTTATTGTTGCTGAAATTTTATTTTTACTAATGAGAAGAAAGTGATAGGCATGTTGTTGGAATTTTAGTACTGTTACTGTTGGCAACTGAAAGTATTGGCTATTTATGTTTATAACTCAACAATAAGACAAACCAATGAGAAAGGAAAATTATATGAACCCACTTCATAAAAGACCAGATACAAATAAAAGTGCATGAGGAGCCAGCATTGTGGCAGAGCAGGTAATTCCTCTTCCCATGATGACAGCACCTCATATGAGCACTGATTCACGTCCTGGCTGCCAATCCAGCTCCTGGCTAATGGCATGGGAAAAAAGCTAATTACAGTCTGGTTCAAAGAGGAAGCACAGTTCTTTGATACCCCTTTCTTGGTTGCATTTTACATATCATCTAATGTTGAGCACAATATGATAAAAATACTTTCTTGAAGAAAAACCAGGCAAGTCACAGGGCAGAATAAAATACCTTGTCACACTCAGTAGAATGGATCATATGTTTTTAATAATTTATTTGTATTAATATAAAGAGAACAGATTTCATGTATTTCAAAGGTACAATTCTAAGGATATAATGCCATTTATCTCCTTCCCGCTTCCTTCCTTTCTTTTTGAATTTTTGGGGTAACATTTTTATTTACTTTATAGTCACAGGCAAAATGCAGCACTAAATAAAGAGTTCAACAAGTCAAAAGGAGAAAGACCGCAGTTCATGGGAGTAGACAAACACTATAAATAATAATCAAATCCCAACATGACAGTTTCACTCATATACAATGAATTTGTTTAGTACTCTGTTTATTAGTGACTACACATCAGAGAGAACATGATGTTTTCATTTTGAAGTCATCAACTCCCTGTATATTTTGGATGGTTTCTGAGTAACTGTTATGTTCCTAGCTCTTCAGAATCTTCTAGGCCCTAGGGTCATCATACTCATTGACAGGAAATTTATATTTACTTTCGTGAATATTTAGAGAATGAAAAATTATACTATGTTAGATTTTTGAAATTGTCCAAAATGTAGTTCTCTGTGCCCATATTTTTCCTGTAAATATAATAATTGAGACCTCCCTGACTGGGCCGTGTCCCCTCCCCCGCTGGGCCCCCGCCAACATGAAGAAATTCTTCCAGGAGATCAAGGCAGACATCAAATTCAAGAGTGCGGGGCCGGTCAGAAACCCAGACTCCCTGGGGGAGAAGGCCCCCAAGGAGAAACCCAACCAGCTGCCTCTGAGGCAGCCCCGCCGGGGACCCACAATGAGGCGCAGATGGCGGCGGCTGGAGCAGAAGCAGCCCCGGGCCCAGGGCCCCAAGTCCACGGGGAACCAGGTGAGGGAGGAGCTGCGAGCCCAGGCCACTGTCCGCGGGAGCCCCGAGGCACAAGGCACTAACGCGGTCCCTGAGGCCAGAGAGGAGGGCACAGCTCACCTGGCGGTGCTGGCGTGAGCTTCACCTGCCCACTCCCGGGGCCGCCCTGAGCAGGGACCAGCGGGAGGCCGGCATCAAGGAGGCCATTCTCTCGGTGGCTGTGTCCATCATGAAGATCCACACGTTCAACCAAGCCCGTGACCGGGTGAAGCTGGGCGTGGACACCACTGCCAAGTACCTGGACAACCTCCACCTGCACCCCGAGGAGGAGAATACCGAAGACCAAGCTGCAGCACAAGCTGTTCCCGGAGCGCATCAACTGCTTGGAGGGCCGCACAGGTGTTTTGAGGCCATCGGTTCCAGAAGGCCCTGCTTCCAGTCCTGATCAGGAGAGCCCGGAAGAGTTCTAGGTGCTGAGCCAGGCGGTGCTGGCCCAGCCGCAGAGCCTGCACAGGCGCAAGGAGCAGCCGCTGGCCGCCGAGCCCTGCGGACCACGCCGCTGGCCTCCAAGGTCAAGCTGCCCGCGGTCTTCCTCGGCCTCAACAGGTGAAGCCGGAGCAGAGGTTCAGGGCCGAGTGGTGGAGCGGCGGAGCGTGCTGCGGGCTAAGGCCAGGCGCGAGGAGGACCAGCAGAGGGCGCTGCGCAGGTACAGGTTCCCGCTGCTGCGCGTGCGCCTCCAGGAAGGCTGCCTGCTGCGGGGGCCGGGGGTGGGGGGGCGTGGGTGCCCCGGGAGGGCCGGGGGCGGGGCGCGGGCTGTCCAGTCGGCCCTGACCGTCCTGCCCGCAGGGACCTTCTGTGCCCGCGAGCGTCTGGGTGTTGTACAGCTTCATCCGGAGACCTTGGAGAGCGGCTGGCTGCCCTTGGAGCTGCTGGCCTGGGGGGCAGGAGCTGCTGGAGGAGGAGAACCTGGCCTTGAAGGAGTGCGGGCTGGTGAGCCGGGCGCCCCTGGGGAGGGGTGCCCAGCCTGGCCCCGGGCCCCGGGAGATCAGACAGCAGGGCCGCGTGCTGCCTCCAGCAGCGGGGTGAGGCTTGCTCTGCCCCCCAGGTGCCCTCCGCCCTCCTGACCTTCTTGTGGGACTCAGCTGTGCTGGAGGACCTCAGGGCTGCTGGCCGAGCCCCACCCGCATGGCTGCTGAAGCCCGAGCTCCTGTCCGCCATGGAGCGGCTCTTGTGCAACAAAAGCAGAGTTGGGCTCAAAAAAAAAAAAAAAAAAAACAAAACAAAAAAAAAAAAACAAAAAAAACTACAATAATTGAAATTACTGAATAATACACAGTGGTATACAATTTAACATCATTTCCCTGAGTACCATATACATTTCTAGATTAAATTCCTGCAAATTTTACATTTTTTTTTGAAAGGCAGAGTGGATAGAGAGAGAGAGAGACAGAGAGAAAGGTCTTCCTTTTTGCCATTGGTTCACCCTCCAATGGCCACTGCGGCCGGCGCACTGCGGCCGGCACATCATGCTGATCCGAAGCCAGGAGCCAGGTGCTTCTCCTGGTCTCCCATGCGGGTGCAGGGCCCAAGGACTTGGGCCATCCTCCACTGCCTTCCCGGGCCTTAGCAGAGAGCTGGCCTGGAAGAGGGGCAACCGGGATAGAATCCAGTGCCCCGACCGGGACTAGAACCTGGTGTGACGTTGCCGCAAGGCAGAGGATTAGCCTGTTAAGCCACAGTGCGAGCCAAATTTTACATTTTTGTAAGTGAAATTTTGGAAATAATTTTCAATCATGTCCATTACATCTGCTTGGGATTCTTTAACTTCTTTCCCAAAGTTCTATTTTCTAACCACAACAATAAAATAAAATGCAAAATATCACACCTATTTTGGGACAATTTTGATTTGCATGTAACGAGATTATTTACACTTCCGTAGCAGTGCTCTGTAGCAGTGCTGTATGTCATTGCCACGCTATGTTGTTGCAATTTTTTTTTTTTGACAGGCAGAATGGACAGTGAGAGAGAGGGAGAGAGAGAAAGGTCTTCCTTTTCCGTTGGTTCACCCCCCCAATGGCTGCTGCGGCCGAAGGCAGGAGCCAGGTGCTTCTCCTGCAGGTGCAGGGCCCAAGGACTTGGGCCATTCTCCACTGCACTCCTGGGTGTGTGCCAGCGCTGTAGGCGGAGGATTAGCCTATTTGTTATGAGACATGTTGGTTTCTTGTTTTAAAATATGACAATTTTCTTTTTATTCTTTAAGAGTTAATTTAATTGGGCCGGCACTCACTAGACTAATCCCCCGCCTTGCGGCGCCGGCACACCGGGTTCTAGTCCCTGTCGGGGCACCGATCTTGTCCCGGTTGCCCCTCTTCCAGGCCAGCTCTCTGCTGTGGCCAGGGAGTGCAGTGGAGGATGGCCCAAGTCCTTGGGCCCTGCACCCCATGGGAGACCAGGATAAGCACCTGGCTCCTGCCATCAGATCAGCGCGGTGCGCTGGCTGCAGTGCGCCTACCGTGGCGGCCATTGGAGGGTGAGGCAACGGCAAAAGGAAGACCTTTCTGTCTCTCTCTCTCTCTCTCTCACTGTCCACTCTGCCTGTCAAAAAAAAAAGAGTTAATTTAATTGATATCTTCATCCACTTCCTGTATATGTGTTTGCTACTTTGTTATCATGCCTAAAGAATGACTCAGTTCTGTTCACAGACATTTTGAATTATTTTAGCATACTATGTGCATCTAAGTCTTATTTCATGTCCCATTTCATCATTTTCATCTATATTTCTCATCCATCTTCCTTGAAGAGCTAACGTCAGACTTTCACTCTTGAAATTTTCTTGCCATTTTCATTGTGAGTTCATCATTTCAAACAAAATTCCATACGTCAGCTCAGAACATTCATTTGCACATTTCCTGAGAACTGTATTGAAATAGTGGACCATTCACCCTTCCAAGAATACACATGCTTTAGAACATTTTATAGATTCAATGGTACACATAATTCAATGTTGATCTTCAAAATTTCCACATGCTAGATTAACACACTTTTATCTTTGTTTCAGAATTATTATGCTAAGTAACATGCATTGGTCTAGGGGCCCATGCTGTGGTGTGGCAGGTGAAAGCCCCAGCCTGCAGCTGTGGTATCCTATATGGGTGCCAGTTCAAGTCCTGGCTGCTCCACTTCTGAACCAGCTCCCTGCTAATGTGCTTGGGAAAAGAAGAGGTTGGCCCAAATGCTTGGGCCTCAGCACCCATGTGGGAGTCCTGGTAGAAGTTCCTGCCTCCTGGAATCAGATTCTAGCAGCCTTTGCCATAGCGGCCATTCAGGGAGTGAACTGGCAGATGGAAGTCCTCTCTCTATCTCTCTCTCTCTCTCTCTCTCTCTCTCTGGAATTCTTTCAAATAAATAAAATAAATCTTTAAAAAATTTGATCTGCATTATATTCCTTTAATTATGTACTCTTTTGTAAATATAATATTAGGCCTATTTTAAAAAAATTTTCCCCTATGTCTGCTTAAAATTCTATAAATACAAATTACAAGTTTCTAGTCACAATAGTTAAAATGTAATGTACCATGCCATATCTGAATAATTTATTTTTAAAATTACACTTCAGTTGAACATGATCATCAATTTATGTCACTGAATACATACTTTATTCCATTTCTATTTTTGAATTCATTATTATTGCCTTTATTTTTTCATTAATAGTGTAACTTATGTCAGTGATAGAACAAGTTACCTGTGGCAATCTTGGGTTAATTTATCTTTGTAATGTAATCAACTTTATCTAAATTTTTCCAGTTTTCAGACAATGTTCATGCACAACATTGCATTGAATCATTTTCCATCAGTGTCATCATTCTCCTTTGCAGGACAGATGTTTTGTTAAATTTCATGGACTCTTTTGGAACTACACACTTTCACTTGATTTTGGAAATATTTACAAAGTCATTTCTTCATATCAGTGTTATATTTCAAATATATTTTGTTAAAATAGTTGAAATATTCTTGTTTTAAGTTCTGTTAAATTTATTTTCTTTTATAACTTTATACATATATATATGTATATATATATATATATATATATATATATGTTTCTTTTCCACAAAATCCCTGTATACTATTTTGTCAAAAATGCATCATTCCCTACGACTTCTACAAAATTATTCCCTACTACTCAATATCAAAATACATGTTAATCATAGCCCTGAAAGCATTTGCTCATTCTAGTCAGGATTCTCTTTTTGAAGTCATCAAGTAGCTCACATTTCTCTAAGTTGTCTCACTCCTTCCATGTACATGATTGTACAACATTGTGTCACTACAGCAGACTCTTTCAGATGTTCAAGTTAATGTATCCTGTTTACAATTTGTTATTTTTTAGTACTCAAAAATCAAAATTGGACCCTAAATATTTATTGATCAAGGTACTTGTATGCCCACTAAAAGTTAATATATTAGTCAGCATGGTCTTTTCTAATTTAAGTTCCTGACATTTCTATTATTTTAATGTAATTTTAAGTTTTATATTCCTCTATGCCATCTCTATATGATTTTGACTCTTTTTCTACCAAAGTACTAAACTGTACAACATATAATCATAATGAACTGTCTTATATAGAGTGTATATCTCTTTATTTTGTCTTAGAATTTACCACTGCCACCTGAATGTGTAATTAATGACCCGAATTATGACAATACTGACACAGGGAAACAGTAGGTGCCAGGGTTTGGTTTATGATTCTGTGGTTATAAACTCAACTTAAATGCTGGAAATTGTCCTAGAAACTGTCATGAGTACAGGATTTCAGCACCTTATGGGGCCAGTACCATCATGGTCATCAGCATGGGATACTACATCTTTCTGGATGTTGCTGGAGCTGTAAATTATTTTCTGATTTCGGAAATATTCCAAAATACATGTCCCTGCCATTCTACAATTTCTCCAGTTTATTCTGGACCCTTTTATGGAAATACCCATCCATATGTTTGTCTTTAAATTATGTCAAACACTATAATACTCATTGTTACTTAAGGCAAAGCAAATTTTCCCTTGCCATGTGCATCAGATTTGTATTTTTATTTTCATATTAATTTATTACTTTGTGTATATCAATATCCACATGAAATCTAATCTTAGCACTGCCAATATATGGCCATTCTTTTGGGCATTTACCTAATAATGCCATGGATTTACTCAAAATTGTTCAGGTTGTATTAGTAACCTCCATCTTCATGTTCTATAAAATCAGTTTTGGATATTACATTGTTTCACTTTCAAGTATACATGTGTTTTCTAGCTTCTTTATTTTTAGATACTCAAAATTGGCCATTCACTTTAAATATTCCATGCATTAGGTTGAGACACTGTTATCTTAGCTCTAAGATTATTGAATTCAATGGCATACAATTTACTTGATTTAAGAAAGTACAAATTTCCTGTGGCTTAAATGTTTATTTAGGTCTGTTTTTATCTATGTCTGTTACATCCCCTTTGGGCCTTATTTCTGCTTCTACCAAATTTGCCTTTGGTATATCCAATAGTCAATATACCACACATATAAAATTGTCCCATTTCTCTACTTCTCATGTTGTATTTGATTTTGTTTACTGTAGCCTGAGTAAACAGTCAATAATCTAATTGGTGCCAGTTCTAGTGCAGGAAACTTCAGGCTACCATGATTTGCTTTATCATTGTTAGGCCATCAACTCTCAAATTTCTGGTAGTTGTCCAAACAAATTTTATATTCACAGTACCTGAGAACAAACTAGGGCTGTTCCATCAGTCTCATTAGCTGGGGAGTTCATTTTTAGCCTTATATATACACATGTAACTTGAAATTAACCATTTACTTTGGAAATTTAAATAAATTTTTTTGAACCTTGAATTCATTGAACTCACTCTTTTTCACAAATATTCTTGTCTAGGCTAATCCCAGCCCTGTGACCATTGTCTATGATGATTTAAATTTTTATTGTGAGGTCACCATCACACCCAACATTCTATAAGTTGTCTTGGAAACATTCAGGTGTACAGTGTCTCAGAGCCATCTTAGCCAAGCATAATCATTCTCTCTTCTCAAGGTAATATATGCATATACATGAAAAAATAATTAGCTACATATAATATTTGCATATATATATTTATATATACATATATATATATAACTTCTGGATTTTTATAGAATTCTAAATCATTGATTATTCAGTTTTTTGATTATTCAAATTTTGCACTGTGTGTCTAGATATTGGCACATTTTCTGACAATTATGTGGGTAAGTGTCAGGATCTTGATGTGGTTTTGACCTCAAGATTGTATATATTCATCTAATTTTAGAGGTTGGTAGAGAGGGAGAGACAGAAACTATGAGCTACAGCTGGTGGCTTGCTCCCCATTCTTGTAATGACCAATAGCTATATTATTATGGAACTCTAAATTGTATTTTTTAGTTAATAGATTTTATAGTTATGTATACATTTCTAAAGTTTTGTTCTATATACAAATATAAAAATAAATAAACTATATATATGGGCTATTTTTCACAAAAATCTCTTTAATATGCTTGTCACATTAATATTGATTTTTCTCAATTGAATGTTACTAATTTTGAGAATATGATATAAATTTTATTCTAACCAATACACCTCTTTGTGTATCTGGTTTTGTCTTTGAATGTATCCTTATCACCTGTGTAAATGATTAGTGGTCTAATGAAAGCTCATCCTAGAACTAAACTTATCCATATGTTACTTGGATTTTATATTGGAAGATCATAAGCATACTCAAAATTTTATTAATTTTGTTGGCCATTTTTATGTATATAGTTCATCAGAAAGACTTTGGCTCTTATTCTCATTCTCCCTTTTTAGGTAATATACTTTTAACTTTGGTAGTTTTTGTGCATAAATATAACTGTAGATGCCAGTATCTTTCATTTAAGGGTTTTTTTTTTGTTATAAATGGCATAATTTCCTTACTCATCATTGTTGATTTCTTCTTTTATTTCTCAAGTTTAATGCAAATTTAATACATGTTGGTTGACCCAATCCTGTTGTATATGCTTGTTATGCTATTGCTCCTACATTATTGCTGTCACTTCCTATAATCAGATTATGGGTTATATCCTAATATGCACATTACCCTTAATCCTCATCTTTTATTTCTGTGACATGTATACATCATGATATAGTGTATGCTGATCCTAGTACAGAAAACTGTAGCTCATCCTGGTTTATTTTTCATTGTGGTTTCATCAATTTGATGAAAATTATTATTTTTTCCATTTTCCTTATACTGTTTATTTAACTCTTTTACTTAATTTGGGGCTAACTTTACAAACATTAATTAAACTGAAAGTAGATCTTTGTAAAATTTAACAGTGGTAGTGGGAGAGGGAGGAGGATGAAAGGTTGGAACATGGATGAAAGGGAGGGTAGGGTAGAAATATCACAGTGTTTCTAAATCACTATATATAAAATACATGAGAATTGTATAACATAAATAAAATTTTAGAAAAAGAATGAAAATAAAATTATCAGGATTATGAAGAGACATATATACACAAGGATATTCACTTGATACTTCCAATGGAAATAAACCAAAAGTTGAAAATGATAGAATAATTAAAGAATTAAGGCACCAAAAATATTCCCTGATTTTCCATCCTTGATTTTAAAATTTTTCTCATGGTAAAATATTTACTGGATTATTGTTCACCAAATTCCTTTATGTCTATTGATCACTCTATTATTTATCCTATATTCTAATTACAATCATCAAAACATAATTCATGTGTAAAATGCACACTTTTTAATTGTTGTCTTTATTCACTGTGTGATCTGTTTATATCATCAATATCCCATTTGAGTGGCTTCTTCTTATGACATCATCATGATGGAAATTTTTTGAATTCTCTCTGCAACTATTTCATGCCCCAAATTCTGAGCCCACCTTAACCCAATCTTTCTCAGTTCCCAGAGGATTTTTTTTAGCTTTTCTGGAATTCTGGAGGACTATAAAATTTTAATTTTAATTTTCAAAGATTTAGATACAAATATATTTCCATCAATGTTTATCTGGTAATTTTCAAAATGTTTGCTTTATTTCCGTTTATTCTTCCTTTTTTGCATTTTAAAGAATTCAATGGACTATTTTTATGAAATGATCTTATTTGTACTTATTGTAGTTTCACTCCCATAAAAAGTTTTCTAGTGATTGTTATCACAATATATTTGTACCCTAATAGAGAAAAGTTTTTAACTTGTACTTTGTATTTGAATTTATGACTATTGTCCAATTATATTATCTAATCACAGTATGTACCAGTGCTAGCACCGTGAACATGTGGGCATGTATGTTGGCTTAGTATTTTGTTGTCAGTTCTCTCAAAATTTTGTAAGGAACCTAAGAAATGTTTATCTTCAAGACATCCCATATCCATCTGAGACCAGCATTCTCTTTTCCTCTTTCAAGGATGTTTTCAAGTCTTTATTGATTTTATGGATTTTCTTGATGCTGGTGTTCCTTTAAAATCACTAGGGAAAGGAAATTTTCTAGATTTTAGTTTCTGAAAGTTTCATGTGGTTTTTACATGTAATAATAAGGAATAATTAATTGTTCACTAAAAATTTGTCACGTTTTCTTGGCATTAATTGCGTTTTTTTTCTTTTTTTTTTTTTTTACAAAATTACTCTATCCACTTACAGTTGCCACCATATCATTTTTGTCATAGCATTTAAATTCCTTTTTTTTTCTTTTGCCTTTGAATTTAATGCTATCACTTATATATAATTTCAGTTTCTTAGGTATACTGGTACTTGCATTATGAATATGTGGCTTTTTCATTGTAGGTTTATCAGTCCCATGGAAATTTTCTAAGTTATCTTGGAATCTTTCCTGTACATAGTATCTCTGAATGGTCTAACATCAATGTACTGCTTCATGCTATCAGAATCACACAGTTTTTTGCTATTTGGAAGTTTTTAGGGATCTCCAAATTTATCACTACTGTTTACATTTTCAATAGCATTATGTTTTTTAACTTTTATTTAGTAAATATAAATTTCCAAAGTACAGTTTATGGATTACAATGGCTTCCCCCCTATAACTTCCCTCCCTCCCGCAACCCTCCCATCTCCCGCTCCATCTCCCAGTCCATTCACATCAAGACTCATTTTCAATTATCTTTATATACAGAAGATCAATTTAGTATATATTAAGTAAAGATTTCAACCGTTTGCACCCACAAAGAAACACAGTGTAAAGTACTGTTTGAGTACTAGTTATAGCATTAATTCACATTGTACAACACATTAAGGACAGAGATCCTACATGAGGAGTAAGTGCACAGTGACTCCTGTTGTTGATTTAACAATGTGACACTCTTGTTTATGGTGCCAATAATCTCCCTAGGCTCTGGTCATGAGTTGCCAAGGCTATGGAAGCCTTTTGTGTTCGCCGACTCTGATCTTATTTAGACAAGGTCATAGTCAAAGTGGAAGTTCTCTCCTCCCTTCAGAGAAAGGTACCTCCTTCTTTGATGGCCCATTCTTTCCACTGGGATCTCACTTGCAGAGATCTTTGATTTAGGTCTTTTTATTTTTCCAGAGTGTCTTGGCTTTCCATGCCTAAAATACTCTCATGGGCTCTTCAGCCAGATACAAATGCCTTAAGGGCTAATTCTGAGGCCAGAGTGCTGTTTAAGACATCTGCCATATTTTACATGAGGAAATCTTTATGTCAGGGTTCTTCTGTTGGGTTACATTATCTTAACTTCCTGTGATATGCAATCATTTTTAAAATATGATTTAAAAGACTATTTTCACTAAATCTCTTTGCTTAGTTGCCACTTAGTAATTATTCCTACCAAACTGCTCAGTGTTTTCCTAATCACAATTTATCCAGTGCTATGAGCATCACTTTTCAATTATTTTTATTTGACTTTATTACTGTCACCATTTTATAACATCAGTTAGTACCCAAGTTGTAGGCAAGTGTTAGCATTGTGGGTTACTATTTTTACTGAGAGTTTATTAACTCAGGGAAGGTGTCTAAGCTTTCCTGTCTACCTTAAAGTGCACATTTTTTCTGTACCACCTATGTTCAGTATATTCTTTCCCCCATTCAAGTTCATTTCCTTTCACTGTATCTGGATTGTGATGAATTCAGTTTAACATTGGAATTGAAATAGTCCACAGTGTCCTTCTAGATACAGTTGTCTTAAAGTTTTTTATTGATTTATGGAGTGATGTTTTCTTGATTGAAAATCCTGATCTATATTTATTCTTAAATACAATTTTAATTGTTTTTTTTTTGACAGGCAGAGTGGACAGTGAGAGACAGAGAGAAAGGTCTTCCTTTTTGCCGTTGGTTCACCCTTCAATGGCCGCCGCGGTAGGTGTGCTGCGGCCGGCGCACCGCGCTGATCCAATGGCAGGAGCCAGGTGCTTCTCCTGGTCTCCCACGGGGTGCAGGGCCCAAACACTTGGGCCATCCTCCACTGCACTCCCTGGCCACAGCAGAGAGCTGGCCTGGAAGAGGGGCAACTGGGACAGGATCAGTGCCCCGACCAGGACTAGTACCCGGTGTGCCGGCACCCCAAGGCGGAGGATTAGCCTAGTGAGCCATGGCGCTGGCCTAATTGTTTCTTTTTAAAAAGAAGTATGTATTTGAAATGCAGAGAGAGAGAGAGAGAGAGAGAGAGAGAGAGAGAGATGTTCATCCACTAGTTCACTCCACAAAAGGCCATAATAGCTGTGATTGGGCCATGTCGAAGCCAGGAGCCAGTTACAGTCTCCCACATGGGTGCTAGGAGCTCAAACATTTGTGCCAAACTCCACTGCCATCCCAGGTACATGAGAAGGGAGCTGGATCAGAAGTGAGGTAGTCAGGACTCAAACTGGTGCTGGCACTGTGGACTATGTATCAACCAACGGTGGCTGACTATCAGACATTGGGCTCATTTCTTGTGATTGATTTTTCTGGCGTCTGTCTTTAGAAAAGTAACATATTGGGGGACAGTACTGTGCTGTAGCATGTGAAGCCACCACATATGGTGTCAGCATCCCAAACTGGAGCCAGTTCATGAACTTGCTGTCCCGATTTCCATCCAGCTCCCTGTTGATGTGCCTAGGAAAGTATCAGAGGATGGCCCAAGCACCTGAACCCTGAAGCCATGTGGGAGACCCAGAAGAGGCTCCTCACTCCTGGTGTCAGACCAGACCAGCTCTGGCTATTGCAGTTATTTGGGAAGTGAGCCAGTGGATGGAAGATCTATCTCTGTCTCTCCCTCAGGTGAAAAAAAAATTTAAATAAAAAAATGTAACAGCAGATATACAGCAGGGAGAGTTCAGGCGATACAAAAGGATCAGTTCCACATCAGTAGACACATGAAAAAAGGAAAGCAGTATATTTTACCTATAGCAGATACCACAACCACTTTACTTTTCCCTTTCTTCTCTTTCCTATTCTCCAGTTATGAAGTGGTTTGCCATTGGAGCACTGGATTCAGGACTTCAGAGGCCTTGGAAGATAGGATCTGGATAGGGAGAAGCCCTGAAGAAAGAAACTATGGGTGAAAGAGAATATCATTTTGGGAGCTGCCCAGGCCATACTTTTTCTGCTTCTTGCTCTTGTTTGTGCTGTTCAGTCATTTCCACTTTTTCACACTGCTTTGGCTTGATGAGTGTGTCTGGATGGTGGGTTAGGAATTTGATGATGTAAGTTCTACCAGTTTTGGAATCAAGTATCTATAAATTAATACACTATAGTATTTCTCTGACAGATATAGACTTCAGTCACTAAGTAAACCTTAGTGGGTCATGAGACTAAAATCCTATGCATATCTATTGCACATGAAGCCAAATTCTCATAATCAGTTGGTAATTTTGTTATGACATTTACTGCCTCCTGCTTCATAGCACCTGCTTATGTATGGATGTTTCAAGGCTAGAAGTGAGTTTATTCAGTGAAGTGAGTAAACTCAGATAATTAAGGAGCTTTGTTATCTTCTCTTGAAGAGGTTCCCATCCATGCTCCTGAAGCTAAATCCTTTTTCTAAGATTTTATTTAATAAATATAATTTTCTTAGGTACAGCTTTAGAAATATAGTTGTTCTTCTCCCCCACCCAAAATCTGTCCATCAACTCCCACTCCTGTCCCACCTCCTACTCCCTCTCTCATCCCTTCATTAGGATTCATTTTCAATTAACTTTATATACAAAAGAGCTACTCTATAATAAATAATGATCTCAACACTTTGCACCCACACACACACAAACACAAAGTATAAAGTACTGTTTGAATACTAGTTTTACAGTTAATTCTCATAGTACAACACATTAAGGACAGAGGTTTGACATGGAGAGTAAATGCACAGTGACTACTGATGTTATTTAACAATTAACACTATTATTTAGGACATCGGTGATCACCCGAGGCTCTTGCCATCAGCTGCCAAGACTATGGAAGTCTTTTGAGTCCACAAACCCTGTCAGTATTTAGACAAAGCTGTAAGAAAAGTAGAAGTTCTCTCCTCCCTTCAGAGAAAAGTACCTTCTTCTTTGATGGCCCCTTCTTTCCACAAGAGCCTCACTCATAGAGATTCTTCATATAGAATGTTTTTTGCCACAGTGTCTTGGCTTTCCATGCATGAAATGCTCTCATGGGCTTTTCAGCCAGATCGGAATGCCTTCAGGGCTGATGCTGAGGTCACAGGGCTGTTCAGGGAATCTGTCATTCTATGAGTCTGCTGTGTGGACTGCTTCCCAGGTTGGAACATTTACCTTCTCTTTAATTCCATCTATTGTTATTACCAGACACTTGGTCTTATTTATGTGATCCCTTTGACATTTAATCCTATCTATGATCGATTACACACAAAATACGATCATCTTAACACATAAAATGCATTAGTACCACCTAGTAATAGGATTTGGAGTTCTATGGCAAGCTTTAGCTTTACCCTTAGCAATAAGTCCATGGGAATGTGTGTCAAACTGTACAGCTCCTCCCTCTCTTATTCCCACTCTTATTTTTAACAGGGATTAAGTTTCTTTTTTTAACTTTTATTTAGTAGATGTAAATTTTCAAAGTACAGTTTCTGGATTACAGTGGCATTTTCCCCCCCATAACTCCCTCCACCTGCAACCCTCCCATCTCCCACTCCCTCTCCCATTCCATTCACATCAAGATTCATTTTCAATTATGTTTATATACAGAAGATCAATTTAGTATATATTAAGTAAAGATTTCATCAGTTTGCCCCCACACAGAACACAAAGTGCCAAATACTCTTTGAGCACTAGTCATATCATTAATTCACATTAAACTACACATCAAGGACAGAGATCCTACATGGGGAGTAAGTTCACAGTGACTCCTGTTGTTGACTTAACAAATTGGCACTCTTGTTTAAGGCATCAGCAATCTTCCCAGGCTCTAGTCATGAGTTGCCAAGGCCATGGAAGCCCTCTGTGCTCGCTGACTTTGATCTTATTCCGACAGGGTCATAGTCAAAGTGGAAATTCTCTCCTCCCTTCAGAGAAAGGCACCTCCTTCTCTGATGGTCCATTCTTTCCACTGGGATCTCACTCGCAGAGATCTTTCATTTAGGTCTTCTTGTTTTTTCCCAGAGTGTCTTGGCTTTCCATGCCTAAAATACTCTCATGGGCTCTTCAGCCAGATCCGAATGCCTTAAGGGCTGATTCTGAGGCCAGAGTGCGGTTTAGGACAACTGCCATTATATGAGTTATGCTGTGTATCCCGCTTCCCATGTTGGATCTTTCTCTCCCTTTTTTATTCTATCAGTTAGTATTATCAGACGCTAGTATTGTTTATGTGATCCCTTTGACACTTAGACCTATCATTATGGTCTATTGTGACAAGAAATTGATCACTTGGACTAGTGAGGTGGCATTGGTACATGCAACCTTGATGGGATTGTATTGGAATCCCCTGGCACATTTCTAACTCCACCACTTGGGGCAAGTGAGCTTGAGCATGTCCCAAACTGTACATCCCTGCCTTCTCATATTCCCACTCTTATATCTAACAGGGATCACTTTTCAGTTAAAATTTAAACACTTAAGAATAATTGTGTGTTAATTACAGATTTCAACCAATGGTATTAAGTAGAACAAACAAAAATACTAAAAGGGATAAAGTATTAAATTGTACATCAACAGTCAGGACAAGGGCTGATCAAGATATTGTTTCTCATAATGTCCATTCCACTTCAACAGGTTTCCTATTTGATGCTCGGTTAGTTGTCACCAATCAGGGAGAACATATGATATTTGTCCCTCTGGGATGGCTTATTTCAATCAGCATGATGTGTTCTGATTTCTCCATCTTGTTGCAAATGACCGGATTTCATTGTTTCTTACTGCTGTATAGTATTCTATAGAGTACATGTCCCATAATTTCTTTATCCAGTCTACTGTTGATGGGCATTTGGGTTGGTTCCAGGTCTTAGCTATTGTGAATTGAGCTGCAATAAACATTAATGTGCAGACAGCTGTTTTGTTTGCCAATTTAATTTCCTTTGTGTAAATTCCAATGAGTGGGATGGTTGGGTTGAATGGTAAGGTTATATTCAGGTTTCTGAGGAATCTCCAGAATGACTTCCATAGTAGCTTTACCAGTTCGCATTCCCACCAACAGTGGGTTAGTGTCCCTTTTTCCCCACATCCTCGCCAGCATCTGTTGTGTAGATTTCTGAATGTGAGCCATTCTAATCGGGGTGAGTTCAAATCTCATTGTGGTATTGATTTGCATGCCCTGATGCCTAGTGATCCTGAACATTTTTCATGTGTCTGTTGGCCATTTGGATTTCCTCTTTTGAAAAATGTCTATTTAGGTCCTTGGCCCATCTCTTAAGTTTTGTTTTGATGTTGCGGAGTTTCTAGATTTCTTTATAGATTCTGGTTATTAACCCTGTATCTGTTGCATAGTTTGCAAATATTTTCTCCTATTCTGTCGGTAGCCTCTTCACTTTCCTGTTTCTTTTGCAGTACAGAAACATCTCGATTTGATGCAATCCCAAATGTTAATTTAGGCTTTGACTGCCTGTGTTTCTGGGGTCTTTTCCAAAAAGTCTTTGCCTGTGCCTATATCTTGTAGGGTTTCTCGAATGTTCTCTAATAATTTGATGGTGTCGGATCATAGATTTAGTTGAGTGAATTTTTGTGTAAGGTGAAATGTAGGGGTCTTGCTTCATGCTTCTGAATGTGGAAATACAATTTTCCAAGCATCATTTATTGAATATACTGTCCTTGCTCCAGGGATTGGTTTTGGATTCGTGATGAAATATAAGTTGGGGGGGGGGGGGGAGCGGCAAGATGGCGGAATAGGAAGGGAGCACACTGTTAGTCTGGGAGAAAGACTGGTTAATAAAAGTGGAGATACTGCAGGGTCAAGGAATAGTAGGGGAAGAAACAGCAGAGGAAACTCTTCTAGAACTGGTGATTCACAGTGGACCTGCGTGGAGAGCATGGAAGCCCAAGTTCGGGACACCAGCGGCAGACTCAACACACCAGCGCTGGAACGCGAGGTGAGCCGAACCTAAATAGCCCGAGACACCAGCGGGCAAGCGGAAAGAGGAGACTAGAGGGAATGAGGCTTGAAACTCTGTGGGGAAAAGTTCACCTAACTAGAAGAGAGAGAGGGAAAAAAAAAAGTGACCGATACGGACACGAGTTTCTCTCTCTCCTCTCACCCCTCAAAGGTGAGCAAGACAAAGAGCAGGCGCCATTTTGGACATACGTCATAAGCAGGGTGACCTCAGGTCTGCACCGGCCCTGAGCCTAGCAGAAAAACCTGACTCTGGGGGGAGGGGTGAAATAACAGGAGATTAGCATCAAACTTGGCAACCCAGTGGGAGACTGCAGGAGAATTGGAGCCCACACTGAGGGCAGCACAGATTCCCTGTGTGGTCCTTGGGAGAGAGCTTCCAATCTCTGGCTCCTGTGGCTATAGCATTTACCTAACTACCTCCAATTACGTTCAGCTGTGTGGAATTACTTCCCTTTTGAATCAAAAAAAGAAAGAAAGAGAGATTTACCACACCTAACCTGGGAGTGTCATCTTTGACACTCCCTCAACCCTGAGGAACCAAACACAGCTCTCAGTCCACACTCATCTCAAGCCTCTAAGGCTCCACCGAAAGCAGACAGTCCACTTAATATAGAGCCATAGTATAACAAGAAAAAACACCACAGTGAAGAAACCAAATATCTCCAACATGCCAAACAACAAACGCAAAAACCAAGGTAACAAGAACAAGGAAGACACTATGATGCCCCCAAATGAAAAAAGACACCCTAATTCAAGATTATGAAGATGATGAGACAGAAGAAATGCAAGAAGCAGATCTCAAAAAATTGATAAGAACATTAAGAAGTTCTCAAAAACAAATTCTTGAACTACAGAAATCCTTAATGGACCAGATAGAAAATCTCTCTTGTGAAAATGAAATATTAAGGAGGAATCAAAATGAAATGAAACAACTAGTAGAACAAGAAACTGTGATAGTGATGAGAAATCATAATGAAATGAAGAATTCAATATATCAAATGACAAACACATTAGAGAGCCTTAAAAACAGAATGGGGGAAGCAGAAGAGAGAATATCAGACTTAGAAGACAGAGAACAGGAAACGAAACAGGCAAACCAAAGAAAAGAAGAAATTAGAAATCTAAAAAATATTGTCGGGAATCTACAGGATACTATTAAAAAAACCAACATTCGGGTTCTAGGAGTTCCTGAAGGCATGGAGAGAGAGAAGGGATTAGAAGGCATTTTCAGTGACATACTAGCAGAAAATTTCCCAGGTTTGGAGAAGGACAGATGCATCTTAGTACAGGAAGCTTGTAGAACCCCTAATAAACATGACCAAAAGAGATCCTCACCACGACATGTTGTAATCAAACAAACCACAGTGAAACATAAAGAAAAGATCCTAAAATGTGCAAGAGAGAAACGTCAGATCACTCTTAGAGGATCTCCAATTAGACTCACAGCAGACTTCTCATCAGAAACCCTACAAGCTAGAAGGGAATGGCGAGACATAGCCCAGGTACTAAGAGAGAAAAACTGCCAGCCCAGAATACTATATCCTGCAAAGCTCTCATTTGTGAATGAAGGTGAAATTAAGACTTTTCATAGCAAACAGAAACTGAAAGAATTTGTTGCCACTCATCCTGCCCTGCAAAAGATGCTTAAAGATGTGTTCCACGCAGAAACACAGAAACATGGTCACCAATATGAAAGAAGGTAAAGGAAGGAAACCTCACAGCAAAAGATCACAGGAAGCTCAATTTCTCTTTGACATAGAATTAAACTCTGATGCTCTGTTAAAGCAATGTGTTAAAGTAATCTATTATGTTCTCTTGATGTCTGTTAAATTCTAATTGTTCAAAAACAGCTGAATTTTTATTAAGAGCTATGGGTTATTTCAATATGTGCTTATTTTCAAAGATTTGAATAATCACCTGTAACAATGATCAAATTTGGTCTATATTATATCATGATTTTAAGGAATCTTATTTCAACTAGATATTTTGGATTTTGAGCCTTCTTGGCATTCTTGACAGGCATTCAAAATATTAGAAGTACTGCCAAGATGTCATGTGGTACCAAACTTTAAGTTTCTATAATGGAAAATGCTATTAATACAAATGTTTGAGAATTAAAAAGTCTAATGATCTTGTGTTATTAGACATGATAGTTATATAAATGAGAAAGCCCCAGAGGCCTAAAGGGTTAAATAATAGTAAAATCCTACAGGTGCTTTCAAAAATACTGTGAAGTCAGCAAGTGCCTCTTGTTGGTTGATGAGTTTATAATTTTAAACATGGTGACTTAAAGTCTTTTGTCATCCACAGTTATATATGATTTGCTGCTCATAAAACTAAAGCATTATTGGTTCTGTGTTTAGCTGTCCTCCTATAGGTTCCTATGGACTTTTTCCAGCCACTTCTATTGTATTCAGTACTTTGGGATGGCTCTGTAAAGAGATGAAGCCAATAATGTATCAACAGTACCAATTGAGAGAAAGTATGGTTAACTGAGGTTACTAAAAACAAAAAGCAATTCAAATCAATTGACAATCTACAAAAAGAGTTAAAGATTTTAAAAGCTATTATTAAAATTGCTATATTGGTCTATTATGCTATGTTATATGTGTGTACATATTGTATGTCCACATGGGGAAATTTTATTAAGAGTTTTATTTTAAATGGCTTATAGATAAGATTGTCCATAAATTTAAGCTGCTAAAATCAATCAAAGATACATTTTAATTTGTGTGACCTGAATCTCTACATAATATGTTTTAAACGTATTGGTAGAAAGAAACTAAAAACATTTTATATGGTTGTGCTTAAGTTTACTGGTTAAACAAACTACACCATGTTAGATATTTAAGAGGTGTTTTCAAATACATGATTCTTAAAATTTATAGAAGGCACTGGACCTTCTGGTAAATGTTTTCTTAAGTTGTGATCTAATGGTTGAAACTGTTTGCTAAGTATTCATGTGATATTGCTATTGTCAGCAAGCGATCTAGGACTTGCTCCCTCATTTCTCTATTCTAAGCCCAACTTGTTCTTTCATTCCTCTATTCTCTTCAAGGTAGGAAACTAATTCTATTATGAAGGAATCTGTAGGACGCACAATTTAATCTTTAGACCTTATAAAAGAGATGGCTAACATTTTTCTGTAATAGCATAGCCAAAATAAGAACTTTAATAATAATCTCATAGCTAGATTCACTTCGCCATCAGTGAAGTAAACAGTAAGTAGAAAAAACCTCCCTTTCAGATCAAAGGGAAAGAAAGTTTTAAAGTGAGAATAGAATTTTCCTCATGGGCATTGTCTACCTTAGAAAAACTACTACAGAACATGCCTGTGACTATAGACTTGTAGTTCAGGCCACTGAAGATTAGAGATGGGACTTGGGCACTCACTTGACTTGCATCCTCTGGTCTGCTTTAACACAAACCAGGAGGAAAAGGAAGCTCGGCATCAGAAGCAATGGGTGGCAGGCCTATTCATGGCTGATCTGTACAGCGATCTGCCCTCAAGGAGACCCAACAGGCCAGTCCACTGCAGTGGCTTTCAAAGTGGTAAGCCTGGAATTCAGCAGAAGTCAACTTGTGAAGAGCCCTGGCAGCTCTGCCAAGAGTTGGATCACTGGAAATGGACCTGCCCTGGAGTCGAAGGATGCCCAGGTCAGAGCCACAGATCTTATTGGCTCTAAGCTGAAAAGCCCTTCACTCAGCCCAACTTCCAAAGTGACCACTGCAGCTGAGGGTATGGTCAAGTAGGGTCAGCAACATTGCAGGCAGAACTGCAAATTTCTTGTTAGAGATGCCCCCTGCCTTTACCTGGCCAGCTCTCCTCCCAGGCCAGCCAAGTAATGAAAGTCAACAGAGTGCCTTCCCCTAGGAGGTTCACAACTCCCTTAGGATATACCCCATGTGAAGAGATAGATAGGTCGGGGCCTCTGAATTTACAAGGCCTAAAGCCCACCAGATTATTATCAAACCCCTTCTATCAGGTTCTATTTGCCTCTAAATCAGAAAACTTAATTGTAGCTTAGACAGCACCTTTCTTAGCTCCTCTAATAATGACTCTGTCCTTAGTTCTAGACCCTGTCTAGCACACTTGGGCCTCATTCCTTTGTAATCATAAACTCTACTCTACCACCAATGGCTCTACTCCCAACCTGTGTGTACTGATGGTCCTCTTCCCCACTTAATGCTGTATAATTGTTCAAACCTGGTAAATGCCACTCTTAGGATCATTGGTTACTATCCTCACTCTGTCTTTTATGACCTTGTCTAAAAATGATCAGAGTCGGCAAACTTGGAAGGCTTCCATAGCCTTGGCAACTCATGACGAGAGCCTAGGGAGGTTACTGGCGCCATAAACTAGAGTGTCAATTTGTTGGGTCAACAACAGGAGCCACTGTGCACTTGCTCCTCATGTGGGATCTCTGTCCTTAATGTGCTGTACATTTTGATTTAATGCTATAACTAGTACTCAAACAGTATGTTTCACTTTGTGTTTCTATGTGGGTGCAAACTGTTGAAATCTTTATACTAAATTGATCTTCTGTATATAAAGATAATTGAAAATGAATCTTGATGCAAATGGAAGGGGAGAGGGAGCGGGAGAGGGGAGGGTTGCGGGTGGGAGGGAAGTTATGGGAGGGGGAAGCCATTGTAATCTATAAGCTGTACACTGGAAATTTATATTCATTAAATAAAAATTTTAAAAAAAGAAAAAAAAGAAATATAAGTTGGCTATAGATGTTTGGATTGATTTCTGGTGTTTCTATTCTGTTGCATTGGTCTATCCATCTGTTTCTGTACCAGTACCATGCTGTTTTGATTACAACTGCAACAGGGATTAATTTTCAATGACTTTGTACACCTATGATTAATTTTATGCTAAGTAAAGGGTTCAATCAATGGTATTAAGTAGAAAAATAAAATGAATAAAAAGAAATAATAAACTCTTCCTCGACAATCAAGAGAAGGGATGTTCAATTAATTGCTTCTCATAGTGTCAAATTCACTTCTACAGGTTTCCTCCTAGGTGCTCTGTTAGTTTTCACACATCAGGGAGAGTATATGGTATTTGTCCCTTTGGGTCTGGCTTATTTCATTAAGTATGACCTTTTCTAGATTCATCCATTTTGTTGCAAATGACTGGATTTCAATTTTTACGACTGTGTAGTATTCCATAGAGTACATATCCCATAATTTCTTTATCCAGTCTTCTGTTGATGGGCATTTAGATAACACAAAGACCATATCATGTCCTATAATATATGAGAGGATAGATTCACATATATAGATTATACGGAAGCTAAAAAATCAAAGGCAAATTTAGAGTTCCATGAACATCCAAAAGGAATAAAACACATGTTACCTGCAAGGGTAAATTATTACAATGGCCTAGCATGTCTCTGGGAAACTGTGTCCATGACAGATGCCAGGAAACTTAGAGAAATTTGAGTGAGTTGATGACTTCACAAAATGCTAACCAAGCTGACCACAAACTCACACCATTAGGGCTAGCTCAGCCTAAAATGCTAAAAATATGCAGCAATAGTTATAATTTCAAAAAATAGAGATTTAAAGAGTTGTGCAATTATAAAAACATTATCAGTGTACAAAAAATGAATAATTTGATAGAGGAGATAATGGAAAGATGAGTGAAGAAGCACAGATCATTACAACTGAATTAAAAATAAATATTAAAAATTTTCCACAAAGCTATAACAAAGATCACACTACTAAAACATTAAAATAAACATGCCAATGCCAGGGGGAAGCTGTTCTGGCCCATTGGATTAACCCACCATTAGGCACTGCCTCATCCCATATTGAGTGCCAGATTAGAGTACCATCTATTCTGCACTACTGATCCAGCTTCTTGCTAATGCATCTTAGAGGCAGCAGATGATGGCCTGAATAGTTCATTTCATGCTATCCAGATGGGAGACCCAGATGGAGCTTTTGGCTCGTGATTAAGGACTGACTCAGGCACAGGTTCTATGGCAACTTGATGGGTGAACAGACAGATATAATCCCTCCTGCACCTATCCTTTCCACTCTGACCTTAAAATGAATGCTTTTTTAAAAATAAGGATTTGAGGTTGGTGCCGCGGCTCAGTAGGCTAATCCTCCGCCTTGCAGCGCTGGCACACCAGGTTCTAGTCCCGGTCGGGGCACCGATCCTGTCCCGGTTGCCCCTCTTTCAGGCCAGCTCTCTGCTGTGGCAAGGGAGTGTAGTGGAGGATGGCCCAAGTGCTTGGGCCCTGCACCCCATGGGAGACCAGGATAAGCACCTGGCTCCTGCCATCAGATCAGTGTGGTGCACCGGCCGCAGCGCACCTACCGCGGCGGCCATTGGAGGGTGAACCAACGGCAAAAAGGAAGACCTTTCTCTCTCTCTCTCTACTGTCCACTCTGCCTGTCAAAAATAAAATAAAAAATAATTAAATAAATAAATAAATAAGGATTTGACTATCTAGAAGTATGCCACACACTTTTTAAATTAAAAGGTAATTTTAAATTTTCATAAACATCCAAAAAATCTGCAAAATGTTGCCTAAAAAAAATTAATGGCCAGGTCTTGCCTTAAATTTCTCTGAACACCGTGTACATAAAGGTTGCAAGGAAGAGTTATAGTTTCAGGGAGTTGATGGAGTCACAATGGAAAAGCAAGCATGAATGGCTGTGGCTTCAAAGTACCAGGATTAGCTTACATTAGATACTAATGGCACACAAAGGTGGTAGATACCATGTCATAGGCAGAAACCCCAAATGATAAGGGGGTGCAAATGTTATGAAATAGAAATTGTGATTCTGTGAGAAAAATAAGTGATTTTTTAAAAAGTAACAGTTGGGGTTTGCATTGTAGTTCAGTGGGTCAAGATGCCACCTGTGCTACCAGAGTCACATTTGGGCACCAGTTCAAGTCCTGGTTGTCTCAATTCCAATCCAGCTCCCTGTTAATAGGAAAAGCAGTATAATATGGCCCCATGTGTTTGGGTGCTTGCCACCCATGTGGCTAACTCAGATAAAACTCCTGGCTTCTGACTTCAGCCTGCTTCAGCAATAGCTTTTGTGGCCATGTGGGAAGTGAATCAACAGATAGAAGATTCTCCTCTCTCTCTCTCTCTCTCTCTCTCTCTCTCTCTCTCTCTCTCTCTCTTCTGCCTCTCCCTCTTTCTCTGTAACTCTGACTTTAAAATAAATAAGTCTTTTTTTTGTTTTTTTGTTTTTGTTTTTTGTTTGAAAGGCAGAGTTAGTGAGAGAGAGAGACAGAAAGGTCTTCCTTCCATTGGTTTACCCTCCAAATGGCCACTACAGTCAATGTGCTGAGCTGATCCAAAGCCAGGAGCCAGGTTCTTTTTCCCGGTCTCCAACATGGGTGCAGGGGCCCAAGAACTTGGGCCATCTTCTACTGCTTTCCCAGGCCATACAGAGAGCTGTATTGGAAGTGGAGCAGCCAGGTCTTGAACTGGTGCACACATGGGATGCCTGCGCTTCAGGCCAGGGTGTTAACCTGCTGTGCCACAGCACAGGCCCTGAAGCTTCTTAGCTTGATGTCATACCATCTGCCAATTTTGGCTTTCTTTGCCTGTACTTCTGGAAGAACAAGCACTTGGGCCATCGTCCACTGCCCTCCCGGGCCACAGCAGAGAGCTAGACTGGAAGAGGAGCAACCGGGACAGAATCGGCACCCCAACCGGGACTAGAACCCAGAGTACCAGCGCCACAGGCAGAGGATTAGCCTAGTGAGCCACTGTGCTGGCCAATAAATAAGTCTTTAAAAATGGAACAGTGGAGTGACAAATCAGTGTAAGACAAGCTGCTAAAAATATTCCATTATAATGGCATTAAAAGGGAAAATGAATGAAATATTTTCAGGAAACATAAATCTAGGATATATGACTCCACTTACCTCAATAGCAATAAAGAAAACATGACAGAAATACTCTATTGAAACACTTAGAAATCAAAGTTCTCACAAAAATAGAGAAGAGGCAAAAATAATTACAGAAAAAAGTGAGTTATCAGAAGGCCTGAGATTTTTTGAAATATGTGTTCATGACATCTTAATCATCATTACTGTGAGAAGAAATGAGTAATCTGGTAGAAATAATAAGAGCAACAACCATATATAAAGGCAGTTGCTGAAAAATAAACCATTATAATTATATTTAAAAAGGAAAAATGAAATAATCACATTTACTTTGAGAAGAATCATAAATGAAAGACAATGATCTCTCTCTCTCTCTCTCTCTCAGGAATTTTTACTTCTCTTGTATTTAACCTTTGTTGAACTCTTGCTGAGCTCTTTTTAAATGTTCATTTCCCTTGTGCTGAACATGGCTACACCAATGGAACAGAACAGAAACTCCAGAAATCAATCCACACATCTATAACAAACTTATCTTTGAAAAAAGAGCTAAAATCAAGCCCTGGAGCAAGGACAGTCACTTTAACTAATGGTGCTTGGAAAACTGGAACTCAGCATGCAGAAGTATGAAGCAAGACCCTCACCTTACAACTTACATAAAAATCCACTCAAAATGGATCAAAGACCTAAATCTACAACACAATACCATGAAATTATTACAGAATATTGGGGGAACCCTGCAAGATATTGGCATAGGCAAAGAGTTCTTGGAAATGACCCCAGAGGCACAGGCAATCAAAGCCAAAATTGACAAATGGAATTATGTTAAATTGGGAAGCTTCTGCACTGCAAAAGAAACGTTCAGAAAAGTGAGGAGGTAACTGACAGAATTGAAGAAATTATATGCAACTGATAAAGGATTAATACCCAGAAACTCAACAACAACAAAACATGTAACAAATTTATAACATGAGTCAATCATTCTATTCCTTGTTATTTACCCATGTAAGCTGAAAATATACATTCACACAAAACTGCACAGTGACAGTTCAATGCTCTCTACACAATACATGGAATCTATTCCTTCTATATTACTAAATTTGTAAAAGTTCTCACCAAAAAATGATTACTATGTGAAGTAAGGCATAGTTTAATTATTTCAAGTGTTCTATCTACATATCTTCTTTCTATATAATTTAGACACCGTAAACACAATTTTATATGTGAATTTACATTAAAAAGACATTTCTAAAAAGCAATAATTGCTGTAGGATTTCAGAAGGGAAAGAGATGAAGAGGTCTAACACAGTGTAGTATAACCATTCTATATTACACTATCATATATGTAATATGAACATATATAATACACATTTTTCAAACGTCACACAACATAAAACACCAAGAGTAAACCTTTTTGTAAACTATGCACTTAGTTACTAAAAAAGACCAACAATTGACTTATCACTTGTAACAAGTGTACTACACCAAAGCAACATGTTAATAATAGGGGATATTGTGTGCAGGGAGGAATATATGGGAATATTCTGCACTTTACAGTAGATTTTTACATAAACAGTTTCCTGTTTTAAAAATAAATTCTATTTTTAAAGTGATCATGATAAGCCACTTCCAACATTCATGAAAATTGCATATGGTAAGGGAAGGTAGATAAAGAGCAAATCATATGAATAAAAATGGTGATAAATGCTATGGGGATGAGCAAAGTGTCCATCTTGAGAGATAATAATTGGGGGTGGCTGTGAATTTCTAAGCCCCATGGTTAAAGAAGTTCTCTTTAATTACATCTATAGTGAATTAAGATCAGATGTTTCTTAAAAAGACTCCTGTTTCCAGACATTTTCTTCAAAATTAAATTTTCAACTTGTGTGAAAAAAGAAGTCTTAAATGGAGCAATTCCCAACTTATCATCCTATGTCTTTACCTGGTTCTTTCCAATTCCTCAAAGATCTTTTGAATATATTAATTGAATCATCACTTCCATGATGAAGTTTTTCAAAGCTTTTTTGGGATATAATTCATAAAAACATGCACACCCTTAATGTGCACAACTTCACGGGTTTTACCATGGGCATTTCCTATGAAAACATCAATGTAATTAAAGATATGGATACATCTCTCTTCAAAATGTTTACTTCTTGACTGTTGCCTGTTTCTGTAAGAATTCTTTTTACCAATCTCTCCTCATTCAGAATACACAGCAGTATTCTGACAAGTCTTCCAAGGCCCTTTGTGATCTGGGCCTCTCATTCAGGCTATTACTCTTAGTCCTACCCAACTTAAATGCTATTCTTACCAAGTTCCAACACTGACCACTTTTTCTACAACTGCAACAAATTACCTATATCTAAAGACAGATAATTGCAACTCACTGTCAAAAATAACCCTGTCATTATTCTTCTAAATGGCTAGTTACATAGCACTAGGAACAGATTTTAAAGAAATAGGTAGTGATAAAATTCATGCTTTTCAGTTTTCTGTCCAATATCTCTTATTACTCTCTCCCTCCCTTCATGCAGATCTTCCATCTGTCCCTTCCTTATTCATGCTCAGATGTGCATCTCTGATCTCACTTCATTCCCCTTAGGAATTACCAATGTCAAACATATTACCATTTTTCTTATTACATGACATCGTTATTTCCAATTTATAACCAGAAAGTAACATTGAGAAGGGCAGAAATTTCATCATCTAGATAATGCCTAGATAATTATGAAACTTGATATACATTTGGTGAGTAAGTAAGAATATAAAGTAAAAATAATTTTTGTTAAAATTTTAAGCAACTTTAGAGGAAGTGAAAATTACTTTGTTTTAATCCTCTGATGAATTTATCATATAGCCACAACATACTTAAAATTTGCCTTTCTTTTCCTAGACTTTCAGCTTTTCCAAATATAGATATTATTTTCTATTCATTGAAATACAGTCAGGACTCAATCTGAAGTTCACTAAATGTCAATTTAGGGTGGGTAAAATTTTAAATTTTAACACCAAAAAAAGACACAAAGAGACTGATGTGTATTTAAATTCCAATACTAGATTTCTAGAACTAGGCTACATTCCTTCAAACTGAAATTAATTATCCCATTTAGTTCTCCACAGGTTGTCATTATAAATAACGAAATGATGTCTTGACTTAGAAAATAATTCCCTTGAGTATTGCATATATAGGACATTTTCCATCTTAATTATTGTGAGAAAGCCAAAGTAATTGTGATTATCATGAGATTTTTGCTGCAACTATCAGTGACAGATGACTGGGCTATTTAATTTCTTTAACTCAACTCAGATGAAATCTACTCTCTAATAAATTTCAGAAAAAAGCTGGATACATGGGAAGAATAGTGAAGAACTGTGAGAATTAAGGGGGACCTCAAAAGTCAGACCTTGGAAATGGCACACACTAAAGCAGAAGAAAGGATTTTATAGCAGGAAGTTAGTTCCAATCAATTTCTACCCATGGTACTCATACAGAAAGGAAACTGGATCATGACCTCTCTACACACTGGGAGAATTTTTCTAGATCAGTCCCACCTGCTGCTTTGAGATGGGGAAACAGCTAATGCTGCAAGGAAAAATTGAGCTCCACATTATCAAAGGAAATGCGGAAAAAACAAGGCAAGAATTAGAATAAGACTACACTCTACTGATTGAGTAGACAGTTTAAGGTAGATACATAAAGCCAAGATGTCATTGAGAAGGGGAATAGGAATAACATGCAAAGTTGTGTGATCGATGTTGTAGCTTCCACAAATGTAGATTTAATATTCCGTCTGGTTTTATTTGGATTCAGATGTCTGAAGACTTTCAGAGATAACAAGAGTTGTACATAAAATCAAAGCCTGGGATAATTTCTGACAACTAACTGAGAAAAGTCATTGGAAAAAAACAGAAGTGTGACATTATTTCTAAGCTTTTGTTCTCAAAGTTCTCCAACAGAAAAAACCTCTACTTTTATATACCTGAGAGATAAGTGTATAAAAGAAATAAAATATGAAGTCCCTTTTTATGTCACTGTGTAGGAGAGTGTCCATTAAAATAGAAATGAAAATAGGCCTTCTTGGAGTCCATATCTAAAACACAGGAACCTGGCAATGCTAGTGTCCTCCTAACTATTAATTCTCACATTCTGAGTAAAAACACTGATGACTCAATTAGCCTATGTCATGTACTGGATATTATTATTATATTTCTATGTACTTTTAATGCATGAATGGCTGTGGAGATAGTATTAGATATCCTGCAACTTTACTAAACTCTTACAACTTTGAATAGTCTCTTACTTGAGTCTTTTTGTCCACCTATAGATAGAATCATATCATTTGCAAACAGGGACAATTTGACTTCCTCCTTTCCACTATGTATCCCTTTGATTTCTTTTTCTTGAAAAATGGTTCTGGTGAAAATTCCCATAACTATATTGAATAGCAACGGTAAAAGTGTGCATGCTTGTCTGTTTCTGGCTCTTAGTGGAAATGCTCTCCATTTCTCTGCTTCAATGCGATGATGGCTATGGGTCCGTCATATATTTCCTTGACTGTGTTGAAAAATGTTCCCTTTGGGGCCGGCACCATGGCTAACTTAGTTAATCCTCTGCCTGTGGCACCGGCCTACTATAGGGCGCCAGTTCTAGTCCCGATTGCACTTCTTCCAGTCCAGCTCTCTGTTGTGGCCTGGGAGAGCAGTGGAGGATGGCCCAAGTGCTTGGGCCCTTGCACCTGCATGGGAGACCAGAGGGAAGCACCTGGCTCCTTGCTCCTGACTTCAGATCAGTGCAGCAGCACCAGCCGTGGCAGCCATTTGGGGTGTGAACCAATGGAAGGAAGACCTTTCTCTCTGTCTCTCTCTCTCTCAGTGTCTATAACTCTACCTGTCAAATAAAAAAATGTTAAAAAAGAAAAATGTTCCCTTGTATACCAAATTTTCTTGTATATATAAACAAGGCCATGGCTGAGAACAAATTTATAGTATCAGGACCATTCACAGTATCTATAGAAACTTTGAATACCCTGCAATAAATTTAACAAATTAGATATGAAACATCTCTTCAATGGCAAATAGAAAACATTTTAAAAGAAATAAAAGAAGACACAAAAATGGAAAAATCTTCCATTTTCATTGATTGGAAGAATTAATATTATCAAAATGCCCATAATATTCAAAGCAGTTGATACATTCCATATGATCCCAATAAAAAATACCAATGACATTCTTCTCAAATGAAGAAAAAAATTTTAAAATTTATAAGGAAACACAAGAAACATCAAATAACTAAAATAATCTTTACAAAACTAAATCTAGAGGCATCATAATTCCAGATTTCAAGACATATTACAGGGTATTTGTAGTTAAAACAGCTTGGTACTGGGACCGGCACGGTGGCTCACTTGGTTAATCCTCTGCCTGCGGTGCCAGTATCCCATATGGGAGCCACATTCCAGTCCCTGTTGCTCCTTTTCCAGTCCAGCTCTCTGCTGTAGCCCAGGAGGGCAGTGGAGGATGGCCCAAGTGCTTGGGCCCCTGCACCCACATGGGAGAGCACGAAGAAGCACCTGGCTCCTGACTACAGATTGGTATAGCACCATCCATAGCGGCCATTTGGGGAGTGAACCAATGGAAGAAAGACCTTTCTCTCTGTCTCTCTGTCTATAACTCAAGTTGTCAAAAAAAAAACAGCTTGGTACTGGGACAAAAAAGAGACCTATAGACGAATGGAACAGAATAGAAACTCCAGAAATTAATCCTTGCAGTGATAGTCACTTAATATTTGACAAATGAGCTAAAATTAATTCCTGGAGAAAGACATTCTCCTTAACAAATAGTGTTGGGAAAAAATGGATCTACACATTCAGAAATATGAAATGAGATCACTATTTTACACGTTACACAAAAATCAACCACAATAGATAAAAGACCTACATCCATTACCTGACATCACCAACTTACTAGAGGAAAATATCAGAGAAACTTTGCAAGACATTGGCATAAACCAAGAGTTCTTGGAAAAGATTCCAGAAGTACAGGCAAAGAAAGCCAAAACTGGCAGATAGGATGACGTCAAGCTAAGAAACTTCTGCATTGCAGAGGAAACACTCAGAAATACTTTATCCTTTTTAGTATTTGTGGTTGTTATTGTTGTTGTTGTTCTAGTACTAGTGGTTGAACTCTGTAATTAACACACAATTATTCTTAAGTGTTTAAATTTTAACTGAAAAGTGATCCCTGTTAAATTTAAGAGTGGAAAAGGAGAGGGAGGGGATGTACAATTTGGGACATGCTCAATCAGACTTGCCCCAAATGGTGGATTTAGAAACGTGCCAGGGGATTCCAATACAATCCCATCAAGGTGGCATGTATCAATGCCACCTCACTAGTCCAAGTGATCAATTTCAGTTCACAATAGATGGCTCTGATAGGTCTAAGAGTCAAAGGGATCACACAAACAAGACAAGTGTCTGCTAATACTAACTGATAGAATCAAAAAGGGAGAGAAAGATCCAACATGGGAAGTGGGATACACAGCATACTCATAGAATGGCAGTTGTCCTAAACCGCACTCTGGCCTCAGAATCAGCCCTTAAGGCATTCGGATCTGGCTGAAGAGCCCATGAGAGTATTGTAGGCATGGAAAGCCAAGATACCATGGAAAAGAAAAAAACAAGAAGACCTAAATGAAAGATCTCTGTGAATGAGATCCCAGTGGAAAGAACGGGGCCATCAAAGAAGGAGGTACCTTTCTCTGAAGGGAGGAGAGAACTTCCACTTTGACTATGACCCTATCGGAATAAGATCAAAGTCAGTGAACTCTGAAGGCTTCCATAGCCCTGACAACTCATGACTAGAGCCTAGGGAGATTACTGACGCCATGAACAGGAGTGTCAAATTGTTAAGTCAGCAACAGGAGTCACTGTGTACTTACATCCCATGTGGGATCTGTCCTTAATGTGTTGTCTGATGTGAAGTGATGCTATAACTAGTACTAAAACAGTATTTTTACACTTTGTGTTTCTGCGTGGGTACAAACTGATGAGGTCTTTACTAATTATATACTGAATCGATCTTCTGTATATAAAGATAATCGGAAATGAAAAAAAAAACCTGGTGTTAAATTGGAAATGGCATAGAAAATTAATTAATTTTTTAAAAAAATATTATGTAGGATCTCTGTCTTTAATGTGCTGTACACTGTTATTTAATGCTATAACTAGTACTCCAACAGTATTTTTTTTTCACTTTGTGTTGTTATATAGGGGCAATCTGTTGAAATCGTTACCTAATATATAATAAACTGATCTTCTGTATATAAAGAGAATTGAAAATGAATCATGATGTGATTGGAAGGTGAGGGGGAGCGGGAAAGGGGAGGGTTGTGGGTGGGAGGGAAGTTTTGGGAGGGGGAAGCCACTGTAACCCATAAGCTGTACTTTGGAAATTTATATTCATTAAATAGAAGTTTAATAAAAAAAAAGAAATGTGAATAGGCCACTGACAGAATGGGATAAAATATTTGCCAACTATGCCCTGTAAAAGTATTAATATCCAGTATCTATAAAAGTATCAACAAAGTCAACAGCATCAAAACAAACAACCCAGTAAAGATATGGGCAAAAGACATGAACAGACATTTTTCAAAGCATGAAATAAAAACTGCCAACAGACACAAGAAAAATGCTCAGGCTCATTTGTCCTAAGGAAATGCAAATAAAAACAACAGGGAGATTTCTCCTCACCCCAGTTGAAACTGCTGGAGAATTTAAAAAAATAATAATGTTGGTGAGAATGTGGAGGGAAATTAACTCTAATACATTATTGATTGGTATGAATACTAGTACAAGCATAATAGGATACCATCTGAAGATTCCTCAGAGATCTAAAAATAGAGCTACCATATGACCCAGCCATCCCACTCCTGGTAATTTACCCAAATAAAATTGAATTGGCATTTGAAAGTGTTATCAATACCCCCATGTTTATTAAAGCTCAATTCACAATAGCTAAGCTATGATCAACCCAGATATCTTGTAACTGATAACTGGATAAAGAAAATGTCTATACACTATTGGTAGTATTAGGCATATAAAAGAAAAGCATGAAATCCTGTCTTTTGCAACTAAATGATGCAACTGTAAACCACTATGCTTAGTGAAATAAGCCAGTCCCCAAATGACAAATATGTTTTCTCTGATATGTGGTAGTTAATACAGAATACAAAAAAATGTAAAAATGAAATGAACATCTTGTGATTTCACTGTAGTTTTTAGCCCTTGTTTATACTTTGGTGAAATTGGGGTCTTTCTACTTTTTACTTGTTGACTATTATGGTTAGTGCTGCATTAAAGCTATGATTATAGTGGATTGAAATAATGTCATTATAAAAATTTTTAAAAAGGAAGAAAGGAAGGGAATTGGAGGGAAAAGGGAAGGAAGGAAGTATGCTTACCTTCTTAGAATTGTACCTATGAGGGCAGCGCCGCAGCTCACTTGGCTAATCCTCCACCTGTGGCACCAGCACCCCAGGTTCCAGTCCTGGTTGGGGTGCCAGATTCTGTCCCAGTTGCTCCTCTTCCAGTGCAGCTCTCTCTGCTGTGGCCCGGGAAGGCAGTGGAGGACGGCCCAGGTCCTTGAGTCCTTTACCTGCATGGGATACCAGAAGGAAGCACCTGGCTCCTGGATTCGGATGGGCGCAGTGTGCCGGCCATAGCGCACCAGCCACGGCAGCCATTGGGGGGGTGAACCAATGGAACAGGAAGACCTTTCTCTCTGTCCCTCTCTCTCAATGTCTAACTCTGCCTATATAAAAAAAGAATTGTACCTATGAAATCTGTTCTCTTTATATTAACAAAACATTTAAAAAGTGTTAAGTATTTATATTTGGCAAAAGAAAACACAATAAACTGTTCAATTGAATTTTGAGTGAAACGTAAAAATAAGAGCAATTTTATTATTGAACTATAGAATTTTCACATTTGGAAATTTTGGCATCTTGCTACACACTAGATTCTCCTAAAATTAGTTACAATTGGAAGAAACTGCCACAAATTATAGATGCTACTTTAAATTATGCTAGAGAGGCAGTTCTTTTCTCCAGGCCCACTTACTACTAATTGCAAGTGCTATAGCTCTTATCTCAATAGTGTCTAATGCTCAATATTTAATGATAAAAATCACAGAATCACAGAATAAACAGAACAAGACTTATTGTACCTCTGCATGACACACTGTGGTGGGTAAAGACCACCATAGATGGCAGCAGTAACCAAAGCACGATTGATTTCAATAGCATCTTCTGTGCTGCAAACAGTAGCTTGCAACCATGGTTCATTATGAAAGAATAAAATGTCTGCTTTCTAGCTTAGTCATGTTGTCCTACTTCACATTTAAATTTTAAACATCTCTTTTCAATTCATTTATATTAATTGTTACCTGTATTTCACTGAGTTTTTTTAAAAAGATTTATTTATTTGAAAGGCAGAATGACAGAATCCACTGATTTGCTCCCCAAATGATTGTAATAGCCAGGGCTGAGCCAGGCTAAAATTAGGAGTCAAGATCTCTATTCTGAACCCCACATTGGAGTTAGGAGCCTAAGCACCTGGGCCATCCCCTGCTGCCTTTTCAAGTACATTACTAGGAAGATAGATCAGAAACAGAACAACGGGGCTTGAACTGGCACGCTGATATAGGATGTCAGCACAGCAAGCAGTGGCTTAGCACACTGTTCCACAATGATGGTCTGGTCCCACAGCTGTTTTCTGGTGTCTAACATGACTTTCATCATGTTATGCTTCTTGTCTAAAACATGTGATATAATAAAGCTTTATATGCAATATTTTCTCTTTAGAAATGAGTTCATATCACACTTTTGAGATTACAGAAATACAAACTGGAGATAAGTAAAAAAAAAGAATAGAAATTAGTGGGTAGAAACAGGTAACTTGCTATATGATATTCAGAATATTAATTTTTCTGAGCGTGCCTTCCTTTTCAGTACCATGAGACTGACAGTACCCCTTATGATGAACTAGGCACATAAGATAGGGTTAATTTACTGTGGTTATTTTCATGTTAGTTAATCAGAATACAGTTTGTTCCATTTGCCCTAGATTTTAAATCACAAGCTGGGAAACTTTCTATGGAAAGACTGATAGAAAATATTTCAAGCATGGCAGTACACACCATCTCTTTTTCAGCCATGCAGGCCCACTGTTGTACTGTGAAATCAACTAAAAGCAATTTGTGAAGAAATAGACAGGTTGTGTCTCAATTATCCATGCTTCATACTGACAATCTATGTTCTAAAGCACAACACTTGGTGTCATTAGCTAAAAATCACCGGATTCAACATGTTTATTTTGTTTAGCATTTATCTGTACATAATGATTATTTGAGTTGCAATAAAATGTTACTAACAGAAATGAAGTAATCATAATGAAGTGTACAAAGAATTTTGTATATGCAAAATTACATCCATCTCAGCTTTTATGAGTCAGATGCTGGGGAGCATTTTAAACATGTGTGAACAGACAGCATCATATCTAGACCTCAACAGTCTCAACTGGGCAGGATGGAGTCTTCTGGAACTGAACTAAACTCACTGCCTCTCCTGCTCTTGTTCTGCTGTGCTGCTGTCTAATCGACCTTGACCCTGAGCTGAATGTGGATCCTGTTCCAATACTCCTTCTTCTGTCTTTATTCACTTGCCGTTGTTCATTGCAACATCTTATTCTGACCCTGCCTAGACGGTCTCTCTAATCAATGAGTCCAAGAGATCAAAAATAAACATCTGTGATCTGGACTATATATATATATTTTTTTTCACTTAAAATGGGGTACCACCCCTTCTGCCGTTCCCCTTCCTGAGACACCCTTTCCTGGCTTAGACAGTTGGCATCATTCTACTAATCCTTTTAAAACCTACCATCCTTTTGACTTTTCCTCATAAAAATCCCCCTCTACACTCCATACAGGCAGATTACAAAATTAATATTTGAACAGTAAAACATTCATATTATTAAAGGAAAATATCTTTACCTCAAGAAAATACTTAAGACACACAAAGCATAATTTGAGAAAAATGGAGAAATACAAAAATAATAATATTAATATTAAGTTTGCATATTCTTCCTAAGTTACTATAAAGAGAATGAAGATGAAAGTCTAAAACTAGAAGGTATTTGCAACACATTTACTGATATCAGTAATCAAAACATATAAAGTAATATTAGCACTATAAAACAAAGATAAGCAATTAAAAGACAGACTGAAACAGAAAATGAAAAGCAAGACCTAACATACCATTGCCTCCATAAACACATTTTAAACATAAAGGCATATGAAGGAGATGCATTTTAGGACTAAGAAGAATAAATTAAAGTGACTCTTGTACAACTTGGTGGCACTAATTACTGACACTAGTCTACTATGGAAAAGTCACTGAGAGATTAAATATTGAATATTCTTGTGATAAAAATAAGCATATGATGTAATACACACAGAAGTTAGCTTGATTTAGCTAATTGACTTGCACATTCTATGAGTTTCCAAATAACATTTTTAACTGACAAGTACATTCACTTTTTCTAATTAGAGATATACAGATAAGTATCATGAAAGATAAAAAAGAAGAGTTTAAATGTAAAGGCATGTAGAAAGACACTGAAACACCAATTCAATGAAACAGATCAGCCACACTCATTTTAGACTAATCACATCTTAGATCAGAGAAAATGAGAAAGGAATAGAGATTATATAATGATAAAGGAGGCAGTTATCTGAAAGAAATAAAAATCCTTAATATGGATGCACCTATTCAGAACATCAAATTACATGAGGCAAAAACTTAGAGTTGCAATGAACAGTACCAACACACTACTGATTATCAGCATAAATAGCACAGTATAAATACAGAACTAGTGGTAATGAGTATTTACCAACATATAATCATGCAGAGATGCTACTTAATATTAGATGCAAAAGATAAATAAATTAGAATACTCCAAGTATTGGAAAATCACAAGAATAATATACCTGTATAAAATGTCAGTTAATTCACATATGCCAGCGCTTCCTGCTAAATTTAAATGTATCCACAAACTACACGCCAATTTTTTCCATTATGTAAACAACAATTACTATGCATTATCATGAACAAGAATGACGCTGTCCACGTCTTCAAAGAGTAAAATGAAAGAAACCAAGTCTCCTAAGCAGTGAGACGCACGAGTGAACTGGCCAAAGCACAGCCTCAGACAGCAGCAAGTGTGCAAACAAGGGAAAAAAAGTCTTTCCAGCACAGCATCAATAGTTCACACCAAATGTTTGAAAATCGAAAAAGAAGAAAAGCCAAGCAACATTTCCCTTTAGTAGAAATGGTAGGTGCAAAGCACACCAAAAGAACAAAACCAAAACCAGGAATCCCCCTCCCCCCCAGGAAGCAGGGGTGAGTGAGATCAGGAAGACATTGGAACTGACCAAGGCTCCTCCATACACCTGGGCGGTCAGTCCATGGGTGCCTCCATTCCTATTTCAATCTAATAGAAAACGACGATGTCAATAATTATCTTTCCTTTTCCAGACATTATCGTCCTATGGACTCATGGTTAATCCAAGAAAATGAGACACTTAGTCACAAGCATGGAACATTCCTACCTTGCTGGGCTAAGGGAATCACAGGGCAGCGAGATTCTACAAAGGATGAAAGGAGACCAGCTCAGGGAAGACGCCTTCTTCATCCCATCTGAATGGCTTGTGAAAATGTAATCCCCATTTTCACAGTGAAAAGAGGGTCCTGTATGGTCATTACGCCTCTCCCTCAAGAACGGCTGAGGACACCGTGCATGTGGTCTCTCCAGGGCTTGGGGTCTCCTGCATGCTCCTCCTGAGGCCGTGTGCGGCGCTGCACAGCCTCAGGGCTCAGCCAGCCAGAACTCACTGGCTCTCCACTTGGAGCTAAAATAAAACTGCTTTCTTTCCAGTTTACCCAGTCTGCGGTACCGTGTTATCAGGCACAGGAGACGGACTCAGTCCGTAGGAAGAGCCCTGCTACAAGGACCCCAGACAGAGAACTCCGGGGACTCAGGTAACCGCTCGGGAGATGGTGGGGGCGCAGGGACCACAGCTTCTCCGGGCAGGAACCCCGCAGGTGCAGGCCTGGTTCTCATTGCTCTCAGACTCACCGCACAGTGGGGGAGACCCGGGCTGCAGGCACGGGGCTCCCAGAGAGGGCCCGGGGCTACGCTGGAGTCGCTGCTTGGGGGGACAGACGGGTCGGGATGACCGGGGTCCTGGGTGCTGGCCCAGCCCCTACACTGGACTGGGGAGGGTCCAGGGAGGAGCCGTCCCCACAGGGCGCTCGGGTCTGGAATTCTAGAGCTGACCCCGGGGAGGCCTGGGCTGACCGCGGTCCTGTTCAGCGGATTCCTGCCAGGGACACACGTGTCCCCACTGACGCCCAGCCCCACTCACCGTCCCCAGCTCCCAACGTGTCCCGACCTCCTCCTTGCCGGGTCCTGAAGTGAAGACAGACCACAGAAAGCAGATCTGAGCCGCTCACCGCCTGTCTCCGCCGGTCAGCAGGCCACATCTGTAATCCCGCGAGATTTCCTGGGGTTGCTAGGAGGGCGCCTGCTGAGGGCACAGTTGGCACAGCCGCTGAGTCAGCATGACGTCACAGAAGACGCAACCAATCAGAATCCTCCGCCCGTGGGGGCCCGTGGGGATGGAGGTGTGAGTTCCGGTCTGAAGCCCAGCGCCTCCCTGTGGGCCCACTCCTGGAGGCCCTCCTGCCTCGCCTGTCCAGCGCCTGGAAGCAAGCTGTGGGTTCAAGCTCGCCTGGCCCGCTGCAGGGGAGTTACATCCACGGCTCTGCCTCTGGACTCCATCTGCTGATGGTTTTCTTCCTGTCCTCAACGCACTTTTCTGTTACACGGTTTGTACTCTTTTAAATACTCCTTTAACTGATGTGTGTTTACAGGTACTGCATGGATTGTCCTCTGCTGGCTCATGTTTTCTGTTATAATTTGCTTCCCAGTCTGCCCTTTGTTGTTTAATAACATTTTCTGGATTTTGGTGTGGTTTTTTGGTGGTACATAGTAACTCAGAATTTTATTTATCCAGTAATTCGAATCTTGGACCCAGTAATTCTGTAAATGTTGTATTTGGGCCTGTATTACGTTGAGCTATCTGTGCATACATAGTGTGACTTATGTATATTGTGGTGTAAAAGTAGATCCTTGAACCTTGTGGTTCCAGTTTGTTTCCATGACCACACCTCCAGTGCCATGTGGTTCTGTATTGCTTGTGCTCTTTGCTGTAGGTTAATTTTGGATTATCTTGACCAGACAAGGATATTACTTTTTTTTTTTTACTATTCTGTTAGTTGTTTTTATAGCTAGATTCTGGAATTTATTAAATACTTTTAAACATTTAATCTAAGTAATCAAATGGATTTTCTTCACCTACATGAATGATTTAAATGGTTTCTTTGGGAAAGGTTGCCATTCTTACATTTTATTTAATATCCTTGTTACTGATACATTATGTTTTCATATAGTTTGATTCCTATGATAATATTTTGCTTACATTTTAATTTTGTTTATGAAAAAGATGCGCTTTAATTTCATGTCCTGGTTCAGATGCAAAACTGACATAATCTGGCTTCACAAAAGAAATTTTAAAAATGTTCCCCAATTTATTTTCCCAGTTTATTTGCACTATTAGTGAGTATGGGAAATTTATGGTTTTTTCTTTCTTAAATATTTAGAATGCACCATAAATCTGCCCGATGAAATTTTGCACATGGAACTCTCTGTTTATCGATTGGTTGGTTGGATTTTTCAAGAATTGATTGAACTTTTTTACTTTACATAGTAGATTTCCTATTTGAATGTTATATTTGTGGTTCAGTAAAATGGTTTTCTAATTCAGTGGATTTTGTCTCTGTATTGAAATGTTTATTCTTATTAAATAAGATCCTCTTGGCATTTTGTTACAGTCTATAATAAACTCTTAAAATGATTGTTTTGATTCAAAATGGTCCTTTATCAGTTTTCCCTTTCGTTTCCTTAATCACTCTCCTTGATGGTTTATTAATGTTGCTACTATTTTTAGACTCCTTTATGATTGTTTCTGTAGTGTGTTGTTACAGGCATTTCATTGGTATCTGCTGCTACCCATTTTCTTACCTTTATTTGATAGTGTTCTAGGTTTTATTTCCTTTGTAATTCTTGAGAAGGGATCTGAGATAGTTGTCAATCTTCTATTCTAATGTGTTCACTAATGGCTCTAAATTCCTCTAAGTATTGATGCTTCTGGTATCTCCTGTTTTCCCTCCTGTGTTTTCCAAATCTTATACTTGCAGATCCGCTCTGGCTCCCAGAATCTCCACCTTCACATCCCTGCAGTCACCCCAGTCTTCCTGCCTCCATTCCTGTGCCTGAAACCACGGTGGCATCTCAGTTACCAACATCGCATACAACTGTGATCCATGGGTGCCCTTGAGTGCTCTCATTTTTAAATCCTCTCTCTGTAGCCCACACCAGCTCTCAAAGTCTGTCTTCCTTGTGCACACAGTATGTGCCAGCTGCATGAGTCTCCATCCCTTGTGCCTGGAACACTGTTCCTTGAGTGTCTTTCCCAGAGAACCTCTCTGTCTGCCTAAAGGCCGTCTATGTTCCCTAAGGCCCTGTCCACCCATCTGTCAATCAGGCACAGAGGCTGTCTCTCTGCCATTTCCAAATGCCTGTCCATCTGTCTTTCCCAAAGGACAAGTCTGTGTGTCTGTCTCTTTTGCCAGAGGCTGTTTTTGCGTATTTGTCTTGTCCACATTTACTGTCTGTTATTTCCAGAGGTCCTGTATACCTTTCTGTCTTGCTCAGAGGTCATGTCTTTCTGCCTTGCCCAGAGGCCCGGTCTGTCTCTCCTGTCCAGAGCGCCATCTGTCTTGCACAGAGTCCCTGTCTGTATGTATCTCAGTCTTACCCAGAGACCCCCTCTGTATAGCTAGCTCAGACAGGCCATGTCTAGTCATCTGTCTTGTCCAGTGGCCCTGTCCACCCATCTGCAAGGAGGCCCTGTACCTCTGTCCACCTTTCCATAGCCCTGTCCATCTGTCTGCTTCCCAGAATCCCTTTCCGTCTCTCTTACCCAGAGGCCCTGTTTGTCTATTTGTCTGTCTTGTCCAGAGTTACTGTCTGTCATCTCCATAGGCCCTTTATGTCTGCCTGTCCATCTAGCCCTGAGGCCTTGTGTCACTCTCTGTCTATCTTTCCCAAATGTGCTGTTTGCCTTGCTCAGGAGCCCTGTGTGTGTTTCACTCTGCCTTGCCCAGAGGCCCTGTGATCTGTCATACCTAGGAGCCCTGTCTGCCTGTCTCTCTTGTCCTGTTGTACCCAATGCATCTGATTCCCACTAATTAAGACCACCAGGAGCCGAGGCTGATGCAAGTGCAAGAGTTTCATTTCAAACTCAAGTTGGGACTGACATCTGCACCAGGTACAGCTGGGCTGAATAGGTGGCACCTACAGTAAGGTTGTTAGGGTTTTCATACAGTTGAACAAACAAGTTTGGGTGTACAACATCTGATAGGCTCATATTTTAAATTTATATTTGTCATTTCATGATTGGCTAAAGTTTAGGGTCTGAGCTGCTAGGGTGTACGTGCCAAACTGCAGGGTTTCAGGATGTCATCAATCACCTTAACTGTCTGAAAAGACACCTAGAACCTTTCATATTTCCCTGCTGTCTGTTAATTGGCTGTTGCTAGTAGAGTTTATCGTAAGGGGAGTTTTATTCTCTTTCTTAGGAGCTTTTGGCTTAGGGTTCAGGGCCTGGTCAGGCCCGAGTTACAAGATGGAGGCCTAGTCTAAAATAGTTGTGCCTTGATCCAGGCTCAGGTCTCTCAGTCCAGAACTCTGCCTGTCTTGCAGAGTCCTTGTGTGTCTGTGTCTCAAAGGCCCTGTCTTCTGTCTTAGACAGCAGCCCGTCTGTGCACTTGTCCAGCTGCCCTTGGTGTCTATCTAGTCCAGATGCACTGTTTGTCTTGCACAGAGAACCTTTATCAGTGTGTCCATCTTGTATGGAAGCCCTGTTTGTACTTCTCAAAGGTCCAGCCTGTCTCTCTTGCCCTGAGACTCCACCTGTCTCTCTTTCTCAGAACCCGAAACTGTCTTGCCCAGAAACCCAGAGACCTTGTCTGTCTGTCTGTCTTATCCAGAGGATCCATCCGTGTGTCTATCTCAGGCCCCAAATGTGTTGTTCAGAATCCTTGTGTGTCTTCCCAGAGTACGTGTCTTTCTGTCCATCTCTTCTAAAGGTCTTGTCTGTCTTCCCAGAGGCCTTGTCTGTCTGTCTTGTCTGGAGGCCCTGTCTACCCATCTGTCAGTCATGCACAGACATTCTGTTGGTCCACCTTTCTCATAGACCTATCTCCCTGTCTTTCCTAGAGAGTCTGTCTATCTAGTTCATGGGCCCTGTCTTTCTGCCTTGCTCAGAGGCCCTCTTCCACTGAGTCCCTGTCTGCCTGTTTCCCTAGAGTCTCAGTCTGTGTGTCTGTCTCACCCAGAAGCCCTGACTCTCAGTTTCTCTTCCTCTGAGGCCCTGTCTGTCTTGTCCAGAGACTCAGTCTGTCTGTGTGTCTGTCTTGCCCAGGGGCCCTAGTTGTGTGTTTGTCTTATTCAGAATCCCTGTGTATTTCCCAGAGAACCTGCCTGTCTTTCTGTTCATCTTGTCTGAAGGCCCTGTCTGTCTTTCCCGGGGCTGTCTGTCTGTCTAGCTCAGAGACACTGTCTGTGTATTTGTCAAGCCCAGAGGCCCTGCTTTCCTCTCCTGTGTGGAGCTCCTTCTGACTTGCACAGAGATGCTGTCTCTGTCTTGCCCAGAGGCCCTCTTGATCCATCTGTCTGTTTAACCCAGAGGCTATGGCTGTCTGTGTGCCTCCCTTGCCTAGAGACCTTGTCTGTGTTTGTCTTGCCAGAAGCTGTGTGTGTCTTGCTTAGAGCACCTGTTTTTCAGTCCATCTTTCTTTTTTTAAAGATTTATTTTCCTTTAAAGTCAGAGTTACACAGAGAGATGAGAGGCAGAGAGAGAGAGAGAGAGAGAGACAGAGAGAGAGAGGTCTTCCATCCGATGGTTCGCTCCCTAATTGGCCACAACAGCCGGAACTGAGCCGACCTGAAGCTAGGAGCCAGGATCTTCTTCCGGGTCTCCCATGTGGGTGCAGGGGCCCAAGAACTTGGGACATCTTCTACTGCTGTCCCAGGCCATAGCAGAGAGCTGGATGGGAAGTGGAGCAGCTGGGTCTTGAACCGGTGCCCATATGGAACACTGGCACTTCAGGCCAGGGCTTTAACCCACTGTGCCACAACACCAGCCCCTCTGTCCATCTTTCTTAAAGGCTCTGTCTGACTTCCCAGAGGCTCTGGCTGCCTCTCTGTCAGTCTAGCCTGGAGGCCCTGTCTGTCTGAGTATCTGCAATGCCCAGATGCCCTGTATGTCTGTCTGTCCTGCCTAGAGGTCCTGAGTGTCTTTCAGTGACCCTGCCTCTTTGCCTGTCCAAATTGACCAGAGCACAACTTGCCTGTTTTATTTATTTATTTATTGACAGGCAGAGTTAGAGAGAGAGAGACAGAGAGAAAGGTATTCCTTTTTCCATTGGTTCACCCCCCCCCCCAATGGCCACTGTGGCCAGTGCACTGCGGCCAGCACACTGCGCTGGTCCAAAGCCAGGAGTCAGGCGCTTCTCCTGATCTCCCATGGGGTGCAGGGCCCAAGCACTTGGGCCATCCTCCACTGCACTCTCAGGCCACAGCAGAGAGCTGGACTGGAAGAGGAGCAACTCGGACAGAATCCAGTGCCCCAACCAGGACTAGAACCCGGTGTGCTGGCACCGCAGGCAGATGATTAGCCTTTTGAGCCAAGTCGCTGGCCACTTGCCTGTTTTAATCTGATGTCCTGTTTGTCTGTGTTGCCCAGAGATACAGTCTCTTTATCTGTCCTGCCCAGAGTACCTATCTGTCTTTCTGTCTGTCTTGTGCACAGTACCTTTCTGTAGGCCTGTCTTCCCTAGAGGCCTTGACTGTCTTTCAGAGGCTCTGTGTGCCCATCTTGCAGAGGCTGTGTCTGTCCTCCTTGCTCACAGTTCCAGTCTGTCTGTGCATGTCATTCCAAGAGACCTGCCTGTCTGTCTCTCCTTTCCAGAGGTTCTGTCTGTCTTGTGAAGAGTCCCTGTCTGTCACTCTGTCTTGCCCAGAGACTGTCTGTCCAACCTTTCTATAGTCCCTCCCTGCCAGTCTGCTTTCCAGAGGCCGGTCTGTGTATCTGTCATGCCCACAGGCTGTACCTGTCTTGTTGTCTGCAAGTTCTGCCGAGAGTCTTTGTCTGATTGACCAAAGTCTCATTGGTCTTGCCCAGAGTCCCTGTCTGTGTGTCTGTCTTTCCCAGAGGCACTGTCTGTGTCTTAGCCAGCGGACATTTTTTCTATCACTCCATTGTGCCCAAGACCCTGTCTATCTGTCTATCTTGCCCAGAGGCCACATCTGCTTCTGTGTTCATCTTGCCCAAAGGCTTTTTCCTGTGTGTCTTACCCAGAGCTCTAGTAAGTCTGTCTGGGTAGAAGCCCCTATTTCTGTGTGTCCATCTGGCACAGAGGCCTTGATTTGTAGTGTGTCCATCTTGTATAGAGGAACGACCTGTCTGCATGTCTTGCCCTATTGGTCAGTCTTTCCATGTCCCTATCTGTCTGTCCATCTTGCCCTGTGGCTCTGTTTATCTTTCCAAGTGGCCCTGTCAGTGTATCCATCATCCCAGTGGCCCTGTCTGTCTCTCCCTAGAGGCTCTGTCTTGTGTAGAGTCCCTATCTGTCCATCTGTCTTGCCCAGAGGCCCTGTCTGTCTTTCTTGCCCATGGGCCCATCTGTCTGTCTGTCAGTCTTGCCCAGAGGCCCAGTCTGTCTGTCTTTCCCAGAAGCCCTGTCTGTGTGTCTTAGTCAAGGGCCTGTCTGCTCTCTGTCTTGTCCAGAGATCCTGACTTTCTGTCTGTCTATCCCAGAAGCCTTGTCTGTCCACCTTTCCCAGAGGCTCTATCTATCTGTCATTCACAGAAGACCTGTCTTGCTGTCTTTCCTGTTCAAAGGTTCTGTCTTGGGCAGAGTCCCTATATATCTATCTGTCTGTCCAGAGGCCCTGTCTGTTTATATTAGCCAGAGTCCCTGTCAGTCTGTGTGTCCCTGTTGATCAGAAGATCTGTCCTTCTTCCCCGGAGGACTTGTCTATACATCTATCTTTCCCAGAGACCCAGTCTGTGTGTCTTGCCAAAGTTTCTGTCTCTCTTGCCTAGAGACCCTGATGTTCTGCTTGTCTTATCCATAGGCCTTGTCTGTCTTTCCACATTGTGCAGAGGCCCTGTCTTTCTGTATGTCTTACAGAGGCCGTGAGCATCTATTTGTCTTTCAGTGGCCCTGTCTGCCTGTCCATCTTATCCAGGGCTCTCCTGTCTGTGTTTCTGAGTCCCTGTCTACCTTGCCCAGAGGCCCTGTCTTTTTGTATTTGTCATGCCCAGGATCTGTGTGTCTGTTTTGTCCAAAAGCCTTGTCTGTCTCACCCACAGGCCCTGTCTCTGTGTGTGCCCCTATCCCCCAGAGGACCAGACTGTCTTGCCAGAATCTGTCTGCCTGTCTGTTTTACCCAGAGTCTCTGTCTGTCTGTCCCCCTTGCCCAGAGGACCTGAATGTCTGTCTTGCCAAAGACCCTTTCTGTCTCCCTGACTTGCCCTGAGGCCCTGTTTCTGTCTTGTCCAAAGGCATTGTCTGTATATATGTCATGCCCAGAGACCCTGACTTTCTTGCTTTGATGCTCTGTCTTCCTGTGTGTCCATCCTGCCTACAGGCCTTCTTCTGTCTGTCCCAACCTAAGCCCCTGTCTGTGTGTGTTGCCCAAAGCCCCTGTATCTGTGCCCATCTTACACAGAAGCCTTGTCCTCTATATGTGTCTGTCTTGTATAGAGGCCTCATTTGTCTTTCGTGCCCAGAGGCCCTGTCTGTCTCTCTCTGTCTTGCCCTGAGACCCTGTTTTTCTATCTTGCCCAGAGGCCATGAGTGTCTGTCTTTCAATGGTCCTGTCTGCTGTCCATTTGGTCTAGAGGATGACTGGTCTGCCTGTCTTAATCCAAAGCCATCTCTGTCTGTCTTCCCCAGAGGCCCTGGCTGGCTGGCTGGCTCTCCATCCTGTCCAGAGGCTCTGTCGGTAATGCCCAGAGGTCCTGTCTTCCAGCATATTTGTCTTGTTCATAGGCCTTGTTCTATCTGTCCTTCCCAGAGTGTCTGTCCGTCTGTCTTGTTCAAAACCCCTGTATCTGTGTGCCCATCTTGTATGGAAGCCTTGTTCTTATGTGTGTCTGTCTTGTATAGAGGGCTTGTTTGTTTGTCTGTGTGCCTTGCCCAGAAGCCCTGTCTGTGTCCCTTATGTTGAAAAGCTCTGTCTTCTCTCTGTCTGTCCATCTGTCGATCTGTCTCAATCAGAGGCCCAGAGGACATGACTCTCTGTCTTGCCAGAAACCCTGTGTCTATGTGTCCATCTTGCACAGAGGCCTTGTTGTGTATGTGTTTCCATCTTTATAGACACTCTGTCTGTCATGCCCAGATGGTCTGTCTGTGCATCTGTAGTGCACAGAGGCCCTGTCTTTCCATCTTTCATGTCCAGAGGCCCTGTGTGTTTGTCTTACCCAGAAGTGCTGTCTGCCTGTGTTTCTGTCTTGCCCAGAGATCTTGTTTTGTCTGTCTGTCTCTCCTGCCCATAGTCCCTGTCTGTGTTCTTGCACACAGCCCCTGTATCTGTGTGTTAGTCTGGGGCAGAAGCCTTGTTTTGTATGTGTGCATGTCTTGTACAGTGGTCCTTCCTGTCTGTCTTGCACAGAGGATCTGCATCTCTTCCCAGGAACCCTGTTTGCCTGTGTATCTGTCAAGCACAGAGACTCTGTCTTTCCTGTCTAGTGGTTCTGTCTGTCTCTCTTGTGCAGAGTGCCTGTCTGTCTTTGTGCCTCTCCAACAGACCCAATCTGTCTCTCCAACTAGCCCAGATTCCTTATCTTTCTCTTTGTCTTGCTCAGAGGCCCTGAATGTCTTTCAGTGGCCCCATTTTCCACTTGCCCAGAGAGCCACTGGTCTGTATGTCAGTCTTCATCATATACCATGTCTGTCTGTGTTGCCCAAAGACCTTATCTGTGTTTCTGTCATGCCCAGAGGCCGTATCTGTGTTGTTAGGAGACCCTGTCTATCTTGCCCAGAGGCTCTGTCTGTGCCTTTGTCTTTCCCAGAATCCCTGTCTCTCTGTGCCCTTTCTCCAACATTTGTCTTGACTTTCTTGCCCAGAACGCCTGTCTCCATGTCCATCTGGCTCAGAGGCCTTGATTGTCTTTTGCAAAGGCCCTGTTCTGCCTTTTGCCCAATGTCCTGTCTCATTCTTACACAGAGACCCTGTCTGTCCTTTGCCGGAGGCCCTGTCTGTGTCTCTGTCTTACCTGGAGGCCCTGCCTGTCTGTCTTGTAAAGGTGCCTTATATGTCTCTCTGTCTTTTTCAGAGCTCTAGGAGCTCTAGGCTAGGATTGATGTCACACAGCAAGCCAAGGCTTTGCCTAAGAAATCATGATAGGACCTGTCCCTTCCTCCCACTCTCCCCATTTTCCTGCCCCTCACATGATGGCTCCCCTTGCTGTCCCTCCTCCACTATGCATCCTGCACAGAGGCCTCTCCCTTTCTCCATGTATTCAGTCAGCCTGCCCCTCCTATCTCAATTCTGGCCACATCTTCCAGGAAATAGTCCAGAATCATTTCTCGCTTTTTGGAGAGCCCACTGATCTGAATCTGCAGCTCTGCCCTGCAAGAACCCCTGGCCTGCTCTGCTGTCCTTTTGTCTTCTCTCCTCCACCAAGGAGGGAGCAGTCTGGTCACCATGACAGCCACCTGTCTGGAGCCACTGGGCAAAAAGAGACCCACAGATGGCATTGAATTGGCTGGATGGTGGGAAGAGCAATGATGAGGTGAGGATTCGAGAAGGTGTAGGAATGTGAACTGATGGGCCCCAGGCTACCTTCCCATCCCTGATCCCTGCTAGCCTCACTGTCTCTCTTCTGACTCTTCCTTCCAATAGCAAGACATGACATTTCTCTCTCTCTCTCTCTCTCTCTCTCTCTCTCTCTCTCTCTCTCTCTCTCTCTGTGTGTGTGTGTGTATATGTGTGTGTGTGTGTCTTTCTCCTTGTTAGAAAGATCCCAAGGCAGGACTCTGCTTAGCCTCCATGGCTACATGCTCATCTTTCCCCTGCAGCACTGTGGTTAGGAGCAGACTGCTGAAGAGCAGGTGCAGCGGTGAGGAAGGAGGAGGAGTTCCCAGAAAAGGGAATGGATGCAAAGGTTGGGCAGGGAACAGGTGTCAACTCTGGACCTGCTCCACACCCTGGCCAAGCTTCTCCAATGAATGCAAAATGCCATGCCCAGCACCTGGCCAGAGGCACAGGTGTGGGGAAGAGAAGGAGGGGATGTGGTGGGTGGGAGAGGACAGGCAGAGTGAGTGAGTCTCGAGAGTTTGGGGCTAAGGATGTCTGCCATGAACCCATGCATGGAATCCATGAAGATGCTCCACTCATTCAAGGTCATGGAGCTCATAAGAACAAGCTGAGCTCTGCTGAGCATGTGAGGGCAGGCAGCCGACCCTCAGTAAGAGCCACAGCTGTCACCTCCCTGGTGTGGATCAGGAAGATGAGGCACAGATATTGAAATGACTGACCAAGGTCATGTGGTTAAGGATTCCAAGCCTGGACTTGAACCCAGGACAGGCCGAAATCCTGGTCCTGAGCTCTAAAGATAGCAGAGCAAGGGTTGAATCTGGTAGCTCCATGGCCTTCATGACTCTGAGGAGTCAAGGCTGGGGCAGGGCATTTCCCCAAATTCTGGGGTCACATTGGAGCAGCCTTCTTGTCATTCTTGTTTCTGCTGTCCCGGAGTTTTCTCTGCCTCGATAACACTAATGGAAACAATTTAACAATGCAGAAAAACTTAGATCATTAAAAGAACCAAAAATGTCACTTATATGAAATTTAATATATTTTCATACCAGCAACTGTCAGATCAAAGAACAACAAAGTAGCTGTTTATGCTTAATTCCATCAATCTGCCTATAACCACAGAGTGTGACTTTTGGATTGCAGGCAGAGCACGTGGCATCTGAGCCCCCCCTCTCCTGCAATGGGCCCTCTGTCAGTGTGTGGAGGAGCGGATGGCAGCAGCCTGAGGGGTAAAGGAGGCCTGAGCAATAGGTACCACAGCTGGGCAGAGTTTATCACTGAAGAGGAGATACAGGCTGGGCTGCAGACCCATGGACCTTGTGTCTTCACACTGGCTCAGCCACCACCTCCTCCCTAACAGTTGCAGAAACAGTCTCAGAGGGTCTCCCTCACTGTAGTTGGATAAACAGACCCAAGCCCTGGTTTATTACACTCCCAAAGCCATGTTCTCACATCACCACATGGCTTCTGGGTCCCTGTGCATGGCATCTCATAAAATCAGAGAGACTGGGGCCCACAGAGGCAGGGGACCTCCGGGTGGCAGGGCTATGGCCATTCTCTGGTTGAGCTGCATGTGTGGCTCACTGCTCCTTGGGCAGAGTCACACCTGCTGGCCCCTGCACAAGAAGAGAAAGTGAGCATGCCCTGTAGCAGATTCTCCCAGTGCTTCCTGCTCCAGGCAGTGAGCACCAAGGAAGAGTTGTGTGGGGCAGGTGGTGCTGTCACCCTGCCTTCTGCACAGAGGAGTCAGAGGGCTTGTGCAGCACCCTAAGGGCTCCCCCTGATTAGTCATACAGGGCATGTTGACTCCCAAGAGCACTGTGGACTGGTGGTACTGTCACCCTCCCCTCTGCACAGACTGAGGGCTTGTGCAGTGCCTGCAGGGACTCCCCCAGGGTCAGTCACACAGCACATGTGTGGTCCACTCCCCAACATTTTCATTCTGCCAAGATGAGCATGGTGCCCATCCAAACCACTAAGAAATCTGCCCAGGATAACCTTGAGCTACAGGGCCAAACCCCAGAACCTTAAGGCCAGCCAGCCTTCCATCCCTTCTACAGACACAGAACAGATGGTCTGGGAAGAGGAGAGAGACCTCGGCCGTGCAGGGTCAGCTTCAGTGTCCATGGGGGCCCAGATTTCCCGACCTTGATGGTTGGCCTCAGGTTTTGCAAGCCCTACAAGTCCAACTCGTCCCCTGCCTGGTGGCCTGTCCTGCATGACATGGGCTATGCTTGCCCCACTTCTTTGTGACTTGAGGAACAGACTCTGTGTGGGAGGGAATCCTTCCAACAGCAGAGTCAGGGGTGTGTAACTTCCCTAATAAAGCATCCCTCCCCTAATAAAGCATCCCAGGCCCCAAAACAAAACCAAAGAATCCTCAGTAAAGGTTCCTGGGCAAATGACCACTAACTTATTGTAAAGTTAAATAAGACTGAGCAACTCAGAATCATTAAAATATAAATAAAAAGTCATGGTTTTTTGATTTGTCATATTAAAGAGAAGGGAGCGAACGTGCTGTTGACTGATGATCTCACTGAACAACAGTTGGTCTCTGAATCACCACTTCCAGCATCAGATGCTGCTGGGCTGCTGGCTCCCATACTGGGCCAAGGCATTCAGGACAGAGGAGGCCTGTGGCATACAGAGAAGGATGTAGGCCACAGCTTCACCATCCTCCATCTGCCCCATGGCACACCCTGCCACCCACATCTGAAGAGTGGTAGGGCCCATGCACTCCTCCTCTGGCCTGCCCCTGTGCTGGAGTAGGGAGACAGGGCCCTCTGTCATGGAGGTGCCAGCCTGGCTAGTGGGCCAGAAAGTGGGCAAAGCTGAAAGTCGGGGCCCTGGAAGAGGGTGTGGGGTTTTGGGTTCAGAAGAGGCACTGACCACAGCTTACTGGAGGCAAGCCCAGGACCCAGAGACTCTGGCAGGGGATCTGTTCACATAGGACCATGGGGCAGTCCACCTCATAGCTCACCTGCCCTAGAGGGCCAACCTCCATGCCCAGAATCTGCTCCTCCCATCAGGGCTTTCTCCTGGGAGCCCCTCCTCTCTTACCCCCTCCAGTGCTCCTCCCTCCCCTTCCTCTCTACTTTCTTCCACACAAGCACATTGGGCATCTGTAGTTGGCAGGCCCATGGTGGGCATAGTCCCTCCCTTCACTCCAGAAGCAAGTTGCCCTTTCTGACTTTGAGATGGTTCTTTGAACACCCAGTTCTCCCTGGCTTCTGGCTGATTTAGTTGTTGCTTGGGGGATTTGAATGCAGACCCCACAGCTGCCTGCATCACCTGTGGGAGCCATGTGGCCCATGGCCACTCCTGCAGACTTCTTGATTGCTGATGCCTGCTCCACAGCAGTGCCCCTGGCAGCAATGTAAAAGAAGTCTATGACAAAGAGCTATGACTTTGAATGGGGTCACTTTTAGGGGCAACTTGGGTCACTTGGGATTCCCAGCCCACACTCCTCAGTCTCGTCAACAGGGTGTCACAAGTTCCATGTGGATCCAGGCCTGACAAGCTGTGTGGTCTCATTTCTGTAGGACTAAAGCCTCACTGTACACTCTGATGGCTATCACAATTTCCCAGGTGTTTGTGAAACTCAGAAAGAAGTACCAGGCAGTTAAGATCAGGGTGATCCCTGACATCATAGATAAGAGTGTCAATTGTTAAATGAACCACAGAAGTCACTGTGCACTTACTCCCCATGTTGGACCTCTGTCCTTAATGAGTTGTACTATGACAGTTAACTACAAATCTTGTTCTCAAACAGTACTTCATATGCTGTGGAGGGTGGGGTGCAAACTGCTGAAATATTTACTTAGTATAGAGTTGATCTTCTGTATATAAAGTTAATTAAAAATGAATCTTGGCTGGCACAACTGCTCAATAGGCTAATCCTCTGCCTGCGGCACCAGCACACCAGATTCTAGTCCTGGTCAGGGTGCCGGATTCTGTCCCGGTTGCTCCTCTTCCAGTCCAGCTCTCTGCTCTGGCCCGGGAGTGCAGTGGACGATGGCCCATGTCCTTGGGCCCTGCACCCTCATGGGAGACCAGGAGAAGCACCTGCTCCTGGCTTCAGATCAGCACAGTGCACCGGCCACAGTGCACCAGCCATAGTGGCCATTGGGGGGTGAAAAAAGGAAAAAAAAAGGAAGACCTTTCTCTCTCTCTAACTGTCCACTCTGCCTGCAAAAAGAAAGAAAGAAAAGAAAAAATGAATCTTAATGAAGAATGGGATGGAGAGGGAGTAGCAGGTGCGACGTGAGTGGGTATGGGAGAGTGGATATGGGGGGAAGAATCACTATATTTCTAAAGTTGTACCTATGAAATTTGCATTCATTAAATAAAAGCTTTAAAAAAAGAAAGAAAAGAACAGGAAGTGCTGCTTGTGCAAAAGAGCCAGAACCCACTAGAAAAATGTGCATGGGCCTCAGGAGCCCATCCAGCCCAAGAGAAATGACCGGGACTGGAACGTGCCAACTGGCCTTTAACTCATTGGACACTCATCCTCAAAGCACTGGAGAAGTGATTCACATTTAATGAGCATTTTGAAGGACAAAGCCTGTGTGGAGATGGGTGTAGCCATGGAAGTGAGCACACCCCTCCTTTCTCACCCTAGGACATGGTCTGTCTCCATGGAGACAGACCATGTCCTAGGGTGATAGGCTGTGTCCAAGGCTGTCTCCATGCCTGAATCTGGTGCAGACCTGTCCCTTAGGGCAGAGTGATAGCACTGTCTCTGGCCTGTCTTGATTGAGTTTCCAGATCTGAAGCAGCCCAGGGTGGGGGTACTCAGAATGTCTGAGTCTACTCTGAAGCCCAGCCTGGGCCTTCAGACACATGTAGTGAATGTCCTCCATGGCCGTGCTCCCAGCCTGCTAGCAGGTGTGCAGACGTTTGTCTGAAATTGCTGGCATCAATTGGTTGTTGTATGAAACACCGCTGCCTGAGCGTTCCTGTCTGCCCAGAAACTCCAAACTGCAAGCCCAACCTTCACAGGCTCTCCTTGTCTTCAGGATTGATGATGAAATTCTGGCATGTTTTATTTGCTGTAACATCTGGCGTTGTAGATGGCAAATCCTGATGAGTGGGTACTGACATATCCTTCCTGTCTGTTCCCATTGCCTCCTTTCACCACCTGCTGGAAATCATCACTGACCAGTGGAAATGTTGACATGTCCTGTCTCTGTGCCATAGCCCTGCTTTGCTCCAGGGGCTCCACAGTGAAGTGTGGACAGATCTGTCTGGAGAATGATTTCTGGATCTCCAGCTGCCCACATTACATTAAAATTTAAAATCAGTCACTTAAAATTTGGGGTGATCATTTGACCTACATCCATTTGACATTTCAAGTCCAAGCTCCCCTTATTTCTCTTGTTTTCTACTGATTTACAAATCCCAGGAGACAGCAGGTGATGATTCAAATAGCTTGGTCTTTGCCAACCATATGCAGACTTGAATTGAGCTTCCCACTCCTGTCTATGTTTTAGAAACATTTCATTATTTCTTGTACCGGTATTTTCTTTGGAAAATAATATAATATTTATTGTTTATATGTTCTTTCTTTTTTACTTCAATACAGTTATATTGATCTAACTGATCAAGTTTTTACCATTCTACTTAATTTTGAAAAAAAATTAATATTTTTCCTTTAAAATTATTGATATAAAATTTTGAGATAGTATATTTTAAATTTATGTTATAATCAAAGGCTCCATGGATCCACTAAATGAAATATTTAACAAATAAAAAAGTAAAAAGATAAGAGTCCAGCAGGAAAATAGGCAAGGGCACTAACAGTAATCAAAGGAAAAGATTTTTTTTTAACATTTTTTTTGACAGGCAGAGTGGACAGTGAGAGAGAGAGAGACAGTAAGAAAGGTCTTCCTTTTGCCATTGATTCATCCTCCAATGGCTGCCACGGCCGGCGCACTGCACTGATCCAAAAGCAGGAGCCAGGTGCTTCTCCTGGTCTCCCATGGGGTGCAGGTCCAAAGCACTTGGGCCATACTCCTCTGCACTCCCGGGCCACAGCAGAGAGCTGGACTGGAAGAGGGGCAACCAGGACAGAATTTGGCGCCCCCACCGGGACTAGAACCCGGTGTGCAGGCGCTGCAAGGCGGAGGATTAGCCTATTGAGCCGCGGTGCCGGCCCAGGAAAACATGTTTAACTTCAACAACATACATGTTAAATAGTCACAACATCATGAAAGCCACAGCAATATATAATTCCAGTCAATTTACTTGACAAAGATTTAAAACAAAATTTGACAAAACACTGTACATGCAGCAAAATGATTATGCAAGCATTTCTCTATTTTTTTTTAATTTTAGTTCCCTCATATGAGGGAGAATATACCTTACTTGTATTGTTGTGTCTGGCCTTATTTCAATACTCCAGTTCAATGCATTTTTGCTACAAGTAATTCTTATACCTGAATGTTTCACTGTATATATAACACATTTTCTTTATCCCTTCAGCTGGTGCTGGACACTTTGGGTGAATCCATATTTTGGTATTGTGAACAGTACTGGTATAAATACAGTGAAGCAGATAACTTTGATTCAATGAATTTATATATTTTGGGTATATACCCAGTAGTGGCATTTCTGGATCATATTACAAATATATTTCTAGTTTTTAAAGGAATCTCCACATGGTTTTTCTCACTGTTTGCACTCATTTGCAATCCCACCAAGAATTCCAACATCTCCATACCATACCCTTGCCATAATGTGTTGCTTGATGTCTTTTGTATAATGGCCATTCTGACAGGGGTAAGGTGATTTATCATTATGGATTTGATTGACATTTCCCTGATGGTTACTGAGTGTGTTTTCATTTATTTGTTAGTCATTAGTGTTTCTTCTCTTGGTAACTGTCTATTCAGATCCTTTTCCCATTTCTTAACTTAACCAGTTGTGTTTCTGTTGTCAGGTTTTGAGTTCCTGAGATACTCTGTATATTAACCCTTGTTGAATAACATACTTGCAAATATTTTTTCACATTCTGCTGGAACTCTCTTCACTCTATTCATTGTGTCCTTTGCTATGAAGAAGGTTCTGAGCTTGATATTCTCCCATATGTCTAGCTTAGCTTTTGTTGTTTTGCCTCTGAGGGTTTTTAAGCCAAGAAATCTTCACCTACACCAATGATTCGAAGTGTTACCCCTAAATTTTCTTCTAGCCATTTCATAGTCTCTGGTCTTAAATTTAAGTCTTTGCTTCACCTTGAGTTGATTTTTCTATGCAGTGAGAATTAAGCATCTAATTTTATTCATTTACAAATACATGTCAAGTGTTGCCAACACCATTTATTGAAGAGACTCTTCTTTCTCCAGTGTATACTCTGGGCACATTTTTCAAATATCAGTTTCTTGCTCATGATCACTTAGCCTATTTCAGGTCCTTTGTGTCTCCTTATTAATTTAGGTTTGTTTTTCTCTTCTGTATATTTTAATTACTGCTTCAGTTTTATTGTTTGTTTTTGGATCTGATTAGATTTTCTATATAGTCTTGATTTAATGATGGTATGCTATATGTATCCATGATTTAATTCATTCCTTAGAGGTTTTACAATTTGGCTGACAATCTTTTTTATGATCATTTGTATTTCAGTGGCATCACTTGTAATACAACTCCTTTTTCATCTCTAACTTTATTATTTGAATTTTTACTGTCTTTGGTAATTTTCCTCCATTTCATAGTGTGCTAACCTTTAGCATTTGAATATTATTTAAATATCTAAAGTCTATCAGTGTCATTCTTTATTAACATCAAAATGACCCTTTTAAAAATTATTTATTTATTTATTTATTTGGAAGTCAGAGAGAGACAGACAGAGAGATGGAGAAAGAGCCAGAGACAGAGAGAGCAAGTTCTTCCATTCTCAGTTGGCAACAATGGCTGGGGCTGGCACAAGCAGAGGCCAGGAGCCAGGAGTTTCTTCTGGGTCTCTCATGTGGGTGGCAAGGGTCCCAAGCACTTGGGCCATCTTCTGCCACTTTCCCAGGCACATTAGCAGGGAGCTGGATCAGAAGTGGGATAGCCTGGACATCAATCAGCACCCATATTGGACACTTGTGACACAGGTGGCAGCATTATGCCCTATGCCACAAAGTCAGCCCCAAAAGTGATCTTGATTTTGCTTTGATTTTCTTTCTATTTTTTTTTATTTTAGCTATAAGTATATTTTGGAGTTTTCCCATGTTCCAAGGATTTCTTTCATGTATACACAGTGTTCACAGTAAACTTTTGTTTAAAGTACGTGTATGTGTGTGTGTATGTGTGTGTATACTTTACTTTTATAGATAAAAACCTTTATATGATATGCAGAAGAATGATAAGAGCAATGATGTTTCCACCATTGGTTAAAAGAACAGAATTCTTTCCAGTGTCTTTGAAGCCACCAGAATGATTGTTTTTCTCTTAAATATATAGGCAGTTAAGTTTGCATGCTGATTCTAACAATTTTTCTCACTTTTGACTGTTTCTCTACATGGTTTGGAATCCATTTCATTTTGACTACACTTTATCTTAGCCAAAAGGCCAAGAAGCAATACCCGTTTCATTTTGTTAACCAAAGATCTCTAGATTCCTTAATACTGTCCTTAAGTCTTTATATGTTATCTATAAATTTCCTTTCTTCTTAAACTTTGTTGCACTTTCCCTGTCTATTCAGCCTTCAAAGATGTTTATTTCGTATTCTTATGCTAATTTGCATGCTGCTCTGCATACTTTTACTTTGACTTTTCTTCTTGTAGACTGTGGTCAACAGACAGATACCAAGATGTATTTTTGCATCTTCTTAAAAACATTCATATAGAAGTATGCTTTCTTCCTACCCTTGAATAATGATCTCTGGGTTATAATTAATATTTAATGGTAGGTTAAGGATGAATATTAACATACTAAAATGTATATTAATAATTCATCATAATTATGTAACCACAATCTTTTTTTTCTTTTTTTCAACTTTTATTTAATAAATATAAATTTCAAAAGTATAACTTTTGGATTAAGGCAGCTTTTCCCCCCATAACCTCCCTCACACCTGCAACCATCCAATTGCCCACTCCCTCTCCCATCCCATTCTTCATCAAGATTCATTTTCAATTATCTTTATATACAGAAGATCAACTTAGTGTATACTAAGTAAAGGTTTCAACAGACTGCACGCACAGACACACAAAGTATAGAGCACTGTTTGAGTAGTAGTTTTTTCTCTTTTTTTTTGACAGGTAGAGTGGATAGTGAGAGAGAGAGACAGAGAGAAAGGTCTTCCTTTTGCCGTTGGTTCACCCTCCAATGGCCACCGCGGTAGGCGCACTGCGGCCGGCGCACTACACTGATCCGATGGCAGGAGCCAGGTACTTATCCTTGTCTCCCATGGGGTGCAGGGCCCAAGGACTTGGGCCATCCCCACTGCACTCCCTGGCCACAGCAGAGAGCTGGCCTGGAAGAGGGGCAACTGGGACAGGATTGGTGCCCCGACCGAGACCAGAACCTGGTGTGCCGGCGCCGCAAGGCGGAGGACTAGCCTAGTGAGCCGCGGCGCCGACCTTGAGTAGTAGTTTTACCATTATTTCGCATAGTACAACACATTAAGGACAGAGAACCTACAAGGGGAGTAGGGGCACAGTGACTCCCGTTGTTTAACAATTGACGCTCTTATTTATGACGTCAGTAATCACCCGAGGCTCTTGTCATGGGTTGCCAAGGCTATGGAAGCCTTTTGAGTTTGCCAACTCTGATCTTACTTAGACAATGCCGTAGTAAAAGTGGAAGTTCTCTCCTCCGTTCAGAGAAAGGTACCTCCCTTCTTTGATGGCCCATTCTTTCCACTGGGATCTCACTCACAGAATCTTTCATTTAGGTCATTTTACTTGCCACAGAGTTTTGTCTTTCCATGTCTGAGAAACTCTCATGGGCTTTTTAGCCAGATCCAAATGCCTTAAGGGCTGATTCTGAGGCCAGAGTGCCATTTAGGACATCTGCCATTCTGTAAGTCTGCTGCACATCCTGCTTCCCATGCTGGATCGTTCTGTCCTTTTTAATTTTATCAGTATTAGCAGACAATGGTATTGTTTCTGTGTTGACATTTAATCCTATCATTATGATCAATTATGAACTGAAACTGATCACTTTGACTAGTAAGATGGCATTGGTACATGCCGCCTTGATGAGATTCAATAGAATCCCCTGGCACATTTCTAACTCTACTGTTCAGGACAAATCCAAGTGAGCATGTGCCAAACTGTACATCTTCTTCCTCTCTTATTCCCACTCTTCTATTTAATGGGGATCACTTTTCAGTTAAATTCCAAAGAATAATTGTGTGTTAATTAAAGAATTCAACCAATGGTATTAGTAGAAGAAAAATATACTAAAAGGAATAAAATAGTAATTTGTTCCTTGATAGTCAGGACAAGGGCTTATTGTGTTATTGTTTCTCATAGTTTCCATTTCACTTCAGCAGGTTTTCTTTTAGGTGCTCAGTTATTTGTCACCAATCAGGGAGAACATATGGTATTTGTCCCTTTGGGACTGGCTTATTTCACTCAGCATGATGTTTTCCAGATTCCTCCATTTTGTTGCAAATGACCGGATTTCTTTCTTCTTCCTTCTTCCTTCTTCCTTCTTCCTTCTTCTTCTTCTTCTTCTTCTTTTTTTACTGCTGTGTAGTATTCTATAGAGTACATGTCCCATAATTTCTTTATCCAGTCTATTGTTGATGGGCATTTAAGTTGATTCCATGTCTTAGCTATTGTGAATTGAGCTACAATAAACATTGAGGTGCAGATAGCTCTTTTATTTGCCAAATTAATTTCCCTTGGGTAAATTCTGAATAGTGGGATGCCTAGATCATGTGGTAGGGCTATATCCAGGTTTCTGAGGAATCTCCAAACTGACTTCCATCGTGGCTTTACCATTTTGCATTCCCACCAACAGTGGATTCGTAGGCCTTTTTCCACACATCCTCACCAGCATTTGTTGTTTATTAATTTCTGTGTGTAACCCATTCTAACCGGGGTGAGGTGAAACCTCTTTATGGTTTTGATTTGTGTTTTCATGAGGGCTAGTGATCCTGAACATTTTTTCATGTGTCTGTCAGCCGTTTGGATTTCCTCTTGAAAAATGTCTATTTAGGTCTTTTGGCCTATCTCTTAAGTGGGTTGTTTGTTTTATTGTTGTGGAGTTTCTTGATCTCTTTGTAGATTCTGGTTGTTAAACCTTTATTGGTTGCATACTTTGCAAATATTTTTCCCATCCTGTCGGTTGCCTCTTCACATTCCTGGCTGTTTCTTTTTCAGTACAGAAACTTCTCAATTTGATGTAATCCCAATAGTTATTCAGGCTTTGACTGCCTGTGCCTCTGTGTTCTTTTTCAAGAAATCTTTGCCTGTGCCTATATCTTGCAGTGTTCTCCAATGTTCTAATAATTTGATTGTATCAGGTCATAGACTTAGATCTTTAATCCATGTTGAGTGGATTTTTGTGTAAGGTGTAAGGTAGGGGTCTGGCTTCATGCTTCTGTATGTGTAAATCCAGTTTTTGCAGCACCATTTGTCAAATAGACTGTCCTTGCTCCAGGAATTGGTTTTAGGTCCTTGATCAAATATAAGTTGGTTATAGATGTTTAGATTGATTTCTGGTGTTTCTATTCTGTTTCATTGGTCTATCCATCTGTTTCTGTACCAGTACCTTGCTGTTTTGATTATAACTGCCCTGTTGTTTGTCTTGAAATCTGGTATTGTTATGCGTCCAAGTTTCTTTTTGTTGTATAATATTGCTTTAGTTATCCAAGGCCTCCTGTGCCTCTATATGAATTTCAACATCATTTTTTTCATATCTGAGAAGAATGTCTTTGTTATTTTGATTGGTATCCAATTAAATCTGTAAATTGCTGTTGGGAGTATGGACATTTTGATGATATTGATTCTTCCAATCCATGAACATGGAAGACTTTTCCATTTTTTGGTATCCTCTTCTATTTCTCTCTTTAAGGTTTTGTAATTCTCATCGTAGAGATCTTTGGCATCCTTGGTTAAGTTTATTCCAAGGTATTTGATTATTTTTGTAGCTATTGTGAATGGGATTGACCTCATAAGTTTTTTCTCAGCTGTGCCATTGCCTGTGTATACAAATTCTGCTGATTTTTGTGTATTGATTTTACATCCTGCTACTTTGCCATACTCTTCTAGAGTTCCAATAATCTCTTAGTAGATTTCTTTGGATCCCCTAAATAAAGAATCATATCATCTGCAAAGAGGGATGGTTTGGATAGCAAATGTGGAAGTGGGCATCTCTGTCTGGTACCGGATCTCAGTGGAAATGATTCCAACTTTTCCCCATTCAATATGATGCTGGCCTTTGGTTTTTCATAAATTGCCTTGATTGTGTTGAGGAATATTCCTTCTATACCGAATTTGCTAAGAGTTTTCATCATGAAAGGGTGTTGTATTTTATCAAATGCTTTCTCTGCATCAATTGAGATAATTACATGGTTTTTCTCCTGAAGTTTGTTCATGGCATATCACATTGATTGATCTGCGAATGTTCAATCCACTTGGTCTGGGTGGATGTTCATTCTGATGTGTTTTTGAATTCTGTTGGCCAGAATTTATTTGAGGATTTTTGCTCCTATGTTCATCAGGAAAATTGGTCTGTAATTCTCTTTCTCTTCTCCATTCTTTTCAGGTTTAGGAATTAAGGTGATGCTGGCTTTAGAGAAAGAACTTGGGAGGATTCCCTCTCTTTCAATTTTTTGAATAGTTTGAGAAGAATTGAGTTAGTTCTTCTTTAAATGTCTAGTAGAAATCAGCAGTGAAGCCATCCAGTCCTGGGCTTTTCTTTGTTGGGAGGGCCTTTATTACTGAATCAATTTCTGACCTAGTTATGTGTCTGTTTAGGTTTTCTATGTTTTCATGGGTCAATTTAGGTAGATTGTTTCTGTCCAGGAATCTATCCATTTCTGATAGATTTCCCTGTTTGCTGGCATACAACTTTTTGTAGTAATTTCTGATGACTCTTTTTATTTCTGTGGTGTCTGTTGTTACATTCCCTTTTTCATCTCTGATTTTATTGACTTGGGTTTTCGCTCTCCTTTTTTTAATTTGTTGAACCAATGGTGTGTCAATTTTGTATATTTTTTCAAAAAACCAGCTCTTCATTTTGCTGATCAATTGTAATTTTTTTATTGAACTGAGTTGATTTCTTCTCTTATTTTAATTATTTCTCCTACTATTTTTGGGTTTAGTGTGCTGTAGTTTTTCTAGATCCTAGCGATGCATTGATAGCTCATTTATGTGGTGCCTTTCCAATTTCTTGAGGTAGGCACCTATTGCTATAAATTTTCCTCTTAACACTGCTTTTGCTGTATCCCATAAGTTTTTATATGTTGTCTTCCTTTGCTTCCAGAAAGTGTTTGATTTCTCTTTAGATTTCTTCTGTGACCCATTGTTCATTCAAGAGCATGTTGTTCAGTCTCCATGTGTTTGCATATGCTCTAGGGATTCCTGAGTTGCTAATTACCAGCTTCATTCCATTGTGGTCTGAGAAGATGCATGGTATGATTTTGATTCTTTTGAATTTGCTTAGACGTCCTTTATGGCGAAGTATGTGGTCAATCCTAGAGAAAGTTCTATACAATGATGAGAAAAATGTGTATTCTTCAAGTGTAGGATGAAAAGTTCTGTAGATATCTGTTAGATCCATTTGGTCTATAGTATTGATTAAATCTGCTGTTTCCTTGTTGATTTTTTATCTGGTTGATCTGTCCCTTGCTGAAAGTGGAGTATTGAAATCCCCCAATACTCTGTATTGGGGTCTGAGTCTCCCTTTTATTTCCTTAACATATCTTTAAAATAGCCTGGGGCCCTGTAATTAGGTGCATATGCGTTTATAATAGTTACATCTTCCTATTGAATTGATCCCTTAATTATTATACAGTGCCCATATTAACAAACTGCTAAGCTAAAACCATATGATATCTCAATAGATGCAGAAAAAGCACTTGCTAAAATACAACACCCTTTCATGATGAAAGCTCTAATAAACTGTGTATAGAAGAAACATTCCTCAACACAATCAAGACAATTCATGACAAACGCACAGGCAGCATCTAAATTGGCAAATAAAAGGGCTATCTGCACCTCAGTGTTTATTGCAGCTCAATTCACAATAGCTAAGACATGGAATCAACCTAAATGCCAATCAACAATAGACTGGATGAAGAAATTATGGGATATGCACTCTATAGACTACTACACAGCAGTAAAAAAAAAAAAGAAAGCCAGTCATTTGCAACAAAATGGAGGAATCTGGAAAACATCATGCTGAGTGAAATATGCCAGTCTCAAAGGGACAAATATCATATGTTCTCCCTGATCTGTGACAGACAACTTAGTACCTAAAAGGAAACCTGTAGAAGTGAAACTCACACTATGAGAAGCAATGACTTCATCAACCTTTGTCCTGACTGTTGAGGAGCAACTTACTATTTTATTCTTTTTAGTATTTTTTTTTCTACTTAATACCATTGGTTGAACTCTTTATTTAACACAGAATAATTCTCGTGCTTAAATCTAATTGAAGATCCATCTCAATTAAAAATAAGAGTGAGAATAAAGGAGGGAGGAGATATGCAATTAGGCACACATGCCCTCTAACTTACCCCTAAGGGTAAGTATGCCTGTGTGGTGCAAACTGTTAAAATCTTTACTTAGTATAGAATTGTTCTTCTTTATATAATAACTATTATATAATAATATAATGAAACTTAATGAAGAATGGGATAGGAAATGCAGTAGGAAGTGGGGTGGTTTGGGGTTGGGTGGGCGAGTATGGGGGCAAGAACTGCTAATATTCAAAAGTTGTATTTATGAACTCTATATTTATTAATTAAAAGCTTTTTAAAAAATCATTGAAGCTCAACATGTCAATTTCACTTTGATTTATTACATTTTAGAGGCTTTATTACTTCAGATCAGGGAAAATGTATGGTATTCATTTGTTTGGGATTGGCTAACCTCACCAAGTGTAATGGTTTCCTGTTGCATCCATTTTGCTGTAAAAGACAGGATTTCATTTTTTATCACTGAGTACTATTCTATAGTGTATGTATACAATAATATGAAAAGCTTTTTATAAATCACCTTAAAGAAGGATATAGTTTTTTAAGTTAAAAAATTAATCCGCTATGAGTAAAATTAATTAAGGAAACACAGAGAAAGTTAACACTAATATCCAGTTTCAGGGAATTAAAAATGCTTTACAGAGAATATAGTCTTGTCAAAATGCTAGAAAAAAACGGTAAAATGCTTAGGAGTAAAAATATGATGAGATTAAAATCTACTATATTTTGGACCTTAAATTCCCAAAACCAAATATAACATAAAATGGGGACACTCCTACTTAAAACAAGCAAATTCAATCACAGTATGAAAACTACCAACCAACCAATTAAAAAGTTACAGAAGCAAAGCTTTTGTAAAGAAATACAAAATATTCCAGGGCCAGTGCTGTAGCATAGAAGGTAAAACTATTGTATGTGGAGCCAGCATCCCATATGAGTGCTGGTTTGAGCCCTAGCTGTTCTACTCCTGATCTAGCTCTCTGCTGATGGCTTGGGAAAGCAGTGGAAGATGGCCCAAGTCCTTGGGTCCCTGCACCAGCGTGGGGGCCCTGGAGAAAGCTCCTGCCTCCTGTCTTCAGATCAGCCCAGCTCTGGCCCCTTGTGTCCATTTGGGAAATAAACCAGCTATGTTTTCCAGATGTACCAAGGTAGAAACAGCAGAGAATATTTTCAAATTTTTTTTGGAAAGCCAGCATTACATTGTTGATGATCCAAGTAGACCAGAACTTCAAATGTGAATTAAGTATAAGCCTCTCATTCAAAAACAGATGCATAGATACTTATTAGTATTTTTATAATAAATAAAATCAGATATGACAATATAAGGAATAGCAAGTAAAATGTTAGAAAAAATGCAAGAGGTAGTTAACATTTTTAAACAATCCATTTAAAATTCCCAGGTAAGTAAAAAAATTCAAGAAGAAAATCACAAGACCATTTAGAATGAATGTTGAAAGTGTTTGAAAAAATAGCAAGAAATTTAAAAAAAAATCCGTGCTATCAGTATAGTAAAAAAGTAGCTTACTATGATCAAGATCGTTTAAAAAGGAACTTACAAAAAACAACAGAACATACCGGATTATTGACAGCTTTTTCCCTGCTTGGAAGTAAGGTTTGTCCAGGGCATCTCCACTATCTCCAAATTCTTATTGGAGGAGTAGTGGGGTGAGGAGAAGGCCAAAAGAAAAAATAGGGTAAAAGATTTCTAAGAAATAAAGCGTCAATATGCTGCAAATATTAGAATCCATAAAACCTAAAAACAAATACAACTGACAATGGATTAAACCAGATTGATGGAAAGCTCACTATTTTTGAAATCCACTAGATTACCATGCGGCTGCAAAATAAAACAAATGAAAATATTAAAGATTAATAGGCAGAGTAGTAAGCAAATACTGACAGGAGAAAGAGGGGAAAAATGATTCAATTATGTCATGTCTTTCAGCATTCTTCTGATCAATTTTTTTTTTGACAGGCAGAGTGGACAGAGAGAGAGAGAGAGAGAGAGAGAGAAAGGTCTTCCTTCTATTGGTTCACCCCTCAATGGCCGCTGCATCTTCTGATCAATATTAAAAAGTAACACAAACGACCCAACAGGAAAATGAGGCACAACACGAAGAAAATGAAGCCCAGAGGCCGCCGCACAGAGCTGTGACTCACTGAAGCAGTTCCTGCACCGAGAGCTCCAGCAGGGATCCATCAGGGGGACAGGGCCACAGGAGGGACCCGGCGGGTGCAGGGCACAGGGGAGAGGCCTCCCGCCTGGGGAGGTGGAGTCCGACCTGCACCCAGGCCTCGCCTCCTGCTGCTCCCACCCAGCACAGCCTGAAGTCAGGGGCCCAGTGCCCTGGGGGAAGTTGATGGGCTGTGTCCTTTGTGACGCTGTGTGCACTCACGGCCATGCACGCTGTCCAATCAGGCACGACGTCGTCCACGTCACGTCATCACGCGGGGTCTTGACGTCACAGTCATCTAACAGTTCTGGGCAGGAGCGAGGTGCTGGGAGACGGCTCCGCTGCCCCGATGCTCCCGAAGCAAGTCGGGCTCCGCGGCCTCCACCTTCATCACCGGGGACCTGGACACCTGGAGCTGAACACCGCGACGTGGTGAGTGTGTGCGCCCAGGTGTCCGGAGAGGCGTAAAGCAGCCGTGGAAGCTGCTGAGAAGCTGGCGGGACGCGGGCCTCCCAGAGGTCGTCTCCGAATCTGTGGCGCCATAGTGCCCTGGCCCAGCGCTTCCTTGGTCCCCTCAGACCCGGGGTCGGGGTCTGCACTGGCACCCGGGACCCCAACGCCCTGCCCCTGCTCTGTAACAGCGACTTCTCGGCCCAGAGCCATCCCCGGGCAGCTGTGTGGCAGCAGCCCCGCGTCTCCCCGACTGTGCAGTGGGTACGGAGTGGGCATTAGGGAGAATGTGGGCTCCGTGTGTGGGGTGCGTGTGGGACGGGAGCTGTAGTTTGTGCGGCCCTGGGCTCCTCCGTCCTTCCCCGCCAGGACCTGATTCCCCCAGTTTTCTAAACATGTGGGCAGCAGGGTCTCTTCCAGGATGCTGGCCTCTCAGCACAGCTGTTTCTAGGGGTCTCTCCATTTTCTGTTTCCAATAACATAGTCACCTAGAGCGGGTAAGGTGAAAACAAATGTTCTGTTTGACTTGGGGTTTTTGTTCAGGTTTCAGAGAGGCACAAGTGCCCTGTACTTTGACACTTGGGTATCATCTTAGCTCTTACACTTTCCCTTGACAGCCTGCCATCTGCATTTGCACTTTCAGAATGAAATTTTGTCTGCACAAATTTATGAGTATTTTAAAAATTATTCTGTTCCATGAAAACCGTCCCAATCCTGAAGATAGTCTACTGAGTTACTTGAATTGATATTTTGATATGAGTTTCTGGTTATTTTTGTTTCTTTTAATTTTTTCAAGATTGTTGGATATTAGTGATAAATTTTGTATATATTCAAGGCATGCAACATGATGTTTTCAATGTGAGGAAACAAAATTTATGGAAAATTCACATTTTTTTGAAACATCAACAATCCTTTATACCAGAGCCTGTGCAGGTTAACTTGCTGACCTGGCTCAGAACAGCATTGCTAACAACATCAGGGATGGAGGTGCACAATCAGAGTACAACTTTTGGATTACAGTGGCTTTTCCCCCCCATAACCTTTCTCCCACCACAACCATCCCATGTTCTACTCCCTCTCCCATACCATTCACATCAAGATTTATTTTCAATTATCTTTATATACAGAAGATCAATTTAGTATGCACTCAATAAAGATTTCAACAGTTTGCACTTACACAGAAACACAAAGTATAAAGTACTGTTTGAGTACTAGTGAGTTTTTTGTTTAAAGATTTATTTTATTTATTTGAAAGAGTTACAGAGACAGAGAGAGACAGAGAAAGAAATGTCTTCCATCCACTGGTTCACTCCCCAGATGGCTGCAATGGCCAGAGGTGAGCCAATCCAAAGCCGGGAGCCAGTAGCTTCTAGCTTCTTCTGATTCTCCCATGTGGGTGCAAGGGCTCAAGGACTTGGGCCGTCTTCCAATGCTTTCCCCAGGCACATTAACAAGGAGATAGATTGGAAGTAGAACAGCTGGGACTTGACCTGGTGCCAGTATGGGATGCCAGCACTGCAGGCCGGGGCCTTAACCTGTTGTGCCACAGTACCAGCGCCAAATACGTGTGTACTTAATATCCTTGTTTAACTAAATCCTTGTATTGCGACATTCTTGCTTGATTTTCTTCGACAATGATGTTATCAGATCACTCAAAATTCTGTTAAGTTTTGCTAGCAACATTAATGTACAGTCTCTCTGAACTCTGTTAGGGTAAGTTCAGTCTGAGACACTTTATACTCATACATTTCAATCAGGTTTAAAATTATTTGTAAATAGTGTTTTAAGTCATGAAGAGATCATTCTACTTATGCAGTATATTATAAGAAAGTTGCCTGTGTTTAGAAATGCATAATGGAAAATTTCACACATCAATGGCAAAATTCCAGAAAAATAAAAATGATATGTGGAATTGAGTACACCATGGCAAGCACTCTGAAAAATTGTAGACATGAAATTTCCCAGAATTCACAGAACTTTGAGCAAGTTGAATTCATTACTATTGCCTTAGGGTTTTTTTTTTAATAGTGTACCTCATGTCAATGTTAGAACAAGATACCTGCTGTAAACTTGTTTTACTTTATCTTTGTAATGTAATCAACTTTACATAATTTTGTCCAGTTTTATACATTGTTCATGCACAACATTGCATAGAATCATTTTGCATGAGTGTCATCATTCTCCTTTGCAGGTCAGATAATTTTGTTAAATTTCATGGACTCTTTTGGAACTTAACATTTACATTTGACTTTGGAAATTTTTACAAAGTCATTTCTTCATATCAGTGTGAGGTTTCAAATATATTATGTTAAGATACTTGATATATCTTTAAGTTCTGTTAAATTTATTTTTTTCATAGCTGTCATATATATATATATATATATATATATATATATTTCTTTTTCACAATATTCCTGTGTACTGTTTTGTCACTAATACAACACTATTCCCTACTACTTCTACAAAATTATTCCCTACTACTCAGTATCAAAATACATGTCACGCATAGCCCTGAAAGCATTTGCCCATTCTAGTCTGGATTTTCTTTTTGAAGTCATCAAGTAGCTCACATTTCTCTAAGTTGTCTCACTGCTTCCATGTACATGATTTGCAAAATTGTGTCACTACAGCAGAATCGTTCAAATGTTCAAGTTAATGTATTCTCTTTACAATTTTTTAGTGTTTAGTATTCAAAATCAAAATTTGACCATAAACAATTATTGGGTCAAGGTACTTGTTTGCTTGCTAAAATTAATATATTAGCATCCTCTTTTCTAATTAAATTCCTGACATTTTTGTTAATTTGTGTAATTCTAAGTTTTGTATTCTTCTATGCCTTCTCTATAAGATCATGACTCTGTTTCTACCAATTTACTAAGTTGTACATAATATAATCAAAATTAACTTTTATACAGAGTGCATATCTCATTATTTTGTCTTAGAATTTACCAATGCCATCTGAATGTAAAATTAATAACTTGATTTATGAGAATGCTAACACAGGGAAACATTGGGTGCCAGGGTTTGGTTTATGATTCTGTGGTTATAAACTCAAATTAAATGCTGGAAGTTGTCCTAGAAACTGTCAGGAGTACAGGATTTCACACCTTATGGGGCCAGTGCCATGATGGTCATCAGCATGGGATACTGCATCTTTCTGGATGTTACTGGAGCTTTAAATTATTTGTTTATTATTATTATTGTTTTTGACAGACAGACATCATTGTTGGAAAGATGTGTTTCTTGTAAGCAGCAAATAGATGGGTTTTGTTCCTTAACCCAATCAGCCAATCAGTGTCTTTTAACTGGATTGTTCAGGTCATTAACGTTCAATGTGACTATTGAGAAGGAGTAACTTTGCCCTGCCATTTGCCAAAGATATTTTCTAATATATGCTTTGGGTTTCCTGTGATCTTTTGCTGTGAGGTTTCCTTCTTTTACCTTCTTTCATATTGGTGACCATGTTTCTGTGTTTCTGTGTGTAACACATCTTTAAGCATCTTTTGCAGGGCTGGACAATTGCAACAAATTCTTTCAATTTCTGTTTGCTGTGAAAGATCTTTCTTTTACCTTCATTCACAAATGAGAGCTTTGCAGGATATAATATTCTGGGCTGGCAGTTTTTCTCTCTTAGTACCTGGGCTATATCTCGCCATTCCCTTCTAGCCTGTAGGGTCTCTGATGAGAAGTCTGCTGTGAGTCTAATTGGAGATCCTCTGAGAGTAATATGTTTCTCTCTTGCACATTTTAGAATCTGTTATGTTTCAATGTGGTGAGTTTGATTACAACGTGTCATGGTTTGGTCATGTTTACTAGGGGTTCTATGAGCTTCCTGTACTAGGGTGTCTCTGTCCTTCTCCAAACCTGGGAAGTTCTCTACAAATACCTCCCTAAAAAGGCCTTCCGGCCAGTGCCGTTTCTCAATAGGCTAATCCTCTACCTTTGCGGCGCCGTCACACCAGGTACTAGTCCCGGCTGAGGCACCAGATTCTGTCCCGGTTGCCACTCTTTCAGGACCGCTCTCTGCTGTGGCCCGGGAGTCGACTGGAGAATGCCCAAGTGCTTGGGCCCTGCACCTACATGGGAGACCAGGATAAGCACCTGGCTCCTGCCTTCGGATCAGCGCGGTGTGCCGGCCACAGTGTGCCGGCTGCAGCAGCCATTGGAGGGTGAATCAATGGCAAAAGGAAGACCTTTTCTCTGTCTCTCTCTCTCACTGTCCACTCTGCCTGTCAAAAAAATCTAAAAATAAAGGCCTTCCAATCCTTTCTCTCTCTCCATGCCTTCAGGAACTCCTAGAACCCGAATGTTGGGTTTTTTAATAGTATCCTGTAGATTCCCAACAATATTTTTTAGATTTCTGATTTCCTCTTCTTTCTTTGGTTTGACTGTATACTTTCCTGTGCTCTGTCTTCTAAGTCTGATATTCTCTCTTCTATTTCACTGACTGTGTTTTTAAGGCTCTCTAATGTGTTTGTCATTTGATCTATTGAGTTCTTCATTCCATTTTGATTTCTTGTCACTATCACACTTTCCTGTTCTACTAGTTTCTGCATATCATTTTGATTCCTCCTTAAGATTTTATTTTCTTGAAGTAGATTTTCTATCCTGTCCAGTAGGGAATTCTGTAGCTCAAGCATTTGTTTTTGAACACTTCTAATTGTTCTTATCATAAATTTTTTGAAATCTGTATCTTGCATTTTTTCCATCTCATCATCTTCATAATCTTGGCTTGGGGTGTCTTATTCATTTGGGGGTGTCATAATGTCTTCCTTGTTCTTGTTTCCTCAGTTTCTGTGTTTGTTGCTTGGCATTGTAGAGATATTCTTTGGATTCTTCTTCCTTCACTGTGGTGTTTTTTCTTGCTATACTATGACTGTATTAAGTGGACTGTCTGCTTTTGATGGAGCCTTAGAAGCTTGATATGGGTGTGGCCTGAGAGCTCTGTTTGGTTCCTCGGGGTTAAGGGTGTGCCAAAGGTGACACTCCCAGGTTGGGCATGGTAAATCTCTCTTTCTTTAATTTTTTGATTCAAAAGGGAAGTAATTCTGCACAGCTGATAGAATTGGAGGTAGTTAGCAGGCGAATGATATACCCACAGAAGCCAGCGATCAGAAGCTCTTTCCCAAGGACCACACAGGGAATCTGTGCTGCCCTCAGTGTGGGCTCAAATTCTCCTGCAGTCTCCCACTGGGTTGCCAAGGTTACCGAATTGTAGCATCTCTGGAGAGTACTCACGTGAATTATGTGAGTTCTCTCCCCCACTGTCTCTTTTTTCACAGTCTCAGTTCATTGGCACCACACATTCACTAGGTCCTAATCTCCTGTTATTTCACACACACACACACACACACCCCGATCCCCAGAGTCAGGTTTTTCTGCTTGGCTGATGCCAGATTCAGACCTGAGGTCGCGCCGCTTATGATGTATGTCCAAAATGGCACCTTCTCTTTGTCTTGCTCACCTTTGCGAGGTGAGCAGAGAGAGAGACACTCGTGTCTGTATCGGTCACTTTTTTTCCCTCTCTCTTCTAGATAGCCTGGTGAACTTTTCCCCACGGGGTTTCAAGCCTCATTCCCTCTAGTCTCCTCTTTTCGCTTTCCCTCCGGTGTCTCAGGCCATTGAGGTTCAGCTCACCTTGCGTTCCAGCAGTGGTGTGTTGATTCCGCTGCTGGTGTCCCAAACCCTGGGCTCCCATGGTCTCCATGCAGGTCCACTGTGAATCACTAGTTCTGGAAGAGTTTCCTCTGCTGTTTCTTACCCTACTCTTCCTTGAGCCTGCAGTATCTCCACTTTTATTAAACTGTCTCTTCCCAGACTATCAGTGTGTTCCCTTCCTATTCCACCATCTTGCCATTCTGAAGCTCAGGTTTTCTTATTGCATTCAAGATTATAAGTGTATTTCTTTCTATACCTTGTTTTATTGGAATGTTTTTTTCTCTTCTTTTTTTGATGGAATCGATTTCTTGGCTGTTTTCTCTTTGTATTTTTGGTTTGCTTCTTTACTCTTTGCCAAACTATATTCATTTTTAAAATTAGAATATTCAACAAAGTGATTATACAAAACAAAATATAGTGGTGACATATTTTACACGTGTATCAAATTATGAGTGCAAGCATGATACACTTTAACACTAAAGTTACTAAAGTTGTTCTGATTGTTAGTTTACACTGGGATCTCTCTTTATTTTTGAAGATTTTATTTATTTATTTGACAGGTAGAGTTACAGACAGTGAAAGAGACAGGAAAAAAAGGTCTTCCTTCCATTGGTTCACTCCCCAATTGGCCAGAATTGCCAGAGCTACCTTGATATGAAGACAGGTGCTTCCTCCTGGTCTTCCATGTGGGTGCAGGGGCCCAAGCACTTGGGCCATCTTCCACTGCTATCCCAGGCCATAGTGGAGAGCTGGACTGGAAGAGGAGCGACCGGGACTAGACCAGTGCCCATATGGGATGCCAGCACTGCAGGCAGAGGATTAACCCAGTGCACCCTGGTGCAGGTCCCTGGGATATATTTCTTACAACTCATTAATATTTGTCAACATTTTAATTTTCTTGTCAAATATCTTTCTCTTAATAAATTTGTCTTATATTTATTTTTTATTCAGTACTCATAAAATTATTACTTGGCATTCATTGAATATAAAATGAAGCTCTCAGAAATTCATTCAGTTGATTTCCTTTATCATATTTCCAATATTTTAGTGTGTTGATATATTTTAGAAGCCCTATAAAATGTTTAAATCTACTTTATACATCTTTATACTTCAGATCCTTAATATTTATTTTGATATTGGTGTTCAATCATATGAACTCCCACTTTGGAAATCTTTTTGCTGTACTTCATAATTTGGCATTCTCTATTTCCTATTTTATAACTTAAGAAAATCTATATGATAAGTCATTGAGGATAGTGGTGGCATTGGTGCAGTGGGGTGACCAGCCTACCAACCCATCATGTTTCCTGATCTCTGTTTAACTAAAATGTCTTTAAGATGGACTTCCAAGGGTCTTTGTACTTGCTATACTTATTTGGAAATTCTCTGTCAAAAAGTATACAACTCTGAAATGTTTGGGCTATTTCACCAAGGAAACAGCCATTTTCATCACAGGAGCTTTCCAAAGAAAAAGGAAACACGCACTGGAGAGTGGAATAAGGGAATTCTGAGTACCAGGCATTCCCAGGTGCAGAAATGGAACTACAATTGTATAAGTATTTCCTCATTATTTTGGATATTAAATATATATGTATACTTATACATATATATGTTTATATGGATTCATATACTTACATATAATGTTCACAACAGTAAATGCATACATATATATATATTTGTTTTGTTCTATTATGAAACAAATTTTATTGAATTTTTTTAATGCATATGGCAATTGTCTTTATTCATTACAGTTACATAAATATTTCCAAATACCACTTTTATGTGCTAAATGTAATCCATTCTTATCAGCTTAGGATACATATATACAGAATTTTAAGGTAAAATATATAAACACAGCTACTGATTAAAAATAATAATATGCAGAAACATTATAACATTAGTATAATGAAACCTAGAAAAGCAATATTCACTTAAGACTAATAAGGATTTAAGTCAGAAAATGACAAGGGTTATGTAGTGACACAGCAGGCAGTTCTCTAGGAAGACATTACAACACTTCCTACCAGTATTTCTAGAGCATCAAGAGATGTAAGTAAAAAGCTATACAGACCAGCACTATGGTGTAGCGGGTAAAGCTACCACTTGCAGTGCCAACGTCCTATATGAGTATTAGTTTGAGTCCTGGATGATCCAATTCCAATCCAGCTCCCTGCTAATGCACCTGAGAATGCAGCATAAGATGGCACAAGTCCTCGTGCCCCTGCATCTATGTAGGAGACCAGGAAGAAATTCCTGGCTTCAGATTAACCCAGCTCTGGCCATTGTGGCCATTTTGTGTGTGTACCAGTAGATGGAAAATCTTCTCTCTCTCTCTCCCCCCACCCCACTCTCTCTGTAACTCTGCCTTTCAAATAAGTAGTCTTTAAAAATACCCTTATAAAACTGTGAGAAAAAGTGCAAATCTACCAGTGATAATCAGTATAAAGAAAAACAATGTTATAACACACAATGAGTGGTAATCACTAACTAGCAACATGTTATCATACAGATATGTCAGTTAACACAAAATGGAGTAAATAATGTCACTCCAAGTGTTGGAAAATCAAATAATAAGTGCATATGCATGAAAAATTACATATTTAAACTTTCTACTCTACCAAAATTTCCTACAGAATTAGAATTTATCTACAATCTATAACCTAACAAATTTTTCCATCATTTATAAAAATTTTACATGAATTGCATAAGTGACAAAAATTAAGAAAGATATTAACACAAATACCAAAATATAAATCAAGACATCCTTACAATTCAGAATATTTTTTTTCACCAAGAAGGCAAACTTGTATTTTATTTTGTTCAAGGAAGGGAAAAGAAATACCCTTAGTATAACATTATTTCCTGTTGTTGCAGACACAGTCACAGTCATATCAGCAGGCTAGAAAAGCCATCCCACTCCTGTGGTAGGCACTTGTGAATGGGGAAAGGGGACCAATCTTGTGGCCATAGCGTCGAACAGCTTCTCTGATGTGGCAGGGTTGGATGGCATCGCTGTGAGCCTCAACACCACAGGTTGCAGTACTCTCAGCAGAGCTGTGATACTGCATGAAGGTTGCAGAAATGGCATGGCTGAAGGGGTCCCCTGCCTTGGTTACCATGTCCTGTCTCACAAAAAGAGCCAAATACACCAGCTGTGCCACAGTTTCATATGCTAAATCTGCTAAAATTTCCATAGTGACAATAGTGGGTTTTATCTCCATACTGCTGAAGTCCAACCAGTCTCGAAATTTGGAACTTTTCTTGGAGAAACTTAAATGTCGACTTTTATAGAATTCTGCATATTGAGCTGAATCCATAATTTGAGTTTGTCTTTCTGCTCTCTCCATTATTTCTTGTTTAACTTCATCAATTTCATCATTTTCAAGCATTGACATTAGTTCTCCAGTCTGGTCAATAGAGTTGATGAAGTCTTGAACAATTTTTTGTCTTTTGTTTCTTTTGCTGCTGCTACTCAATTTGTTTTCTGGAAGATCATCTTCATCTATGCTTTCAATAATCTTTGATTTGTAGTCTCACATAAACATGTATTTTAACAGTCTTCTAAGTTTTTTCTTATCTTTGTGCATCAAAACCAGAAGATCTTCAGAAGAAATTACCCTTGCTCCCCGCAGCTGAGAAAATTCAGCAGCTTGCCATAACAGATTAATTAACTGAGTGCGCACCACATCTTCTACCAAAACCACTGTTTCATGAAGAGGCCTCCTGGCATCACCCAAAGAAAATATCATACTCATTATTTCTGCCACGAAGCTTATAGACTTCCCTGTACTTCTTTCACTGTTTGAAGTGGTGGTATACATTGGGCTAGTTGCAATATTATTCATCTTTTAATTCTACTTTTTTCCCACAAATTCTTTGAAGTACTTTTGAATGAGATATTCAAGTGGGGATGCAATCCTGCAGAAGCTCTGCTTTAAGAACACTTATGGCATGGCTTCATGTCCTGTGTGGAGACTGCAGGAGTAGAGATGGTGGGGTTTCTCCTGCTGAGGCCCATGACAGGATTGAAAAGGGGTGGGGGGCAGAGAATCTAGAGGAACAAGGTGATTTGGCTGTGTGGCGGGAGTTGTGTGGGGTGGGGGGTGCAAGATGGCATTAGCCCGACTCTGGGACAGGGGGCCTGGCAGACCAAGGAGGTAGTGATCTTGATGCCCTCACTACTGGTGGTGCTGGTGCATGCCCAGAGTAATATTTTTAAGCAACAAAAAACATCAAAAGGAATCGGGACTCATTCACCGCCTTCCAGCTGCCGGGGGTCCTAGCGTCCTCCTGAGGGCTTCTGCAGTGCGGAAAACGCAAACAGCAGCGCCAGCTGAGCCGCCTGGAGCTCCCTCAGGAGAACCAGGAAGCCAGCTACTGCAGCGCCAGAAAACGAGATCCCTCACCCGGCTGTACTGCTTCCCTGATACAAATTTTATTGAATTTTAATATATGATTCTAAAATTATTAACTGACACATAAATGTATATATGCTTATGTGACAATGTGGTTTTTCTATTGACATATACATTATGTAATGTTCAAATCAGGGTAAACATCCACTCATTTGTCATATTAAAGTGAAACATTCAAAATCCTTCTTTTAAATTGTTTTAGAAAAATGTATGGTGTGTTATTATAATCTATAGTCATTGTATTGTATCATACAGTAGAGTACCAGAACTTTTTACTCCTAACTATAACTTAGTACCTATTAACCAACCTTTTCCCATTCATTTCTCAACCCTACTCTCCTCAGTTTTTAGTAACCATCATTGTACTCTCAGTGACTCTGAGAACAACTTTGTTAGATCCCACATATGAATGAAAACATCCACTTATGTCTTTCTGGGCTTCACATAGTTCTCAAATGATAAGGATCCTCACTTCCATCCATATTGTTAAAATGATTAAAATATACTTGGAAGAATTCCAAGATGTTGGAGCAGGGAGGGAGATTACTGCTCTGGTCCAGGAGAAGATAATTTATAAAAAGTGGAGAGAGAGAGCAGTCACAAGGAAGAGTTAGGGAGAAAATGGAGGAGGAAACTGTATGTAGATTAGAGGGACATGGTGGACCTACAGCGAGAGCATGGATTTCCACAACTCAGGACTCCAGCATCCAAGAGCCTATGCACCAACATTGGAACATGAGGTGAGACCAGAATGCAGCAGCCCAAGCCAGTGGCACTAAAGCTGCAGAAAGACCCTAGAGGGAACCTGTCTTGGAGTCCCTTGGGGGATAGTGTACTGGCCACACTAGAGGAGAAAAAAAAACCTGGAGGAACATGATTCTCTCTCCTGAGAACTTTACAATGGCATCCTGTAAAAATCCAAAGGAACAGGCACCATTTTGGACATACATAACAGCTGCACCAGCTCAAGTCCACAACCAGCAACTAGCTGACTGGAGACTCCTGACTCTGGTGGGAAGAATTAAGAAGGGGTTGGACTCATGACTGTGGGCTTCTGTGCCCAGACTGTGAAAAAACTAAGGTTGTGTGAGAGGATTCTTGTTGTGGCTGACTTTGGGCAGTCACTGTCATAGAATCCACATGCACAGGGCTTCCTTGTTACCTGGAGAAGGACATTGCTGGGTAATCTGAACTAAAACAGTGGACTGCACTGTTTGTGTGGTCCTTGGGACAGAGCAGATGAATATTATACCCACTGGGGCTAGCATTAAGTCACTGTTCTCCTTTGAGGAGAGGAGCTCAGCTGAGCAGAATAAACTTCTCTTCTGATTAAAAAAAAAGTGGAGATTTACAACCTCAAAGCAAGGTGTGTCACCTTAGGCAAACCCTTCACCCTGGAGAACTGAACAGAGCTCTCTGGCCACACCCAGCACAAACCTCTAGATATAAAATGTAAGCAGACATTCCACATATCTACAAAGAAATAACACAAAGATAAAAGCCACCAAAACAACAACAACCAAAAAGAAGAAATCAACAAGTATCTCCACAAATGCTGAACAACAAACATACCATTCAAGAAACAAGCATAAGGAAGACAACATGACACCTCCAAAATAACACAACACTTCAATACTAGATTATGAAGATTATGATATATAGGAAATGGAAGAAATGGAATTCAAATAATTGATCATAAGATTACATAGAATTAATTAGAAGCAAATGCACAACTACTGAAACCCATAGAATAAATGAAATAAATTTTCCCATGAAATTGAGATCTTAGACAGAAATCAAAATGAAATGAAGAATTCAATAGAACAAATAAAAATGCAGTGGAAGGCCTTAACAACAGAATCGGTGATGCAGAAGATAGGATATCAGACTTAGAAGACAAAGCACAGGAAATTATACAGTCCAACCAAGAACAAGAAGAGGATATTACAAAATAAAAAAACACTGTTGGGAATCTACAGGACACTATCAAATGACCCAACATACAGGTCTAGGAGTTCCTGAAGGCATGGAAAGAGAGAAATGAATAGAATGTCTCTTTAGTGAAATAAAAACAGAAAACTTCCCTAATTTAGAGAAAGAAGGGACATCTAAGTACAAGAAGCACATAGAACTCCTAATACACATGACCAGAAAAGATCTTCATCATGACACATTGTAATAAAAGTCACCACATTAAAACATAAAGAAAAGAGGGGCGGAGCCAAGATGGAGGAAGAGTGAGGGCGTATACAACAGTTTGGGAAAAGAAATTTTAACAAGGGTGGAGTTACTGTACCCTTAAGAAGAGACTCATAAGAAAAAACTGCAGAGGAAACTCTTTCGGATCTAGTGGATGTGACACGGAGGACCTACGAGGAGAGCAAGGTGGCCCACTGCCACACCGAGCCACGCTGAGCCCTGCCCAGCTGCAAGGAGCTGTGCTGAGCCACACCTAGCAGCGCCCAGCTGTGCCGTGCCGCACCAACCCGACCTGCACTGAGCCATGCCATGGACACGGGCGCCACGAGAGTTGGGAAACAGCGAGCCCAGCTACAGAAGCCCACCCACAGAATTTGAGCCCCGGCGCTGGAAGGAAAGGTAACCCGAGACATTGGTCGCGAAGATTAGACCGTGGTCCGAGCTCAAGTGGGGGGGAGGGGGAATTACACCAGGCTGACTGGAAGAAAAAAAAAGGGGGGGGGGGGGACCAGCTGGGACACTAGCCTCTCTCTGCACTCTCCTAACAAACCCCAGAAAGACAAAGAGCAGGGACCATTTACATAAGAAAAACAAACTCTTTAGCCTAGGCAACACTGAAGAACCAAACAGAGCACTTTGGCCACATCTCCAAGATGCCAAACAAATGTAGATACCAAGGTAACAAGAGCAAGGAACACACTATAATGCCCCCTAATGAAAAAGACACCCCAATTCAAGATTATGAAGATGATGAGATAGAAGAAATGCAAGAAGCAGATCGCAAAAAATTAGTAAGATCATTAAGAAACTCTCAAAATCAAATTCTTGAACTACAGAAATCCTTAATGGACAAGATAGAAAATCTCTCTCGCAAAAATGAAATATTAAGGAGGTATCAAAATGAAATGAAACAACTAGTAGAACAAGAAACAGTGATAGTGATGAGAAACCATAATGAAATGAAGAATTCAATAGATCAAATGACAAACACATTAGAGAACCTTAAAAACAGAATGGGGGAAGCAGAAGAGAGAATATCTGAATTAGAAGACAGAGAACAGGAAAGGAAACAGGCAAACCAAAGAAAAGAAGAGGAAATTAGAAATCTAAAAAATATTGTTGGGAATCTACAGGATACTATTAAAAAACCCAACATTCGGGTCCTAGGAGTTCCTGAAGGCATGGAGAGGGAGAAAGGATTAGAAGGCCTTTTTAGTGAGATACTAGCAGAAAATTTCCCAGGTTTGGAGAAGGAGAGAGGCATCTTAGTACAGGAAGCTCATAGAACCCCTAATAAACATGACCAAAAGAGATCCTCACCACGACACATTGTAATTCAACTCACCACAGTGAAACATAAAGAAAAGATCTTAAAACGCACAAGAGAGAAACATCAGACAACTCTCAGAGGATCCCCAATTAGACTCACAGCTGACTTCTCATCAGAAACCTTACAAGCGAAGAGGGAATGGCGAGATATAGCCCAGGTACTAAGAGAGAAAAACTGCCAGCCCAGAATATTATATCCTGCAAAGCTCTCATTTGTGAATGAAGGTGAAAGAAAGACCTTTCACAGCAAACAGAAATTGAATTTGTCGCCACTCGTCCAGCCCTGCAAAAGATGCTTAAAGATGTGTTACACACAGAAACACAGAAACACGGTCATCAATATGAAAGAAGGTAAAGGAAGGAAACCTCACAGCAAAAGATCACAGGAAACCCAAAAATGATAGGGCAAAGTTACTACTTATCGATAGTCACATTAAACGTTAAAAGCCTGAACAATCCAGTTAAAAGACACCGATTGGCTGATTGGGATAAGGAACAAAACCCATCTATCTGCTGCTTACAAGAAACACGTCTTTCTAACAAAGATGCACACAGACTGAAAGTGAAAGGATGGAAAAAGATATACCATGCCAACAGAAATGAAAAAAGAGCGGGAGTAGCCTTCTTAATATCAGGTAACATAAATTTTACCACAAAAACTATTAGGAGAGACAAAGAGGGGCACTATATAATGATTAAGGGATCCATTCAACAGGAAGATATAATGGTTATCAATGTATATGCACCTAATTACAGGGCACCGGTTTATTTAAAAGACTTGTTAAGGGACTTAAAGGGAGACTTAGACCCCAATACAATAGTACTGGGGGACTTCAATACCCCACTCTCAGAGATAGACAGATCATCAGTACAGAAGACCAACAAGGAGACAGTAGATTTAAACGACACTATAGCCCAAATGGACCTAACAGATATCTACAGAACTTTTTATCCTACACAGAAAGACTTTACATTCTTCTCAGCAGTACATGGAACCTTCTCTAGGATTGACCACATGCTAGGCCATAAAGCAAGTCTTAGCAAATTCAAAAGAATTAGAATCATACCATGCAGCTTCTCAGACCATAAAGGAATGAAGTTGGAAATTAGCAACTCGGGAATCCCTAGAGCACATACAAACACACGGAGACCGAACAACATGCTCCTGAATGAACAATGGGACATAGAAGAAATTAAAAGAGAAATCAAAAATTTTCTGGAAGTAAATGAGGATAACAGCACAACATACCAAAACCTATGGGATACAGCAAAAGCAGTATTAAGAGGAAAATTTATATCAATATGTGCCTACATCAAGAAATTGGAAAGGCACCAAATAGATGAGCTTTCAAGTCATCTCAAGGATCTAGAAAATCAGCAGCAAACCAGACCCAAAGCTAGTAGGAGAAGAGAAATAATTAAAATCAAAGAAGAAATCAACAGGATTGAATCTAAAAAAAATTACAAAAAATAAGCCAAACGAGGAGCTGTTTTTTTGAAAAAATAAACAAAATTGACACCCCATTGGCCCAACTAACTAAAAAAAGAAGAGAAAATACCCAAATCAATACAATTAGAGATGAAAAAGGAAATGTAACAACAGACACCACAGAAATAAAAAGAATCATCAGAAATTACTACAAGGACTTGTATGCCAGCATACAGAGAAATCTATCAGAGATGGATAGATTCCTGGACACATACAACCTACCTAAATTGAGCCAGGAAGACATAGAATACCTAAACATCCATAACTGACACAGAAATTGAAACAATAATAAAGGCCCTTCCCACAAAGAAAAGCCCAGGACCAGATGGATTCACTGCTGAATTCTACCAGACATTTAAAGAAGAACTAACTTCAATTCTTCTCAAATTATTCAGAACAATCAAAAAAGAAGGAATCCTTCCAAATTCTTTCTATGAAGCCAGCATCACCTTAATTCCTAAGCCAGAAAAAGATGCAGCATTGAAAGAGAATTACAGACCAATATCCCTGATGAACATAGATGCAAAAATCCTCAATAAAATTCTGGCCAGTAGAATGCAACATCACATTAGAAAGATCATCCCCCCAGACCAATTGGGATTTATCCCTGGTATGCAGGGATGTTTCAATGTTCGCAAAACAATCAACGTAATACACTACATTAACAGAATGCAGAAGAAAAACCAAATGATTATCTCAATAGATGCAGAGAAAGCATTTGATAAAATACAACACTCTTTCATGATGAAAACCCTAAGCAAACTGGGTATAAAAGGAACATTCTTCAACACAATCAAAGCAATATATGAAAAAACCACAGCCAGCATCCTATTGAATGGGGAAAAGTTGGAAGCATTTCCGCTGAGATCTGGTACCAGACAGGGATGCCCACTCTCACCACTACTATTCAATATAGTTCTGGAAGTCTTAGCCAGAGCTATTAGGCAAGAAAAAGAAATTAAAGGGATACAAATTGGGAAGGAAGAAGTCAAACTATCCCTCTTTGCAGATGATAGGATTCTTTATTTAGGGGACCTAAAGAACTCTACTAAGAGACTACTGGAACTCATCGAAGAGTTTGGCAAAGTAGCAGGATATAAAATCAATGCACAAAAATCAACAGCCTTTGTATACACAGGCAATGCCACGGCTGAGGAACAACTTCTAAGATCAATCCCATTCACAATAGCTACAAAAACAATCAAATACCTTGGAATAAACTTAACCAAGGACGTTAAAGATCTCTATGATGAAAACTACAAAACCTTAGAGAAAGAAATAGAAGAGGATATCAAAAAATGGAGAAATCTTCCATGCTCATGGATTGGAAGAATCAATATCATCAAAATGTCTATTCGCCAAAAGCAATTTATACATTCAATGCAATACCAGTAAAGATATCAAAGACATTCTTCTCAGATCTGGAAAAAATGATGCTGAAATTCATATGGAGACACAGAAGACCTCGAATATCCAAACCAATCTTGTACAACAAAATCAAAGCCAGAGGCATCACAATACCAGATTTCAGGACATACTACAGGGCAGTTGTTATCAAAACAGCATGGTACTGGTAAAGAAACAGATGTATAGACCAATGGAACAGAATAGAAACACCAGAAATCAATCCAAACATCTACAGCCAACTTATATTTGATCAAAGATCCAAAACTAATCCCTGGAATAAGGACACCCTATTCAATATATGGTGCTGGGAAAACTGGATGTCCATGTGCAGAAGCTTGAAGCAAGACCCCTACCTTTCACCTTACACAAAAATTCACTCAACATGGGTTAAAGACTTAAATCTATGACCCGAAACCACCAAATTATTAGAGAGCATTGGAGAAACCCTGCAAGATATAGGTACAGTCAAAGATTTCTAGGAAAAGACCCCAGGAGCACAGGCAATCAAAACCAAAATTAACATTTGGGATTGCATCAAATTGAGAAGTTTCTGTACTTCAAAAGAAACAAGCAGGAAAGTGAAGAGGCAACCGACAGAATGGGAACAAATATTTGCAAACTATACTACAGATAAAGGGTTAATAACCAGATTCTACAAAGAAATCAAGAAACTCCACAACAACAAAACAAACAACCCACTTAAGAGATGGGCCAAGGACCTCAATAGACATTTTTCGAAAGAGGAAATCAAATGGCCAACAGACACATGAAAAAATGTTCAAGATCACTACCAATCAGGGAAATGCAAATCAAAACCACAATGAGGTTTCACCTCACCCCTGTGAGAATGGCTCACATTCAGAAATCTACCAACAACAGATGCTGTCAAGGATGTGGGGAAAAAGGGACACTAACCCACTGTTGGTGGGAATGCAAACTGGTTAAGCCACTCTGGAAGTCAGTCTGGAGATTCCTCAGAAACCTGAACATAACCCTACCATACAACCCAGCCATCCCACTCCTTGGAATTTACCCAAAGGAAATTAATTTGGCTAATAAAAAAGCCATCTGCACATTAATGTTTATTGCAGCTCAATTCACAAGAGCTAAGACCTGGAACCAACCCAAATGCCCATCAACAGTAGACTAGATAAAGAAATTATGGGACATGTACTCCATAGAATAAATACAGCAGTAAGAAACAATGAAACCCAGTCATTTGCAACAAGATGGAGGAATCTGCAAAACATGCTGAGTGAATTAAGCCAGTCCCAAAGAGACAAATATCATTTGTTTTCCCTGATCGGTGACAACTGAGCACCAAAGGGGAAACCTGTTGAAGTGAAATGGACACTATAAGAAACAATGACCTGATCAGCTCTTGTCCTGACTCTAGATGTACAATGTAATACTTTATCCTTTTTAGTATTTGTGGTTGTTGTAGTTGTTTTCCTAGTAATAGTGGTTGAACTCTGTAACTAACACACAATTATTCTTAGGTGTTTAAATTTTAACTGAAAAGTGATCCCTGTTAAATTTAAGAGTGGAAAAAGAGAGGGAGGAGATGTACAATTTGGGACATGCTCAATCGGACCTGCCACAATTGCTGGAGTTAGAAACGTGTCAGGGGATCCAATACAATCCCATCAAGCTGGCATTACCAATGCCATCTCACTAGTCCAAGTGATCAATTTCAGTTCACAACTGATGGCTCTGATAGGTCTAAGAGTCAAAGGGATCACACAAACAAGACAAGTGTCTGCTAATACTAACTGATAGAATCAAAAAGGGAGAGAAGGATCCAACATGGGAAGTGGGATACACAGCAGACTCATAGAATGGCTGACGTCCTAAACAACACTCTGGCCTCAGAATTAGCCCCTAAGGCATTCGGATCTGGCTGAAGAGCCCATGACAGTATTGTAGGCATGGAAAGCCAAGATATCATGGAAAAGGAAAAAAAGAAGAAGACCTACATGAAAGATCTCTGTGAGTGAGATCTCAGTGGAAAGAACAGGGCCATCAAAGAAGGAGGTACCTTTCTCTGAAGGGAGGAGAGAACGTCCACTTTGACTATGACCCTATCAGAATAAGATCAAATCAGCGAACTCTAAAGGCTTTCATAGCCCTGGCAACTCATGACTAGAGCCTAGGGAGATTACTGACACCATAAACAAGAGTGTCAAATTGTTAAGTCAGCAACAGGAGTCACTGTGTACTTACATCCCATGTGGGATCTGTCCTTAATGTGTTGTCTAATGTGCAGTAATGCTATAACTAGTACTGAAACAGTATTTTTACACTTTGTGTCTCTGTGTGGGTGCAAACTGATGAGATCTTTACTAATTATATACTGAATCGATCTTCTGTATACAAAGAGAATAGGAAATAAAAAAAAACCTGGTGTTAAATCGGAAATGGCATAGAAAATTAATTAATTAAAAAAAAACATTATGTAGGATCTCCGTCTTTAATGTGCTGTACACTGTTATTTAATGCTATTACTAGTACTCCAACAGTATTTTTTTCATTTTGTGTTGCTATATGGGGGCAAACTCTTGAAATCTTTACGTAATGTATACTAAACTGATCTTCTTTATATAAAGAGAATTGAAAATGAATCTTGATGTGAATGGAAGGGGAGAGGGAGCGGGAAAGGGGAGGGTTGTGGGTGGGAGGGAAGTTATTGGAGGGGGGAAGCCATTGTAACCCTTAGGCTGTACTTTGTAAATTTGTATTCATTAAATAAAAGTTTAATAAATGAAAAAAAAAGGTTCTGGATTTACTTATAATCCATCCCAGTCACTTTATATATGAAATGTTCTGCTTTGATAAATACTCACTGAGAATGTTTTACTTACATAGCATGTAGCTTCCTGAATCCCTCCACTTTTCTTCTTACTCCAAGTCCCAATCAATGCAGAAACATAGCTGTGGAATTATTCTTTTGCTGTGTTCTTGGAAGAACAAGGAGTTAATAAGGAAAGACAGCTGTCCAGCAAAGACCAAGAATATCCAAGGGAGGTCAGGAAAGTCAGCTGAACAAGTGAGATTACCAATATGTATACTGCATGCTCTGTTCATTAATATATTTTTATTTTCTTGCACAAGAAGAGATCAGGGCTACTGCTGTCTTTTGATAATTAATGAGATATACAGTGCTGAAGAAAAGTGACTTATAGGTCACCAGAGCTGACCCAGAATCCCAGCATACACAAATGACAAAAAAATTTATGAACTCCCTTCATGTTTCCTGAAATAGCAATGAAGTAGAACAAATAGAAAATTAGGAAATAAAAAAATAGAAATCCCATGCCAGATTAAGTAAATTTGAACTTCTTCTTTCTAGAAGGAACAGTTAAATATATGTAAATGGAAGAAGACAGAATTGGGTTTTTTTTTGGAAATCAGAAGGGAGAAAGAACATTAAACACTACTGTGACACCACCCAGAAAAAATGAAAAACTGTTATTTCAACTAGCACAGTGACAGTGAGAATAAAACGATGAGAGAAATAAGGCCAACAGAATTAAGATGCACCAGTTGTGACAGTGGACAGAATTTGAGTGTAAAGAAAAGGTATATGATTAACAGAACATTGAATAGAGAAATTTCTAAACATTTGGGAAAAATAATTTCCTGTATAAAACCAATGAGAAGACTATCAAAAACTGTAAGTATCCACATCTTCAGAAAACTGGAAATTATATAGATGCTTGCAATAACCTTGGAAGTTTTTACTCAGAAAATTGGCTGAATTTCAGTAAAAGAAGTGATATTTGGGACATGGAATAGTTTTCCATTCAGGTCTTCCACTCCCTTCCTCCAAAGTATAAGTTTGGATTTCCCTAAACCAAAACCCCAAACCAAAAATCTCCAAAGTCCAAAACTTACTCAGTGCTCACCACAAGAGGAAAATCCTACACCTGACCTCATGTGAGGTATTATGGTCAAAATGTTTGCACACTGGGTGGGGCCTGTGCTGTGGTGAATTGGGTTAAGGCTTCAGGCTGCATAGCTGGCATCCCATATGGGCACAAGTTTGAGTCCCTGCTGCTCCACTTCTGATCCAGCTGCCTGCTATTGTTCCTGGGAGAGCACAGGAAGATGGCCTATTTTCTTTGGCCCCTTAACCCACATGGGAGACCCAGAAGAATCTTCTGGCTCCTGGCTCTGGATAGGTTTAGCTCTGGTTATTGTGGCCATTTGGGAAGTCAACCAGCAGATGAAACCTCTCTCTGTCTCTTCTCTTTTTTTAAAATAAATAAAATAAATATTTTAAAAAGTAAAATGCTGACATACAAAAATATGGTATAAATTATGTTCACTCTATGAATAAGTGAATACCTCTTGAAATTTGAGTCCTATCACCAAGATTTCTCCTTAATTGTATAATATCCCAAAATCTCCCCATATTAGTCCCAAGCCATTGCCATAAGGGACAGACTAATTCTATTGAAAACCAACAGTTCCATTCTCACATAGAAAATGAGCACCTGGAACAAGTATGCAGGAATTTATTTTTAATTTTTTTAAAATTTTATTTAGTAAATATAAATTTCCAAAGTACAGTTTATGGATTACAATGGCTTCCCCCCCACATAATTTCCCTCACACTCGCACCCCTCCCATCTCCCACTCCCTCTCCCATTCCATTCACATCAAGATTCATTTTCAATTCTCTTTATATACAGAAGATCGATTTAGTATATATTAAGTAAAGATTCCATCAGTTTGCACCCACACAGAGACACAAAGTGTAAAATACTGTTTCAGTACTAGTTATAGCATCACTGCACATTAGACAACACATTAAGGACAGATCTCACATGGGATGTAAATACACAGTGACTCCTGTTGTTGACTTAACAATTTGACACTCTTGTTTATGGTGTCAGTAATCTCCCTAGGCTCTAGTCATGAGTTGCCAAGGCTATGGAAGCCTTTTGCGTTCGCCAACTTCGACCTTATTCTGACAGGGTCGTAGTCAAAGTAGAAGTTCTCTCCTCCCTTCAGAGAAAGGTACCTCCTTCTTTGATGGCCCCATTCTTTCCACTGGGATCTCACTCACAGAGATCTTTCATTTAGCTCTTCTTTTTTTCCAGAGTGTCTTGCCTTTCCATGCCCAAAATACTCTCATGGGCTCTTCAGCCAGATCTGAATGCCTTAAGGGCTGATTCTGAGGCCAGAGTGCTATTTAGGACATCTGTCATTCTATGAGTCTGCTGTGTATCCCGCTTCCCATGTTGGATCTTTCTCTCCCTTTTTGATTCTATCAGTTAGTATTAGCAGACACTTGTCTTGTTTGTGTGATCCCTTTGACTCTTAGACCTATCAGAGCCATCAGTTGTGAACTGAAATTGATCACTTGGACTAGTGAGATGGCATTGGTACATGCCAGCTTGATGGGATTGTATTGGATCCCCTGGCACGTTTCTAACTCCACCATTTTGGGCAAGTCCGATTGAGCATGTCCCAAATTGTGCATCTCCTCCCTCTCTTATTCCCACTCTTATATTTAACAGGGATCAGTTTTCAGTTAAAATTTCAAACCTAAGAATAATTGTGTGTTAATTACAGAACAAGAGTTGCCATTACTTAACCAGATTAGTGCTTCTGTAAAAACTAAAGTCCATTAGCAAACCCCATCTTTATATGACAAAACTCACAGCTAACCTTCTAATAGCAGTTTTTCCCCTAGGAATCCTTAGTAAAAACAAGAAGTAGCAATAGCTTGATCCTGAGTCTTCCTGAGATGATGATAAACATTGGGGAAATATGCAATAGACACAAAATTTTTAAAACAAAATCTGGAAAATGTGAATCAGGGATTGAATAATTGAATCTACTTCAAAATTCACATTTTGAAGCTGTAATCCCAAGTGTAATTAAGAAGTAATTAAGAAGAAATGAGTCATAAGGATGCAGCCATAATCCAACAGGATTAGTCTTTTTCTAGGAAAAGACAGCAGAGAGTGTGTCTGTTCTGTTTTCACACATTCATGGAAGAAATGTCATTTGAGGTTGTAACAAGCAAGATCTGTGTGCAAGCCAGTAAAAGACCCATTACCATAGACTGACTCTACCAGAACCATTAGAAAATTCTGTTTTCTAATCCACTTAGTCTATGATAATTTTGTTTTGAAAAGCTAAGAAGAAGACTACACAAACGCCTACAGAGGGCTCTTATTAAAGTTCTAAACCATTCCTATGTTTGCAAATGGATCAATGTGATATACCACATTAACAAACTGCAGATGAAAAACCATATGATTATCTCAATAGATGCAGAGAAAGCATTTGATAATATACAACATCCTTTCATGATGAAAACTCTAAGCAAACTGGGTATAAAAGGAACATTCCTCAATACAATCAAAGCAATTTATGAAAAACCCACGGCCAGCATCCTATTGAATGGGGAAAAGTTGGAAGCATTTCCACTGAGATCCGGTACCAGACAGGGATGCCCACTCTCACCACTGCTATTCAATATAGTTCTGGAAGTCTTAGCCAGAGCTATTAGGCAAGAAACAGAAATTAAAGGGATACAAATTGGGAAGGAAGAACTCAAACTATCCCTCTTTGCAGATGATGATTCTTTATTTAGGGGATCCAAAGAACTCTACTAAGAGACTATTGGAACTCATAGAGAGTTTGGCAAAGTATCAGGATATAAAATTTTAAAAATGCACAAAAATCAACAGCCTTTGTATACACAGGCAATGCCACGGCTGAGAAAGAACTTCTAAGAGCAATCCCATTCACAACAGCTGCAAAAATAATCAAATACTTTGCAATACACTTAAGGAATGGTGTCATATATCTCTATATATATGCATATGACAGAGCACAGGAAAGTATACAGTCAAATTTTCTAATATTACAGTGCTTTAATGATATCACAATTAATTATGACATGTCAATGGTAGCTTTATAATATCACAAAGTTTTTATGACATCACAATTGATCATAATGTCACAATGGTAGCTTTATATTGGCACAATATTTTAAGATTTCTATAACATCATAGTTTATGACAATTTATATGAAATCAAAAGAGTAGATTTATGACATCATAATGGTTTATGGCATTACAATTGATTATGATACTGCAAAGTAGTTATTTATGACATCACAGTGGTTTTTGTGACTCCACAATTGATTATTACACCACAATGTTTGGTTTCTGACACAACAATGGTTTATCACTCCCAGTTGATTACATCATAACGAGTTTTTATGCCATCACCATGGACTACTGGGTGACAGTGAAAAAAGGTCTTTTTACCTCTAACCAGGTCCTGGGTAAGAATAGAGACTCCAAATCACAACACCACCGGAAGATGGGAGGGCACCCTGGGTGAGTCGGTCAACAGCCTTCCAGGTGATGGGTGTTAAGTGCCAGCACTTTGTGGAATGTGTAGCCGCAGCTTCCCCGGCTTCAAAGTTTTTTTTTTTAACTTTTATTTAATGAATATAAATTTCCAGTGTACAGCTTATGGATTACAATGGCTTCCCCCTCCCATAACTTCCCTCCCACCCGCAACCCTCCCCTCTCCCGCTCCCTCTCCCCTTCCATTTGCATCAAGATTCATTTTCAATTCTCTTTATATACAGAAGATCAATTTAGTATAAAGATTTCAACAGTTTGCACCCACATAGAAACACAAAGTGAAACATACTGTTTGAGTACTAGTTCAAGTTTTGTGGGGAGTAAGTCTGCCCTGGGAGCCCTTTAGGCCACAGGGCCAGATGTCCACTAAAGGCATTCACATAAGGTTCCCGCTTAGACCCACCCGGTTACACGTCTGGTGGGGAGCAAGGACAAGGGGTGCAGGGCAGGAGAGGGCAGCTGTGGCAGCGAAAGAAGCACGTCAATTTTTGCAGTCTGACCATCCCTGGGGAAGGTCTCCATGGCCACCATGTATTATGACATCACAATGGCAGTTTTATTATGTCACAATGGAAGCTAATGGCAACACAATGATGGTTTATGTCATCTCTAGTGATTATAACAACACAATGGCTGGCTAATCACAATTGTTTCATCACTTCAAAATTGAGTATGATAGTTCAATATGGATCTATGACAACATGGTGGTATAACACCACATATGTTTATGACATCACATTCTTGTTCATGATGTCAAAACATTTTAGGACTTCAAAATTAATTATGGCAATGTAATGGTTGTTTAATGACAAAAGTGGTACATTTATAGCATCAGGATATTGGTATATGACAGAATTATTTTCATAACATAACAATTATTACAACACTGTGATAGTTTATGATATCACAACGTTCATGGCATCACAGTGCTCATGATATCACAATCGCAGTTTATGAAATTACATTTGATCATGACACTTCATAATTGATTATTTGACATCAAAGCAGTTGGTTTATAACTTACAATGGCTTTTTATGGAATATGATATCACATATCATAGTCTATGAAATAACAATAGTGGTTATGACATCACAATTCATTAGTATTTCAAAATGGTAGGTTTACCTCACAATGGTTCAGAATTGTTTATGACTCACAGTTATAGGTTTATGATATAACAATGGTGGCTTATATTATTTGAGTTGATTGTGACATGATTTTTGTGACATCGCCATTGATTATGACAAAATAATGGTAGCTTTGTAACATGACCATAGATTTTTATGTAAAATATTGGTTCATGACATCACAATAGATTTTATATCACAATTAATTATAATGGTGTTTTATGACAGTTCAATTGATTATGATGTCATAAAATCCAACTGCTGATATTACAATTGTTTTATAACTTCACAATTGATTGTGACATTAAATGGTAGGTTTAGTATATCACAATGGTGGATTATTATATATTCATTAATTATAACATTAAGGTTTACAAAATTACAATTAATTGTGACACAACAATGGTAGCTTTATAACAGCATGATGGTTTTTATGGTTTCTGTGACATCACAATTTATGATAACATCATAATAATATTCTATGACATAACAATTGATAATGAATTTGCCCCAGTTGATTATGAAATCATGAGGTTTTTTTTCAACAATCACAATTGATTATAACAATGGTAACTTTATGACATCACAATATATTTTCACTTCAAAATTCATTTTATCACATCAGAATTGAGTATAATATTAAAGTAATGTCTATGCTAGTTTACATATGGCATCACAGTAGTTGGTTTATGACATCAAAGTGGTGATTCATAGTAATGCATTTGATTATAACATCACTATGGTAGTTTTATGACATCACAATTGATTATGGAAACTCAATGGTTGGTTTTTGATATCACAATAGAAGGCCTAAGACATCACAATGTCTTTTTACATCAAAATGGTGGCTTATGACATCAGGATTGTGACATTACAATGGTAGGCTTATGAAATCAGAGTTGATATGGTTGGGTTATGATATAACATTGTGGGGTTACAGCATCACAATATGGATTTGTGACATCACAATGGTTTTTGCGAATCACAATATTGATATTGACCTCATATCACAAAATTTATATTGAACTTACATGGGTGTGTAATACATCACGGTTGATTATGACATTACAGTAGATTTATGCTTATAAATGCCTTCAAAATAGCTACTAATTTTAAATTCATTTTGTGATGCTACAATTATGATATCAGAACAGTATGTCTGATGGCACAATGATAGGTGTATGATGTCACAATGGATTTAGAACTTTACCATTAATCATGGCATCACAACAGTTGGATTATGACATCACAATGATTTGCTTTATGGCATCAAATATTGCTTTATGAAATCACAATGGCTTTATGAGATCACAGTTTAAATCATAATGGTGGTTTATGACATCACTTTCCATGATGGTTTATGATAGCACAGTGGTAGCATATGGTATTGCAATTGATTATGACATCACAATGTTACGTGTATGAAGCCAGAAGTTTTGATGGCTTCACAATTTATTGTAACATAAATGGTAGGTTTCTGATAGTACAATGTTTTTGCACATTAATGTGTCATAATGTACATTACTGCTTTTTGATATTACAAGTTTTTAAACTTGACTGATTATGGCATCACAATTGGATTATGATGTCAAAATGTTTTGTGATTTCATAAATGAGTATATTACTATGTTAGGTTTATGATGTGACAATGGGGGCTTACCACATCAGGACTGCTATATCACAAAGATATTTATATTACAATTGATTACATAATAGTTGTAGCTTTATGATGTTGCAGTGGATTTTTATGACTACTCATAACGCTGGTTCATGAAATCACAATTGATTAAGCAATGGTATTATGATATTATGATATCAAATGCACTATGACATGATGATGGTAGTTTATTACATCATTATAAATGATATCACAATGTGTATACCTTTGCATCACAATTTTAATAAGTTTATGATTGTTGCATCAAAATGGTACATATGTAACAGAAATGGTGGATTGTGTGGCATAAATACTGGCTGTGACATCACAATAATAGTTATAACATCAAAATTAAATATGATATCACAATCATAGATTTATGTCATCAAAAAGTTGGCATATGACATCGCAATTGAATTATTGTGATGAATTATTGAAGTCACAATCAATTATGACACCCCAGTTTATTATTACATCACAATGGTAGATTTATGATTTCACAATGGTTTTCATGATGTAATTGATTATAACATATACAATGCCATATAACTTCACAGTGATTTTTATATCATCTTACTCTTGATTTATGACATCAAAATGGATGTCATGGATTTATGTCACAATATAGTTTATAGTTTTATGTCACAATGTTTATGATATCACAGGAGTTGCTTATGACATCCCACTTCTTTATGACAACACAAGGTTTTTTTGGACATAACACTGGTAGTTTGGGACCAGTGCTGCAGTGCAGCAAGTTACACCACTTCCTACAGTTCTGGTATCCCATATGGGCACTGGTTTGAGTCTTGGATGCTCCAGTTCCAATCCAGCTCCCTACTATTGTGCAAGGAGAATCAGTAGATAATGTCCTTGGGCCCCTGTAACCACGTGAGAGACCTGAAAGAATTTCCTGGCTTCTGGCTTTAGCCTGGAATAACCCAGTTTTTGTGGCCATCTGGGGAGAGAACAAGCAGATGGAGGATTTCTCTTTCTCTTTCTCTCTAACTCTGCCTTTCAAATAAATAAGTAAATAAATAAACCTTTTCAAATGGTAGGTTATGACACATAATTTTATTTTGTAATCACAATTGATTTTGACCTCTCAATGGTTTTTGTGATGTTACAATTCATTACAACATAATGGCTGTTTTAGGAGAGCACAATGGAATTCTATATCACAGTTGATCATGATATCAGAATGATTGATTTATGTTGACACGATAGTATGACTCTATAATTCATTATGACAGCACAATGGTTAACTTATGACATTATTATGGTACTTTCATGGCATCAGAGTATTGGTATAGGACATGATTTTTTCATATAATAATTGATTTTGCATCATAATAATGGTTTATGAATTCACAATCAATTGTGACATTATAGTTGTGGTTTATGATCTCACAGAGGTTTTTATGAGTTCAGAATTGATTATGAACTCACATTGTTAGGTTTATGATATAACAATGCTGTTTTATCCCATCCCCATAGATTATGACATCACAAGGCTTTTTACCAGATCACAATTATTACATGATGATATAGGTCTATAAAAGCACAGTGTCTTATTATATCATCACAATTTTACTTTAAAATGCATTATAGCAACACAACAATTGGTTTATAACATCAAAATGTGTATTAATGTGTATTAATGACATCACAATATTGGTATATGATTATTACTATCCCTTTTATGATCAAAGTCGGCGAACCCTAAAGACTTCCATATCCTTGGCAACTCATGACTAGAGCCTAGGGAGATTACTGATGCCTAAACAAGAGTGTCAAATTGTTAAGTCAACAACAGGAGTCACTGTGTACTTACGTCTCATGTGGGATCTGTCCTTAATGTGTTGTCCAATGTGAAGTGATACTATAACTAGTACTGAAACAGTATTTTTACACTTTGTGTGTCTGTGTGGGTGCAAACTGATGAAATCTTTACTTAGCATATACTGAATCAATCTTCTGTATATAAAGATAATTGAAAATTAAAAATAGATGGCTCTGATAGGTCTAAGAGTCAAAGGGATCACACAAACAAGACAAGTGTCTGCTAATACTAACTGATAGAATCAAAAAGGGAGAGAAAGATCCAACATGGGAAGTGGGATACACAGCAGACCCATAGAATGGCAGATGTCCTAAACAACACTCTGGCCTCAGAATCAGCCCCTAAGGCATTCGGATCTGGCTGAAGAGCCCATGACAGTATTGTAGGCATGGAAAGCCAAGATACCATGGAAAAGGCAAAAAAAGAAGAAGACCTAAATGAAAGATCTCTGTGAGTGAGATCTCAGTGGAAAGAACGGGGCCATCAAAGAAGGAGGTACCTTTCTCTGAAGGGAGGAGAGAACTTCCACTTTGACTATGACCCTATCGGAGTAAGACCAAAGTCAGCGAACTCTAAAGGCTTCCATAGCCTTGGCAACTCATGACTAGAGCCTAGGGAGATTTCTGACGCCATGAACAGGAGTGTCAAATTGTTAAGTCAGCAACAGGAGTCACTGTGTACACTAGTACTGAAACAGTATTTTTACACTTGTGTCTCTGTGTGGGTACAAACTGATGAGATCTTTACTAATTATATACAGAATCGATCTTCTGTATATAAAGAAAATTGGAAATGAAAAAAAAAACCTGGTGTTAATTGGAAATGGAATAGAAAATTAATTTAAAAATATTATGTAGGATCTCTGTCTTTAATGTGCTGTACACTGTTATTTAATGCTATAACTAGTACTCCAACAGTATTTTTTTCATTTTGTGTTGCTATATGGGGTCAAACTCTTGAAATCTTTACGTAATGTATACTAAACTGATCTTCTGTATATAAAGAGAATTGAAAATGAATCTTGATGTGAATGGAAGGGGAGAGGGAGCGGGAAAGGGGAGGGTTGTGGATGGGAGGGGGGAAACCATTGTAACCCATAAGCTGTACTTTGGAAATTTGTATTCATTAAATAAAAGTTTAATAAATGAAAAAAAAAAGAAAATAAAAAACCTGGTCTTAAATTGAAAATTGCATACAAAATTAATCAATTTTTTAAAAATATCATGTAGGATCTTGAAATCCTTACTTAATATATACTAAACTGATCTTCTGTATATAAAAAGAATCGAAAATGAATCTTGATGTGAATGGAAGGGGAGAGGGAGCGGGAAAGGGGAGGGTTGCGGGTGGGAGGTAAGTTATGGGAGGGGGGAAGCCATTGTAATCCATAAGCTGTACTTTGTAAATTTATATTCATTAAATAAAAGTTAAAAAAATCATGGTGTGGCATACACTGGACTATAATATCTTTAAAATGAGTAATGACATATATGCAGGATATTCTGAAAAGTGTGGTCCAGTGCATTAGTAGTTCCTGGGAGCTAAATCCAGCTCCTTTCTGTTTTTGTAAATAGTTTTATTGGAATACAACCCCATCTATTTACCTACAGCTTACACATATTTTAGATGACAGCATAGAAATTTTGGTCTATGAAGTCTAAATTATTTACTACCTGGCTCTTTATAAAAAAGTTTGCCAACACTAGGTTAGATCAAAGATCCTTGGATATGTTTTAATAGGTTTTGGCCAACATTCAGAAATGTTTTCAGAGTATGTAACATTGTAGGCAATCCCTCAATTAAATAATTTAAATGTCTATCATTTGAGCATTCATGCACTGGAAACAAAACACAGAAATCTCATAAATATCATAGTTGGACATTTTGTAGAAACAATCCCCATTATGTTCTATATATGATACATATAATACATTAGAGATGTTCTTATCAAAGGTGTGCATATTGTTTATCAATATCCAGTGTTTTGTGTAGGATCTAATTCCAGTGAGGTTCTTACAAGATAAAAAGGATGCTATGCTTCAAATTTGAATATATCTTACTAAACTACCCTCTGAAAAATGTATTCATTTCATTTACCAATAGTGTGAAAAATAACATTTTCCTCATATTTTCCAAACCTGATATTGCTTTTCAATAAAGTATTATCAATGTGATTGGAAAAAATAATTTTTCTCATTGTATCCTTTTTATTAGGATTTATTTATTTATTTATTTGAAAGTTACAGAGGGAGCGGTAGAGACACAAAAAGAGAGAAAGCTTCCACCTGCTGATTTACTTCTGTAATGGACAAAATGACCAGGGATGGGCCAGGCTAAAGACAAGAGCCAAGAGCTTCCTCAGGGTCTTTTGCATGTGTGGTAGAGGCCCAACTCCTGGACCCACTCTGGTTGAAGGTCTGAGACCCGGTCGAGGGCAAGAGGAGGAAGATCCAAGCACTGTTGGATACTCTGCCATGGTACCTGGCAGCTGCCAGACTCTGCGGTGCTGCTGGTGAAGAGGCAGCACCAATGCACCTTGCTGGTTTCATGGCCTCCAGTGTGGCTGCCCACACCCTCCTTGAAACGAACCTTGGAGCTGAATGACACCTGCTCTGAGCTCCAGAACCATGGCTCCTGGCCACTCATCTGAGGACACAAAGGTCACAGCTGCACACAGGGCTCTGGAGGCTAATGGATGTTACCTGGGTACGGTGCAGGCATCAGTGAGGCAGAAGAGGGATGCGGGCTCCTAGCACCCCTCACCACTCATCCCCTTATTAGATCAAGACTCAAGGATAAAGGGTTCAGTCTCTCCCTCTGTCCTCTGTTCTTTTCTCCTACATGGACGTGCTGGCTGAATGTTTGCCGTTTTAGGGTGGGGATTACCTGCTGTGTGGGGCCCGTCACCACCCATGCTGTAATGCTCAGGACCATCAGGCATCACTGATGGGTTTTCTGGAGGAGAAAGCACGGGAGTACTGAGAAGCTGACGAGGCTGCTGCTGAGACTAAGACAGGCTGCCGTGGTCCTTAAGAAACCTGACCAAAGCATCTCTGGGCTAAGGAATGCAAAGACTCCCATGAGTAAGCATCCAGAGCTATGGAGTGGAGAGGAAGGAAAGGGCAATGAACTGAGAATTCCAGGGCCCCAGCCTGGCTGCAGGGTCCCTTGTGAGTCCCCAGTCCCGCATGGGAGAGCCTTCACTGCTCATAGGCCTGGGACACCAGTCAGGGCCCAGGCTTCTTGGTGAACCCCTGTGTCATTAGAGTAGGATTCTTTCCTATCCATTACTCATAAAGATTTCTGCAAAAGACCCCAGAGGTGCAGGCAGTCAAAGCCAAGATTAACAAATGGGATTACATCAAATCAAAAAGTTTCTGTACAGCAAAAGAAACACACAGGAAAGTGAAGAGACAACAAATAGAATGGGAGAAATTATTTGAAAATTATGCAACTGATAAAGGATTATTGACCAGAATCTACCAAGAGATCAGGAAACTCCACAAAAACACAACAAACAAGCCAGTTACGAAATAGGCAAAGGGCTTAAACCGACATTTTTCAAAAGAGGAAATTCAAATGGCTAACAGGCACATTTAAAAAATGATCTGGCTAAAAAGCCTGTGAGAGCCTTTCAGGCAATGAAAGTGAAGGCATTGCAACAAAAAAAATGTTCTACATGAAGCATCTCTGTGAGTGAAACCCCAGTGGAAAGTCGTGGCCATCAAATAAGGATGTACTTCTCTCTAATAGGTGAGCGAATTTTCACTGTTTATGGCCTTGTTCAAATACTGACAGGGTTTGTGGATTCAAAAGGTTTCCATAGCCTAGGCAGTTCATGTCAAGAGCCTCCTGTGAAAACTAGCATTGTATATGAGTGGTAATTGTTAAATTAGCAACAGGAGTCACTGCGTAATAACTTTCCATGCAGGGCCGCTATCCTCAATGTGCTACATTGAGAGTTAACTGTAAAACTAGTTCTCAAAGAGTTTGTAAGTGTGTGTGTGTGTGTGTGTAAATTGCTAAAATATTTATTTAGTACAGAGTTGGTCTTCTGTATACAAAGTAATTGAAAATGAATCTTTTTTTTTGACAGGCAGAGTTAGACAATGAGAGAGAGACAGAGACAGAGACAAAGGTCTTCCTTCTGTTGGTTCACCCCCCAAATGGTCGCTATGGCCAGCACTGCACCCATCCGAAGCCAGGAGCCAGGTGCTTCCTCCTGGTCTCTCATGCGGGTGCAGGGCCCAAGCACTTGGGCCATCCTCCACTGCCTTCCCGGGCCACAGCAGAGAGCTGGACTGGAAGAGGAGCAACTGGGACAGAATCCGGTGCCCCAACTGGGACTAGAACCTGGGGAGCCGGCGCCACAGGTAGAGGATTAGCCAAGTGAGCCATGGCACTGGCTGAAAATGAATCTTAATGAAGAATGGGACTAGAAAAGAGGAGGAAGTGTAGGAGTGTGGGTGGAATGGTGGATATGTTGGGAAGAATATCTATATTCCTAAAGTGGTACTTGTGAAATATATAGTCCTTAAAAAACAAATAAAAATACTCCATTTAATTGAATAGTTTTTGATTCTGTGTGTGTACCACATTTTCTTTTCCAGCTATCATTTGAAAACAGTTAATTTGTTTTCATTTCTTGGGTATTATGAAGTTATAGTGATTTAATTTCCTGTAGCTCTATATCCGGGAGTGGCACTGCTTTCTATAGTTTCACTTTTCCTTTTTGAGGACTTGAAATTCTCTTTGCCACAATGGATTTACTAATTTACGTTTCAACTGAAATTTGCAAGTGTTTCATCTCTTCCACATTATTGGAGCACTTGTTATCTTTTGTCATCCTGGTAACGGTCAATATAATTGGAGCAAAGTGGTATCTCATTATAATTTTGATTTCCATTTCCCTAATGATTAGTGAAATTGAATATTTTTGCATGTACTTGGTCATTAGTCTGTCTCCCTTGTAATAATTTCAGAGTTTGTCTACTCTTCAATTTAAAAGAGAATGATTTGTGACTTTGCTACTGATTTATTTATATATTCTGATTGTTAGGCCATTCTCAGGTGACAGGTTTTTAAATATTTTCTGCCATCATGTAGGTTCCTTTTTCAGTTTATTTTTTCATTGCTGTTACAGAAGCTATTTAGTTTGATGAAATCCCATTTGTTTACGTTTCTTTTGCTTCATATTCTTTTGTGTGTGACACAAAAAATCATTACCCATTACTTTGTTTTCTTCTGGGAGTTCAGAATTTATTTTCTTACATTTAGGTTTTAGCTTTCATTAGGGTTTTATTGTACACAGTGAGAGACAAGATCCAGTTTCATTCTTGTCGGTGTAATATACAATTTCCAACACCCTTTTTAAAAGATTTCATTTTATTTAGGGATTCCTCCCAATAGTTAGGTCTTTCCTGCCTGTACTACTTGAGGGAGTATGCTGGAGGCAGAGGGCAAGGGAGGGGTGACATTTAACAAATGAATTTTGTGTGGTATTTTGTTTGATTTTGTGTGGTGCATTCCTGAAGTCTCAAATGTTTAATTGTTTAGGGCCTGGGGGAACTGTGGCAAAATGGATCCAGTTAGAACCCCGTTAATCTTGATCATTCCTGTTTTTGTCCATTCTGTTTTATTTGCTTTCTCATCTCCACACCACTCTCCCCTTCCTCCAGCCCCAGAGACACTGCCACATATACCACCAAAACCAAACATCCCCCAATGACCTTAGCCCCATTGTTCCACTCCCAGGTGAGAATTCAGGCAAATGTCCACAGAGGTCACAGACAGCTTACATACGGTTCTGTTCCATCCCATATATTACCCTGTCATATCCTAAGGAAGACATTTTCTCTTAGAGATTTTCATTTTAGTATATCTTTAAAAAATTTTGTGTTAACTTGCCTCCATCTTTCTCTTGGGTAAGGACAACCCAAGAATGGCCCTTTTGTGTCTGATGTTGCTGTTCACAGCTTTTCGTGATAGGCTTAGTACAATCTTGGAAACAGGGTTGCTGTATGCTGAAGGTCTGACAGTAGCTCTTAGCATTGCCTATCTTAGGTAGTTATGCTGTGCATTTTCTATTGATGTGTCATGTTTGATTTGTCCCTGATATCTTAAATTTGGAGTTTTTCTGAGAAATGGAGCAGAAATGCAGCATCAACTTATTAAAACACATTTTAAGCCTTAAAAAGAAAAAAAAGCCGGTGCCGTGGCTTAACAGGCTAATACTCTGCCTTGCAGCACCGGCACACCTGGTTCTAGTCCCGGTTGGGGCGCCGGATTCTATCCTGGTTGCCCCTCTTCCAGGCCAGCTCTCTGCTATGGCCCGGGAAGGCAGTGGAGGATGGCCCAAGTCCTTGGGCCCTGCACCCGCATGGGAGACCAGGAGAAGCACCTGGCTCCTGGCTTCGGATCAGCACGATGCGCTGGCTGCAGCGGCCATTGGAGGGTGAACCAATGGCAAAAAGGAAGACCTTTCTCTCTGTCTCTCTCTCTCTCACTCTCCACTCTGCCTGTCAAAACAAAAAAAAAATTAAATAAATAAATAAAGAAAGAAAGGTGATTTAAAAAAAAAAAAAAAAAGAAGCCAGCGCCATGGCTCAACAGGCTAATCCTCCACCTTGCGGCACCGGCACACTGGATTCTAGTCCTGGTCAGGGTGCTGGATTCTGTCCCGGTTGCCCCTCTTCCAGGCAAGCTCTCTGCTGTGGCCAGGGAGTGCAGTGGAGGATGGCCCAAGTGCTTGGGCCCTGCACCCCATGGGAGACCAGAAAAAGCACCTGGCTCCTGGCTTCGGATCAGCATGGTGCGCCAGCCGCAGCGTACCAGCCAAGTGGCCATTGGAGGGTGAACCAACGGTAAAGGAAGACCTTTCTCTCTGTCTCTCTCTCTCACTGTCCACTATGCCTGTCAAAAAAAATGGGGAAGTGGAAGCCATTGTAATCCATAAGCTGTACTTTGGAAATTTGTATTCATTAAATAAACATTAAAAAAAAGAGGTAGAGTTACAGAGAGAGAGTGAGAGACAGAGAGAAAGGTCTTCCATACACTGCTTCACTCCCCAAATGGCCACAAAGGTGAGAACTGGGCTGATCCAAAGCCAGGTGCTTCTTCCATGTCTCCCACATGGGTGTAGGGGCCCAAACACTTGGGCCATCTTCTTTTATTAAAAACATTCATTTAGTTATTTGAAAGTCAGAGATACACAGAGAAAAGAGAGGCCAAGAGAAGGGGAGAGGTCTTCCATCTGCTGGTTCACTATGCAGATGGCTGCAACGGCTGGAGCTGTGCTGATCTGAAGGCAGGAGTCAAGAGCTTCTTCCAGGTCTCCCATGTGAATGCAGGGGCCCAAGGACTTGAGCCATCTTCTACTGCTTTCCCAGGCCACAGAAGAGACCTGGATTCGAATTAGAGCACCGGTACTCGAACCAGCACCCATATAGAATAGAGGCACAGCAGGCAGTGGCTTTACCTGTTACGTGGGCCATCTTCTGCTGCTTTCTAAGGCAATAGCAGAGAGGTGGATAGGAAGTGGAACATCAGGGACTTGAACCAGTGCCCATATGGAATTCCAACACCGCAGGTTGCGGATTTACCCACTATGTCACAGTGCTGTTCCCATAGGTTAGCTTCCATAAACCAAGTTGTCAACAAGTCCAAGAGCTATATTTTCAATGTCAGAAAGCAGAGTTGTCCAGAGTTCACTATATTTAAGTCATTACTTAAGCACATATACATAATGAGTCATTGAAGAACCATTATAATTAAATGTGGCCTTGAATAAAATATATATTGGTTAAAGCTGAAGACGAATAGGAGTGAATTACTGCTGCCAAGACGAGCAACTATAAATTGTAACAAATTTATCTTTGAAGACTTTCCATGATTAAAAAATAAATGCCAACAAATATAAATGCCAATTCTGCATGACATTTCTTATTTGATTTATATATGGTGATTCATTAGCATTTCAAAGATATATATTATATATGCCAAGATTATTTTTTGCTGTTCTTGTTGTTCTTCTTTTTTACCTAGAAACCTTTATTTAAAGCATAGAAATCAAGTATTTCATAAATATATATTTAAGAAATAATGATTCTTACCACTCTACCCTCCCTCTTGCCCACATTTCCATCCTTCTTCCCCCAGGCTCTCCTATTCACTTTTTTTTTTTAAACTGGCAGTGTTAGACAGTGAGAGAGAGGGAGAGAGAGAGAGAGAAAGCTCTTCCTTTTCCGTTGATTCACCCCCCAAGTGGCCACTATGGGTGGTGCATTGTGGCTGGTGCGCTGTGCCAATCCAAATCCAGGAACCAGGCGCCTCCTCCCAGTCTCCCATGTGGGTGCAGGGCCCAAAGATCTGGGCCATCCTCCACTGCCTTCCTGGGCCACAGTAGAGAGCTAGACCAGAAGAGCAGCAACCGGGACAGAATCCAGCATCCCAACCGGGACTAGAACCCGGCGCTGCAAGGCGGAGGATTAACCTATTGAGCCGTGGTGCCGGCCCAGGAAAAGATGTTTAACTTCAATAACATACATGTTAAATAGTCACAACATCATGAAAGCCACAGCAATATATAATTCCAGTCAATTTACTTGACAAAGATTTAAAACAAAATTTGACAAAACACTGTACATGCAGCAAAATGATTATGCAAGAATTTCTCTATTTTTTTAAACTTTAGTTCCCTCATATGAGGGAGAATATACAGTACTTGTATTGTTGTGTCTGGCCTTATTTCAATACTCCAGTTCAATGCATTTTTGCTACAAGTAATTCTTATACCTGAATGTTTCACTGTATATATAACACATTTTCTTTATCCCTTCATCTGGTGCTGGACACTTTGGGTGAATCCATATTTTGGTATTGTGAACAGTGCTGGTATAAATTCAGTGAAGCAGATAACTTTGATTCAATGAATTTATATATTTTGGGTATATACCCAGTAGTGGCATTTCTGGATCATATTACAAATATATTTCTAGTTTTTAAAGGAATCGCCACATGGTTTTTCTCAGTGTTTGCACTCATTTGCAATCCCACCAAGAATTCCAACATCTCCATACCGTACCCTTGCCAGAATGTGTTGCTTGCTGTCTTTTGAATAATGGCCATTCTGACAGGGGTAAGGTGATTTATCATTATGGATTTGATTTGCCTTGCCCTGATGGTTACTGAGTGTGTTTTCGTTTATTTGTTAGTCATTGGTGTTTCTTCTCTTGGTAACTGTCTATTCAGGTCCTTTTCCCATTTCTTAACTTAACCAGTTGTGTTTCTGTTGTCAGGTTTTGAGTCCCTGAGATACTCTGTATATTAACCCTTGTTGAATAACATACTTGCAAATATTTTTTCACATTCTGCTGGAACTCTCTTCACTCTATTCATTTTGTCCTCTGCTGTGAAGAAGGTTCTGAGCTTGATATTCTCCCATATGTCTAGCTTAGCTTTTGTTGTTTTGCCTCTGGGGGGTTTTAAGCCAAGAAATCTTCACCTACACCAACGATTCAAAGTGTTACCCCTAAATTTTTTTCTAGCCATTTCATAGTCTCTGGTCTTAAATTTAAGTCTTTGCTTCATCTTGAGTTGATTTTTCTATGCAGTGAGAATTAAGCATCTAATTTTATTCATTTACAAATACATGTCAAGTGTTGCCAACACCATTTATTGAAGAGACTCTTCTTTCTCCAGTGTATGCTCTGGACACATTTTTCAAATATCAGTTTCTTGCTCATGATCACTTTGCCTATTTTGGGTCTTTTGTGTCTCCATATTAATTTAGGTTTGTTTTTCTCTTCTGTATATTTTAATTACTGCTTCAGTTTTATTGTTTGTTTTTGGATCTGATTAGATTTTCTATATATTCTTGATTTAATGATGGTATGCTATATGTATCCATGATTTAATTCATTCCTTAGAGGTTTTACAATTTGGCTGACAATCTTTTTGATGATCATTTGTATTTCAGTGGCATCACTTGTAATAACTCCTTTTTCATCTCTAACTTTATTATTTGAATTTTTACTGTCTTTGGTAATTTTCCTCCATTTCATAGTGTGCTAACCTTTAGCATTTGAATATTATTTAAATATCTAAAGTCTATCAGTGTCATTCTTTATTAACATCAAAATGACCCTTTTAAAAAATATTTATTTATTTATTTATTTGGAAGTCAGAGAGAGACAGACAGAGAGATGGAGAAAGAGCCAGAGACAGAGAGAGCAAGTTCTTCCATTCCCAGTGGCAACAATGGCTGGGGCTGGCACAAGCAGAGGCCAGGAGCCAGGAGTTTCTTCTGGGTCTCTCATGTGGGTGGCAAGGGTCCCAAGCACTTGGGCCATCTTCTGCCACTTTCCCAGGCTCATTAGCAGGGAGCTGGATCAGAAGTGGGATAGCCTGGACATCAATCAGCACCCATATTAGACACTTGTGACACAGGTGGCAGCATTATGCCCTATGCCACAAAGTCAGTCCCAAAAGTGATCTTGATTTTGCTTTGATTTTCTTTCTATTTTTTTTATTTTAGCTATAAGTATATTTTGGAGTTTTCCCATGTTCCAAGGATTTCTTTCATGTATACATGGTGTTCACAGTAAACTTTTGTTTAAAGTACGTGTATGTGTGTGTGTGTGCGTATACTTTACTTTTATAGATAAAACCCTTTATATGATATGCAGAAGAATGATAAGTACAATGATGTTTCCACCACTGGTTAAAAGAACAGAATTCTTTCCAGTGTCTTTGAAGCCACCAGAATGATTGTTTTTCTCTTAAATATATAGGCAGTTAAGTTTGCAGGCTGATTCTAACAATTTTTTCTCTCTTTTGACTGTTTCTCTACATGGTTTTGCATCCATTTCATTTTGACTACACTTTATCTTAGCCAAAAGGCCAAGAAGCAATACCCATTTCATTTTGTTAACCAAGGATCTCTAGATTCCTTAATACTTTCCTTAAGTCTTTATATGTTATCTATAAATTGCCTTTCTTCTTAAGCTTTGTTGCACTTTCCCTGTCAATTCAGCCTTCAAAGATGTTTATTTCCTATTCTTATGCTAACTTGCATGCTGTTCTGCATATTTTTACTTTGACTTTTCTTCTTGTAGACTGTGGTCAACAGACAGATACCAAGATGTATTTTTGCATCTTTTAAAAAACATTCATATAGAAGTATGCTTTCTTCCTACACTTGAATAATGATCTCTGGGTTATAATTAATATTTAATGGTAGGTTAATGTTGAACATTAACATACTAAAATGGATATTAATAATTCATAATAATTATGTAACCACAATCTTTTTTTTTCTTTTTTTCAACTTTTATTTAATAAATATAAATTTCAAAAGTATAACTTTTGGATTAAGGCAGCTTTTCCCTCCATAACCTCCCTCACACCCACAACCATCCCATTGCCCACTCCCTCTCCCACCCCATCCTTCATCAAGATTCATTTTCAATTATCTTTATATACAGAAGATCATCTTAGTATATACTAAGTAAAGGTTTCAACAGACTGCACTCGCACAGACACACAAAGTATAGAGCACTGTTTGAGTAGTAGTTTTACCATTAATTCGCATAGTACAACACATTAAGGACAGAGATCTTACAAGGAGAGTAGGGGCACAGTGACTCTCGTTGTTTAACAATTGACACTCTTAATTATGATGTCAGTAATCAACTGAGGCTCTTGTCATGGGTTGCCAAGGCTATGGGAGCCTTTTGAGTTTGCCAACTCAGATCTTATTTAGACAATGCCGTAGTAAAAGTGGAAGTTCTCTCCTCCATTCAGAGAAAGGTACCTCCCTTCTTTGATGGTCCATTCTTTCCACTGGGATCTCACTCACAGAATCTTTCATTTAGGTCATTTTACTTGCCACAGAGTTTTGTCTTTCCATGTCTGAGAAACTCTCATGGGCTTTTTAGCCAGATCCAAATGCCTTAAGGGCTGATTCTGAGGCCAGAGTGCCATTTAGGACATCTGCCATTCTGTAAGTCTGCTGCACATCCTGCTTCCCATGTTGGATTGTTCTGTCCTTTTTAATTTTATCAGTATTAGCAGACAATGGTATTGTTTCTGTGTTGACATTTAATCCTATCATTATGATCAATTATGAACTAGAACTGATCACTTTGACTAGTAAGATGGCATTGGTACACGCCACCTTGATGAGATTCAATTGGAATCCCCTGGCACGTTTCTAACTCTACTGTTCAGGCCAAATCTGAGTGAGCATGTGCCAAACTGTACATCTTCTTCCTCTCTTATTCCCACTCTTCTATTTAACGGGGATCACTTTTCAGTTAAATTCCAAAGAAAAATTGTGTGTTAATTAAAGAATTGAACCAATGGTATTAGTAGAACAAAAATCTACTAAAAGGAATAAAATAGTAATTTGTTCCTTGATAGTCAGGACAAGGGCTTATCGTGATATTGTTTCTCATAGTTTTCATTTCACTTCAGCAGGTTTTCTTTTAGGTGCTCAATTATTTGTCACCAATCAGGGAGAACATATGGTATTTGTCCCTTTGTGACTGGCTTATTTCACTCAGCATGATGTTTTCCAGATTCTTCCATTTTGTTGCAAATGACCAGATTTTTTCTTCTTCTTCTTCTTCTTTCTTCTTCCTTCTTCTTCCTTCTTCTTCCTTCTTCTTCCTTCTTCTTCCTTCCTCTTCCTTCCCCTTCCTCTTCCTCTTCCTCTTCCTCTTCCTCTTCCTCTTCCTCTTCCTCTTCCTCTTCCTCTTCCTCTTCCTCTTCTTCTTCTTCTTCTTCTTCTTCTTCTTCTTCTTCTTCTTCTTTACTGCTGTGTAGTATTCTATAGAGTACATGTCCCATAATTTCTTTATCCAGTCTATTGTTGATGGGCATTAAGTTGATTCCATGTCTTAGCTATTGTGAATTGAGCTACAATAAACATTGAGGTGCAGATAGCTCTTTTATTTGCCAAATTAATTTCCCTTGGGTAAATTCTGAATAGTGGGATGCCTGGATCATGTGGTAGGGCTATATTCAGGTTTCTGAGGAATCTCCAAACTGACTTCCATAGTGGCTTTACCATTTTGCATTCCCACCAACAGTGGAATAGTAGGCCTTTTTGCACACATCCTCACCAACATTTGTTGTTTGTTGATTTCTGTGTGTAACCCATTCTAACCGGGGTGAGGTGAAACCTCATTATGGTTTTGATTTGTATTTTCATGATGGCTAGTGATCCTGAACACTTTTTCATGTGTCTGTCAGCCTTTTGGATTTCCTCTTGAAAAATGTCTATTTAGGTCTTTTGGCCTATCTCTTAAGTGGGTTGTTTGATTTGTTGTTGTGCAGTTTCTTGATCTCTTTGTAGATTCTGGTTATTAAACCTTTATTGGTTGCATAAATTGCAAATATTTTTCCCATCCTGTTGGTTGCCTCTTCACGTTCCTGGCTGTTTCTTTTTCAGTACAGAAACTTCTCAATTTGATATAATCCCAATAGTTATTCAGGCTTTGACTGCCTGTTCCTCTGTGTTCTTTTTCAAGAAATCTTTGCCTGTGCCTATATCTTGCAGTGTTCTCCAATGTTCTAATAATTTGATTGTATCGGGACATAGATTTAAATCTTTAATCCATGTTGAGTGGATTTTTTGTGTAAGGTGTAAGGTAGGGGTCTGGCTTCATGCTTCTGTATGTGTAAATCCAGTTTTCGCAGCACCATTTGTCAAATAGACTGTCCTTGCTCCAGGAATTGGTTTTAGGTCCTTGATCAAATATAAGTTGGTTATAGATGTTTAGATTGATTTCTGGTGTTTCTATTCTGTTCCATTGGTCTATCCATCTGTTTCTGTACCAGTACCTTGCTGTTTTGATTATAACTGCCCTGTTGTTTGTCTTGAAATCTGGTATTGTTATGCTTCCAGGTTTCTTTTTGTTGTATAATATTGCTTTAGTTATCCGAGGCCTCCTGTGCCTCTATATGAATTTCAACATCATCTTTTTTCATACCTAAGAAAGATGTCTTTGTTATTTTGATTGGTATCCAATTAAATCTGTAAATTGATGTTGGGAGTATGGACATTTTGATGATATTGATTCTTCCAATCCATGAACATGGAAGACTTTTCCATTTTTTGGTATCCTCTTCTATTTCTCTCTTTAAGGTTTTGTAATTCTCATCGTAGAGATCTTTGACATCCTTGGTTAAGTTCATTCCAAGGTATTTGATTATTTTTGTAGCTATCGTGAATGGGATTGACCTCAGAAGTTTTTTCTCAGCTGTGCCATTGCCTGTGTATACAAATTCTGTTGATTTTTGTGTATTGATTTTACATCCTGCTACTTGCCAAACTCTTCTAGAGTTCCAATAATCTCTTAGTAGATTTCTTTGGATCCCCTAAATAAAGAATCATATCATCTGCAAAGAGGGATGGTTTGGATAGCAAATGTGGAAGTGGGCATCTCTGTCTGGTACCGGATCTTAGTGGAAATGATTCCACCTTTTCCCTATTCAATATGGTGCTAGCCTTTGGTTTTTCATAAATTGCCTTGATTGTGTTGAGGAATATTCCTTCTATACCGAATTTGCTAAGAGTTTTCATCATGATAGGGTGTTGTATTTTATCAAATGCTTTCTCTGCATCAATTGAGATAATTACATGGTTTTTCTCCTGAAGTTTGTTCATGGCATATCACATTGATTGATCTGCGAATGTTCAATCCACTTGGTCTGGGTGGATGTTCATTCTGATGTGTTGTTGAATTCTGTTGGCCAGAATTTATTTGAGGATTTTTGCTCCTATGTTCATCAGGATAATTGGTCTGTAATTCTCTTTCTCTGCTCCATTCTTTTCAAGTTTAGGAATTAAGGTGATGCTGGCTTTAGAGAAAGAACTTGGGAGGATTCCCTCTCTTTTAATTTTTTGAATAGTTTGAGAAGAATTGAGTTAGTTCTTCTTTAAATGTCTAGCAGAAATCAGCAGTGAATCCATCTGTTCCTGGGCTTTTCTTTGTTGGGAGGGCCTTTATTACTGAATCAATTTCTGACTTGGTTATGTATCTGTTTAGGTTTTCTATGTTTTCATGGGTCAATTTAGGTAGGTTGTTTCTGTCCAGGAATCTATCCATTTCTGATAGATTTCCCTGTTTGCTGCCATACAACTCTTTGTAGTAATTTCTGATGACTCTTTTTATTTCTGTGGTGTCTGTTGTTACATTCCCCTTTTCATCTCTGATTTTATTGACTTGGGTTTTCTCTCTCCTTTTTTTAATTTGTTGAACCAATGGTGTGTCAATTTTGTATATTTTTTCAAAAAACCAGCTCTTCATTTTGCTGATCAATTGTAATTTTTTTATTGAACTGAGTTGATTTCTTCTCTTATTTTAATTATTTCTCCTACTATTTTTGGGTTTAGTGTGCTGTAGTTTTTCTAGATCCTAGCGATGCACTGATAGCTCATTTATGTGGTGCCTTTCCAATTTCTTGAGGTAGGCACCTATTGCTATAAATTTTCCTCTTAACACTGCTTTTGCTGTATCCCATAAGTTTTTATATGTTGTGTTGTTACCTTCCTTTGCTTCCAGAAAGTGTTTGATTTCTCTTTTGATTTCTTCTGTGACCCACTGTTCATTCAGGAGCATGTTGTGCAGTCTCCATGTGTTTGCATATGCTCTAGGGATTCCTGAGTTGCTAATTACCAGCTTCATTCCATTGTGGTCTGAGAAGATGCATGGTATGATTTTGATTCTTTTGAATTTGCTTAGACATCCTTTATGGCAAAGTATGTGGTCAATCCTAGAGAAAGTTCTATACACTGATGAGAAAAATGTGTATTCTTCAAATGTAGGATGAAAAGTTCTGTAAATATCTGTTAGATCCATTTGGTCTATAGTGTTGATTAAATCTGCTGTTTCCTTGTTGAATTTTTGTCTGGTTGATCTGTCCCTTGCTGAAAGTGGAGTAGTGAAATCCCCCAATACTACTGTATTGGGAAACATATCTTTAAAATTGCCTGGTGCCCTGTAATTAGGTGTATATGCATTTATGATAGTTACATCTTCCTATTGAATTGATCCCTTAATCATTATACAGTGCCCATATTAACAAACTGCTAAGCTAAAACCATGTGATATCTCAATAGATGCAGAAAAAGCACTTGCTAAAATACAACACCCTTTCATGATGAAAGCTCTAATAAACTGTGTATAAAAGCAACATTCCTCAACACAATCAAGACAATTCATGACAAACCCACGGGCAGCATCATAATGAATGGGTAAAGTTGGATGCATTCCCACTGAGATCTGGGAACAGAAAAGGAGGCCCCCTTCTCACCACTGCTATTCAATATAGTAACAGAAGGTTTAGCCAAAGCAATTAGGCAAGAAACAGATATCAAGGGGATTCAAATTGAGAAGGAAGAAGTCAAACTAGCCCTATTTAGAGATGACATTGTTCTATATATAGGGGATCCAAAAGACTCCACCAAGAGGGAGGGTAAGTATGCTTGTGTGGTGCAAACTGTTAAAATCTTTACTTAGTATAGAGTTGTTCTTCTTTACATAATAACTATTATATAATAATATAATGAATCTTAATGAAGAATGGGATAGGAGATGGAGTAGGAGGTGGGGTGGTTTGGGGTTGAGTGGGCGAGTATGGGGGCAAGAACTGCTAATATTCAAAAGTTGTATTTATGAACTCTATATTAATTAAAAGCTTTTTAAAAATCATTGAAGCTCAACATGTCAATTTCACTTTGATTTATTACATTTTAGAGGCTTTATTACTTACTACAGATCAGGGAAAATGTATGGTATTCATCTGTTTGGGATTGGCTTACCTCACCAAGTGTAATGGTTTCCTGTTGCATCCATTTTGCTGTAAAAGACAGGATTTCATTTTTTATCACTGAGTACTATTCTATAATGTATGTATACAATAATATGAAAAGCTTTTTATAAATCACCTTAAAGAAGGATATAGTTTTATATGTTAAAAAATTAATCTGCTATGAGTAAAATTAATTAAGGAAATGCAGAGAAAGTTAACACTAATATCCAGTTTCAGGGAATTAAAAATGCTTTACAGAGAATATAGTCTTGTCAAAATGCTAGAAAAAAACTGTAAAATGCTTGGACTAAAATATGATGAGATTAAAATCTACTATATTTTGGACCTCAAATTCCCAAAACCAAATATAACATAAAATGGGGACACTCCTACTTAAAACAAGCAAATTCAATCACAGTATGAAAACTACCAACCAACCAATTAAAAAGTTACAGAAGCAAAGCTTTTGTAAAGAAACACAAAATATTCCAGGGCCAGTGCTGTAGCATAGAAGGTAAAGCTATTGTATGTGGAGCCAGCATCCCATATGAGTGCTGGTTTGGGCCCTAGCTGTTCTACTCCTGATCTAGCTCTCTGCTGATGGCTTGGGAAAGCAGAGGAAGATGGCCCAAGTCCTTGGGTCCCTGCACCAGCGTGGGGGCCCTGGAGAAAGCTCCTGCCCCCTGTCTTCAGATCAGCCCAGCTCTGGCCCCTTGTGTCCATTTGGGGAATAAACCAGCAGATGGATATTCTCTCTCTCTCTCTCTCTCTCTCTCTCTCTCTCTTTCTGCTTCTGCTTCTCAGTAACTCCTCCTTTCAAAAAATAAATCTTTTGTAAAAAACAAATACAAAATATTCCAAACACATCTATGTTTTCCAGATGTACCAAAGTAGAAATAGCAGAGAATATTTTCAAATTTCTTTTGGAAAGCCAGCATTACATTGTTGATGATCCACGTCGACCAGAACTTCAAATGTGAATTAAGTATAAGCCTCTCATTCATAAACAGATGCATATATCCTTAGTATTTTTATAATAAATAAAATCAGATATGAAAATATAATGAATAGCTAGTAAAATGTAATAAAAAATGCAAGAGGTAGTTAACATTTTTAAACAATCCATTTAAATTTCCAAGGTAAGTAAAAAAATCAAGAAGAAAATCACATGACCATTTAGAATGAATGTTGAAAGTGTTTGAAAAAATAGCAAGAAATTAAAAAAAAAACTGCTATCAGTATAGTAAAAAAGTAGCTTACTCTGATCAAGATTCTTTAAAAAGGATCCTACAAAAAACAACAGAACATACCGGATTATTGACAGCTTTATCCCTTCCTGGAAGTAAGCTTTGTCCAGGGCATTTCCACTATCTCCAAATTCTTATTGGAGGAGTAGTAGGGGGAGGAGAGAGCCAAAAGGAAAAATAGGGTATAAGATTTCTAAGATTTAAAGCGTGAATATACTGCAAATATTAGAATTCATAAAACCTAAAAACAAATACAACTGACAATGGATTTAACCAGATTGATGGAAAGCTCACTATTTTTGAAATCCACTAGATTACCATGGGGCTGCAAAATAACAAATGAAAATATAAAAGGTCAATAGGCAGAGTAGAAAGCAAATACTGACAGGAGAAAGAGGGGAAAAATGATTCAATCATGTGATGTCTTTCAGCATTTTTCTGATCAATTTGTTTTTGACAGGCAGAGTGGACAGTGAGAGAGAGACAGAGAGAAAGGTCTTCCTTCCGTTGGTTCACCCCCAATGGCTGCTGCATCTTCTGATCAGTATTAAAAAGTAACACAAACGACCCAACAGGAAAATGAGGCACAACACGAAGAAAATGAAGCCCAGAGGCCGCCGCACAGAGCTGTGACTCACTGAAGCAGTTCCTGCACCGAGAGCTCCAGCAGGGATCCATCAGGAGGACAGGGCCACAGGAGGGACCCGGCGGGTGCAGGGCAGAGGGGAGAGGCCTCCCGCCTGGGGAGGTGGAGTCCGACCTGCACCCAGGCCTCGCCTCCTGCTGCTCCCACCCAGCACAGCCTGAAGTCAGGGGCCCAGTGCCCTGGGGGAAGTTGATGGGCTGCGTCCTTTGTGACGCTGTGTGCGCTCACGGCCATGCACGCTGTCCAATCAGGCACGACGACGTCCACGTCACGTCATCACGCGGGGTCTTGACGTCACAGTCATCTAACAGTTCTGGGCAGGAGCGAGGTGCTGGGAGACGGCTCCGCTGCCCCGATGCTCCCGAAGCAAGTCGGGCTCCGCGGCCTCCACCTTCATCACCGGGGACCTGGACACCTGGAGCTGAACACCGCGACGTGGTGAGTGTGTGCGCCCAGGTGTCCGGAGAGGCGTAAAGCAGCCGTGGAAGCTGCTGGGGAGCTGGCAGGACGCGGGCCTCCCAGAGGTCGTCTCCGAATCTGTGGCGCCACAGTGCCCTGGCCCAGCGCTTCCTTGGTCCCCTCAGACCCGGGGTCGGGGTCTGCACTGGCACCCGGGACCCCCGACGCCCTGCCCCTGCCCTGTAACAGCGACTTCTCGGCCCAGAGCCTTCCCCGGGCAGCTGTGTGGCAGCAGCCCCGCGTCTCCCCGACTGTGCAGTGGGTACGGGGTGGGCATTAGGGAGAATGTGGGCCCCGTGTGTGGGGTGCGTGTGGGACGGGAGCTGTAGTTTGTGCGGCCCTGGGCTCCTCTGTCCTTCCCCGCCAGGACCTGATTCCCCCAGTTTTCTAAACATGTGGGCAGCAGGGTCTCTTCCAGGATGCTGGCCTCTCAGCACAGCTGTTTCTAGGGGTCTCTCCATTTTCTGTTTCCAATAACATAGTCACCTAGAGAGGGTAAGGCAAAAACAAAAGTTCTGTTTGACTTGGGGTTTTTGTTCAGGTTTTAGAGGGGCACATGTTCCCTGCACTTTGACACTTGGCTATTATCTTAGCCCTTATTTCCTTTGACAGGCTGCTGTCTGAATTTGCACTTTCAGAATGAAATTTTGTCTGCACAAATTTATGAGTATTTTAAAAATTATTCTGTTCCATGAAAACCGTCCCAATCCTGAAGATAGTCTACTGAGTTACTTGAATTGATATTTTGATATGAGTTTCTGGTTATTTTTGTTTCTTTTAATTTTTTCAAGATTGTTGGATATTAGTGATAAATTTTGTGTATATTCAAGGCATGCAACATGATGTTTTCAATGTGAGCAAACAAAATTTATGGAAAATTCACATTTTTTTGAAACATCAACAATCCTTTGTACCAGAGCCTGTGCAGGTTAACTTGCTGACCTGGCTCAGAACAGCATTGCTAACAACATCAGGGATGGAGGTGCACAATCAGAGTACAACTTTTGGATTACAGTGGCTTTTCCCCCCCATAACCTTCCTCCCACCACAACCATCCCATGTCCCACTCCCTCTCCCATACCATTCACATCAAGATTTATTTTCAATTATCTTATATACAGAAGATCAATTTAGTATGTACTCATTAAAGATTTCAACAGTTTGCACTTACACAGAAACACAAAGTATAAAGTACTGTTTGAGTACTAGTAAATTTTTTGTTTAAAGATTTATTTTATTTATTTGAAAGAGTTACAGAGACAGAGAGAGACAGAGAAAGAAATGTCTTCCATCCTCTGTTTCAATCCCCAGATGTCTGCAATGGCCAGAGGTGAGCCAATCCAAAGCCGGGAGCCAGTAGCTTCTAGCTTCTTCTGATTCTCCCATGTGGGTGCAAGGGCTCAAGGACTTGGGCCGTCTTCCAATGCTTTCCCCAGGCACATTAACAAGGAGATAGATTGGAAGTAGAACAGCTGGGACTTGACCTGGTGCCAGTATGGGATGCCAGCACTGCAGGCCGGGGCCTTAACCTGTTGTGCCACAGTACCAGCGCCAAATACGTGTGTACTTAATATCCTTGTTTAACTAAATCCTTGTATTGCGACATTCTTGCTTGATTTTCTTCGACAATGATGTTATCAGATCACTCAAAATTCTGTTAAGTTTTGCTAGCAACATTAATGTACAGTCTCTCTGAACTCTGTTAGGGTAAGTTCAGTCCGAGACACTTTAAACTCATACATTTTTAAACTTTCTTAATTTTTATAACTCCAAAGTTATCGTTCACTGAATTTTCCCAAAGTGTAGCTCTAGATATGCTTTCTCAGAATTTCTCTAGTAGGTGGAATGAGTTTTATATCCATTGATTTTTACTTCTCATTTTATGTAATTACAATTAAGTATTTTTCACCAAATTTGTTTATTTTTGCATTTTATAGAATTTAGCAAATGTAAAGTAACATTTGATTTTAGAAATTTCCCTTAGTGTATACATCTTTAGATACTTGGATAATTCCTTTAAGATTATTATCTAAAGTGCTTGATTAAAGATATTAGGATTATTTTCATTTTCTTTTCAAATATGATGGCATATTTTTTTGACAGGCAGAATTAGAGAGAGAAACAGAGAGACAGAGAGAAAGGTCTTCCTTCTGTTGGTTCACCCCCAAATGACCACTATGGCCTGTGCACTGTGCTGATCTGAAGCCAGGAGCCAGGTGCTTCACCTGGTCTCACATGCGGGTGCAGGGCCCAAGGACTTAGGCCATCCTCCACTGACTTCCCGGGCCACAGCAGAGAGCTGCACTGGAGGAGGAGCAACAAGCACCCCAACCAGGACTAGAACCCGGGGTGCTGGCGCTGCAGGCGGAGGATTGGCCTAGTGAGCCAAGGCGCCGTCCAAATATAATAGAATATTTTACACCAATTCTCAAATATGCATGTCAATCTCAATCAAATAAAATATTTGTAGCATGAACATCCTTTTTGTTTTGGATTTTAAAAGATATTTTGCCCATATGAAAAATACTACATGAACACTATTTTCATTCAATACTTGAAGGATGTTTCTGAGAGTCATGTAATTTGTACACACACCAAAATATATGCTGTTAACCTTCTATTTGATCTTTTCAAAAACACCCATTGTTTTCTTTACAGGGCTTTTAAGATTTATCTTTATTTCTGGGTTTATGCAGTTTAATTATGATCTGCCTCAGCATGGTGATTTTTTTTTCCATCCTGTGATTGGATAGAAATGACCTGTTTCATTCTTTAAATTCATAGTTTTGACAAAACTTTATAATAATTCCTGATGATTCTTTTTATTTCTATAATATCTATTGTTACATATCCTTTCTCTTCTCTGATTTTAATGATTTTGGTCTTCTCCTCCTTTTTTTTTTTTGCTAGTTGCTTCAATGGTGGATCTACTTTGTTTATTTTTTCAAAAAAAAAAAAAGCTTTTCATTTCAATGACTTTTGTATTGTTTTTCTGGTTTTATTTTTGTTTTAGCAGAGAGCTGGACTGGAAGAGGAGCAACCAGGACAGTACTGGCACCCCAATCAGTACTAGAACCCGGGGTATTGGCACCGCAGGTGGAGGATAGCCAAGTGAGCCACAGCGCTTGCCTTCTTCTCTGATTTTAATCATTTCTTTTCTCTTATTAATTTTGGGCTTGATTTTTTGTTGTTTTTTCTAAGTCATTGAGATGCACTGATAGCTCATTTATTTGATACTTTTCCAATTTCTGCATGTAGGCAATGATTCACCCTTAACACTGCTTTTGCTGTATCCCATAAATTTTGATATGCTGTATTGATTTCTTTTATGACCCAGTGTTAATTCAAAAGCATGTTGTTCAGTCTCAGTGTGTTTCCATATGATCTAAAGATTCCTGAGTTGTTGAATTCCAGCTTTATTCCACTTCCCATCTGAGATGATGCATGATATTATTACAAAGTTTTTGAACTTGATGAGACTTACTTTATGACTTAGCATATGGTCTATGCTTTAGAGTACCAGATACATCAAACTAATATGGCATCTGGAAGTAAATTCATTTATTGTCCGGGAATAGTCTCTAGTCTAGCTTTATTGTACAATTATTGGGTTATAGTTGCTGAAATTTTGTTTTTACTAATGAGAATAGTGAGAGTGATAAGGCACATTGTTGGAATTTTAGTACTGTTGACAACTGAAGGTATTGGCTATTTATGTTTATAACTCAACATTTGAAAAGGAAAATTATGTGAACCCACTTCATAAAAGACCACATACCAATAAAAGTGCATGAGGAGCCAGCATTGTGGCAGAGCAGGTAAATCCTCTGCTCATGATGGGAGCATCCCATATGAGCACTGATTCATGTCCTGGCTGCTGCACTTCCAATCCAACTCCTGGCTAATGGCATGGGAAAACAGCTATGTACAGTCTGGTTCAAAGAGAAAGCATAGATCTTTGATATCCCTTTTGTGGTTGCATTTTACATATTATCTAACACTGAGCACAATATGATAAAAAATACTTTCTTGAGGAAAAAACAGGCAAGTCACAGGGCAGAATAAAATACGTGGTCACACTCAATAGAGTTAATCATATGTTTTTAATAATTTAAAGAGAACAGATTTCATTTTTATTATTCTGTAATGTAACTTTATGTTTTGTATTCATCTATGCCATCTCTATGTGATTGTGACTGTGTTTCTACTGAATTACTAATTTGTACACCATATAATCCAAATTAACTGTCTTATTAGAGTGCAAATCTCTAATTTGTCTTAGAATTTACCACTGGTACCTGAATGTGTAATATAATAACCTGATTTATAAGAATACTAACACAGGGAAACAGTGGGTTTCATGGTTTATTTTATGTTCTGTGATAATAAACTCAATTTAAATGCTGAAAGTTGTCCTAGAAACTGTCATGAGTAAAGGATTTGAGCACATTATAGGGTTATACCATGCTGGTCACCAGCATGGGATACTACATCTTTCTGGATGTTACTGGAGCTGTAAGTTATTTTCTGCTTTTGGAAATTTTCCAGAATACATGTACTTGACGTACTACAATTTTTCATTTATTTTGGACCCTTTCATAGAAATACCCGTTCACTTGTTTGTCCTTTAATTATGGCTCACACAAAAATACTCATTGTTACTTAAGGCAAAGCTAACTTTTCCCTTGCCATGTGCATCAGATTTTTTTTTTTATTTTGACTCATTTGGTTATTTTAACCTGTGTATATCACTCTCTACTTGAAATCTAATCTTAGCACTGCCAATGTATGGTCATTCTTTTTTTTTTTTTTTTTGACAGGCAGAGTGGACAGTGAGAGAGAGAGACAGAGAGAAAGGTCCTCCTTTCAGTTGTTTCACACCCCAATGGCCGCTGCGGCTGGTGCACTGTGGCCAGCACACCAGGAGCCAGGTGCTTCTCCTGGTCTCCCATGTGGGTGCAGGGCCCAAACTCTTGGGCCATTCTCCACTGCACTCCCGAACCACAGCAGAGAGCTGGACCAGAAGAGGAGCAACTGGGACAGAATCCGGCATCCCGACCAGGACTAGAACGTGGGATGCCAGTGCTGCAGGCGGAGGATTAGCCCATTGAGCCAAGATGCTGGCCATATGGTCATTCTTTCAGGCATTTCCATATTAATGCTATGCATTTACTCAAAATTGTTCAGGTTGCATTAGTAACCTCCATCTTCATGTTCTATAAAATCACTTTTGGAAATTACATTGTTTCACTGTCAAGGACACATGTGTTTTATAGCTTCTTTATTTTTAAGGACTCAAAATTGGCCATTCACTTTAAATATTCCATGCATTAGGTTGAGACACTGTTATCTTAGCTCTAAGATTATTGAATTCAATGGCATACAATTTCCTTGATTTAAGAAAGTACAAATTTTCTGTAGCTTAAATGTTTATTTAGGGCTGTTTTTATCTATATCTGTTACATCTTCTTGTGGCCTTATTTCTGCTTCTACTAAATTTGCCGTTGGTACACCCAGTAGTCAATATACCACATATATAAAATTGTCCCATTTCTCTATTTTTCATATTTTATTTGAATTTGTTTACTATAGCCTGAGTACATAGTCAATAATCAAATTCGTGCCAATTCTAGTGCAGGAAACTTCAGGCTACCATGATTTGCTTTATCATTGTGAGGCTATCAACTCTCCAATTTCTGGAAGCCATCCAAACAGATTTTATGTTCATAGTACCTGAGTACAATCTAGGGTTGTTCCCTCAGTCTCATTAGCTGGGGGGTTTCATTTTTAGTATTATTCATGGAATATGCAATTAACCATTTTCCTTGGAAATTTAGGTAAAATTTTTGGTCCTTAAATTTATTGAACTCACTGTTTTTCACAAATATTCTAGTCTAGGCTAATCCCAGCCCTGTGAACCTGTGGCCATGATGATTTAAATTTTTATTGTGAGGTCACCATCACACCCAACATTCTATAAGTTGTCCTGGAAGCTTTCAGGTATACAGTGTCTCAGAGCCATCTTAGCCAAGGATAATCATTTTCTCTTCTCAAGGTAATATATACATATACGTGAAAAAAATTAACTATATATAATGTATATGTACACATAAATATATAACTTCTGGATTTTTATAGAACTCCAAATCATCGTTTGATTATTCAGTTTTTTTGATCATTCAAGTTTTCTACTGTGTTTCTAGATATTGGTACATTTCCTGACAATTATGTGGGTAAGTGGCAGGATCTTGATGTGGTTTTGATCTCAAGACTGTGTAGGCTTATCTAATTTTAGAGGTTGGTGGAGAGGGAGAGACAGAAACTATGAGCTACATCTGGTGGCTTAATCCCCATTCTTGTAATGACCAGTAGCTAGATTATTATGGAATTCTAAACTATACTTTTTAGATAATAAATTTTATATGTATATATACATTTTTAAAGTTTTGCTCTGTATATGAATATATAAATAAATAAACTCTCTCTCCATATATATATATATATATATATATATATATATATATATATAAGCATGGGCTATTTTTCACAAAAATCTTTTAAATGTGCTTGTCACATTATTATTCTAACTATCAAGTAATTGAATTCTACTCACAATATTGAAAATATAATTTATATTCTAACCAATACACCTCTTTGTGTATTTTGTTTTGTCTTTAGTGTATTCTTATCACCTGTGTAAATGATGAGTATTCTAATGAAAGCCCATCCTAGAACTAAACCTATCCATATGTTGCTTGGATTTTATTTTGGAAGATCATATACATACTCAAAATTTTGTCAATTTTGTTGGCCACTTTTATGTATATAGTTCATCAGAAGCACTTTTGGGTCATATTCTCATTCTCCCTTCCTAGGTAATATACTTTTTGAGGTTTTTGTGAATGTAAATAAATCTTGAATATTGATAATTTTCAAAGTGTAACTGTAGATGCCAGTATCTTTCATTTAAGGATTTTTTTAATAAATGGCATAATTTCCTTACTCATCATTGTTGATTTCTTCTTTTATTTCTCAAGTTTATGCAAATTTAATACATGTTGGTTGACCCAAACCTGTTGTATATGCTTGTTATGCTATTATTGCTCCTATATTATTGCTGTCATTTCAAGTAGTCAGAATATGGTTTATATCCTAACATGCACATTACTCTTAATCTTTGTTTTATTTCTATGATATATATATATGTATATATATATATATATGTGTGTGTGTGTGTGTATATATATATATATATATATACATCATTATGTAGTGTATGCTGATCCTAGTATAGAAAACTGTAGCTCATCCTGGTTAACTTTTCATTGTGGTTTCAACAATTGGATGAAATTGTTTTATATTTTCTTTTCAAGGTTCCTCATATGATTTTTTGAACTCTTTTACTTAAATTATGGCTAACTTTACAAACCCTAATTAAACTGAAAGTAGATCTTTGTAAAAATTAACAGTGGTAATGGGAGAGGGAGGAGAAAGAAGGGTTGGAACAAGGGCGAGAGGGAGGGTGGGTTCAGAAGTATCACATAATTTACAAATCAGTATATATGAAATACATGGGACTTGTGCAACATAAAATTTTAGAAAAAGAAGGAAAATAAAATTATAAGGATTGTGAAGAGAAACATGCACAAGCATATTCACTTGTTACTTCTCATAGAAACAATAGAAATAAGGCAAAAGCTGAACAATAAGTGAATGAATAAAGAATTAAGACACCAAAAATATTCCTGGATTTTAAAATTTTTCTCATAGTAAAAATACTTACTGGATTATTGTTCACCAAACTCCTTTATGTCTACTGATCACTCTATTATTTATCCTATACTTAATTTACAATCATCAAAATGTAATTCATATGATAAAATGTGCATTGTTTTAATTATTTTTATTGACTAATTGACCTGTTTATATCCTCACCGTACTACTTGGGTGGCTATATCTTATGATATCAACAGGATGGAAATTATCTGAATTCTCTTTTTCATTGTAGGTTTATCAGTCCCATGGAAATTTTCTAAGTTATCTTGGAATCTTTCCTGTGCATAGTATCTCTGAATGGTCTAACAACAGTATGCTGCTTCATGCTATCAAACTCACACAATTTTTTGCTATTTGTAAGTTTTTAGGGAATGCCAAAATTATCACTACTGTTGATATTTTCAATGGTATCATTTTACATGTCAGGGCTCTTCTGTAGGGTGGCATTATCTTAATTCCCATGATATGCAGTCATTTAGACTATTTTCACTAAATCTCTTTGTTTAGTTGCCACTTGGTGATTATTTCTACCAAACTGCTCAGTTCTGTCCTAATCATGATTTATACAGTGATATGAAAATCATTTTTCATTGATTTTTATTTGATTGTTTTTGTTTTATTTTATTTTATTTTTTGGACAGGAGGAGTGGATAGTGAGAGAGAGACAGAGAAAAAGGTCTTCCTTTTTACGATTGGTTCACCCTCCAATGGCCGCAGTGGCCGATGCATTGCGCCGATCCAAAGGCAGGAGCAAGGTGCTTCTCCTGGTCTCCCATGCGGGTGCAGGGCCCAAGGACTTGGGCCATCCTCCACTGCCTTTCCGGGCCATAGCAGAGAGCTGGCCTGGAAGAGGGGCAACTGGGATAGAATCCAGCACCCCAACCAGGATTAGAACCTGGTGTGCTGGCGCTGCTTGGCAGAGGATTAGCCTGTTAAGCCACGGCGCTGGCCAGATTTTTATTTGATTGTATTACTGTCACCAGTGTATACCATCAGTCAGTACCCAAGTTGTAGGCAAGTGTTAGCATTGTGGGTTACTGTTTTTACTGAGAAGTTATTAACTCAATGAAAGTGTCTTAGCTTTCCTGTCCACTTTCAAGTGCACATGTTTTCAGTACAACCTATGTCCAGTATATTCTTTCACAATTCAAGTTCATTTCCCTTTGCTGTATCTGGATTGTAATGAGATTCAATTTAACATTTGATTAGGAATATTCTGCAGTGTTATTCTAGACACAGTTGTCCTAAAGTTTTTTTATTGACTTAAGAAGTGATGTTTCCTTGATTGCAAATCCTGAAGCTCTATATTTATTCTTAGACAAAATTTTTGTTTCTTTTTCTTAAATAATTATGTGTTTATTTGAAATTCAAAGAGATAGAGAGGAGAGAAAGGGAGAGAGGGAGAGAGGGAGAGAGGGAGAGAGAAAGCGATATCATCCCACCCACTGGCTCACTCCCCAAATCACCATAGTGACCCAGACTGGATCAGGAACTAGGAGTTTCTTTCAGATCTCCCACAAGGGTGTAAGTTTCCAAGCATTTGGACCTTTTCTACTGCTATCCATGGTGCATTATAAGGGAGCTGAATCAGAAGTGGAGTAGCCAGACTCATTCTATTATTTCTTCTACCAAATTACTCAATTCTGTTGAAAGTAATCACATTATATATTCTTTATGAGAATGTGAGTTTTTTTTTTACCTTTGTTGTATCCTAATTGCTACTGCCTGTGTATACTATCAGTATCACAGTTTTTTGCTAATATTAACATTGTGAATGTGTGGTCAGTGAGGTTGGCTTTTTCCGTGTGTGATAATGAAATCATGGAAAATAGTGATTTACAATGACATCTTTCTTTTTTTTTTAAACTTTTATTTGATGAATATAAATTTCCAATGTACAGCTTATGCATTACAATGGCTTTCCCCTCCCATAACTTCCCTCCCACCCGCAACCCTCCCCTCTCCTGCTGCCTCTCCCCTTCCATTCACATTTAGATTCATTTTCAATTCTCTTTATATACAGAAGATCAATTTAGTATACATTAAGTAAAGATTTCAACAGTTTGCACCCACATAGAAACAAAAAGTGAAACATATTGTTTGAGTACTAGTTATAGAATCAAATCAAAATGTACAGCACATTAAGGACAGAGATCCCACAGTAGGAGCAAGTGCACAGTGACTCCTGTTGTTGACCCAACAAATTGACACTCTAGTTTATGGTGCCAGTAACCACCCTAGGCTCTTGTCATGAGTTGCCAAGGCTGTGGAAGCCTTCCAAGTTCACCGACTCTCATCATATTTAGACAAGGTCATAAAAGACAGAGTGAGGATAGTAACCAATGATCCTAAGAGTGGCATTAAGCAGGTCTGAACAATTATACAGCATTAAGTGGGGAAGAGGACTATCAGTACACACAGGTTGGGAGTAGAGCCATTGGAGGTAGAGTAGAGGTTATGATTACAAAGGAATGAGGCCCAAGTGAGCTAGACATGGCCTAGAACTAAGGACAGAGTCATTATTAGAGGAGCTAAGAAAGGTGCTGTCTAAGCTACAATTAAGTTTTCTGATTGAGAGGCAAATAGAACTTGACAGAAGGGGCTTGATAATTATCTGGTGGGCTTTAGGCCTTGTAAGTTCAGAGGCCCAGACCTATCTATCTCTTCACATGGGGTACATCCTAAGGGAGGTGTGAACCTCCTAGGGGAAGGCACTCTGTTGACTTTCATTGCTTAGCTGGCCTGGGAGGAGAGCTGGCCAGGTAAGGCAGGTGGCGTCTCTAACAAGAAATTTACAGTTCTGCCTGCAATGTTGCTGACCCTATTGGCCGTCCCCTCTGATGCAGTGGTCACTTTGGAAGTTGGGCTGAGTGAAGGGCTTTTCAGCATTAGAGCCAATAAGATCTGTGGCTCTGACCTGGGCATCCTTCGACTCCAGGGCAGGTCCATTTCCAGTGATCCAACTCTTGGCAGAGCTGCCAGGGCTCTTCACAAGTTGACTTCTGCTGAAGCCCAGGCTTGCCACATTGAAAGCCACTGCAGTAGACTGGCCTGTTGGGACTCCTTGAGGGCAGATCACTGTACAGTTCAGCCATTAATAGGCCTGCCACCCATACAATGACATCTTTCCCAAACAGTTGACCAAAGGTTTCTAGATCTGGTGTAGTAATTCATCCTATGGAACTCATATGTTGATTACAGTCTAAATATAATAGCTAACTCATAATAAATTATTTAATCTTATAACTACTATAGTTGCTATTTAGTTTTAAATTTATAGTATTCAAACCATTATGTTATAATATTAGTTTATTTTGCATTTCAATATATTACCATCACATGTATATCATCGATAATCTAGCATCTACCAATGCTAGAATAGTGAATCTGTGACCATCTTGGATAGCCTTATCATTGTGACCTCACCAACCAGAAGGTATTTCTGCACATTCTCCTGAATTGTTCATATTCACATTTTTTTAGATTTTATTTATTTATTTGAAAGTCAGTTTACAAATAGGGAGGAGAGGCAGAGAGAGAGAGGTCTTCCATCTGCTGGTTCACTCCCCAGTTGGCTGCAATAGCTGGAGATGTGCCAATCTGAAGCCAGGAGCCAGGAGCTTCTTCCAGGTATCCCACATGGGTACAGGGGCACAAGGATTTGGGCCATTTTCTACTGCTATCCCAGGCCATAGCAGAGAGCTGGATCAGAAGAGTAGCAGCCGGGGCTAGAACCGGTACCCATATGGGATGCCAGTGCTTCAGGCCAGGGCATTAACCTGCTGTGCCACAGTGTAGGCCCCCACATTTTCTTTTTATTATTTAAAAATCAGAGAAGGATGTAGGGAGAAAAAAGTAGGGGGAGAGAAAGAGAGAGAGGGAGAGGGAGAGAGAGAACTTCCATCTAATGGTTCACTAACCAGATGACTGCACCATCCATGGCTGGACCATACCAAGTTCAGGAGGAAAGAAATCCATAAGGCCTCTGCGTGAGCAGTGTCAGGCGGTTAAGAATTTTCGTATCATCTGCTTCATCAGAAGCACACTAGAAGTGATCTGGATCCAAAACAATGGAGCTAGGACTCAAAAGGGCACTCTGATATGCAATGCAGGCCTTGCAAACAGTGGGGTATCCTGATGCTTCAGGACACCAGCCTGTACACATTTTCTTAGACCAATGTAACTCTTCTCCTTTACAAGGTGATGCATGCTCTGCCTTCTCTGTAGTTTTAAAGGACTGAAAATCATCCTTATATTTTGAAATTAGCAAGTATAATTATTGATACTCTTTTCTTTAATATTTTCCTGATAATAATACTGAAGTTTCCTGAATTTAACATTTTGACCATTTGTAATCATCTAATTATCATTTAATTGTATATTTTTAAGATTTATTTATTTAAAAGAGTTACACAGAGAGAAGGAGAGGCAGAAAGAGAGAGAAAGGACTTCCACACTCTGGTTTACTCCAGAATTGGCTTCAATGGCCAGCGCTGTGCCGATCTGAAGCCAGGAGCCAGGAGCTTCTTCTGGGTCTCCCACAAGGGTGCAGGGGCCCAAGGACTTGGGCCATTTTCTGCTGCTTTCCCAGGCCGTAGCAGAGAGCTGGATTGGAAGTGGAGCAGCTGGGTTCAAACTGGCACCCATATGGGATGCTGGCACTGCAGGTGTCAGCTTAACCTGATATGCCACAGTGTCAGCCCCAAAAGTTTTATTTTTATTCCCTCTTGAAAATCATGTGGTGGCACACCCTGGAATATAATATCTTTAAAATGAGTAATGACATGTATTCATGATATTCTGAAAAGGAAGAATCACTTTATTAGTAGTTCCTGTGAGCTAAATCCAGCTCATTTCTGTTTTTGTAAACAGTTTCATTGGAATACAACCCCATCTATTTACCTAAAGCTTACACATATTTTAGATGACAGCAGAGACTTTATGGTCCATAAAGTCTAAAATACTTTTTACCTGGCTCTTTATAAAAAAGTTTGCCAACACTAGGTTAAGATTAAAGATCTTACCGGCGCCGCAGCTCAACAGGCTAATCCTCCGCCTTGCGGCGCCGGCACACCGGGTTCTAGTGCCGGTCAGGGCACCGAATTATGTCCCTGTTGCCCCTCTTCCAGGACAGCTCTCTGCTGTGGCCCGGGAGTGCAGTGGAGGATGGCCCAAGTGCTTGGGCCCTGCACCCCATGGGAGACCAGGAGAAGCTCCTGGCTTCAGATCAGTGCGGTGCACTGGCCGCTGTGCACCAGCCATGGCAGCCATTGGAGGGTGAACCAACAGCAAAAGGAAGACCCTTTCTCTCTGTCTCTCTCTCACTGTCCACTCTGCCTGTCAAAAAAAAATTAAAGATCTTTGCATATGTTTTAATAGGTTTTAGCCAACATTCAGAAATGTTTACAGAATATGTAACATTGTAGTCAAGCCCTCAATTAATTAATTTAAATGTCTATAATTGGAGCTTCATGAATTGGAAACAAAACCCAGAAATCTCATAACTAGTCTGTTATTTTCTAGGAACAATCCCCATTATGTTTTATATATAATACATATAATACATTAGAGATGTTCTTATCATAGGTGTTTACATGATTTCACAATATCCAGTGTTTTGTATAGGATCTAATTGCATTGAAGTTCTTACAAGTTAGAAAGGGTGCTATGTTTCAAATTTGAATATATCTTACTGAATTACCATCAAAACGATGTATTCATTTCATTTACCAATAATGTATGAGAATAACATTAACCTCATATTTCCAACCCCTATATTGCTTTCAATAAAGCATTATTAATATGATTGGAAAAATAATTTTTGCTCATTCTATCCTTTTTTAGGGTCTATTTTTCTATTTATTCGAAAGATACAGAGAGAGAGAGGGAGAGACAGAAAGAGAGGGGGAGAGACACACAGAGAGAGAAAGCTTATACCTGCTGATTTACCTTTATAATGTCCTCAATGACCAGGGATGGGCCAGCTAAAGACAAGAGACATAAACTGCCTCAGGATCTTGCACTTGTGTGTCAGAGGCCCAACCCCTGGGCAACCTTCTTCTCCTTTCTTAGCCACTAGCAGGAAGTTGGAGCAGATGTGAACAGCCAGTACATAAACTGGCACACATATGGGATCCTGGCATCGCAATTGGTGACTTAACTTGCTACACCACCAGGCCTTTCCTTTAGATTTTTTTAATGATTTAAATCCTTCTAGCATGTAATGCTTACTTTTATTGTACTTATTTCTATTTCGTAAAGACCAAACATCTAAACTATCTGCATTCGTATTGAGTGAATTGGCATTTTTACTTAATAACTGATACAAAACTATAATTTGATATTTTGAACCCACCACTGAGATCTAGAAAATTACAGGCACTGTATTTGCATGAGTCAATTCATTGTTTCTTTACTATGTAATGGTTAAAGGTTTAATTCAACAAGAAGATGTAATTATTATAAATGTACATGCACCTAATTACAGGGCAACTGGCTATATAAAAGAAATGTTAAGGAATTTTAAGGGAGGCATTGACTCCAATACAATAGTAATGGGAGACTTCAATACCCCACTTTCAGCAATGGACATATCAACCAGACAGAAAATCAGCAAGGAAGCAGCATATTTAACTGACTCTATAGTTCCACAGAACTTTTCATTCTACAGTTGCAGAATATACATTCTTCTCAGCAGTACATGGATCTTTCTAGAGGATTGACCACATACCAGGCCATAAAGCATGTCTGAGAAAATTTAAAAGAATGGAAATCATACCATGCATCTTTTCAAACAATGGAGTGAAGATGGAAGTCAGCAACTCAGGAATCTCTAGAACATATGCAAACACATGGAGACTGAACAAAGGCTCCTGAATGAGCAGTGGCTCATAGAATAAATCAAAAGAGAAATTAAAAAAAAAACTTCTGAAAACAACAGCACAACATATCAGAATTTACGGGATACACCAAAAGCAGTGTTAAGAGGAAAGTTTATAGGAATAGGTGCTCCATCAAGAAATTGGAAAATGCACTAAATAAATGATCTATCAGTGCATCCAAAGGATGTAGTAAAACAACAGCAAACCAAATTCAAAGCTAGTAGGAGAAAAGAAATAATTAAAATGAGAGAAGAAATTTAAAAAAATTGAAAGCACAAAAATACAAAAGATCACCAAATGAAGAGAACTACACACCAGTTTCACTTACGAACACAGATGCAAAAATCCTCAAGAAAATTCTATCCAATAGAATCCAACAACACCTCAGAAAGATAATCCATCCAAGCCAAGTGGGATTTGTCCCTGGTATGCAGGGATGGTTCAACAATCACCAATCAATCAATGTGATATATCACATTAACAAACTGCTGAACAAAAACAATATGATTATTTTAATAGATGCATAGAAAGCATTTGATAAAATGCAACAACCTTTTATAATGAAAACTCTAAGCAAATTGGGTATCGAAGGAAGATTCTTTAACACAATCAAGGCAATTTATGATAAACACACAGCAAGTGTCATATTGAATGAGGAAAAGTTGGAAGATTTCCATTGAGATCTGGTACCTGACAGGGACTCTCCCCATTGCCATTCAATATAGTACTAGAAGTTTTAACCAGAGCCGTTAGGCAAGAAAAAGAAATCAAAGGGCTACAAATTGGGAAGGAGGAAGTCAAACTATCTCTATTTGCAGATGACATGATTGTATATATAGGGGATCCAAAAGACTCAAATAAGAGACTACTGGAATGCATAGAAGAGTTTGGTAAAGTAGCAAGATATAAAGTCAATATACAAAAATTAGCAGTCTTTGTATACACAGACAATGCCACAGCTGAGAAAGAAGTAATAAGATCAATCCCATTCAAAAAAGCTACAAAAAAATCAAATACCTTGGAATAAATTTAACCAAGGATGTGGAAGATTTCTATCATGAGAATTACAAAACATTCAAGAAAGCAATAAAGGCACACAAAAAAATGGAAAAATCTGCCATGTTCATGGATTAGAAGAATCAATATCATCAAAGTGTCCATTCTTCCAAAAGCAATTTACAGATTCATTGCAATACCAATAAAAATACCAAAGACATTCTTCTATGTTCTAGAAAAAATGATGCTGAAATTCATATGGAAACACTGGAGATCCCAAAAAGCTAAAGCAATCGTATGCAACAAATGCAGAGCAGGAGGCATTGCAACACAGGATTTCCAGACAAACTACGAGTTTATACAAGTTATAATCAAAACAGCCTGGTACTGGTATGAACAGATGGATAGACCAGTTTAACAGAATAGAAACCCCAGAAATGAATCCAAACATCTACAACTAACTTACATTTGACAAAGGAGATAAAACCATTCCCTAGAGTAAGGACTGTCTTTTCAACAAATGCTGCTGGGAAAACCAGATTTCCACATGCAGCAGTATGAAGCAAGACCCCTACCTTACACCTTACACAAAAATGGACTCAACATGGATTGAAGATCTAAATCTACAACTGGACACCATCAAATTAGGAGAGAACATTGGGGCAATCCTGCAAGATATTGGCACAGGAAGAGTCCTTGAAAAAGACCCCAGAGGCACAATCAGTCAAAGTCAAAATTAACAACTGGGATTACATCAAATTGAGAAGTTTCTGTATGGCAAAATATAAACTCAGGAAAGTGAAGAGGCAACTGACAGAATGGGAGAAACTAATTTGCAAACTATGGAACTGGTAAAGGATTATTAACCAGAATATACAAAGATATCAGGAAACTCCTCAACAACAAAACAAGTCAATTAAGAGAGAGGCAAAGGACATAAGCAGACATTTTTCTAAACAGGAAATCCAAATGGCCAAGACACATGAAAAAATGCTCAGATACACTAGATATCAGGGAAATGCAAATCAAAACCACAATGAGGTTTCACATCACCCCAGTTATAATGGCTTTCATACAGAAATCAACAAACAACAAATGCTGGCAAGGATGTTAGGAAAAAGGTACCTTAATCCACTATTGGTGGGATTGTGAGCTGGTAAAGTACTATGGAAGACAGTATGGAGATATCTCAAAAATCTTAATATAGACCTACCATATTACCCAGCCGTCCCATTCCTGGAAATTTATCCAAGGGAAATGAGAACAGTAAACAAAAGAGTTTTCTGCAGCTACATGTTAATTGCAGCTCAATTCACAACAGCTAAGACATGGAATCAACCTAAATGCCCAACATTCAAAGACTGGACAAAGAAATTATGGGATATGTACACTATGGAATACTACACAGCAGTAAAAATATCTGGCCATTTGCAACGAAAGTGGATGAATCTGGAAAACAGAGTACTTAGAGAAATAAACCAGTCCCAAAGGGACAAATATTTTATGTTCTCCCCGATCTGTGAGAATGAATGGAGCACCTAAAACAAAATCGGTAGAAGTGAAATTGACACTTCGGGAAGGGATGACCTGAGCTGCCCTTGTCTTGACTGTCGAGGAACAGTTTTGGTGCTTTTTGTTTTTCTCTTTTTTTTCTTCATACTATTTGTTGAAATATTTACTTAACATCGAATTAATCATATATGTATAAAGTCAATTGAAAATAGATCTCAGGGGCTGGCAGTGTGGTGCAGTAGGTTAACACCCTGGCCTGAAGCGGCAGCATCCCATATGGGCGCTGGTTCAAGACCAGGCTGCTACACTTCCAATCCAGCTCTCTGCTATAGCCTGGGAAAGCAGTAGAAGATGGCCCAAGTCCTTGGGCCCCTGCACCCACATGGGAGACCCAGAGGAAATCTCTGGCTCCTGGCTTCAGATGGGCACAGCTCCGGCCATTGGGGTCAATTGGGGAATGAAACATCAGATAGAAGACTTCGCTCTCTCTCTCTCTCTCTCTCTGCCTCTCCTCTCTCTGTGTAAGGCATTTGTGTAGTCTTCTCAGGCTACCAAAACAAAATTATGATAGACTAAGTGGATTAAACAACAGAAGTTCATTTACTAATGGTTCTGGTGGAGTCACTCTCTGGTAAGAGGTCTTTTACTGGCTCGCACACAGATCTCACTTGTTATGTCCTCAAATGACATTTCTTCCATGAATGTGTGAAAACAGAACAGACAATCTCTCTGCTCTCTCTTTGTAGAAAACTACTAATCCTATTGGATTCTGGCTGCATTCTTATGACTCATTAGTTTTTAATTACTTCTTTAGAGCTCCTTTATCCAAACACAGTCACACTTGGGATTAGGGCTTCAAAATGTAAATTTTGAGGTAGATTGAAATATACATTCCCTAACATCACATTCTCCAGCTTTTCTTTCACATTTTATGACTATTGAATATTTTCCCCAATGGTTATCATCACCTCAGGTAGATCCAGGGTTAAGCTATTGCTGCTTCTTGTTTTTAATTAGGTTTCCTGGGGGAAAATTGTTATTACAAGGTTAGCTGTGGGTTAGGTCAAATAAAGATGGGGTTTCCTACCGGAATTTTTTCACAGAAGAGCCAATCTGGTTAAGTAATGGCAACTCTTTGTTAACATTTCTGTGTAATTGGTCTATCTGCTATTTTCTGCAAGCTAGAACAGCCATTGTGGAACACAGTATGGAAATGCCTCAGCAAGCTGAAAATAGATCTACCATATGATCCAGCTATGTCATTCATGGGAATTTATCTTAACGAAATTAAATCAGCATGTGAAAGAGTTATCTGTACCACTCATTTATTGCAGTTCAATTCACAAGAACTAAGATATGGAATCAACCTAGATGCTCATCATCTGATGGCTGGATAAAGAAAATGTTTTATGTGTACACTGTGTAATATTACTCAGCAATAAGAAAGAATGAAATTATGTCTTTCACAACAAAATGGATGCAATTGGAAACCATTATACTTTGTGAAATAAGACAGTCTCCAAAAGAAAAAAATATATGTTTTACCTGTTGTATGGTAACTAACAGATGTTCTTTCTATGAAAAATTTGCTACAGGTTTTGATTGAAAGATACAGAATACCCAAAGTCTTCAAAATTGCATGCTATTTTATATATGATATAGACTCAAGTTTTTTGATATATAACTTTCACTATGCTTTATGAAACTCATATTTAAATTACCCAAAGGGTGACATTTATCCCCAAGTAACATATTAAATTAAACTGAGGTTTTATGATATCACAATGGTAGTTTTTCACATCCCAATTGATAAGGACATCACAATGATTTTGGCAGTATCACAATGGATTATGACACAACAATTGTATTTTAGGACATACTGTGATGTTGCAATTGAGATGACACACGATGATAGGTTTCTGATGTCAGAATGGTTTTTATGACAAAAATTCATAATGAAAATACAATGGTTGGCTTGTAAAATCACGATTTCATGTATATGTTGTCATAATATTGGCGTATGTCATCATAATGCTTTTATGGCATCACAATTGATTATAAAATGATAATAGTGATTTATGAAATCACAGTTGATTCTCACGACAATTATATGTTAAGGCATTGCAATAATTTTTATGACTTCACAGTTGGCCATGACATCACAATTTGGTTTATGATATGACAATTTTTGTTGTTTTGCATCATAATATTGGTTTATGGTATGACAATATTTTTCACTACATTACAACTTATTATGATATCACAATGGTGATATATATTATTACAATGTTATCTTGATGATATAACAATGATGCATTATATCACTGTTGATTATGTAATCACAAGAATTTTTACATCATGATTTATTATGACATGACAGGGGTAGTTTCATAACATCACAGTGTTTTTATATTATAATAGATTATGACATGACAATGCTAGCTTTATAATATAAAGGTTTTATGACATCACTATTGGTTATAATTCACAATGGTAGCTTAATAATGTCACAATGTTTTTAAGATTTCACTACTGATTATGAGATCAAATATTTGGTTTATGATAGCACAATGTTTGTTTATTATATCACAGTTGCTTATGGCATTCCAAGGCTATTTACAAAATCACAATTGATTATGGCATAACAATGGTAGATTATGGCAATGCAATGTGTTGTTCTGTCATCACAATATTGATTTATGCTATTCAGTATAGTACTGGAAGTTTTAGAACCATTAGAAAAGAAAAAGAAATCAAGGGGATACAAGTTGGGAAGGAAGAAGTCAGACTAGCCCTATTTACAGATGTCATGGTTTTATATATAGGGGATGCAAAAGACTCCACAAAGAGGCTATTGGAAGTTTCAGAAGAGTTTGGTAAAGTAGCAGGATATAAAATAATACAAAAAAATCTATAGCCTCTGTATACAAAGACAATGCCACAGCTGAGAAGAACTTCTGAGATAAATCTCATTCACAATAGCTACATAAAAAAATCAAATACCTTGGAATAAACTTAACCAAGGACATCAAAGATCTCAATGATGAAAATTACAAAAATTTAAAGAATGAAATTGAAGCTACAAAAAATGGAAAATCTTCCACATTAATTGATTGGAAGAATCAATATCATCAAAATGTCCATTTTTCAAAAAGCAATTTAAAGAATCAATGTTATACAAATCAGAATACCAATTTTTTCAGATTTGGAAAAAAATGATGCTGATATTCATATGGAGGCACAGGAGATCTCCAGTAGCTAAAGCAATCTTATACAACAAAAAGAATGGTGGAGGCATCACAATACCAGATTTCAAGACATACTACAGGGAAGTTGTACTCAAAACAGTCTGGTACTGGTACAAAAATAGATTGGTAAACCAATGAAAGAGAATAGAAACACCAGAAATCAATCCAAACATCTACAACCAACTTATATTTGATCAAGGAACTAAAACCAATTCCTGGAGCAAATGCCATCTAATCAACAAACGGTGCTGGAAAAACTGGATTTAAACACGCAGAGGTATGAAGCAAGACCCCTACCTTACACCTTACACAAAAATCCACTCAACAAAGATCTAAATCTATGACCTGACACCATCAAATTATTAGAGAACATCTGAGAAACCCTGCAAGATATTGGCACAGGAAAATACTGTTTGGAAAAGACTCCAGAGGCACAGGCAGCCAAAGACAAAATTAACAACTGGAATTACATGAAATGGAGAAGTTTCTGTACTGCAAAAGAAATAGGAAATTGAAGAGGCAACCAAAAGAATCGGAGGAAAATTTTGCAAATTATGCAACTGATAAAGGATGAATAAGTAGAATCTACAAATAGATCAAGAAACTCCACCACTACAAAACAAACAACCCACTTAAGAGATGGGCCAAGGACTTGACCAGATATTTTTCAAAAGAAGAAATCCAAATGGCCAACAGACACATGAAAAAATGTCCAGGATCACTAGCCATCAGGGAAATGCAAATCAAAACCACAATGAGGTTTCACCTCATCCCAGTTAGAATGGCTTACACACAGAAACCAACTAACAACAGAAGCTGGCAAGGATGAGGGGAAAAAGGAACACTAATGCACTGTTGGTGGGAATGCAAACTGACAAAACCACTATGGAAGACAGTTTGGAGTTAACTCAGAAATCTGAATATAGCCCTACCATACGACCCAGCCATCCCACTCCTCAGAATTTACAAATGTATATATTCTTAGTATTCTTATAATAAATGAAATCACACATGAAAATATAATTAGAACAAGTGAGATACTAGAAAAAAAAAAAGCAAGAGGCGGTTAACATTTTTTCACAATCCATTTGAACTTTCCAAGTTAGTGAAAAATTCAAGAAGAAAATCTCATTACCATTTAGATTGAATGTTCGAAAACATTTAAAAAACCAGTATGAAATTTAAAACATAAAAAAAAACTGCTAGTAGTATAGTAAAAAAGTGGCTTCCATACTCTGATCAAGATTGTTTAAAGGATCCTGCAACAAACAAAACAAAACATACAGGATCACTGACAACTTTTATCCCTGGAACTAAGTCTAGACCAGGTGCCTCCACTATCTCCAGATTCTTAGTGGAGGTTTAGTGGGGAGATAGGAGACCAAAAAAGTAAAAATAAGGTGTAAAGATTTCTAAGCAATAAAATGTCAAGATTTTGGAGATATTTAGAGTGAATCCATAAAATCTAAAAACAGATACAACTGATAATGAATTTAACAAGATTCTGGAAAGATAAATGTTTTAAAAATCCACTAGATTACCAGGCACCAGCAAGAAACAAATAGAAAATATTAAAGGTGAGTATGCAGAGTAGAAAACAAATACTCACAGGAGAAAAGGGAATAAAAGGATTCAATCACGGGATGTCTTCCAGCATTCTTCTGATCAATATTAAAAAGTAACACAAACGACCCAACAGGAAAACGAGGCACAACACGAAGAAAATGAAGCCCAGAGGCCGCCGCACAGAGCTGTGACTCACTGAAGCAGTTCCTGCACCGAGAGCTCCAGCAGGGATCCATCAGGGGGGACAGGGCCACAGGAGGGACCCGGCGGGTGCAGGGCAGAGGGGAGAGGCCTCCCGCCTGCGGAGGTGGAGTCCGACCTGCACCCAGGCCTCGCCTCCTGCTGCTCCCACCCAGCACAGCCTGAAGTCAGGGGCCCAGTGCCCTGGGGGAAGTTGATGGGCTGCGTCCTTTGTGACGCTGTGTGCGCTCACGGCCATGCACGCTGTCCAATCAGGCACGACGACGTCCACGTCACGTCATCACGTGGGGTCTTGACGTCACAGTCATCTAACAGTTCTGGGCAGGAGCGAGGTGCTGGGAGACGGCTCCGCTGCCCCGATGCTCCTGAAGCAAGTCGGGCTCCGCGGCCTCCACCTTCATCACCGGGGACCTGGACACCTGGAGCTGAACACCGCGACGTGGTGAGTGTGTGCGCCCAGGTGTCCGGAGAGGCGTAAAGCAGCCGTGGAAGCTGCTGAGGAGCTGGCAGGACGCGGGCCTCCCAGAGGTCGTCTCCGAATCTGTGGCGCCATAGTGCCCTGGCCCAGCACTTCCTTGGTCCCCTCAGACCCGGGGTCGGGGTCTGCACTGGCACCCGGGACCCCCGACGCCCTGCCCCTGCCCTGTAACAGCGACTTCTCGGCCCAGAGCCATCCCCGGACAGCTGTGTGGCAGCAGCCCCGCGTCTCCCCGACTGTGCAGTGGGTACGGGGTGGGCATTAGGGAGCATGTGGGCCCCGTGTGTGGGGTGTGTGTGGGACGGGAGCTGTAGTTTGTGCGGCCCTGGGCTCCTCCGTCCTTCCCCGCCAGGACCTGATTCCCCCAGTTTTCTGAATATGTGGGCAGCAGGGTCTCTTCCAGGATGCTGGCCTCTCAGCACAGCTGTTTCTAGGGGGTCTCTCCATTTTCTGTTTCCAGTAACATAGTCACCTAGAGCGGGTAAGGTGAAAACAAAAGTTCTGTTTGACTTCGGTTTCTGTTCAGGTTTCAGAGGAGCTCAAGTACCTGTAATTAACACTTGGCTATCATCTTAGCTCTTACACTTTCCCTTGACAGCCTGCAGTCTGCATTTGCACTTTCAGAATAGAAATTTTGTCTGCACAAATTTATGAGTATTTTAAAAATTATTCTGTTCCATAAAAGCCTTTCCAATCATGAAGATATGTCTACTGAGGTTTTTTTAATTTACCTTTTGACATGAGAGCCTGGTTCTTTTTGTTTGTTTTACTTTTTCAAGACTGTTGGATATGATTGACAAAATCTGTGTTAATTCAAGGCGTGCAACATGATGTTTTGATATGTCAGGAAACTTTGAAAAATTATGTAAAATTCACATATTTTTTGAAATGTCAACAATCCTTTATTAGCAAACTTGTACAGGTTAACTTTCTGACCTGGCTCAAAACAGCATTGCTAACAAGATCAAGGTTGGTGGTGTACAATCAATAACGAATGTCTCTTTACAAAAGGATTTTTAAAAATCCCTCTTCTTAAGCATATTTAAAAAAAAAAATCTCTAGTGTTGCAGAAAAAAATATCACAAAGTGATTTCAGTCCATGAAAATACAGCATGTGGGATATATATATATATATATATATATGTGTGTGTGTGTGTGTGCGTGTGTTTATAAGATATATATGTATATAAAATAAAATACATATTTGTAATATTGAGAAAAGATAAGAGGGTTAATTGGAAAGTTATATCCAACCATGAATTGGACAACTCACTGTGGCACATTGATCAATTTTTCCTTAAAGTTAGTCTATAAATTTGACACCTTGTAGCTCAAATTGAAGAGTATTTGTAAAGTACATGGCAAATCAGACATAATGACCACATGGAAAAAATTAGCAACGTTAGCCTCTAGAATATTTCAAAATTTAGCATTCAAAGAAAAATATAGTGCAACCTAACAAAACATCCAGTATTCACCATATTAAAAACCTGAAGCTTCTTCAAGAAGGAAAAGATGTCACTGAAGTATATTCAGTGTTCAGATATAGAATGTTCTGGCCGGCGCCGTGCTTCAACAGGCTAATCCTCCGCCTAGCGGCACCGGCACACCAAGTTCTAGTCCCGGTCAGGGCGCTGGATTCTGTCCCGGTTGCCCCTCTTCCAGGCCAGCTCTCTGCTATGGCCCGGGAGTGCAGTGGAGGATGGCCCAAGTGCTTGGGCCCTGCACCCCATGGGAGACCAGGAGAAGCACCTGGCTCCTGCCTTAGGATCAGTACGGTGCGCTGGCCACAGAGCACCCGCCATTGGAGGGTGAACCAACGGCAAAAAGGAAGACCTTTCTCTCTTTCTCTTTCTCTTTCTCTCTCTCTCTCTCTCTCTCTCTCTCTCTCTCCACTCTGCCTGTCAATTACAAAATAAGATAGCACTTGGGGAGAAATTGCAGTCTAGAAGCCCTGCACTGGAGGCCAAGACGGAAACATCTGCAGAGTCACCCTGACATTTCCATTGGTCCTGCAATGCAGAGGCAGGATAGTGACCCCACATTTTCAAGATACCACCATGTAGAATGTTACAAACTTGGTTTCATTAAATTTAACAAGGATGCCACTGACTGGGAACACAGGTCATTGTCACTTCCTCCAGTGTACATAAGCAGGGCCCTGGGTCAGCAGTGGAGAATAGATGAAATTTGGGTTGGGCACTCTAAAGATGAGGTCATCCCAAGTGGTGGGTAAATCCCACTGCACCACAACACTGCCTCAGGCGTTCTTACTGTAAGAGCTGCACTGTTCATTGTTATGTTTGCTGAAATTCTTTCTTTTACATTTTTAATATAATTGTAATGATCTGCTTTTCAGCCACTTTCCCTGTATTCACTCATTTTGTCATTGTTTCTTCCACAAAATTACCCATTTTTATGGTAGTAACTAGTTTTTCAGGACAGCTGAATACCTTTCTAAGTCTTTACATTTCTCTTGGAAATTGTAGCTATCAGCAGTGCATATTTGTAATATCTTAGTCTGAATCAACTCTAGTACTCTTAACCTTTTACCAGATTGCTTAACTCTTTGATTGTGGAGTCATCAACTCTCACAAAATTCTGTATCACCTGGAAACTATCATGTACAGTTTCTCAGAGACATTGTTAGTCCACTGTAATTATTCACCCTAAGTAACTTATTTTTTTACTTCTTTAGATGTTCATGGAACTAATTTTGAGTTTAATTTTTAATGTTTCTCTAAGCATACTCTAGATATGGAAGTATGTGCTCTCATATATTGTAGAACAATATATTTTTCATGATCTTTTTTCAATCATGTTTCTGGTTTTTTTTCATACTCTCCAATATAGATGTAATTGCAGTGAACAATAACAGAAAGTTCTCTATCTGCTTTTCACAACATTATTATTCATTTCTTGTCACAGTAATCACAACATACATTATTCCATAACATACACATCTCTTTTCATTGCCTTTGCATCTAATGTTATACCCTGTATTGTTCACTAACATCCAAGTAAGCCAAGGTAATCATATGAGCTCTGGCAATCTTGGTTTGCATTTTCATTGTGGTATCACAAACTTGCTCAAAATTCTGTAAATTCTGTATACAAATTTCTCAGAGTGATTGCCACAGTATTCTGTTCCACACATTAATTTATCTTTTCCCGAATGTTGCCACTGGCATGTGAAATTTTCCATCATGTATTTCTAGGCACTGGTACCATTCCTATAATATACTGTGTAAAGTAAAATTATTTCTTCACAACTTAAGACATTCTATTTACAAATGCTTTTAAACTGTTTGAAATGGATTCTTTTTCACCAAACTCCCTTATATCTGCTAGTGATTTTATTGTAATTCCAATGAACTTATTTAGTTTTACTTAGTGTATTAGTGGTGTATTTTATATTAGGAGCATCCTTTCTGGTTTTGTGATTACAGTTATTGATATATGGAGTTTTTTTATTTAATGATTTATTTATTTATTTATTTGAAAGAATTACAGAGAGAGAGACAGAGACAAAGAGAGCCAAAGAAATAAATGTCTTCCATACACTGGTTCACTCTCCAAATGGCTGCAATGGCCAGAGCTCAGCTGATCCAAAGCCAAGAGCCAGTAGCTTCTTCTGGTTCTCCCATGTGAGTACAGGGGCTCAAGGACTTTGGCTGTCCTCCACTGCTTTCCCCAGGCACATTAACAGGGAGGTAGATTGGAAGTAGAACAGCTGCAACTCGAACTGGTGCCGTATGGGATGGCAGCACTGCAGGCCGGGGCCTTAACCTGTTGTGCCACATCGTCTGGGCCAAGTATGTGTGTACTTAATATCCTTGGTTAACTAAATCCTTGTATTGTGACATTCTGGCTTTACTTTCTTTCACAATGATGTCGTCAAATCACTCAAAATTCTGTTAAGTTTTGCTGGCAACATTAATGTATGGTCTCTCTGAACTCTGCTAGGGTAAGCTTAATCTTACACACTTTAAAGTCACACATTTTTAAACTTTCTTAATTTTTATAACTCCAAAATTATCATTCTCTGAATTTTCCCAAAAAGTAGCTCTAAATACACTTTCTCAGAATTTCTCTAGTAGGTGGAATGAGTTTTATATTCATTGATTTTTACTTCTTACTTTATGTAATTACAATTAAGTATTTTTTACCAAATTCCTTTATTTTTGCATTTTATACAATTTAGTAAATGTAAACTAACCTGTGATTTTAGAAATTTTCTGTAGCCTATATATCTTTAGATACTTGGATAATTCCTTTAAGATTATTATCTAAACTGGCTTGATTAAAGAGATTAGGATTATTTTAAGTATTCTTTTTAAATGTAATAGAATATTTTACATGAAAGTCATATATGCATATCAGTCTCAATCAAAGAAAATATGTGTAACATGAACATACTGTTCTTTTTGGGTTTTGAAAGATATTTTGCCCATATGAGAAATACTACATGAACACTATTTTCATTCAATACTTGAAGGATGTTTCTGAGAGTCATGTAATTTGTATGCATGCCAACAATGTATGAAGTTAAAAAAAATCCATCGTTTTCTTTTACAGGCAGGGCTTTTAAGATTTATCTTTATTTCTGGGTTTATGCAGTTTAATTATGATCTGCCTTAGCATGGTGATTTTTTTTCCATTCTGTGACTGCAGTGCAATGACCTGTTTCATTCTTTAAATTTATAGTTTTGTCAAAACTTTATAATATTTTCTAATGATTCTTTTATTTCTGTGGTATATGTTGTTACATATCCTTTTTCCCCTCTGGTTTTATTGTTTTGGGTGTTCTCCCTCTTTTTTTGGTTAGTTGCTCCAATGGTAGATCTATTTTGTTTATTTTTTCAAAAAAATAGCTCTTCATTTCACCTATTTTTTGTTATTTTACTGGTTTCATTTTTGTTTATTTCTTCTCTCATTTTAATCATTTCTTTCATCTTATTAATTTGGGGTTTGATTTGTTGTTGTTTTTCTAGGTCCTTGTGATGCACTGATAGCTCATTTATTTGGTATCTTTCCGATTTTTTCATGTAGGCACTGATTGCTATAAACTTCACCCTTAACACTGCTTTTGCTGTATCCCATTCCTTTTTATATGCTGTATTGATTTCTTGTATGACCCACTGTTAATTCAGAAACATCTTGTTCAGTCTCGATGTGTTTCCACATGATCTAGAGAATCCTGAGATGTTGACTTCCACCTTTATTCCACTTCCCATCTGAGATGATGCATGATATTATTTCAAAGTTTTTGAATTTGCTGAGACTTACTTTATGACCTAGCATATGGTGTATGCTTTTAGAGTACCAGATAAATCAAACTAAGATGTCACCTGGAATTAAATTGAATTATTGTTCAGGAACAGTCTCTGGTCCTCCTTTGTTGTACAATTTTATGGGTTATGGTTGCTGAAATTTTATTTTTACTAATGAGAAGAGTGAGAGTGATAGGCATGTTGTTGGAATTTTAGTACTGTTACTGTTGGCAACTGAAAGTATTGGCTAGTTATGTTTATAACTCAACAATAAGACAAACCAATGAGAAAGGAAAATTATATGAACCCACTTCATAAAAGACCATTTACAAATAAAAGTGCATGAGGAGCCAGCATTGTGGCAGAGCAGATAATTCCTCTTCCCATGATGACAGCACCCCATATGAGCACTGATTCACGTCCTGGCTGCCAATCCAGCTCCTGGCTAATGGCATGGGAAAAAAGCTAATTACAGTCTGGTTCAAAGAGGAAGCACAGTTCTTTGATACCCCTTTCTTGGTTGCATTTTACATATCATCTAATGTTGAGCACAATATGATAAAAATACTTTCTTGAAGAAAAACCAGGCAAGTCACAGGGCAGAATAAAATACCTTATCACACTCAGTAGAATGGATCATATGTTTTTAATAATTTATTTGTATTAATATAAAGAGAACAGATTTCATGTATTTCAAAGGTACAATTCTAAGGATATAATGACATTTATCTCCTTCCCGCTTCCTTCCTTTCTTTTTGAATTTTTGGGGTAACATTTTTATTTACTTTATAGTCACAGGCAAAATGCAGCACTAAATAAAGAGTTCAACAAGTCAAAAGGAGAAAGACCGCAGTTCATGGGAGTAGACAAACACTATAAATAATAATCAAATCCCAACATGACAGTTTCACTCATATACAATGAATTTGTTTAGTACTCTGTTTATTAGTGACTACACATCAGAGAGAACATGATGTTTTCATTTTTCATTTTGAAGTCATCAACTCCCTGTATATTTTGGATGGTTTCTGAGTAACTGTTATGTTTCTAGCTCTTCAGAATCTTCTAGGCCCTAGTGTCATCATACTCATTGACAGGAAATTTATATTTACTTTCGTGAATATTTAGAGAATGAAAAATTAAACTATCTTAGATTTTTGAACTTGTCCAAAATGTAGTTCTCTGTACCCATATTTTTCCTGTAAATATAATAATTGAGCCCTCCCTGACTGGGCCGTGTCCCCCTCCCCCGCTGGGCCCCCGCCAACATGAAGAAATTCTTCCAGGAGATCAAGGCAGACATCAAATTCAAGAGTGCGGGGCCGGTCAGAAACCCAGACTCCCTGGGGGAGAAGGCCCCCAAGGAGAAACCCAACCAGCTGCCTCTGAGGCAGCCCCGCCGGGGACCCACAATGAGGCGCAGATGGCGGCGGCTGGAGCAGAAGCAGCCCCGGGCCCAGGGCCCCAAGTCCACGGGGAACCAGGTGAGGGAGGAGCTGCGAGCCCAGGCCACTGTCCGCGGGAGCCCCGAGGCACAAGGCACTAACGCGGTCCCTGAGGCCAGAGAGGAGGGCACAGCTCACCTGGCGGTGCTGGCGTGAGCTTCACCTGCCCGCTCCCAGGGCCGCCCTGAGCAGGGACCAGCGGGAGGCCGGCATCAAGGAGGCCATTCTCTCGGTGGCTGTGTCCATCATGAAGATCCACACGTTCAACCAAGCCCGTGACCGGGTGAAGCTGGGCGTGGACACCACTGCCAAGTACCTGGACAACCTCCACCTGCACCCCGAGGAGGAGAATACCGAAGACCAAGCTGCAGCACAAGCTGTTCCCGGAGCGCATCAACTGCTTGGAGGGCCGCACAGGTGTTTTGAGGCCATCGGTTCCAGAAGGCCCTGCTTCCAGTCCTGATCAGGAGAGCCCGGAAGAGTTCTAGGTGCTGAGCCAGGCGGTGCTGGCCCAGCCGCAGAGCCTGCACAGGCGCAAGGAGCAGCCGCTGGCCGCCGAGCCCTGCGGACCACGCCGCTGGCCTCCAAGGTCAAGCTGCCCGCGGTCTTCCTCGGCCTCAACAGGTGAAGCCGGAGCAGAGGTTCAGGGCCGAGTGGTGGAGCGGCGGAGCGTGCTGCGGGCTAAGGCCAGGCGCGAGGAGGACCAGCAGAGGGCGCTGCGCAGGTACAGGTTCCCGCTGCTGCGCGCGCGCCTCCAGGAAGGCTGCCTGCTGCGGGGGCCGGGGGTGGGGGGGCGTGGGTGCCCCGGGAGGGCCGGGGGCGGGGCGCGGGCTGTCCAGTCGGCCCTGACCGTCCTGCCCGCAGGGACCTTCTGTGCCCGCGAGCGTCTGGGTGTTGTACAGCTTCATCCGGAGACCTTGGAGAGCGGCTGGCTGCCCTTGGAGCTGCTGGCCTGGGGGGCAGGAGCTGCTGGAGGAGGAGAACCTGGCCTTGAGGGAGTGCGGGCTGGTGAGATTATTTACACTTCCCTAGCAGTGCTCTGTAGCAGTGCTGTATGTCATTGCCATGCTATGTTGTTGCAATTTTTTTTTTTTAACAGGCAGAGTGGACAGTGACCGAGAGGGAGAGAGAGAAAGGTCTTCCTTTTCCGTTGGTTCACCCTCCAATGGCCACTGCGACCGGCGCATCGCGCTGATCTGAAGCCAGGAGCCAGGTGCTTCTCCTGGTCTCCCTTGCGGGTGCAGGGCCCAAGGACTTGGGCCATTCTCCACTGCACTCCTGGGTGTGTGCCGGCGCTGTAGGCGGAGGATTGGCCTATTGAGCTGCAGTGCTGGCCTATGTTGTTGTAATTTTAACATGGGGAACCTGGGCTTACCCTGGCTTGCCTTTCATTGTGATGTCGGTACCTCATATCCTTTCGTGAAACTTTCATGTTCATAATTTTTCAGAAGCAAATACACATGGGTATATATGCAATATATATACCAAATTGTGGATTGTATGGACAAGATATTTACCTTGGTTCTTTTATTTTCCAAAGTGTAATTCTGTATACTTCCATTCCATTAACTTAACTTTGTTATGAGACATGTTGGTTTCTTGTTTTAAAATATGACAATTTTCTTTTTATTCTTTAAGAGTTAATTTAATTGATATCTTCATCCACTTCCTGTATATGTATTCGCTACTTTGTTATCATGCCTAAAGAATGACTCAGTTCTGTTCACAGACATTTTCAATTTTTTTAGCATACTATGTGCATCTAAGTCTTATTTCATGTCCCATTTCATCATTTTCATCTATATTTCTCATCCATCTTCCTTGAAGAGCTAACATCAGACTTTCACTCTTGAAATTTTCTTGCCATTTTCATTGTGAGTTCATCATTTCAAACAAAATTCCATACGTCAGCTCAGAACATTCATTTGCACATTTCCTGAGAACTGTATTGAAATAGTGGACCATTCACCCTTCCAAGAATACACATGCTTTAGAACATTTTATAGATTCAATGGTACACATAATTCAATGTTGATCTTCAAAATTTCCACATGCTAGATTAACACACTTTTATCTTTGTTTCAGAATTATTATGCTAAGTAACATGCATTGGTCTAGGGGCCCATGCTGTGGTGTGGCAGGTGAAAGCCCCAGCCTGCAGCTGTGGTATCCTATATGGGTGCCAGTTCAAGTCCTGGCTGCTCCACTTCTGAACCAGCTCCCTGCTAATGTGCTTGGGAAAAGAAGAGGTTGGCCCAAATGCTTGGGCCTCAGCATCCATGTGGGAGTCCTGGTAGAAGTTCCTGCCTCCTGGAATCAGATTCTAGCAGCCTTTGCCATAGCGGCCATTCAGGGAGTGAACTGGCAGATGGAAGTCCTCTTTCTCTCTCTCTCTACTTCTCTCTGGAATTCTTTCAAATAAATAAAATAAATCTTTAAAAAATTTGATCTGCATTATATTCCTGTAATTATTTACTCTTTTGTAAATATAATATTAGGCCTATTTTAAAAAAATTTTCCCCTATGTCTGCTTAAAATTCTATAAATACAAATCACAAGTTTCTAGTCACAATAATTAAAATGTAATGTGCCATGCCATATCTGAATAATTTATTTTTAAAATTACACTTCAGTTGAACATGATCATCAATTTATGTCATCAAATACATACTTTATTCCATTGCTATTTTTGAATTCATTATTATTGCCTTTATTTTTTCATTAATAGTGTAACTTATGTCAGTGATAGAACAAGTTACCTGTGGCAATCTTGGGTTAATTTATCTTTGTAATGTAATCAACTTTATCTAAATTTTTCCAGTTTTCAGACAATGTTCATGCACAACATTGCATTGAATCATTTTGCATCAGTGTCATCATTCTCCTTTGCAGGACAGATGTTTTGTTAAATTTCATGGACTCTTTTGGAACTACACACTTTCACTTGATTTTGGAAATATTTACAAAGTCATTTCTTCATATCAGTGTTATATTTCAAATATATTTTGTTAAGATACTTGAAATATTCTTGTTTTAAGTTCTGTTAAATTTATTTTCTTTTATAACTTTATACATACATATATATATATATATATATGTATATATATGTTTCTTTTCCACAAAATTCCTGTATACTATTTTGTCAAAAATGCATCATTCCCTACAACTTCTACAAAATTATTCCCTACTACTCAATATCAAAATACATGTTAATCATAGCCCTGAAAGCATTTGCTCATTCTAGTCAGGATTCTCTTTTTGAAGTCATCAAGTGGCTCACATTTCTCTAAGTTGTCTCACTCCTTCCATGTACATGATTGTACAACATTGTGTCACTACAGCAGACTCTTTCAGAGTTAATGTATCCTGTTTACAATTTGTTATTTTTTAGTACTCAAAAATCAAAATTGGACCCTAAATATTTATTGATCAAGGTACTTGTATGCCCACTAAAAGTTAATATATTAGTCAGCATGGTCTTTTCTAATTTAAGTTCCTGACATTTCTATTATTTTAATGTAATTTTAAGTTTTATATTCCTCTATGCCATCTCTATATGATTTTGACTCTTTTTCTACCAAATTACTAAACTGTACAACATAAAATCATAATGAACTGTCTTATATAGAGTGTATATCTCTTTATTTTGTCTTAGAATTTACCACTGCCACCTGAATGTGTAATTAATGACCTGAATTATGACAATACTGACACAGGGAAACAGTAGGTGCCAGGGTTTGGTTTATGATTCTGTGGTTATAAACTCAACTTAAATGCTGGAAGTTGTCCTAGAAACTGTCATGAGTACAGGATTTCAGCACCTTATGGGGCCAGTGCCATCATTGGCATCAGCATGGGATACTACATCTTTCTGGATGTTACTGGAGCTATAAATTATTTTCTGATTTCAGAAATATTCCAAAATACATGTCCCTGCCATTCTACAATTTTCCAGTTTATTCTGGACCCTTTTATGGAAATACCCATCCACATGTTTGTCTTTAAATTATGTCAAACACTATAATACTCATTGTTACTTAAGGCAAAGCAAATTTTCCCTTCCCATTGCATCAGATTTGTATTTTTATCTTCATTTTTAATTTATTACTTTGTGTATATCAATATCCACATGAAATCTAATCTTAGCACTGACAATATATGACCATTCTTTTGGGCATTTACCTAATAATGCCATGGATTTACTCAAAATTGTTCAGGTTGTATTAGTAACTTCCATCTTCATGTTCTATAAAATAACTTTTCGATATTACATTGTTTCACTTTCAAGTATACATGTGTTTTCTAGCTTCTTTATTTTTAGAGACTCAAAATTGGCCACTCACTTTAAGTTTTCCATGCTTTAGCTTGAGACACTGTTATCTTGGCTCTAAGATTATTGAATTCAATGGCACACAATTTACTTGATTTAAGAAAGTACAAATTTTCTGTAGCTTAAATGTTTATTTAGGGCTGTTTTTATCTATGTCTGTTACATCCCCTTTGGGCCTTATTTCTGCTTCTACCAAATTTGCCATTGGTATATCCAATAGTCAATATACCACACATATAAAATTGTCCCATTTCTCTACTTTTCATGTTGTATTTGATTTTGTTTACTGTAGCCTGAGTAAACAGTCAATAATCTAATTGGTGCCAGTTCTAGTGCAGGAAACTTCAGGCTACCATGATTTGCTTTATCACTGTTAGGCGATCAACTCTCCAATTTCTGGTAGTTGTCCAAACAAATTTTATATTCACAGTACCTGAGAACAAACTAGGGCTGTTCCATCAGTCTCATTAGCTGGGGAGTTCATTTTTAGCCTTATATATACACATGTAACTTGAAATTAACCATTTACTTTGGAAATTTAAGTAAATTTTTTTGAACCTTGAATTCATTGAACTTACTCTTTTTCACAAATATTCTAGTCTAGGCTAATCCCAGCCCTGTGACCATTGTCTATGATGATTTAAATTTTTATTGTGAGGTCACCATCACACCCAACATTCTATAAGTTGTCTTGGAAACATTCAGGTATACAGTGTCTCAGAGCCATCTTAGCCAAGCATAATCATTCTCTCTTCTCAAGGTAATATATACATATACATGAAAAAAATAATTACCTACATATAATATGTGGATATATATGTTTATATATATATATAAAACTTCTGGATTTTTTTTTATTTTTGACAGGCAGAGTGGAGAGTGAGAGAGAGACAGAGAGAAAGGTCTTCCTTTTGCCATTGGTTCACCCTCCAATGGCCGCTGCGGTAACGCGCTGCGGCCAGCGCACCGCGCTGTTCCGATGGCAGGAGCCAGGTGCTTATCCTGGTCTCCCCCAAGGGGTGCAGAGCCCAAACACTTGGGCCATCCTCCACTGCACTCCCAAGTCTAAATAAATCATTGATTATTCAGTTTTTTGATTATTCAAATTTTGCACTGTGTGTCTAGATATTGGCACATTTCCTGACGATTATGTGGGTAAGTGTCAGGATCTTGATGTGGTTTTGACCTCAAGATTGTATATATTCATCTAATTTTAGAGGTTGGTAAAGAAGGAGAGACAGAAACTATGAGCTACAGCTGGTGGCTTGCTCCCCATTCTTGTAATGACCAGTAGCTAGATTATTATGGAACTCTAAATTATACTTTTTAGTTAATAGATTTTATATTTATGTATACATTTCTAAAGTTTTGTTCTATATACAAATATATAAGTAAATAAACTATATATATATATATGGGCTATTTTTCACAAAAAATCTCTTTAATGTGCTTGTCACATTAATATTGTTTTTCTCAATTGAATGTTACTGGTAATTTTGAGAATATAACATAAATTTTATTCTAACCAATACACCTCTTTGTGTATCTGGTTTTGTCTTTGAATGTATTCTTTTTTTTTTTTTTGACAGGCAGAGTGGACAGTGAGAGAGAGAGACAGAGAGAAAGGTCTTCCTTTTGCCGTTGGTTCACCCTCCAATGGCCGCCGCGGTAGCGCACTGCGGCCGGCGCACCGCGCTGTTCCGATGGCAGGAGCCAGGTGCTTATCCTGGTCTCCCATGGGGTGCAGAGCCCAAGGACTTGGGCCATCCTCCACTGCACTCCCTGGCCACAGCAGAGAGCTGGCCTGGAAGAGGGGCAACCGGGACAGGATCGGTGCCCGGACCGGGACTAGAACCCGGTGTGCCGGCGCCGCAAGGCGGAGGATTAGCCTGTTGAGCCACGGCGCCGGCCTGAATGTATTCTTATCACCTGTGTAAATGATTAGTAATCTAATGAAAGCCCATCCTAGAACTAAACTTATCCATATGTTGCTTGGATTTTATATTGGAAGATCATAAGCATACTCAAAATTTTATTAATTTTGTTGGCCATTTTTATGTATATAGTTCATCAGAAAGACTTTGGCTCTTATTCTCATTCTCCCTTTTTAGGTAATATACTTTTAACTTTGGTAGTTTTTGTGCATAAATATAACTGCCAGTATCTTTCATTTAAGGGTTTTTTTTTGGTTATAAATGGCATATTTTCCTTACTTATAATTGTTGATTTCTTCTTTTATTTCTCAAGTTTAATGCAAATTTAATACATGTTGGTTGACCCAATCCTGTTGTATATGCTTGTTATGCTATTGCTCCTACATTATTGCTGTCACTTCCAATAATCAGATTATGGGTTATATCCTAATACGCACATTACCCTTAATCCTCATCTTTTATTTCTGTGACATGTATACATCATGATATAGTGTATGCTGATCCTAGCACAGAAAACTGTAGCTCATCCTGGTTTATTTTTCATTGTGGTTTCATCAATTTGATGAAAATTATTATTTTTTTCCATTTTCCTTATACTGTTTATTTAACTCTTTTACTTAATTTGGGGCTAACTTTACATACATTAATTAAACTGAAAGTATATCTTTGTAAAATTTAACAGTGGTAGTGGGAGAGGGAGGAGGTTGAAAGGTTGGAACATGGATGAAAGGGAGGGTAGGGTAGAAATATCACAGTGTTTCTAAATCACTATATATAAAATACATGAGAGTTGTATAACATAAATAAAATTTTAGAAAAAGAATGAAAATAAAATTATCAGGATTGTGAAGAGACATATATACACAAGGATATTCACTTGATACTTCCAATGGAAATAAGCCAAAAGTTGAAAATGATAGAATAATTAAAGAATTAAGGCACCAAAAATATTCCTTGATTTTTCATCCTTGATTTTAAAATTTTTCTCATGGTAAAAATATTTACTAGATTTTTGTTCACCAAATTCCTTTATGTCTTTTGATCACTCTATTATTTATCCTATATTCTAATTACAATCATCAAAACATAATTCACATGTAAAATGCACATTTTTTTTTACTTTTAAATATAAGGTTTTATTGTTGCATAGTATTCCGTTATGTGACTATAGCACTTTTATTTTATTTTTTTTTATTTAGTGAATATAAATTTCCAAAGTACAGCTTATGGATTACAAAGCCCCCCACACACAACTCCCCCCCCCCACAACCCTCCCCTTTCCCACTCGCTCTCCCCTTCCATTCCCATCAAGATTCATTTTCAATTCTCTTTATATATAGAAAATCAGTTTAGTACATATATAGATTTCAACAGTTTGCCCTCCCATAGTAACACAAAGTGAAAAAAATACTGTTGGAGTACTAGTTATAGCATTAAATAACAGTGTACATCACATTAATGACCGAGATTCTGCAAAATAATTAAAAAAAGATTGATTATTTTTCTATGTAATTTCCAATTTAAAAAACCAAGGGTTTTTTTTTTTTTCATTTTCAATTATCTTTATATACAGGAGATCGCTTCAGTATATACTAAGTAAAGATTTCATCAGTTTGCACCCACACATAACCACAAAGTGTAAGAATATTGTTTCAGTACTAGCTATATCATTACTTCACCTTCAACAACCTATTAAGGACAGATCCCACATGGGACGTAAGTACACAGTGACTCCTGATGTTGTTTTAACAATTTAACACTCTTGTTTATGGCGTCAGTAATCTCCCTAGGCTCTAGCCATGAGTTGCCAAGGCTATGGAAGCCTTTAGGGTTCGCCATCTTCGATCCCATTCCGACAAGGCCATAGTCAAAGTGGAAGTTCTCTCCTCCCTTCAGAGAAAGGCACCTCCTATTTTGATGACCCCGTTCTTTCCACTGGGATCACACTCGCTGAGATCCTTCATTTAGGTCTTCTTCTTCTTTTTCATATTTTTTTTTCCCCAGCGTGTCTTGGCTTTCCATGCCTAAAATACTCTCATAGGTTCTTCAGCCAGATCCAATTGCCTTAAGGGCTGATTCTGAGGCCAGAGAAATGCAGATTTTTTAATTGTTGTCTTTATTCACTGTGTGACCTGTTTATATCATCAATATCCCATTTGAGTGGCTTCTTCTTATGACATCAACATGATGGAAATTTTTTGAATTCTCTCTGCAACTATTTCATGCCCCAAATTCTGAGGCCACCTTAACCCAATCTTTCTCAGTTCCTAGAGGATTTTTTTTAGCTTTTTCTGGAATTCTGGAGGACTATAAAATTTTAATTTTAATTTTCAAAGATTTAGATACAAATATATTTCCATCAATGTTTATCTGGTAATTTTCAAAATGTTTGCTTTATTTCCATTTATTCTTCCTTTTTTTGCATTTTAAAGAATTCAATGGACTATTTTTTATGAAATGATCTTATATGTTCTTATTGTAGTTTCACTCCCATAAAAACAGTTCTAGTGATTATTATCACAATATATTTGTACCCTAATAGAGAAAAGTTTTTAACTTGTACTTTGTATTTGAATTTATGACTATTGTCCAATTATATTATCTAATCACAGTATGTACCAGTGCTAGCACTGTGAACATGTGGGCATGTATGTTGGCTTTGTATTGTGTTGTCAGTTCTCTCAAAATTTTGTAAGGAACCTAAGAAATTTTTATCTTCAAGACATCCCATATCCATCTGAGACCAGCATTCTCTTTTCCTCTTTCAAGGATGTTTTCAAGTCTTTATTGATTTTATGGATTTTCTTAATGCTGGTGCTCCTTTAAAATCACTAGGGAAAAGAAATTTTCTGGATTTTAGTTTCTGAAAGTTTCACATGGTTTTTACATGTAATATTAAGGAATAATTAATTGTTCACTAAAAATTTGTCACATAATCTTGGCATTAATTTTTTTTTACAAAATTACTCTATCCACTTACAGTTGCCACCATATCATTTTTGTCATAGCATTTAATTCTTTTTTTTCTTTTGCCTTTGAATTTAATGCTATCACTTATATATAATTTCAGTTTCTTAGGTAAACTGGTTCTTGCATTATGAATATGTGGCTTTTTCATTGTAGGTTTATCAGTCCCATGGAAATTTTCTAAGTTATCTTGGAATCTTTCCTGTACATAGTATCTCTGAATGGTCTAACATGAATGTACTGCTTCATGCTATCAGAATCACATAGTTTTTTGCTATTTGGAAGTTTTTAGGGATCTCCAAATTTATCACTACTGTTTACATTTTCAATAGCATTATGTTTTTTAACTTTTATTTAGTAAATATAAATTTCCAAAGTACAGTTTATGGATTACAATGGCTTCCCCCCCATAACTTCCCTCCCTCCCGCAACCCTCCCATCTCCCGCTCCATCTCCCAGTCCATTCACATCAAGACTCATTTTCAATTATCTTTATATACAGAAGATCAATTTAGTATATATTAAGTAAAGATTTCAACCGTTTGAACCCACACAGAAACACAGTGTAAAGTACTGTTTGAGTACTAGTTATAGCATTAATTCACATTGTACAACACATTAAGGACAGAGATCCTACATGAGGAGTAAGTGCACAGTGACTCCTGTTGTTGATTTAACAATTTGACACTCTTGTTTATGGTGCCAGTAATCTCCCTAGGCTCTGGTCATGAATTGCCAAGGCTATGGAAGCCTTTTGTGTTCGCCGACTCTGATCTTATTTAGACAAGGTCATAGTCAAAGTGGAGGTTCTCTCCTCCCTTCAGAGAAAGGTACCTCCTTCTTTGATGGCCCATTCTTTCCACTGGGATCTCACTTGCAGAGATCTTTGATTTAGGTCTTTTTATTTTTCCAGAGTGTCTTGGCTTTCCATGCCTAAAATACTCTCATGGGCTCTTCAGCCAGATACAAATGCCTTAAGGGCTAATTCTGAGGCCAGAGTGCTGTTTAAGACATCTGCCATATTTTACATGAGGAAATCTTTATGTCAGGGTTCTTCTGTTGGGTTACATTATCTTAACTTCCTGCGATATGCAATCATTTTAAAAATATGATTTAAAAGACTATTTTCACTAAATCCCTTTGTTTAGTTGCCACTTAGTAATTATTCCTACCAAACTGCTCAGTGTTTTCCTAATCACAATTTATCCAGTGCTATGAACATCACTTTTCATTTATTTTTATTTGATTTTATTACTGTCACCATTTTATAACATCAGTCAGTACCCAAGTTGTAGGCAAGTGTTAGCATTGTGGGTTACTATTTTTACTGAGAGTTTATTAACTCAAGGAAGGTGTCTAAGCTTTCCTGTCTACTTTAAAGTGCACATTTTTTCTGTACTACCTATGTTCAGTATATTCTTTCCCCCATTCAAGTTCATTTCCCTTCACTGTATCTGGATTGTGATGAATTCAATTTAACATTGGAATTGAAATAGTCCACAGTGTCCTTCTAGATACAGTTGTCTTAAAGTTTTTTATTTATTTATGGAGTGATGTTTTCTTGATTGAAAATCCTGAAGCTCTATATTTATTCTTAAATAAAATTTTAATTGTTTCTTTTTTAAAAGAAGTATGTATTTGAAATGCAGAGAGAGAGAGAGATTGAAAGAAAGAGAGAGAGAGAGAGAGGTCTTCCCACCCTCTGGCTCACTACTCAAATCATGGTTGTGGTGAGGACTGGATCAGGAACTAGGAGCTTCTTAAAGGGTGTAAGTGTCCAAGCATATGGACCTTTTCTACTGCATTCCAAGGTGGATTATAAGGGAGCTGGATCAGAAGTGCAGCAGCCAAGATTCACTCTATTATGGGTTCTAACAAATTACTCATTCTATTGAGAGTAATCACATTATATATTATTTATGAGAACGTGAATTGTTTTTACCTCTGTCATGTCGTAATTACTATTGCCTGTGTATGCTATTAGTATAACAGTTTCTCCCAATATTAACACTGTGAATGTGTGGCCATCAATGTTACCTTTCTCCCGTGTGATAATGAAATCATGGAAAATTCTGTGATTTACAATGACATCTTTCATGACAAGTTGATCAGAGATTTCTAGATCTGGCATAGTAATTCGTGCTATGAAACTCATATGTTGATTATAGTCTAAAGATAATAGATAATTCATAATAAATTATTTCTTTGTATCTTCTTATAGCTGTTGTTGATATTTAGTTTTAATTTGCAATATTCAAACCTATGTTATAATATCAGTCTATTTTGAGTTTCAAAATATTACTATCACATGTATATTATCAATACTCTACTGTCTACCAATGCTAGAATAGCGAACCTGTGACCATCTTGGATGGGCTTCTCATTGAGACCTCACCAACTGGAGGGTATTTCTCTACATTCTCCTGAAAATTTTGATGTTTACATTTTCTTTTTTTATGTAAAAATCTGAGGAGGATGTTGGGGAAAAGGGAGAGAGAGAGAAGGAGAGAGAGAGAGACAGAGAGAGAGAGAGATCTTCCATCTAATGGCTCACTACACATAGCTGCACCATCCAGGGCTGGACCTGACCAAGTCAGGCCTCCCATGTGGGCAGTGTCAGGCAGTTAAGTATTTTAGTATCAACTGATCCCTCCCAGGCACACTAGAAGTGATCTGGATCCAAAACAGTGGAGCTGGGACTCAAATGGGAACTCTGATATGGGATGTAGTGGGGTGTCCCAATGCATCATTATACCAACCTGTATACATTTTCTTAGACCAAAGTAATTCTTTTCATTTTCAAGATGATGCATTCTTTGCCTTCTCTGTAGTTTTAAAGGACTGGAAATCATCTTTATATTTTGAAATTAGCAAGTATAATTCTTGATACACATTTCTTTAATATTTTCCTGATAATTGTACTGAATTTAACATTTTGACCTTTTTGTAATCATCTAATTATCATTTATCTCTATAGTTTTTAAAAATTTATTCATTTGAACGTCAGAGTTACACAGAGAGAGAAGGAGAGGCAGAAAGAGAGAGAGGTCTTCCATCCTCTGGTTCACTCCCCAATTGGCTGCAATGGCCGGAGATGCACTGATCTGAAGCCAGGAACCAGGAGCTTCTTCCAGCTCTCCCACCAGGTCAGGGGCCCAAACACTTGGGCCGTCTTCTACTGCTTGCCCAGGCCATAGCAGAGAGCTGGATCAGAAGTGGAGCAGCTGGGACTCAAACCGGCACCCATATGGGATGCTGGCACTGCAAGCAGCATCTTTACCTGCTATGCCACAGAGTCAGCCCCAAAAGATTTATTTTTAATTCCCTCTTGAAAGTCATAGTATGGCACACCCTGGGATATTATATCTTTAAAATGAGTAATGACATGTATTCATGATATTCTGAAAAGGAAAATTCATTGCAGTGGTAGCTCCTGTGGGCTAAATCTAGCTCATTTCTGTTTTTGTAAAAAGTTTTATTGGAATACAACCCCATCTGTTTACCTATAGCTTACACATATTTTAGATGACAGCAGAGGCATTACAGTCCATAAAGTCTAAAATACTTACTACTTGGCTCTTTATAGAAAAGTTTGCCATACTAGGTTAAGATTAAAGATCTTTGGGGGCCAGCACTATGACTCACTTGATTAATCCTCCACCTGCAGCACCAGCATCCCATATGGGCACCGGGTTCTAGGCCCAGTTGCTCCTGTTCCAGTCAAGTTCTCTGTTGTGGCCCGGGAAATCAATGGAGGATGTCCCAAGTGCTTGGGCCCCTGCACCCACATGGGAGACCAGGAGGAAGCACCTGTATCCTGGCTTCGGATTGGCATATTTCTGGCAGTAGTGGCCATTTTGGGGGTGAACCAATGAAAGGAAGACCTTTCTCTCTGTCTCTCTCTCACTGTCTAACTCTGTCAAATAAGTATATAAAAAAGACTAAAGATTAAGATTAAAGATCAAAGATCTTTGGATATGTTTTTATAGGTTTTATCCAACATTCAGAAATGTTTACAGAATATGTAACATTGTAGGCAAGCCCTCAATAAATTAATTTAAATGTCTATCATTTGAGCATTCATACATTGGAAACAAAACCCACAAATCTAATAACTAGTCTGTTATTTTGTTGAAACAATCGCCATTATGTTTTATATATGATACGTATAATACATTAGAAAAGTTCTTATAGGTGTGCATAGGATTTCACAATATCCAGTGTTTTGTGTAGGATCTAATTCCAGTGAAGTTCTTACAAGATAGAAAGGATGCTATGTTTCAAATTTGAATATATCTTACTAAATTACCATATGAAAGAATGTATTCATTTCATTAACTAATAGTGTATGAGAATATCATTAACCTCATATTTCCAATACATTTGATTGAGTCAAATCAATATGATCAGAAAAATTAATTTGTGTTCACTTTATCTTTTTGTTAGGATCTATTTATTTAGTTATTTGAAAGTTACAGAGAGAGAGGGAGAGACCCAGAGAGAGAGAAGGCTTCCAGCTGCTGATTTACTTCTCTAATGTCCTCAATGACCAGGGATGGGCCAGGCTGAAGACAAGAGCCAAGAGCTTCCTCAGGGTCTTGCACATGTGTGGCAGAATCCCAACACCTGGGCAAAGTTTTTCTTCTTTCTTAGGCCATTAGCAGGTAGTTGGATCAGAAGTGAGCAGCCAAGACACCTACTGGCACCCATATGGGATCCTGGCATCACAAGTGGTGGCTTTACCTGCAACACCACTAGGCCCTTCATTTAAATTTTTTAATGGTTTAAATTCTTTATCTTTTGCAGAACTTCATTGTACAAATTACAAATATCTCCAGATGTTGCCACGTATTTGTTCTATCTTAATTTGCAACTTGTGTATAGTGAATTATAATTCTTAAAAATATGGGAGTCAGAATGAAATAAACCTGTTGTAGGCTTTTTTTTTAATGAAATACATTGTTCATACCCAATAAACTTCATATTTTTCAAGATTTTTTCAGCTGTTAACCTGTTTATGTTTTCATTGAGTCAAATTGTATGAAAATCTTTGCAATTCATTATTTGATTTGCTTGAGCTTAGATCAAAATATTTGTTATTTCAGTATGTTTTATATATTTGAACTTCCATGGCCTCAGGCTTCCTTCTTTTGTAGTAAGGTATGGTGAGACTTGAGAGAGAGGGTTATGTACTTGTATTTGAATTCTTAATATAAATATATAACTGTCTTTTTCACTTCAAGTTCCTAAGTGGTAATTCACAAATATGGTTATATAATAAATATGGGTCTTTCAAGTCTTTGGATCATTTATGAATAATAAATATGTCCTTCCAGCATGTAATGCTTACTTTTCCTGTGCTTATTTCTATTTCATAAACACCAAACATCTAAACTAACTGTATTCTTATTGAGTTAATTTTACATGCTTATTTAATAACTGATACAAAGAGTATAATTTGTAGGTTGAGGTATAAGCACAACAAATGAACACTGAATCCACCACTTGAGATCTAGAAAGTTCCAGGCACTGTATTTGCTTGCATACAAAAGAACAAAAGATTTTATTTTACTAAAAAATAAACATATAATCTTGTTACATTTGAAAAAAAAATTCAGACAAGCCTCTTACCTGACATCTGCCTTCCTCTTTATTTCTACTTTACTAAATAGGTGTGGAAGGAATCTTACCATTCTCCAACCCTCCCACTACTGGCTCTTGCCAGGAGCAATGTGTTTGTAAAGCAAAAGCTACAATCCCATCTGAAAGCATAAAATGTAGCAAAAAATGGACTCTTCTCTTCTGTAATGGAAGCAAGTCTGGGAAACATCTTCAAGAAACAATGAGTGCCACCTCTTCCTGAACTAGGAGGGTTTTGCCGTTTGAGTTGCTCAGGTTCTATGAACTTAACAATGTCTGCAGCAAACAAATGAGATCATCATTCACAACCCATATTTCACATCATATCAATTTATGGGAGACAAATTTCAAAGGATATTTTTGTCCAAAAGTAGAAATTATTACCGAAATTATACTCGAACTTATAAAATGAAACACTCTAAAATCTTGAAACTTTATTTAAAATAAATATCCAGGTTAATTTTTACAAAGTACATTGCAGTTACTCTGGGTAAATATAAGTCCCTATAATTACATAGCCTACGTTTTCAGAGTCAACACAAAACCAGAAAATTAAACTGCCATGTACTGAACAGTGAATCCCTTTCAGGAAACAGCCACTGGCAGTGAGGCCGGTGGCAGGGGCAGGCCTGGAGAGCAGTGGGAGCAGGGAATCTCTGGGACCAGGCCTGCAGTACCTACTTCCTGCACCTGGGGAATTTGCTGGCAGAGCCGGGCAAGATCAAGCTGCCTTGAGCTGCTGGGAGGCCACCATGGCTGGGCCATACCTGTGCCACCAAGACTGAATCTCAGAGCATGGACCCTGTTGCCTACCTTAGCACCATCAGCTCCTACCTCCCATGTTCCTGGCCCATAGGCGGTTGCTGGCCCAGGGCACTACACAGGTCACCATGCACAAGCTTTGAGGAAAGCTTGGTATGGGACAGTGTCATGAGTTTTAGTGTAATGTGGCCCAGAGTAGAGGGGAGTCCGTACACTGGGAGTCACCCAGAAGTGGAAAGTCCCTGAAAGGGCCTTTGTGGATCTGCAGTCTAATCAGGGTTTGCCTCCAAGGCCCTCAGGCTGATCAGAGCCATGGATTCACTCCAGTTGAAGGTCTGAGACCCAGTCAAGGGCAAGGGGAGGAACCTCCAAGTGCTGCTGGCCACGCTGCACACAATGCTGTGTGACATGGCAGCAGCCTGACTCTGCAGTGCTGCTTCTGAAGAGATAGTGCCAGTGCTCCATGCTGTTTGTACATTCTCCATTTCAGCCTCCCATGTCCTCCTCAAAATGAACCATGGAGCTGAAGGACACCTGCTCCAAGTTCCAGAACCATGGCTCCCAGCCCCTCTTCTGAGGCCACAGTGGTCTTGGCTGCACACAGGGCTCTGGAGGCTGACAAATGTTATTTGGGTTGGGTGCAGCCATCAGTGGGGTAGAAGAGGGATGTGGGCTCCCAGTGCTCCTACACTCATCCTCTTGTCAGCCCAGGATGCAAGGAGAAAGGGTTCACAGTCTCTCCTGCTGTCCTCTGTTCTTTGTCCTCCTACATGGAGGTACCCACTGTGTGGGGCCTGTCACCGCCCATGCTGTAATGTTCAGGACCATCCATGCATCACTAGTGGGTTTCCTGAAGGAGAAAGCCCGGGAGTGCTGAGACGCTGACTAGGCTGCTGCTGAGACCAAGACAGGCTGCCATGGTCTTTAGGAAACCTGACCATCTCTGGGCTGGGGAATGTGGAGGCGTGCAGGAGACAGCATCCAGAGCCATAGCGTGGAGAGGAAGGAAGGGGACCTTTTGTGGCAGTGAACTGAGAATTCCAGGGACCCAGCCTGGCTGTGGGTCCCTTCTGAGCCCCCAGCCCTGAGGGGGAGAGGCCTTCACTGCCCACAGGCCTGGAACAGCAGTCAGGATCTAGACCCCTTGGTGAGCCCCTGTGAGTGCCATCAGAGTAGGACTCCGACCCCACCATCCACTCCCTGTGTCTCAAGCAGACTGAAAAGGGAGGGACTTTTAGTTCCCAGAATGCACAACAGCCATTATATGCTGCCACCTTAGGAACATTGATCTAATACACAAGCCAGTCTAGTATGACTGTTGATAAGAATAGAGTATGTTTCCTTTCTTCCTAGGATTGAGAATAAGTCAAATCAATGTAATTTAATTACTATAATATTTACTCTTAGATACTTAGAATTTTTGTTTTTTTTTATTATTATATGAGAATTGGTTAAGTGTGTCTTTTTGGTAGCTTTTTTTGTAACAGAATGATGACAGAAATTTTGTTCTTCAAAAAAGATCATAAAATTAAAAATGTCTATACATTTAATCTTTTATCCTGTGCTTTTTGTTGCATCTCTTGTAGAATTTGTAAAGCTATATTTGGTTTTCATTATATCTGAGGATCACTTGTCTTTTAAAGGATTTATTTACTTAAAAGTCAGAGTGACAGAGAGAGGGGGAGACAGAGACATGTATCTGCTTGTTTGACCCCTGGTGTGGCTGCAACAGCCAGGGATCTGCCAGATTGAAGCCAGGATCCAGAAACTCCATTCAATTCTCCTGAGTGGGTGGGAGAAACCCAAGGATTTGAGCATTGTTTGCTGCCTTTCATGTTCAGCTACAGGAAACTGCATCAGAGGAATGGTGAGTCTGGGACTCAAATCAAGCACCCTCATACAGGATGCTATTGCCCCACACAGCAGCTTAATCCACTGCACCGTCATGCCTGTCCCACTAGGATCATGTTTTCTTATTGCATTCAGGATTATAAGCTTATTTCTTTCTATACCTTGCTTTATTGAAATGTTTTTCCCCTCACTTTTTTTGATGGGATAGATTTATTGCCTATTTTCTCTTTGTATTTTTGGTTTGTTTCTTTAATCTTTGTCAAACTATAATCTTTTTCTAAATTACAATATTAAAATGGTTATTAAAAACAAAATACAGTGGTGACATATTTTACACATGTATCAAATTATAAGCCCAATAATGATATACTTTAATACTAAAGTTGCTCTGTTAGTTTACACTGTGATCTATTTCTTATAACTCATTAATATTTTCCACATTTTTATTATCTTGTCAAATATCTTTCTCTAATAAGAGACACTTAAAATTCTCTATTAAGAGACATTCCCTAAATGTTCGCTATGGCTGGTGCTGTGCCAATCCGAGGCCAGGAGCCAGGTGATTCCTCCTGGTCTCCCATGTGGGTGCAGGGACCCAAGCACTTGGGCCATCCTCCACTGCCTTCCTAGGCTACAACAGAGAGCTGTCCTGGAAGAGGAGCAACTGGGACTAGAACCCAGCCGGCAGCGCAGGGGAAGGATTAACCTAGTGCACCACGGTGCCGGCCCCTGCTCTTCAATTTATAATAGAATAATTTGTAATTTTGCTATTGAGTTACCTACATATTCTGATTGTTAGGCCATTCTCAGGTGAAAGGTTTGTAAATATTTTCTGACATTATGTAGATTCCTTTTTTGCTTTATTTTTTCATTGCTGTACAGAAGTTCTTTAATTTGATGAAATCCCATTTGTCTAACTTTTTTTGTTTCCTGTTATTTTGTGTATGACACACAAAAAAATCCTTGCCCATTACTTTTTCTTTGAGGAGTTCAGAGCTTATTTCTTTTTACATTTAGATTTTTAGCTTTTATTAGGTTTTTCTTGTACACAGTGAGAGACAAAATCCAGTTTAATTCTTTTGGATATAATATAAAATTTCAACATCCTGTTTAAAAGTCTTTATTTACTTAGTAGAGAGGTAGAGTTACAGAGAGATAGAGGAAAAGACAGAGAGAGAAAGGTCTTCCATGCAGAAGTTCACTCCACAAATGGCCACTTTGGCCAGAACTAGGCTGATCAGAAGCCAAGAGCTTCTTCCAGCTCTCCCACATTGGTGTAGGGGCCCAAACACTTGGGACATCTTCTAGGGCTTTCCAAGGCCATAGCAGAGAGCTGGATCAAAAGTGAAGCAGCAGTGACTCGAACTGCAGTCCATACTGCAGTTGCCAACACTGCAGGAAGCAGCTTTACCCACTATGCCACAGTGCCAGCCCAGAGGTTAGCTTTAATAAACCAAGTTGTAAGCAAGTCAAAGAGCTATGTTTTCAATATCAGATAGCAGAGTTCTCCAGAGTTCACTGTATTTAAGTCATTAATTAATCGCATATATAATGGGTTATTGAAAATCCATTATAATTAAATATCACCATGAATAAAATATGTATTGAATACTACTAGGAGTGAATTACTGTTGCTAAGTTGAGCAACTATAAATTGTAACAAATTCATCTTTTAGGATTTTACATGATTAAAAAACGACCGAGCAGCACAGTCTTTCTAAGGCTCCTGTCACATACTATAAGACAGATAGCAAGAGGAAATACCCAAATCTCCCTCGACGCCCACATGCCAGCTTTGAAGAAGTTACAGAAGACGGAACTCCATCCATAATCCCAAAAAGAATTTTGGGTATTCCTCTTGAGGGGGGAATGTTAGGTAGGAGGTCAGTTGTGAGCTTATGTGTGTGTGACAGGCCTAAAGAGAAGACATCTATATGCATCTGCATCTCAAAGTCATCCTAACAATGTTTCAGGGGAAGCCCAGGTTTCGCATCCTGCCTGCCCTGCCCCCTTTTACCTGATGACCTGCCAGGTGGAGGCCCTCACCCCTCCTGCTTCCTGCCTGATAAATCTTCCACAATCTCCCAGGTGCAGCCCAGTATCTGCATCTCAAACACCCTGCTCCCTTCCTCAGGTCTGATAACATTTGCATCCATGAAGTCCTTTGTTTCAGACCTTCAAGAGAAGTTTTTCTATTTGCATCCAAAAAGCCCTTTGTTCCAAGGGGAGCAGAGGTGGGGAAGCAAGACCCATCTCCTTGGGGCCCCCAGCCTCAGCTGGACTGCGCGCTCAGCTCTCTGCATCTTTGCTGAGTTGCCCGCCTGGCCTGGCCTGACCTGGCCAGGTGTACTCTCCACTCACCCATGCAGCCCCCAGCTCCCCCAGTCTGAGGGACTGGGCACTCTCTCTCAGGTCCTGTCTGGAGAGGTGCCCATCCGTCCTTACAGATGTTCCTTCTTAATAAACCTTGCTATTTTACCTCCCACTAAAAAAAAAAAAAAAATATAAACAATAATTATGTTTGACATTTCTTATTGGATTAAATGTGGTGATTCATTAGCAATTCAAAGACATCTATTATATTTACCAAAGATTATTTTTTGCTGTTGTTCATCTTTTTCACCTACAAACCTTTTATTTAAAGCATAAAAATCATGTATTTCATAAATATATATTTAGGAAATACGGATTCTTACCACCCTTCCCTCCATCGTGCCCAAGCTCCCATCCTTTTTCCTTCAACCTCTCCTATTCACATTCTTATTTTTAACAAAGAGCTATTTGTAATTAATTTTATACTCATAAGGTTAGCCTTACACTAAGTAAAGAATTCAGAGAAGGAGCAGGAGAGGGGAGGGTTGCGGGTGGGAGGGAAGTTATGGGAGAGGGAAGCCATTGTAATCTATAAGCTGTACACTGGAAATTTATATATATTCATTAAATAAAATTTTAAAAATATAGTATTAAAATAAAAAAAAAAACTGTCCCTCAACAGTTGAGACAGGGGCTGTCCAAAAGCATCGCATCTCAAAGCGGCAATTTCTCTTTTATTGATTAACTTTCAGGTACTCTGTTAGTTATCACAGACAAGGGAGAACATATTATATTTGTCCTTGGGGAGTGGATTATTTCAAAAAGTATAATGGTTTCCACGTGCATCCATTTTGTTACAAATGACAGTATTTCATTTTTTATCACTATAGTATTCTATGGTGTACATATACCATAATGTTTTATCCAGCCTTCAGTTGACAGACAACTGGGTTGTTTCTATACTTTAGCTATTGTGAAATGAGCTCCATTAAACATGAGGGTACAGAAATATATATCATATACTGATTTCATTTTCATTAAGTAAATTTCTTTTTTTAAAGTCAGAGTTACACAGAGAGGAGGGGGGATAGGCAGAGAGAGAGAAAGTGAGAGAGAGAGAAGTCTTCCATCTTATGGTTCACTCCCCAGATGGCTGCAATGGCTGGAGCTGCGCTGATCCAAAGCCAGGAGCCAGGAGCTTCTTCCGGGTCTCCCATGTGGGTGCAGGGACCCAAGGACTTGGGCCATCTTCCACTGCTTTCCCAGGCCATAGCAGATGAAGAGGTGGTGATTAAACGTATTAAAAACAGAGTTTATCTACTTCATATGAAATAGACTTGTGATAAAATCGATGTAACTGTTAATTTTTACTTTACTGAAAATAAGCTATAAATAGAGGCTTGAATAGAATAGACAATAGGAACATTCACTAATAGTAATGCAGCTGGCAGGAGGTTTTATTACTCATGTGAAAATTAACTCTTTAAGAATTGCATGTAATGATTCAGATGAGATTCAGCAGTTCCATTTCCCAGTTCTTTTCATTGGGATGAGTGAACTGACAAGGAATTTTTTGCAATTAATCTTCATAAGTTTATTATTGCCTATATTCCCCCATGTGACAACATATCAGAAGTGGAAGACATTATAGTAAGAATTTAACCAAACTTTATGCCAAAAGTGCTTATATAATTTGTCAGGCAGAATATCATGTTTTAGTTATCAGATGCCTTTAGTCATTGGCTTGTTACTGTGTATTCTTTCATATCCATTTAACTTAGATTTTAGCCTCAACTGTTTATTGGGGATAAAAAGTGAAAAGACCTTCATCTGCTTTCAAGAAACTTGCAATCCAGTAGAGAAAACAAACATATTTAAGCGAATGTAATTAACAGAGTAATCCTTTTAAATGTAGCACTTTTACTACTGTGTATTATGTTGTGGAAGATGCTCTTCCAAGTTTGAGTGTTCTTCCATATAATTGTGCAGATTTTGCCTAACAATTTTCTATGTCTTTTGAGGTGATCCTGGGTTTTTCTTTGTTTTTTTTTTTCTGTTATGATATATTATATTGGCTGATTTTCTTATGTTGAATGATCCTTAAATTCCAAGATATTACACTAATATATACAATTTTATATATAATATATACTTCCTTTTTGTATGTTAATTCTGTCTCCTAGAATTTTCATGGAAGATTTTTATTTATAAATATAAGGGACACTGTTTTACTGTTGCTTGATATCTTTGATTTTTATATGAAGATTGTATTGCCTCATTGTTTTAGTGAATTGTTCCTAGCTACTTTTTGAAGGGTTTGCCAAAATTGGTGCTGATTCTTCAAGGGTAAAAACAGATTAGTTACTTTTTAAAATTTATTTATTGATTTTAAAGGCAGTTACAAAGAGACAGAGGAAGAGAGAGAGGTCTTCCATCTGTTGGTTCACTCCCCAGGTGGCCAAAATGGCTGGAGGTATGCTGATCTCAAACCAGGAGCCAGGAGCTTCTTCCAGGTCTCCCATGTGTATGCAGGGACCCAAGTACCTGGGACATCTTCTACTGCTTCCCCAGGCCATAGCAGAGAGCTGGATCAGAAGAGGAGCAGCCAAGACTCAAATTGGTGCCCATATAGGATGGTGACACTGCAGGCTTAACCCCCTCTGCCAAAGCACTGGCCCAAGACTTGTTATCTTTATGTAAATGAAAAAAGGTTTTATAGTGAAAAAATACATTGATACTGTTTGTCTATGTATTGTTCACTTGTGCTTTTATTTAGTTTACTAATGAAAAAAATCTCTCATTTTGTTAAAGATAAAAATGATTGTCTAAAGCCCTTGTCTCTACTGTTGAGAAGCAGTGTTTATTTGTTCTCCTTACTATTTGTTGAACTCTTTACTTAGAGTAGGGTTAATCTTATGAATATAAAGTAAATTGAAAGTAGATCATTGTAAAAATTGAGAGATGGATTAGGAGAGGAAGGAGAAGAAAGGGTGGGAGTGTGGGCAGGAGGGATGATAGGGTGGGAAGTGTCATTATGTTCCTAAATCTCTATATATGAAATACAAGAGATTTGTTTGAATTTAATAAAATATAAAATAGAATGTCAATTTATACATTCTGAATGGATAATCTTGCTGGATGCAGAATTCTTGATTGCCTGTCTATTCCTTTAACTATTATGAATATGTCATCAATTGCTTTTTTGGCCTCCATGGTTTGGGATGAAAAGCCAGCTCATAATTTTATTAGTGTCAATATTGTCTTTGTGTTTTCAAGATTCTATTTTGTTCTTAATATTTTATCAGCTTGCTTACAATTTGTCTAAATGTGGATCTCTTTGACTTTATCTCATTTGTAAGCTGTTTTGTTTCTTGGGTGTTTACATTTATGAGTTTCAATAAATTTGTGCTATAAATTTACACATTCATTCAAATCAACTAGCCTATGTTTATCTCACAAATGAATAATCTATCAGTCTGATCAATTACCATAATATCCTTGTTGATCAACCATCAGTACCAACATCTTCCTTCCAGTTTCGTTAGCAGTTCTCATTCCTAGTTTTTACAAAGTACAGCTTATGGATAACAGTGACTCCCCCCCCATAATTTCCCTCCCACCCACAACCCTCTCACCTTCCACTCCCTCTCCCATACCTTTCACATCAAGATTCATTTTCAATTATCTTTATATACAGAAGATCAATTTAGTATATATTAAGTAAAGATTTCAACAGATTGCACCCATGCAGAAACACTAAGTGTAAAGTACTATTTGAGTGCTAGTTGTAGTATTAATTCACATTGTACAACACATTAGGACAGAGATCCTACATGAGGAGTAAGTGCACAGTGACTCCTGTTGTTGATTTAACATATTGACACTCTCGTTCTTGTTTATGGCGTCAGTAATCTCCCTAGGCTCTTGTCATGAGTTGCCAAAGCTATGGAAGCCTTTTGAGTTTGCCAACTCCAATCTTATTTAGACAAGGTCATAGTCAAAGTGGAAGTTCTCTCCTCCCTTCAGAGAAAGATACCTCTTTCTTTGATGGCCTATACTTTCCACTGGGATCTCATTCACAGAGATCTTTCATTTAGGTCTTTTTTTGCCACAGTTTCTTGGCTTTCCATGCCTAAAATACTCTCATGGGCTCTTCAGCCAGATACAAATGCCTTAGGGGCTGATTCTGAGGCCAGAGTGCTGTTTAGGACATCTGCCATTCTATGAGTCTGCTGTGTATCCACTTCCCATGTTGGATCGTTCTCTCTTTTTAATTCTATCAGTTAGAATTAGCAGACACTAGTCTTGTTTGTGTGATCCCTTTGACTCCTAATCCTATCATTATGATCAATTGTGAACTGAAATTCATCACTTTGACTAGTGGGATGGCATTGGTACGGGCCACCTTGATGGGATTGAACTGGAATACCCTGGCAGGTTTCTAACTCTACCATTTGGGGCAAGTCTGATTGAGAATGTGCCAAACTGTACATCTCCTCCCTCTCTTATTCCCACTGTTATATTTAACAGGGATCACTTTTCAGTTAAATTTAAACACGTAAGAATAACTGTGTGTTAATTACAGAGTTCAACCAATGGTATTAAGTAGAACAAAAAAAGTGCTAAAAGGAATAAAATAGTAAGTTGTTCCTCAACAGTCAGGACAAGGGCCGATTAAGTCACTGTTTCTCATAGTGTCCATTTCACTTCAACAAGTTTCCTTTTTGGTGCTCGCTCAGTTGTTAATGATCAGGGAGAACATATGATATTTCTTCCTTTGGGTCTGGCTTATTTCACTCAGCATGAAGTTTTGCAAATTCCTCCATTGTATGGCAAATGACCAGATTTCATTTTTTTACTGCTGTATGGTACTCTATGGAGTACATTTCCCATAATTTCTTTATCCAGTCGGTTGGTTGATGGGCAATTAGGTTGATTCCAGGTCTTAGCTATTGTGAATTGAGCTGCAATAAACATTAAGGTGCAGGCAGCTTTTTTGTTTGCCAATTTTATTTCCTTTGGGTAAATTCCAAGGAGTGGGATGGCTGGGTTGTATGGTAGGGTTATATTCAGGTTTCTGAGGAATCTCCAGATTGACTTCCATAGTGGCTTTATCACTTTGCATTCCCACCAACAGTGGGTTAGTGTCCCTTTCCCCCCACATCCTTGCCAGCATCTGTTGTTGGGAGATTTCTGTATGTGAGACATTCTAACCAGGGTGAGGTGAAACCTCATTGTGGTTTTGATTTGCATTTCTCTGATTGCTAGTGATCTTGAACATTTTTTCGTGTGTCTGTTGGCCATTTGGATTTCCTCTTTTGAAAAATGTCTATTGAGGTCCTTAGCCTATCTCTTAAGTGGCTTTGTTGCTTTGTTGTTGTGGAGTTTCTTGATCTCTTTGTAGATTCTGGTTATTAATCCTTTATTGGTTGCATAGTTTGCAAATATTTTTCCCATTCTGTTGGTTGCCTCTTCACTTTTCTGCCTGTTTCTTTTGCCTTACAGAAACTTCTCAATTTGATGCAATCCCACTTGTTAATTTTGGCTTTGACTGCCTGTGTCTACAGGGTCTTTACCAAGAAGTCTTTGCCTGTGCCTACATCTTGCAGGGTTTCTCCAATGATCTCTAATAACTTGATGGTGTAGGGTTGTAGATTTAAATATTTAATCCATATTGAGTGGATTTTTGTGTAAAGTGTAAGATAGGAGTCTTTCTTCATCCTTCTGCATGTGGAAATCCAATTTTCCTCACCATTTATTGAATAGACTGTCTTTACTCCAGGAATTGGTTTTAGATCCTTGATCAAACATAAGTTGGCTCTAGATGTTTGGATTGCTTTCTGGTGTTTCCATTCTGTTCCACTGGTCTATCCATCTGTTTCTGTACCAGTACCATACTGTATTGATTATAACTGCCCTGTAGTATGTCCTGAAATCTGGTATTGTGATGCCTCTGGCTTTGTTTTTGTTCGACAGTATTGCTTTAGCTATTTGAGGTCTCCTGTGTCTCCATATGAATTTCAGCATCATTTTTTCCAGATCTGAGAAGAATGTCTTTTGTATTTTTATTGATGTTACATTGAATCTATAAATTGCTTTTGGGAGAATGGAATTTTGATGATATTGATTCTTCCAATCCATGAGCATGGAAAATTTTTCCATTTTTTGGTACCCTCTTCTATTTCTTTCTTTAAGGTTTTGTAATTCTCATCGTAGATTTATATGACATCATTCATTAAGTGTATTCCAAGGTATTTGATTATTTTTGCAGCTGTTGTGAATGGGATTGCTCTTAGAAGTTCTTTCTCAGCCGTGGCATTGCCTATGTATACAAAGGCTGTTGATTTTTGTGCATTGATTTTATATCCTGCCACTTTGCCAAACTCTTCTATGAGTTCCAATTATCTCTTAGTAGAGTTCTTTGGATCCCCTAAATAAAGAATCATCATCTGCAAAGAGGGATAGTTTGAGTTCTCCCTTCCCAATGTGTATCCCTTTAATTTCTTTTTCTTGCCTAATGGTTCTGGCTGAATCTTCTAGAACTATATTGAATAGCAGTGGTGAGAGTGGGCATCCCTCCCTGTCTGGTACCAGATCTCAGTGGAAATGCTTCCAACTTTTTCCCATTCAATAGGATGCTGGCCGTGGATTTTTCATAAATTGCTTTGATTGTATTGAGGAATGTTCCTTCCATACCCAGTTTGCTTAGATTTTTCATCATGAAAGGGTGTTGTATTTTATCAAATGCTTTCTTTGCATCTATTGAGATAATCATATGGTTTTTCTTCTCTAGTCTGTTAATGTGATGTATCACATTGATCATTTTGCAAACATAGGAATGGTTTAGAACTTTAAGAGCCCTCTCTAGGCAGTTGTGTAGTCTTCTTAGCTTTTCAAAACAAAATTATCATAGACTAAGTGGGTTAAAAACAGAAGTTTATTTTCTAATGATTCTGGTAGAGTCAGTCTCTGGTAACGGGTCTTTTACAGGCTTGCACACAGATTTTACGTGTTACAACTTCAAATGACATTTCTTCCATGAATGTGTGAAAACAGAACAGACATGCTCTCTGTTGTCTTTTCCTAGAAAAAAACTAGTCCTGTTGTATTATGGCTGCATCCTTATGACTCATTTCTCCTGAATTACTTCTTAATTACACTTGGGATTAGGGCTTCAAAATGTGAATTTTGAAGTAGATTCAAATATTCAATCCCTGATTCACATTTTCCAGCTTTGCTTTTAAAAATTTTGTGTCTACTGCATATTTTGTCCAATGTTTATCATCATCTCAGGAAGACTCAGGGTCAAGCTATTGCTGCTTCTTGTTTTCACTAAGGATTCCTAGGAGAAAAACTGCTATTAGAAGGTTAGCTGTGAGTTTGGTCATATAAAGATGGGGTTTGCTAATGGACTTTTTTTAACAGAAGCACTAATCTGGTTAAGTAATGGCAACTCTTGTTAACATTCCTGCACACTTGGTCCAGGTGCTCATTTTCTATGTGAGTATGGACTTGTTCGTTTTCAATAGAATTAGTCTGTCCTTTATGGAAATGGCTTGGGACTAATATGGGGAGATTTTGGAATATTCATAGAATTAAGGAGAAATCTTGGTGATAGGACTCAAATTTCAAACTCACTTATTCATAGAGTGAACATAATTTATACCATATTTTTAGTATGTCAGCATTTTACTTTTTTAAATATTTATTTTATTTATTAAAAAAAAGAGTTAGAAGAGACAGAGAGAGGTTTCATCTACTGGTTGACTCCCCAAATGGCCACAATAACCACAGCTGAACCTATCCAGAACCAGGAGCCAGGAGAGTCTTCTGGGTCTCCCATGTGGGTGCAGGGGCCGAAGAAAATGTGTCATCTTCCTGTGCTCTCCCAGGAACAATAGCAGGCAGCTGGATCAGAAGTGGAGCAGCAGGGACTCAAACCCATGCCCATATGGGATGCCAGCTCTGCAGCCTGAAGCCTTAACCCAATTCACCACAGCACAGGCCCCAGTGTGCAAACATTTTGACCATAATACCTTACATGAGGTCAGGTGTAGGATTTTCCTCTTGTGGTGAGCACTGAGCAAGTTTTGGACTTTGGAGATTTTTGGTTTGGGGTTTTGGTTTAGGGAAATCCAAACTTATACTTTGGAGGAAGGGAGTGAAAGACCTGAATAGAAAATTATTCCAAGTCCCAAACCTCACTTCTTTTACTGAAATTCAGCCAATTTTCTGAGTAAAAACTTCCAAGGTTATTGCAAGCATCTATAAAATTTACAGATTTCTGAAGATGTGGATACTTACAGTTTTTGAAAGTCTTCTCATTGTTTTTATACAGGAAATCATTTTTCCAAAATGTTTAGAAATTTCTCTATTCAATGTTTCTGTTAATCACATACCTTTTCTTTACACTCAAATTCTGTCTGCTGTCACAACTGGTGCATCTTAACTCTGTTGGTCTTATTTCCCCCATCTTTTTTTATTCTCACTGTCACTGTGCTAGTTGAAATAACAGTTTTTCATTTTTTCTGGGTGGTGTCACAGTAGTGTTTAATGTTATTTCTCCCTTCTGATTTCTAAAAAACAATTCTGTCTTCCGCCATTTATATTTATTTAATTGTTCCTTCTAGAAAAAGGAAGTTCAATTTTCCTTAATCTGGAGTGAGATTTCTATTTTTTTATTTTGTAATTTTTTATTTATTCTACTTCATTGCTATTTCAGGAAACATGAAGGAAGTTCATAATTTTTTTTGTCATTTGTGTATGCTGGGATTCTGTCAGCTCTGGTGTCTTATAAGTCACTTTTCTTCAGCATTGTGTATCTCGTTAATTATCAAAAGACAGCAGTAGCCCTCATCTCTTTTTGTGCATTAAAGGACAGAGCATGCAGTATACATATTGGTAATCTTACTTGTTCAGCTGACTTTCCTGACCTCCCTTGGATATTCTTGGTCTTTGCTGGACAGCTGTCTTTCCGTATTAACTCCTTGTTCTTCCAAGAACACAGCAAAAGAATAATTCCACAGCTATGTTTTTGCATTGATTGGGACTTGGAGTAAGAAGAAAAGTGGAGGGCTTCAGGAAGCTACATGCTATGTAAGTAAAACTTTCTCAGTGAGTATTTAGCAAAGCAGAACATTTCATATATAAAGTGACTGGGATGGATTATAAGTAAATCCAGAATCTTTTGCACAGTATAAGAGTTTCTGTACCATCATGAACAGTATGGCAATATTAAAAGTGCTTATTTTCTCTCTGTGTATAAATAAATTCTGAAAGGTTACTTAACATTAATAAATTTTACAGAATTACATTATCAATTTCTTTTATTTTTAAGAAATGTCACCATCGGTTTTATGGAGGAAGGAAAAATACTTGCTATATAACGGAGAGGAAAATTTATTCATCAAAGTTAAAAGTCTTCAGAAACTTTGGTAGAATACTGTCAATTCTACATGGTTTAGTTTAGTTGACACTAATACACCTCCTATAATTTATTTTGCTTCAAATTTCTTCATGTGTGAACTTATTTTTTCCTTATAACCCCAATTCTTTTGGTGTATTGGGCAGGAAAATGAGTCCTATATTGCCCCAAATTTAAGTTATTATTGGCAAGAAAGAAATTAGTAATCAGTAAATACTGGTGATCATGTGGAGAAAAAGATTAGCAAATCCACTGTTGGTGAAAATGCAAACTAGAACAGCCATTGTGGAATACAGTAAGAAAATTCCTCAGAAAGTTGAAAATAGATCTACCATATGATCCAGCCATGTCACTCCCGGGAAATCCAAACAAAATGAAATCAGCATATGAAAGAGTTACTTGTATCCCATGTTTATTGCAGTTCAATTTACAATAACTAAGATGTGGAATCAACCCAGATGCCCATCATTTGATGATTGCATAAAGAAAATGTGGTATGTGTATACTATGGAATATTACTCAGCAATAAAAAACTGAAATCCTGTCTTTCTTTTTTTATTTTTTATTCTTATTTTTTAATTTATTTTTATTTTTTTGACAGGCAGAGTGGACAGTGAGAGAGAGAGACAGAGAGAAAGGTCTTCCTTTGCCGTTGGTTCACCCTCCAATGGCCGCCACAGTTGGCGCGCTGTGGCCGGCACACCGCGCTGATCCGATGGCAGGAGCCAGGTGCTTCTCCTGGTCTCCCATGGGGTGCAGGGCCCAAGAACTTGGGCCATCCTCCACTGCACTCCCTGGCCACAGTAGAGAGCTGGCCTGGAAGGGGGCAACTGGGACAGAATCCGGCACCCCAACCGGGACTAGAACCCGGTGTGCCAGTGCCACAAGGCGGAGGATTAGCCTAATGAGCCGCGGCGCCGGCCTGAAATCCTGTCTTTCACAACAAAATGTATGTAACTGGAAACCATTATATTTTGTGAAATAAGACAGTCTCCAAAAGAAAAAAAAATTATATGTTTTACCTGTTCTATGGTAACTAACAGATGCTCTTTCTATGAAAAATTTGCTACCGGTTTTGAGTGAAAGATATAGAATACCAAAGTCTTCAAAATTGTATGCTATTTTATATATGATTTACACTCAAGTTTTCTGATACATAACTTTTTCTATGCTTTATAAATGTATATTTAAATTACCCAAAAATGACATTCCTCCCCTGGTAACATAGTAAATTATCCTGAGGTTTATGATACCACAGGGGAAGCATTTCACATCCCAATTAATAATGATGTCACAATGGTTTTTGCAATATCACAATGAATTATGACACAACAATGATAGTTTAGGACATATTGTGATATTGCAACTGATTATGAGACAAAATGTCAGGTTTCTGATGTCACAATGGTTTTTATGACAAAAGTTCATAGTGAGCATACAATGGTTGGCTTGTGAAATCACAATTTCATGTATATGTTATCACAATATTGGCATATTTCATCATAATGCTTTTGATGATATCACAATTTATTATAAAATGATAATAGTGCTTTATAACTTTACAAGTGATTTTTACAAGTTTATGGCATCACAATAATTTTTATGACTTCACAGTTGGTTATGACATCACAATTTAGTTTATGATATGACAATTTTTGGTTTATTGCTTCATAATATTGGTTTATGGTATCACAATGTTTTTCACTACATCACAATTTATTATGACATCACACTGGTGGTTTACCAATTCAGAATTTTTATATCACAATGTTAGCTTTATGATATAACAATGGTGAATTATCATATCCCAGTTGATTATGTAATCACAAGAACTTTTACATCATGATTTATTGTGACATGTCAATGGTAGTTTTATAATATCACAGTGCTTTAATGATATCACAATTAATTATGACATGTCAATGGTAGCTTTATAATATCAAAGTTTTTATGATCTCACAATTGATCATAATATCTCAATGGTAGCTTTATAATGCCACAATATTTTAGGATTTCATTATTTATTATGAGATCAAATGTTTGATTTATGATACAACAATGTGTTTATTATATCCCAGTTGCTTATGGCATCACAAGGCTATATACAAAATCAATATATTATGGCATAACAGTGTTAGATTTATGGCAACACAATGTATAGTTCTGTCATCTCAATATTGATTTACAATATCACAATAGTTTTCTGACATAATTGATTATAACATCATAGTTTATGACACCACAATTTATATGAAATCAGAAGAGTAGGTTTATGATATCATAATGCTTTATGGCATTACAATTGATTATGATACTGCAAAATGGTTATTTATGACATCACAGTGGTTTTTGTGACTCCACAATTGATTATTACACCACAATGGTTAGTTTCTGATACAACAACAATGGTTTATCACTCCAAGTTGACTACATCATAACGAGTTTTTATGCCATCACCATGGACTATTGGGTGACACTGAAAAAAGGTCTTTTTACCTCTAATCAGGTCCTGGGCAAGAATGGACACTCCAAATCACAACACCACTGGAAGATGGGAGGGCACCCTGGGTGAGTTGGTCAACAGCCTTCCAGGTGATGGGTGTTAAGTGCCAGCACTTTGTGGAATGTGTAGCCGCAGCTTCCCCAGTTTCATGTTTTGTGGGGAGTAAGTCTGCCCTTTAGGCCACAGGGCCAGATGTCCATGGAAGGCATTCATGTAAAGTCCCCGCTCAGACCCACCTGGTTACAGGTCTGGCAGGGAGCAAGGGTAAGGGGTGCAGGGCAGAAAGGGGGCAGCTGTTGCAGCAAAAGAAGCACGTCAAATTTTGCAGTCTGACCATCCCTGGGGAAGGCCTCCATGGCCAGCATGTATTATGACATCACAATGGCAGTTTTATTATGTCACGATGGAAGCTAATGGCATCACAATGATGGTTTCTGTCATCTCTAGTGATTATAACACAATGGCTGGCTAATCACAATTGTTTTATCACTTCAAAATTGAGTATGATAGTTCAATATGGATTTATAACAACATGGTGGTATAACACCACATATGATTATCACATCACATTCTTCTTCATGATGTCAAAACATTTTAGGACTTCAAAATTAATTATGGCAATGTAATGGTTGTTTAATGACAAAAAGTGGTACATTTATAGCATCAGGATATTGGTATATGACAGAATTATTTTCATAACATCACAATTATTACAACACTGTGATACTGTGATAATTTATGATATCACAACGTTCATGGCATCACAGTGCTCATGATATCACAATGGCAGTTTATGAGATTACATTTGATTATGACACTTCATAATTGATTATGACATCAGAGCAGTTGGTTTATAACTTACAATGGCTTTTTATGGAATATGATATCACATATCATAGTCTATGAAATAACAATAGTGGTTATGACATCACAATTCATTAGTATTTCAAAAATGGTAGGTTTACCTCACAATGGTTCAGAATTGTTTATGACTCACAGTTATAGGTTTATGATATAACAATGGTGGTTTATAATATTTGAATTGATTATGACATGATTTTTGTGACATCGCCATTGATTATGACAAAATAATGGTAGCTTTGTAATATGACCATAGATTTTTATGTAAAATATTGGTTTATGACAGCACAATAGATTTTATATCACAATTAATTATAATGGTATTTTATGACAGTTCAATTGATTATGATGTCCTAAAATTCAACTTCTGATATTACAATTGTTTTATAACTTTACAGTTGATTGTGATATTAAATGGTAGGTTTAGTATAACACAATGGTGGATTATTATATATTCATTAATTATAACATTACAAGGTTTAGAAAATTACAATTAATTGTGACACAACAATGGTAGCTTTATAACAGCATGATGGTTTTTATGGTTTCTGTGACATCACAATTTATGATAACATCATAATGATATTTTATGACATATCAATTGATAATGAATTTGCCCCAGTTGATGTTGAAATCATGAGGTGTTTTTCAACAATCACAATGGATTATAACAATGGTAACTTTATGACATCACAATATATTTTCACTTCAAAATTCATTTTATGACATCAGAATTGAGTATAATATTAAAATAATGTCTATGATAGTTTACATATGACATCACAGTAGTTGGTTTATGACATCAAAGTGGTGATTCATAGTAATACATTTGATTATAACATCACTATGGTAGTTTTATGACATCACAATTGATTATGGAAACTCAATGGTTGGTTTTTGATATCACAATAGAAGGCTTAAGACATCACAATGGCTTTTTGCATCAAAATGGTGGCTTATGACATCAGGATTGTGACATTACAATGGTAGGTTTATGAAATCAGAGTTGATTATGGTTGGGTTATGATATAACATTGTGGGGTTACAGCATCACAATATGGATTTATGATATCACAATGGTTTTTGTGAAATCACAATATTGATATGACCTCATATCACAAAATTTATATTGAACTCACATAGGTGTTTAATACATCACGGTTGATTATGACATTACAGTAGATTTATGCTTATAAATGCCTTCAAAATAGCTACTAATTTTAAATTAATTTTGTGATGCTACAATTATGATATCAGAACAGTATGTTTGATGGCACAATGATAGGTGTATGATGTCACAATGGATTTAGAACTTTACAATTAATCATGACATCACAATAATTGGATTATGACATCACAATGGTTTGTGTATGGCATCAAATATTGCTTTATGAAATCACAATGGCTTTATGAGATCACAATTTAAATCATAATGGTGGTTTATGACATCACTTTCCATGATGGTCTATGATAGCACAGTGGTAGCATATGGTATTGCAATTGATTATGACATCACAATGTTATGTGTATGAAGCCAGAAGTTTTGATGGCTTCACAATTTATTGTAACATAAATGGTAGGTTTCTGGTAGTACAATGTTTTTGCACATTATTAATGTGTCATACTGTACATTATTGCTTTATGACATCACAAGTTTTTAAACTTGACTGATTATGGCATCACAATTGGATTATGATGTCAAAATGTTTTGTGATTTCATAAATGAGTATATTACTATGTTAGGTTTATGATGTGACAATGGTGGCTTACCACATCAGGACTGCTATATCACAAAGATTTTTATATTACAGTTGATTACATAACAGTTGTAGCTTTATGATGTTGCAGTGGATTTTTATGACACTGCACTAGATTTTTTACCTTGAATATTATTTTTATGATTGCTCAATTCATTTCAAAATCATAATGCTGGTTTATGAAATCACAATTGATTAAGCAATGGTATTATGACATTAAATGCACTATGACATGATGATGGTAGTTTATTACATCATTATAAATGATATCACAATGTGTATATCTATGCATCACAATTTTAATAAGTTTGTGATTGTTGCATCAAAATGGTACATATATAACATAGAAATGGTGGATTGTGTGGCATAATACAGGCTTGTGACATCACAATAATTGTTATAACATCAAAATTAAATATGATATCACAATCATAGACTTATGTCATCAAAAAGTTGGCATATGACATCACAATTGATTATTGAAGTGACAATCAATTATGACATAATACTGCTTTATGACACCCCAGTTTATTATTACATTACAATGGTAGATTATGATTTCACAATGGTTTTTATGATATAATTGATTATGACATATACAATGCCATATAACTTCACAGTGATTTTTATATCATCCTACTCTTGATTTATGACATCAAAATGGATGTCATAGATTTATGAAACAATATAGTTTATAGTTTTATGTCACAGTGTTTATGATATCACAGGAGTTGCTTATTACATCCCACTTCTTTATGACAACACAAGGTTTTTTGGACATAACACTGGTAGTTTGGGACCAGTGCTGCAGTGCAGCAAGTTACACCACTTCCTGCAGTTCTGGAATCCCATATGGGACTGGTTTGAGTCTTGGATGCTCCAGTTCCAATCCAGCTCCCTGCTATTGTGCAAGGAGAATAAGTGGATAATGGCTGAAGTCCCTGGGCCCCTGCAACCATGTGAGAGACCTGAAAGAATTTCCTGGCTTCTGGCTTTAGCCTGGAATAGACCCAGATTTTGTGGCCATTTGGGGAGAGAACCAGCAGATGGAGGATTTCTCTTTGTCTAATTCTGCCTTTCAAATAAATAAGTAAATAAATAAACCTTTTCAAATGGTAGGTTATGACACACAATTTTATTTTGTCCTCACAATTGATTTTGACCTCTCAATGGTTTTTGTGATGTCACAATTCATTATAACATCATAATGGCAGTTTTAGAACAACACAATGGAGTTCTATATCACAGTTGATCATGATATCAGAATGATTGATTTATGTTGACACGATAGTATGACTCCATAATTCATTATGACAGCACAATGGTTAACTTATGACATTATTATGGAACTTTCATGGCATCAGAGAATTGGTATAGGACATGATTTTTTCATATAATAATTGATTTTGCATCATAATATTGGTTTATGAATTCACAATCAATTATGACATTATAGTTGTGGTTTATGATCTCACAGAGGTTTTTATGAGTTCACAATTGATTATGACATCACATTTTAGGTTTATGATTTAACAATGCTGATTTATCCCATCCCCATAGATTATGACATCACAAGGCTTTTTACCAGATCACAATTATTACATGATGATATAGGTCTATAAAAGCACAGTGTCTTATTATATCATCACAATATTACTTTATTTTTTTATTAAACTTTTATTTAATGAATATAAGTTTCCAAAGTATAGCTTATGGGTTACAATGGCTTCCCCCCTCCCATAACTTCCCTCCCGCCCGCAACCCTCCCCTTTCCCGCTCCCTTTCCCCTTCCATTCATGTAAAGATTCATTTTCAATTCTCTTTGTATACAGAAGATCAGTTTAGTATATATTGGGTAAAGATTTCAACATTTTGCCCATATAGCAACATAAAGTGAAAAAACTACCATTGGATTACTAATTATAGCATTAAATAGCAATGTACAGCACATTAAAGACAGAGATCCTACATAATTTTTTTTAAATTAATTAATTTTCTATGCCATTTCCATTTTAACACCAGGTTGTTTTTTTTTTCATTTCCAATTCTCTTTATATACAGAAGATCACTTCAGTATATAATTAGTAAAGACCTCATCAGTTTGTGCCCACACAGAAACGCAAAGTATAAAAATACTGTTTCAGTACTAGTTATAGCATCACTTGGCTTTAGACGACACATTAGGGACAGATCCCACATGGGGTGTAAGTATACAGTGACTCCTGTTGCTGATTTAACAATTTGACACTCCTGTTCATGGCGTCAGTAATCTCCCTAGGCTCTAGTCATGAGTTTCCAAGGCTATGGAAGCCTTTAGAGTTCGCTGACTTTGATCTTATTCCAATAGGGTCATAGTCAAAGTGGAAGTTCTCTCCTCCCTTCGGAGAAGGGTACCTCCTTCTTTGATGGCCCCGTTCTTTCCACTGGGATCTCACTCACAGAGATCTTTCATTTAGGTCTTTTTTTTTTCCATGATATCTTGGCTTTCCATGCCTGCTATACTCTCATGGGCTCTTCAGCCAGATCTGAATGCCTTGAGGGCTGATTCTGAGGCCAGAGTGTTGTTTAGGACATCTGCCATCCTATGAGTCTGCTGTGTATCCCACTTCCCATGTTGGATCTTTCTCTCCCTTTTTGCTTCTATCAGTTAGTATTAGCAGATACTTGTCTTGTTTGTGTGATCTCTTTGACTCTTAGACCTATCAGAGCTATCAATTGTGAGCTGAAATTGATCACTTGGACTAGTGCGATGGCATTGGTACATGCCATCTTGATGGGATTGTGTTGGAATCCCCTGGCACATTTCTAACTCCACCATTTGCGGCCAGTCCGATTGAGCATGTTCCAAATTGTTCATCTCCTCCCTCTCTTTTTCCACTCTTAGATTTAACAGGGATCACTTTTCAATTAAAATTTAAACACCTGAGAATAATTGTGTGTTAATTACTGAGTTCAACCAATAGTACTAGAACAACAACAACAACAACAAATACTAAAAAGGATAAAGTATTAAAATGCATTATGGCCACACAATAATTAGTTTATAACATCAAAATTGTGTATTAATGACATCACAATATTGGCATATAATTATCACTATGGCTTTTATGATCTCATGATTATAACTTCATAGCAGTAGTTTATACCATCAGAGCTGATTATAACATCACAATGGTCATTTATGGCATCACCACAATGGGTTATGGCATCACAATTAAGTGTCACAATTGTGAATTTATGACTCTGCAATGAATTTATGACTTGGTAATTGATTTTGAAATCATAGCAGCTGGTAGGACATCAAAATGATTCGTTTATGGTGACAAAATATTAATTTATGAGGTAACAATGTTTTTTATGATACCACAACTAGTATGATGTCACAATGTGGTTCATGACATTACACTTCATTATGACTTTATAATGATAGATTTACAATGCCACAATGTTTTTGTAAATTCAGAATGAATTTTGACATCACAACTGTAAGTTTATGATGGTGGTTTATCATATCCCAGTTGATTACAACATCACAAGGATTTTATGATATCACAATATTTATTTATGACTTTACAAGTAATTTATGATATCACCATTGAATTTCTTAATTTTTAAAATTTTGTTTAGGGAATATAACATGTTGCATTTAATATATACAGATTTGGGAATGTGATGCTTCTTTCCTCCCAACATCCCTCCCACCCATACTTCCACATTTATTCCTCCTCCCTTTTCCTTCCCATTCTTATTTTTACAGAGATTAATTTTAAGTTAATTTTTACACTCCTAAGATTAGCCCTACACTAAGTAGAGAGTTAAATGATTATTATGAAGAATAAAAGAGGTAAAGTGTCCCATCCCATGGGACAGCAACTGGGGCCGAGCACCTAGAAGGAGAAATGAAAGGGACAGGAGACACAAAGATGGCAGCAAGTCAAGGGTCCTGATCAAGCTGCAAATTTATTTTTTTTAACCACACACTTATATATCGTGAAGGCAGGATGTTGGGCAGGGGAAGGAGAGTAGTTTACCTTGCCGCTGCAATGCTTGTGCAAGCAGAGGGAGGTCACAAGGTTATCTTGCAGCTGCAATGCTTGTGCAGGTTGGGGAATGGTCATAAAGTCTTAAGACACAGGGTGGCGTTATCAGTACTTTCCAGCCTGGGCTGCTTAGCTCTACTTCAGTAGTTTACCGCTAAGAGGCCACATGTTGCATGGTCCCCGACAGTAAAGAACAAAAACAAACAGGAGAAAAACATGGTTCCACAACAGTCAAGGCAAGGGCTGTTCAAAATCAATACATCTCAAAGTTTTAGTTTCACTCCTATAGATTACACCTGAAGTACTCTATTAGTTACCACAGATCAGAGAGATAGTATGGTACGTGTCCTTTTCTGACTGGCTTATTTCATAAGTAAAATGGTTTCCATTTATATCTATTTTGCTGCAAACAACAAGTTTTCATTTCTGTTACCACAATGCATTATTCCATAATGTATATACCATAATTTTTTTATCTACAGTTGATGGACATCTGGGTTGATTCCATATCTTAGTTATTGTAAATTGAGCTAAAATGATCATGGGGATACACATAACTATTCAGAATTATGGTTTCACTTCCCATGCATAAATATCCAGGGCTGAGATGGCTGGGTCATATGGTCGCTCTATATTCAGCTTTCTGAGATATCTCCATACTGTAGTCCACAGTGGCTTTAACACTTTACATTCCTACCAATAGTGGATTAAGGTACCCTTCTCCCCACATCCTTGCCAGCATTTGTTGTTTGTTGATTTCTGTATGTAAGCCATTCTAAGAGAGGTGAGGTGAAACCTCATTGTACTTTTGATTCGCATTTCCCTGAAGCCTAGTGATACTGAGCATTTTTCCGTGTGTCTATAGGACATTTAAATTTCCTCTCTTGAAAAATATATGTTCAGGTCCTTTGCCATTTTCTTATTTGGATTTTTTTTTGTAGTTGTAGAGTTCCTTGTGCTCTTTATAGAATATGGAAGTTAATCCTTTGTCAGTTGCATTGTTTGTAAATATTTTCTCCCATGCTGTTGGTTACCTCTTCTAGAAGACTTCCAAGAAATATTTACCTATGTCAATGCTTTGTATGGCTTCCCCAATGTTCTCTGTTTAGGTCTCTGGTTCATTTTGAGAGGATTTTTTTGCATAAGGTGTAAGGCAGCAGTCTTACTTCATACTTCTCCACTTAAAGAACCAATTTTCCCAGCAGCATTTTTTGAAGAGACTGTCTTGGCTCCAGAAGTTGATTTTTGCTCCTTTGTCAAAGATAAGTTGATTATAGATGTGTATCTTTTTTTTACTGTGGTTTCAATTATGCTATGCTCCTTTGTTGTACAAGGCTATTTTTAAGGCAGCACCAGGTTCTTTTGATTATAACTGCCCTGTAGTATATCTTAGGTTTGGTATTATGATGCCTTAAGCTTTGTATTTGTTGTTCAAGATTGCTTTAGCTATTCAGGGTCTCCTGTGTTTCCATATCAATTTTAGCCTCAGTTTTTCTATAGAAATTGTGAGAATAATTTCTATAGAAATTGTAAGAATAATTAGTTAGAATAGATAGTATTTTGATTGACACTGCATTGAATCTATAAATTGCTTTCTAGTAGTATAGACATTTTGAAGATGTTGCTTCTTCCACTACATAACCTGGAAGATTTTTCCACTTCATTATGTCTTCTTCTATTTCTTTCTTAAATGTTTTGTAATTTTCATTGTACAGATCTTTGACGTCCTTGATTAAATTTATTCCAAGGTATTTAAGTGTTTTGTAGACATCATGAATGAGATTGATCTTAGGACTTCATTATCAGCTATGGTATTGTCTGTGTATACAAAGGGTATCGACTTTTGTGTGTTTAACTCCAGCTACTACCAAATTCTTATATGAGTTCCAATAGTGTCTTCATGGAGTCTTTTGAATTCCCTATATATAGAATCATGTCATCAGCAAATAGGGATAGTTTGACTTCTTCTTTCCATATTTGTATACCTTTGAATTTTTTTATTCCTGCCTGATGGCTCTAGCTAAAACTTCCAGGAATATATTTCATAGCAATTGTTAGACTTGGCTTCCTTTTCAGGTTCCAGATCTTAATTGGAATACCTCCAATTTTCCCCATCCAGGAGGTTGCATGCTGTGCATTTGTATGAATACTTAGATTATGTTGAGGAATGTTCCTTTTATAAACAATTTGCATAAGGTTTTCATCAAAGAAGATTTTTAAAAAAATTTTTATAGGCAGAGTGGACAGTGAGAGAGAGAGCGAAAAGTCTTCCTTTACGGTTGGTTCACTTTCCAATGGCCGCTGCGGCTGACGCATTGTGGCTGGTGCTCCGCGCTGATCTGAAGCCAGGAGTCAGGTGCTTCTCCTGGTCTCCCATGTGGGTGCAGGGCCCAAGGACTTGGGCCATCTGCCACTGCACTCCCAGGCCACAGCAGAGAGCTGGCCTGGAAGAGGGGCAACTGGGACAGAATCCAGTGCCCCGACCAGGACTAGAACCCAGTGTGCTGACGCCGCAGGTGGAAAATTAGCCTATTGAGCCACAGTGCTGGCCCAAAAGAGTGTTTAATTTTGTCAAAAGCTTTTGCTACATCTATTGACGTAATCATGCAGGTTTTGATCTTCAGTTTGCTAATGTGGCTTATCAAATTTATTGATTTTCAGATGTTGAAGCATCCTGCATACTAGGGATAAATCCCACTTGATTTAGGTGAATGATCTTTCTGATGTGCTGTTGGATTCAATCTGCCAGTATTTTGTTGAGGATTTTCACCAGGGATATTGGTCTATAGTTGTCCTTCTCTGTCATGTCTTATTAAGGTGATGCAAGCTTCAATGAAGTGGTTTGAGAGTATGCCCTCTTTTGAATAACTTGAGAAGAATTGGAATTTGTTCTTCTTTGAATGTCTGGTGGAATTCAGCAGTGAAGCTATTGGGACCTGGGATTTTCTTTGTTAAAGGGTCTTTATTACTCAGTAAACCACATTTGGGTTATTGGTCTGTTTAGATGTTCCTTGTCTTCATGGTTCAGATGTGTCAAGGAATTTATCCATTTCTTCTAGGTTTCCTGATTTGTTCACATATAGTTCTTTATAAGAATTCCTGATGATTCTTTTTATTCATGTGGTATCTGTTACATTTTCTTTTGCACCTCTGATTTTGTTGATTTGGGTCTTCTCCCTCTTTTTTGGTTTGTTGAGTCAATGGTGTGTGTATTTTGCTTATTTGTTTTTAAAAACCCAGATCTTCATTTCATTGATCTTTTGTATTGGTTTTTTGTGTTTCAATTTTTTTTATTTTTTCCTTAATTTTAATTATTTCTTTCCTCCTACTAATTCAGAATTTGGTTAAAGTTTTTTTTTCCTCAAGGTCCTTGAGATGCATTGACAACTCACGTATTTGGTGACTTTCAGTTTCTTAAGGTATGCATTGATCATTATAAACTTCCCTCTTAACGCTGCTTTTGCTGAATCACATAAGCTTTGACATGAGGAACTGCCATCTTCATTTGTTTCCAGAATTTTTTTTTCTGATTTCTTTTGTCACCCACTGTTCATTTAGGAGTGTATTGTTCAGCAAAGTTCCAAGAAGGCAGAGTAGGGAGGGAGCTTACTGCTCAAGTACAGGAGATACAGTTGAAAAGAAGTGGAAATAGTGTAGTCTAGGGAAGATTTAGGGGAAAATAACAGAGAAAATTCTACTAAAATTAATGAGATATGGTAAACATATATGTACGGTGTGGGCACACACAGCTTGGGACTCCAACAGCTGAGAGCCTACAAACCAGTGCTGGAAAGTGAGATGAGAGCAGACTGCAGCAGCCCAAGTCACTGGCAAAAAAGTGGCAGGAAAATCCTAGAGGGAATGAGGCTTGAAGCCCCGTGGGGGAAAGTGTACCAGCCAAACAAGAGGAAAAAACAAAAAGGACAGGACAGACACATTTCTCTCTCTCCAATCACTTTACAAAGGTGTACTCTGACTAGCTGATAGAGTGGGTGCCACTTTGGACATATGAACAGATGTGTAAGCTGGTGCTGTGCGTGGCAATCAGCTGGGCAGAGACCCCTGACTCTGGTGGGGAGATATAACAGGGAGCTAGGAGCTTGTGACTATGTGAAGCTTCAGAGCCAGGACTGTGAAAAAAACTGAGTGTGTGTGGGAGAACTCATGGTGTGGCTGGGATTTTGAGCAGTATCAGTGGGAGATGCCACTAGTTTGGGGGCTCCTGGTACCTGGTGAGACACATTTCTGGGATATCAACTTACACTGAAGACAGCACAGATCCCTTGTGTGGTCCTTGGAACAGAGCTGATGAATATTATACCCACTGGGGCTAGCACTTGGGCACTGTTCTCCTTTGAGGAGAAGAGCTCAGCTGAGCAGATTATAATTCCCTTCTAATTGAAAACAAAAGAGAGATTTACCACACCAAACCTGGGTTTGTAACCTTAGGCATACCCTTAACCTGGAGAAATGAACAGAGCTTGCTGGCCAGAAGACAAAGCACAGGAAAGTACACAGTCAAACCAAAAGCAAGAAGTAGAAATTAGAACACTAAAAAACACCATTGGGAATCTACAGGATACTAAAAAATTCAATCTCTAAGAGTTCCTGAAGGCATGGAGAGAGAGAAAGCATTAGAAGGCATTTTTAGGGAAATACTAACAGAAAACTTTGAGAGTTTGGAGAGAGAAAGAGACATCCAAGTACTGGAAGCACACAGAACTCCCAATAGCCATGACAGAAAAGATCCTCACCAAGACACATTGTAAATAAATTCAACATAGTGAAATATAAAGAGAAGATTCTAAAATGTGCAGGAGAAACTCCAGATTACAGAGGATTTCCAGTTATACTTAAGTAGACTTTAAAAAAAAACTTGTGGCCGGCGCCGTGGCTCAACAGGCTAATCCTCCGCCTTGCGGCGCCGGCACACCGGGTTCTAGTCCCAGTCGGGGCACCGATCCTGTCCCGGTTGCCCCTCTTCCAGGCCAGCTCTCTGCTGTGGCCAGGGAGTGCAGTGGAGGATGGCCCAGGTGTTTGGGCTCTGCACCCCATGGGAGACCAGGAGAAGCACCTGGCTCCTGCCATCGGAACAGCGCGGTGCGCCGGCCGCAGCGCACTACCGCAGCGGCCATTAGAGGGTGAACCAACGGCAAAAGGAAGACCTTTCTCTCTGTCTCTCTCTCTCTCTCACTGTCCACTCTGCCTGTCAAAAATAAAAAAAAATTAAAAAAATTAAAAAATTAAATAAAATAAAAAAACTTGTAATTAATAAATATAAATTTCCAAAGTACATAGGTTTTCAAAGTTCATAGCTCTTCAGAATCTTCTAGGCCCTAATGTTATCATATTCATTGAAAGGAAATCTATATTTACCCTTGTGAATATTTACAGAACAAAAAATAAAACTATCTTAGATTTTTTGAAATGGTCCAAAATGTAGTTCTATGAGCCCATATTTTTCCTATAAATTCAATAACTGAAACTATGGAATAATACACAGTGGTATACTTTTTGCTTTGTTTTTGTTTTTTTCAACTTTTATTTAATAAATATAAATTTCCAAATCACAGCTTTTGTAAGATAGTGGCTTTCTCCCCATAACCTCCCTCCTAGGCAAAACCATCCCATCTCCCACTTCCTCTCCCATCGCATTCTTCATCATGATTCATTTTCAATTATCTTTTTATGCAGAAGATCAACTTAGTATATACTAAGTAAAGATTTCAACAGACTGCACCCAAACAGACATACAAAGAATAATATTTGAGGAGTAGTCTTAGTCTTACCATTAATTTGCATAATACAACACATTAAGGACAGAAAACCTACATGGAGTAAGTGTACAGTGACTTCTGTTATTGATTTAACAATTGACACTGTTATTTATGATGTCAAAAATCACCTGAGGATCTTTTCATGAGCTGCGAAGGCTATGGAAGGCTCTTGAGTTCACAAACTCTGATTTTATTTACACAAGGTCATAATCAAAGTGGAAGTTCTTTCCTCCCTTCAGAGAAAGGTACCTCCCCTCTTGGATGGACCATATTTTCCTCTGGGATCTCATTCACAGAGATCATTCATTTAGGTCATTTATTTTTGCCACAGTGTCTTGGTTTCCCATGCCTGAGATACTCTCATGGGCTTTATGCTGGATCTGAATGCCTTAAGGGCTGATTTTGAGGCCAGAGTGCTGTTTAGAGTATCTGCCATTTTGAGTCTGCTGTGTATCCTGCTTCCCATGGTGGATCATTCTCTCCTTTTTAATTCTATGTTATTATTAGCAGAGACTAGTTATGTTTTTTTATCCCTTTGATGCTTAATTGTATATTTATGATCAATTATGAAATTAAACTGATCACTTGGACTAGTAAGATGGCATTGGTACATGCCACCTTATTGAAATTGATTTGGAATCCCATGGCACATTTCTAGTTCTACCACTAGGGTAGAGCTACCTAAGAATAATTGTGTGTTAATTAAAGAGTTCAACCAGTGTTGTTAAGTAGAACAAAAATAACCAAAAGGAATAAAATAATAAGTTGTTCCTTGACAATCAGGACAAAGGCTGATCAAGTCATTGTTTCTCATAGTGTCCATTTCACTTCAACAGCTTTCCTTTTAGGTGCTCAGTTATTGTCACAGATCAGGGAAACATATCATATTTGTCCCTTTGTGACTGCCGTATTTCACTCAGCATGATGTTTTCCAGATTCCTCCATTTTCTTGCAAATGGCCAGATTTTTTTTTGCTGCTGTGTAGTATTCTATAGAGTACATATCCTATTTTCAAAACTTATGAGATACAACAAAAGCAGTGTTAAGAGGAAAATTTATAGCAGTAGGTGCCTACATCAAGAAATTGGAAAGGCACCAAAAAATGAGCTATCAATGCATCTCAAGGATCTAGAAAAACTACATCAAACCAAACACAAAATGAGTTTGAAAAGAGAAATAATTCAAAACAGAGTAGAAACCAACAGAATTGAATCCAAAAAATATATAAAGATCAGCAAAATGAAGAGCTGTTTTTTGAAAAAATAAACAAAATTGACACACCATTGGCCCAACTAATTAGCAAAAGGAGATAGAAGACCCAAATCAATAAAATCTGATATGAAAAAGGGAATGTAACAATAGACATCACAGAAATAAAGAGTCATCAAAAATTACTACAAGGAATTGTATGCCAACAAACTGGGAAATCTACCAGAAATGGATAGATTCCTGGACAAATAAAACCTACCTAAATTGAACCATGAAGACATAGAAAACCTAAACAGATCCATAACTGAGTCAGAAATTGAATCAGTAATAAAGGCCCTTCCAACAAAGAAAAGCCCAGGACCGGATGGCTACACAGCTGAATTCTATCATACATTTGAAGAAAAACTAAATCCAATTCTTCTCAAAATATTCAAAACAAGTGAAAGAGAGGGAATCCTCCCAAATTCTCCCTCTGAAGCCAGCATCACCTTAATTCCTAAACCTGAAAAAGATGCAACAGAAAACAGAATTCCAGACCAATTTCTCAGATGCACATAGGTGCTAAAATCCTCAATAAAATTCTGTCCAATAAAATCCAACAACACATCAGAAAGATCATTCCCCCAGGCCAACTGGGATTTATCCCTGGTATACAGGGTTGGTTCAACATTTGCAAATCTATCAATGTGATACACCACATTAACAAACTGCAGGAGAAAACCCATATGATTATCTCAATAGATACAGAGAAAGCACTTGCTAAAATACAACACCCTTTTATGATGAAAACTCATAGCAAATCTGGTATAAAAGGAATAATCCTCAACACAATCAAGCAATTTATGACAAACCCATGGGCAGCATCAAAATGAATTGGAAAAGTTGGAAGCATTCCCACTGAGATCCGGTAACAGACAGGGAGGCCCATTCTCAACATGGCTATTCAATATAATACTGGAAGTTTTAGCCAGAGCCAAGAAAAAGAAATCAAGAGGATACAAATTTGGAAGGAAGAAGTCAAACTAGCCCTATTTGCAGATTACATGGTTCTATACACAGGGGATCCAAAAGACTCCACCAGAAGGCTATTGGAAATTTTAGAAGAGCATGGTAAAGTAGCAGGATATAAACTCAATACCAAAAAATCAATAGGCTCTGTATACACAGATAATGCCATAGCTGAGAAGAACTTCTAAGATAAATCCATTCACAATAGCTACATAAAGAATCAAATATTGGAATAAACTTAACCAAGGATGCCAAAGATCTCTATGATGAAAATTACAAAACTTTAAAGAAAGAAACTTGATAAGATACAAAAATAAAAATCTTCCGTGTTCATAAATATCATCAAAAAGCCCATTTTTCCAAAAGCAATGTACAGAATCAATGCAATACAAATGAAAATACCAAAGGCATTGTTTTCAAATCTGGAAAAAAAATGAACCTGAAATTCATATGGAGACACAGGTCACCTCAAAAGCTAAAAAAAATTATACAAGGAAATGAAAGCTGGAGGCATCACAATACCAGATGTCAAGACATACTACAGGGCAGTTGTAAATAAAAGTCTGGTACTGACACAAAAATAGATGGTTAGACCAATAGAACAGAACACCAAAAATCAATCCAAACATCTACAGCCAACTTATATTTGATTAAAGAACTAAAACCAATTCCTGGAGCAAGGACAGTCTATTCAACAAACGGTGCTGAGAAAACCAGATTTCAACATGCAGAAGCATGAAGCAACACCTCTACCTTATACCTTGCACAAAAATCCACTCAGCATGGAATAAAGATCTAAATCTATGACCTGACACCATGAAATTATTATAGAAAATCAGAGAAACCCTGCAAAATACTGGCACAGGCAAAGACTTCTTGGAAAAGACCAAAGAGGCACAGGGAGCCAAAGCCAAAATGAACAACTGGGATTATATCAAATTGAGAAGTTTCTGTACTGTAAAAGAAACAGGAAAGTGAAGATGCAACTGACAGTACTGGACAAAATATCTTCAAATTATGCAACTCATAAAGGATTAATAACCAGAATCTACAACGAGATCAAGAAACTCCACCACCACTACAAAACAAACAACACACTTAAGAGATGGGCCAGCCAGTGACGTGGCTTAACAGGCTAATCCTCCGCCTTGCGGCGCCGGCACACCGGGTTCTAGTCCCGGTTGGGGCGCCGGATTCTATCCCAGTTGCCCCTCTTCCAGGCCAGCTCTCTGCTATGGCCCGGGAAGGCAGTGGAGGATGGCCTAAGTTCTTGGGCCCTACACCCGCATGGGAGACCAGGAGAAGCACCTGGCTCCTGGCTTCGGATCAGCGCGATGCGCTGGCCGCAGCGGCCATTGGAGGGTGAACCAATGGCAAAACGGAAGAACTTTCTCTCTGTTTCTCTCTCTCACTATCCACTCTGCCTGTCAAAAAAAAAAAAAAAGAGATGGGCCAAGGACTTGACCAGATATTTTTCAAAAGAAGAAATCCAAATGACTAACAGACACATGAAAAAATGTTCAGGATCACTAGCCTTCAGGGAAATGCAAATCAAAACCACAATGAGGTTTCACCTCACCTGGTTAGGATGGCTTTCATACAGCAATCAACAAACAACAGATGATGGCAAGTATGTGGGAAAAAAAGGTGCACTAGTCCACTGTTGGTGGGAATGCAAAATGGCAAAGCCACTAAGGAAGACAGTTTGGAGGTAACTTAGAAATCTGAATATAGTCCTATCATATGACTCAGTCATCCCACTCCTCAGAATTTACCCAAGGAAATTAAATTGGCAAATCAAAGAGCTATCTGCACCTCAACATTTATTGCAGCTCAATTCAGAATACCTAAGACATGGAATCAAACCAAATGCCCATCAATGGAAGACTGGATAAAGAAATTATGGTATATGTACTCTATGGAATTTACTCAGTGGTAAAAATGAAAGCCAGTCATTTGCAACAAAATGGAGGAATCTGGAAAACATCATGCTGAGTGAAATATGGCAGTCACAAAGGGACAAATATGATATGTTCTCCCTGATCTGTGACAACTAACTGAGCACCTAAAAGGAAACCTGTAGAAGTAAAAATGGCACATTTAGAAACAATGACTGGATCAGGCCTTGACCTGACTGTTGAGGAGCAGCTTACTATCTAATTCTTTTTAGTATTTCCTTTTTCTACTTAATACCATTGGTTGAACTCTTTATTTAACACAGGATTTTTCTCATGTCTAAATCCAATTGAAAATCCATCTCTGTTAAAAATAAGAGTGAGAATAAGATAGGGAGGTGACAAATAGTTTGGCACACGTTCCCTCTGACTCACCACTAAGGGTAAGTATGTCCATGTGGGTGCAAACTGCTAAAATCTTTACTTAGTATAGAGTTGATCTTCTGTATATAATGATTATTAAAAATGAATCTTAATGAAGAATGGGATGGGAGGTAGAGAAGGAGGTGGGATGGTTTGGGTTTGGGAGGGCGGGTATGGAGGAAAGAAACACTGTTATCTAAAAGTTGTATTTATGAAATTATATTTATTAAATTAAAGATTTCTATAAAAATCACAGAAGCTCAAAATATCAATATCACTTCATTTTATTACATTTTAGATGCTCTATTTCTTACCGCAGATCAGGAAAGCATATGGTATTTATCTGTTTGGGACTGGCTTATTTCACTAAGTGAAATGGTTGCCAGTTGCATCCATTTTGTTGTAAAAGATAGGATTTCATTTTTTTTTATCACTGAGTACTAATCTATTGGTGCATATATATCATAATATGAAATGCTCTTTAAAAAGCACCATAAAGAAGGATATACTTTTTCATGCTAACAAAATTGACGCACTGTGAGTAAAAGTAATCAAGGAAATACAGGGAAAAGTAACACTTATAGGGAATTAAAAAATGCTTTACAGAGAATATAATCTTGGCAATATGCTAGAAAAAAATTTTAAAATCCTTAGGAGTAAAAATCTGAAGAGATTAAAATCTACTATATTTTGGACATGAAATTCCCAAAACCAAATATAACATAAAAAATGGACACTCCTACTTAAAAAAGCAAATTAAATCACAATATGAAAACTACCAACCAACCAATTAAAAAGTTACAGAAACAACACTTTTGTAAAGAAACACAAAATATTCCAGGGCCAGTGCTGTGGCATAGTGGGTTAAGATATTGTCGGTGGAGCCAGCATCCCATATGAGTGCTGGTTTGAGTCCTGGCCACTCTACTCCTGATCTAGCTCTCTGCTGATGTCCTGGGAAAACAGTGGTAGATGGCCCAAGTGCTAGGGTCCCTGCACCAGCATGGGGGACCTGGAGAAGGCATCTGGCTCCTGTCTTCATATCAGCCTGACTCTGGCTCCTTATGTCCATTTGGGGAGTAACCCAGCAGATGGAGATTACTCTGGCCCTCTCTCTCTCTCTCTCTTTCTCTGCCTGTCTGCCTCTGCTTCTCAGTAACTCCTCCTTTAAAAAAATAAATCTTTGGGAAAAAAATATAAAATATTCCTAACACATCTATGTTTCCCAGATGTACCAAGGTAGAAATAAGCAGAGGATATTTTCAAATTTCTTTTGAAAACAGCATTACATTGTTGATGATACAAGTTGACCATACCAGAACTTTAAATATGAATTAAGTATAAGCCTCACTTTCATAAACAGATGCATATATCCTTAATATTCATATAATAAATTAAATCACATATAAAATATAAAAATATAATTAATAGCAAGTGAAATGCAAGAAAAAATGTGAGAGGTGGTTAACATTTTTAAACAATCTATCTAAATTTTCCAGGTAAGTAAAAAATTCAAAAAGAAAATCACATGACCATTTAGATTAAACGTTGAAAAGTGTTTGAAAAATCAGCATGAAATTAAAAAAAAAACTGATAGAAGTACATTTAAAAAGAAGTGGCTTCCTTATTCTGATCAAGATTGTTTAAAAAGGATCCTACAACAAACAACAGAATACATACAGGATCATTGACAGCTTTTTCCCTGCCTGGAAGTAATTCTTGTACAGGCTACCTCCACTATCTTCAACTTCTTATTGGAGCAGTAGTGGGAGAAGGGGAGAGCAAAAAGAAAAAAAAATGGTGTAAAGATTTCTAAGCAATAGAATGTCAATATATTGGAGATATTTAGAGAGAAGCAATAAAATCTAAAAACAAATACAACTGATAATGAATTTAACCAGATTACTGGAAAGATCAATATTTTAAAAATCCACTAGATACCATGAACCAGCAAAAAACAATAGAAAATACTAAGGGTCAATAGGCAGAGCAGAAAACAAATACTGACAGGAGAAAAGGGAATAAAAGGATTGAATCATGTGATGTCTTTCAGCATTTTTCAAATCAATATTAAAAAGTAACACAAAAGACCCAACATATATTATATATGTACAATTGAATGCTATTCACTTCTGCTGTTTCTGATAACATGGATAAGCCTCGAGAATATTATGTAACATGAAACAAGCCAGGCACAGAAAGACAAATACTGCATGATCTCACTCATTAAATAGTGTCTGAAACCATCTTGTAGACGTAGAGAACAGACTAATGGTCCCCCGAGCTGGGATAGGGATGGGGTGGAGAAAAGTTGGCTAACGTGCAAAAGTAATTTAGAGGAGAGGAATACATTCTGGTGTTTCACTGAACACTTGGATGACTGTAGTGAGCCTTCAAAAATGCATGGAGAATGTGTATTATGAAAAAAAATGTAGATTTAGATTTCAAAATATTTTTGCATGAAAATCAATTACCTATTAAATTACATTTTCCACAACTTTGTTGAAAATAATGTGCTAATTTTCAATACACAGAAAATGAAGCCCAGAGGCCGCCGCACAGAGCTGTGACTCACTGAAGCAGTTCCTGCACCGAGAGCTCCAGCAGGGATCCATCAGGGGGACAGGGCCACAGGAGGGACCCGGCGGGTGCAGGGCAGAGGGGAGAGGCCTCCCGCCTGCGGAGGTGGAGTCCGACCTGCACCCAGGCCTCGCCTCCTGCTGCTCCCACCCAGCACAGCCTGAAGTCAGGGGCCCAGTGCCCTGGAGGAAGTTGATGGGCTGCGTCCTTTGTGACGCTGTGTGCGCTCACGGCCATGCAGGCTGTCCAATCAGGCACGACGTCGTCCAAGTCACGTCATCACGCGGGGTCTTGACGTCACAGTCATCTAACAGTTCTGGGCAGGAGCGAGGTGCTGGGAGACGGCTCCGCTGCCCCGATGCTCCCGAAGCAAGTCGGGCTCCGCGGCCTCCACCTTCATCACCGGGGACCCGGACACCTGGAGCTGAACACCGCGACGTGGTGAGTGTGTGCGCCCAGGTGTCCGGAGAGGCGTAAAGCAGCCGTGGAAGCTGCTGAGAAGCTGGCAGGACGCGGGCCTCCCAGAGGTCGTCTCCGAATCTGTGGCGCCATAGTGCCCTGGCCCAGCGCTTCCTTGGTCCCCTCAGACCCGGGGTCGGGGTCTGCACTGGCACCCGGGACCCCGACGCCCTGCCCCTGCCCTGTAACAGCGACTTCTGGGCCCAGGGCCATCCCCGGGCAGCTGTGTGGCAGCAGCCCCGCGTCTCCCCGACTGTGCAGTGGGTACGGGGTGGGCATTAGGGAGAATGTGGGCCCCGTGTGTGGGGTGCGTGTGGGACGGGAGCTGTAGTTTGTGCGGCCCTGGGCTCCTCCGTCCTTCCCCGCCAGGACCTGATTCCCCCAGTTTTCTAAACTTGTGGGCAGCAGGGTCTCTTCCAGGATGCTGGCCTCTCAGCACAGCTGTTTCTAGGGGTTTCTCCCTTTTCTGTTTCCAATAACATAGTCACCTAGAGAAGGTAAGGTAAAAACAAAAGTTCTGTTTGACTTGGGGTTTTTGTTCAGGTTTGAGAGGGGCACATGTTCCCTGCAATTTAATACTTGTGTATCATCTTAGCTCTTACAATTTCCCTTGACAGGCTGCCATCCGTATTTGCATTTTCATGGCTACTCAAATTTATGAGTATTTTGAAAATTATTTCTGTTCCATGAAACCTTCCCAATCCTGAAAATATGTCCACTAATTTATTTTGAATTTACATTTTTTATATAAGTACCCCGTTTTATATGTTTTAATTTTTCAAGGATGTTGGAGCATGACTGAAAAATTTGTGTATATTCAAGGCGAGGAAACTTTCAAAAGTTATGGAAAATTTCACATTATTTTTTTGAAATGTCATCAATCCTCTATTAGCAAATCTGTGCAGGTTAACTTGCTCACCTGGCTCAAAATTATGGACGTGCACAATCTATAATTACTGTCTCTTTAAAAATGGGTTAAAAAACTCCTCTGCTTAAGCATGTTTGTTAAAAAGAAAAATTACAGTGTCACAGAAAAAAATTCTCAAAATGATTTCAGTCCATTAGAAAACTGCATGTGGCAGTTGCTGTTGCTTTAAAAACTCCACATGTAGATAACTGGAGGAGAAAACCCATCCCTTCAGATAAAAAGTCATCAAAATCGCTCACCCCCACTTCCGCCTTCTTGTTCAACTCCTACCCTTTCTTCTAAATACAGTCAGGGTAATAAGAGAAACTGGAGGCCTCTCACGTTAAGATTCATACCAAAGGAAACTGACTCAGCAATCAGGAAACCGAGACCATTTCCAAGCCAGACTTCTAGAAACTACAAAAGATCCTCAAACTTCCAGAGAGGACCAAGGGCCCCTGGAAAGATCGTGGGGATGGTGTCCCTGGTGGAGACCAGAACGCCTTCTGGGCTGGGCTTCTTTCAAAGCAAGAACACACAGCATCTGCCACCTCAGCTCACCTGCTAAGTGAACAGCAGCAGCAGGCACCTAACTATTGATGTGTCAAAGAGGTGTGCATCACCCACTGTTAGCCACCCAGAGAGAGAGAGAGAGCCCAGGGAGCAGAGATATCATGTGTCTGCTGGGAGCAACTCTGCACATTTCCCACCAGAGCCACCTCTGCCTCGGTTCAGGACCTCATCTGCAGAGCCTGTGAGCTTCACTGGGTCCATGATATGGATCCTGCCCAGGATGACAAGATTCACCTCTTTTAATGTCACACATCAGGGTCCATGTGAAGACCTGGTGTGGGAGTGGATAAATAGTGTAATGTTTTCTTTCTGCAACACATCCCGTGAGCTTGGTAAAGTGTCCCAAATGCCCTGCAGAGATGCTTCAGCTCCCTCTGAAGCCTACCAGCATGTTGTGGACTACAAGCCACAGCAGGTCTGCAGCCTTGTTCCTCTGCATGTGGCCCCAGCTGCTCAGGGCTCAGCCATGAGGGCAGCATGCCAGGCTCATCCTGCCAGGCCCAGGCCTTCTTGGTGGGGCTGGTCTCCAAGTAGTGCCTGGGATGTCAGGTCACAGGGCTTCAGCTATGCACAGCTGGGTGCCCACAGCATAGATCCAGTGGCCACCAGCCAAGGATACCCATGAGCAGAGCAGATATAAGCAACACCAGATCCAGAGGATGAGCCTATCCTGGATACTGGGGAGTTTGGTGCTAAAGCCAGCTGGGGATTGGGGCCCAGAGGGATCTGTGGAGCTCAGAAGCAAACACCCCAACACCCCACCCCACCGGACACTCACATTATCTTTTAATTCTATTTTTTCATAAGCTCTTTGGAGTGCCCTTGTACATATACATTATGAAATGACCAGGACAATCTAACATCTGTCGCCTTACATTGCTAAATTTTTAAGAGAATATGTAAGAATATGTAAGATATTAGCAAGTTGTGAGTTTGTAATAGCTTATTCATATAGTTACTGTGTTGAATATTAAGATCTTGAGGAGTTAATTTATCTCATAACTGCAAAGGTGTTCAGCTAACATTTTCTCATTTCCTTCACTCTCAGACCCTGACAACCACCAGTCTGTTCTGGGATTCAGTGTTACTATCTTAGATTCCACATATGAGTGAAATTGTGTGGCATTTACCTTTCTGTGCCTTATTTCAAATAGCCTAATGCTCACATTCTTATTTTTGGATCCATGTTTTGAGAAAATGGCAGAATTTCCTTTTTAAAGTTGAATGTGATTTCAGTGTGTGTGTGTGTGTGTGTCACATTTTCTTTACTCATCTGTTGACAATATGATTATTTCCATATCTTATTCTTGTAGATAATGCCAATATGAATGTGGAAGTACAGGTGTCTCTTTGAGATTTGATTTTTATTTCCTTTGAATACACACACAGTAGTCAGATTCATTTTTTCATATGTTCTATATTTAATTTTGTTTGCAGACCTACATAGTGTTTCAGTATAGGAAATACCAATTTACATTCCCACCAACTTATGTATTCCCTTTTTTCCACATCTGGTCCACTGTTATATTTTACTTTTGACTAGTAGTCATTGTAGCATATATGAGGTGATAACTACTGTGTTCTTTTTTTTAAAAGATTTATCACTAGAAAGAGTTACAGAGAGGCAGAGGCAGAGGCAGAGAGAGAGAGAGAGAGAGAGAGAGAGAGAGAGAGAAAGTCCTCCATCCACTGATTTACTACCCAAATGGCCCCAAATACTGGAGCTGAACTGATCCGAAATCAGGAGCCACTAGCTTTTTCTGGGTCTCCCAAGTAGGTACAGGGACCCAAGGACTTGGGCCATCTTCCCCCACTTTCCCAGGACATAACAGAGAGCTGGATTAGAAGTGGAGCAGCCAGGACTCAAACCAGCGCCCAAATGGAATGCTGGTACTGCATTGGTGCATAGGGTCTTAGTCTTCCCGAAAAAGGATGGACTGGGTCCGAGGAAAGGTGAGTGTACCGCTTGCCCGTTTCCCAGCCTCCTTGATCCCAGAAATAGTCAGACACAGTGGGGAGTCAAGTCAGGCAAGAACTCGTTTATTGCACATGTAGCAAAGCCTTTTAAAGCATGAAACTGCAGGACTATTGGGGCAGGGCATAAAGATAAAACAATTACTTAAAAGGTCATTTTACAGGGCGATTTTTTACAGGACCAACCATATGTCTATACACTTGTCGTTAGTTGTTGTCACCTCCCCTGATGTTGCATGGCCAATTAGCTTTGGTGGTAAACAACTTTGGGTTCTGCCCACCTTACTTCCTTTGGGAACCATCTTTGAATTGCCTCATGTGCCTAATTTCCCTGCATTGGTGGATTTACTTGCTACACCAGAGCACCAGCCAAAACCATTGTGCTCTTGATTAGCAGTTGTTGAGCCCCTTTTCAGTTACCTGTTGGCTACTTGTGAATCTTCAGAGAAAAAAAATGATCAATTGTGCTTTTTGTATTGCAATATTTGTTTTTAAGTTGTCTGTGTTCATTGTATTACTCCCTTGATCATACTTTGCTTTTCAAATATTTTGTTCAATTCCTTACTTTATCTTTTCAGTTTTTCCTTTAGAATGCTGAACATTTTTTAGATTTTTATTGTAGTCTTTGTTTTGTCACCTGTGCTTTTAGTGTCATAACTAAACAATCATTGTTGAGACTAACGTCATTAAATTTGCTCTCGTTTGTGAGGGATTTTAAATTCTAAGATCTTCTATGTAAGCCTTAAGGTCGTTTTGAGTTGACTTTCATGCTGATGTAACATAATATTTCAGTTTTGGCATGGGGATGTCCAATTTGCTTCTGCTTCATATGTGGTCATATAACAGTTAGTATACAATTGGCAAATGTGACGTCACTTGCTGGACACAGCACCACTTATGATGTGCCTCCCGCTGGGCAGGAACCAGGAAGAAGCTGTCAGAATTCACTTTTTCCCTAATCTGCCTCATCCTTCAGGCCCATCCTGCTGCACTCTGATGCTCTTTCCTGCCTGCAGGAAGAGACCTCAGAAGTGAGCATGCAGGGAGAGACATGTGAAGCCATGTGCAATGATGGGGAGAAGAGGAACTGTCTAGTAAAGGGGTTAGGCACAGAGGGGTCTGTCACCTTTCTCTGCAAGCCAGGCATATATGGAGTCCCTTCAAAAATTCATGGAGGGCTTGACATTTGGGATTGTGTTACAACCCTGCTTAGTGTGCCCACATCACATATTGGAGTGCCTAGGTTAGAGTCAAAGCTCCCAATTCCTGTCTCCTGCTAATATGCGCTTTTGAGGGGAGTGAAGGATGAAGTATGTTGGCTCCTGTCACCCATATGACAGGCCCATATCTTCTAGGAAGCACAGCTAATGGGAGCCCTGGGTACAGAGTGGGTGGACATATGGTGTCCCTTTGCTGCAATGTGTGTTTGTGGTCTGGCAAATAGCTCACTCCAGCATGAACTTCCTGATGTCAAACATGTGGTACACAATTAAGAAAAGGGGGCTACTGAGGCATTTAGTCATTTTTCACTTAGTCTATGCAGCTGACATACCCACAGGGAAGGAACACCACCAGAATATTCTCAGTCTGGCCACACGCATAGAGGACATTCATTTAAACTTTGAAAATTCATTATATTCACATTAAAGGTGCAGAGATCTCTCATCAACTGTTCTCTCTCCAGATGATCACAATAGCTGGGATTGAGACAAGTTGAAGTGAAGAATCCAGAACTCAGTATAGGTGGCATGGACCCAAGTATTTGAGCTACAATCAGCTGCATCCTAGGGTGCACATAAGTAGGAAGCTGGATTGGAAATGGAGTGGGACTCAAACCCACATACTGTGCTGTAGGAAGTGGGTCTCCAAAGAGAAGTCTTACATGCTGTTCCCCAATGCTCACACCTCTGTTATTTTAAGAGGACTCCTACCACAGGCCAAAGCAACTCTCCTGGCCCTGATGGCCATAACCCCTGAGGCTAAGCTGTGCAGACTCTCAACACCCTGGAAAATGCCCAGTCTCAATTACCCAATGGATTGTTCACAGCAGCAGCTTCCTGCCTTGCTTGCCATGCAGTACTGTGCACCTAGAGTTGTGACCCCAGGCACTGTTCCCCTGACATTTCTTCATCTATATTCCATGTGCTGGTACCCAATTTGGCCATCCACATCAGAGTGATAACCACTGAATGCTATGCTGAAGGGGAATCCCAAGTTGGCTTATTTCAAGAAAACCTTGTGTGTTCCTCCAGACACTCCTTGCAACTGATGTGGCTCATCCCCACCAGATAGTCACTAATGGGAGATCCCCTGGCACAATAGTTTGTGCACCCCAACAACATCCCTTTGAGCGACAGTCACCCATTAACTGAGCTCATAGCCTAGGTAATTGTGGCCTTTATGGGCACTAAATCAGGCATCACTTCAAAGCAGTGAAACAGCCCTGCTGGGTCATTGGCAATGAGGAGTACAAGCCATTAGAATACCTGCATGTTCAATATATTAAGGCAGGAGCCACCTTTTTCCCATGAATCCAGGTGTCTCTCCTCCCCACCTCTCATTCACTATTTCTGATCCTTGGCATCGACAGTAACATGTCTTCTCCACCACACATAATTCTTCATACTGATGGGTATGCCCACTAGGAGCCTGAATGGTTCCTCAAACCCCTCTTCAGCACCAAGATTCAGGCAGGCCAAGGAAGGAATTGCCTCAGTTAATCACCACACATTGGAAGCATGTGTTCTGAAATTTGTCTGCCTAACTCATCAATCTTGACCCTTGTCAAGGCTGGAGGAAAGGAGACGTACTACTGATTATCACAACCTCAGCAAGGTAATGCCCCTTGTAAGTCCATTGCATCAGACATTGTCACTATCTTCTAAAATGTTCTGATGCCTTTGCCTTAAGTTTGCTGTTACTGATGTGGAAATCATGTATTTTTCTGTGTCTATGCCAGGTGCCATTCACTTTTACATTTGGAGGCCAATGATTAGCTTTATGAAGCTTCTAAAGCATAACTCAGTGGCCCACCATGGGTTCATTTTGTTGACATTATCTAGCTGCTCTCTAGCTACTAACTGACATCCACCTGTGACACTGTGCCTATAATTTCCTTCTGTATGTTAACCAAGAGGAACATGCATAATGAGGCCTCATAATGAGGTTATGATGAATTATATTTGGGAAATAAATTCTATCAGGTGAGCTGACAATTGAAGTCTTTGATTTGTCATGGTGATTGTAATATCATAGATGCCACAGCAATGGAAAATTTCAGTACATTGCATGCCCTGCCAGAACCATATTATAGAACCTTCTCTCCCTCCCCTCTGTATGGCCTTTCTTCTCTTCTCCCTCTCCCTTTCAGAGGTATGAAGAATAATGGAATCTTTGGAGACAGGCATAAGAATTCCAGTATCGGCCTTATTACCTGTTAGGTGTATGACTTTGATGTAGTTTGTATATTGTATATTTGTATAGTTTTTGCTGTATTTGGTAGGGTTCCCATCACAAAATTACACACACTGAGTGGCTTAAAATACAGAAATATATTGTCTCACACAGTTCTGGATCCTTGAAGTGTGAGGTGAAGGTGTGTGCAGGGCACTGGGAGGACTGGATTCACATCCCTCTCTGGCAGTGTTTGGCTTTCTGGAAGCCTTAGGCCTGCCTTCATCTTCCTATTGCTTTCTCCCTGTATGCTTTTTTGCATCTAGATTTTATCTATTTATAAAAATGCCGGTATATTGGTTCATGGTCCCATCCTAATGACCTTGTTTTGACTTGATTACCTCTGAAAAGACTTTACTTCATATAAGGTCATATTCTGAGGTCCTGGGGTTGGGACTTCAACCTGTAGGATGACTGCCACTCCATTCCTAAAGATGATGATGACTTTTTCCCTCAAATGACACCTTAAGGAACAGAATGTCATTAACTCATGAGACACACTCAGGTGAGAAATTTCAGCTTGTTTTAAAATGAAGTGCATTGCCACTCCTCACAAAAAGCATATTCCAATCTGACTCTGTGGATGTGGTTATGATGAACTATATTTGGGAACTAAATCCTGTCTACCAGATGAGTTGACAAGATCTTAGGGACATTTCATAACGAATCCATTATTTTAAGAGTGTTTAGTTGAGAGGCAGAGCTACAGAAAGAAATGTCTTCTATCTGTTGGCTCACACCCCAGTGGCTTTAAAGGCAGGAGCTGAGCTGATTCAAAGCCTGTAGCCAGAAGCCAGGAACTAAGAGCTTCTTCTGGATCTCCCACATGGGTGCAGGAACCCAAGCACTTGAGCCATCTTCCACTTCCCTCCCAGGCCAAAAGCACAGATCTGAATATGAAGATGAACATCTGGTACTCAAACTGGTGCCCATATGGGATCCTGCCACTACAGGCTGAAGGTGTAACCTAATATGCTATAATGTCAGCCCCAACCATTCCATTTTACAGGTTAAGCAGGAAGTCTTTTCAGATTGCATTCATTTGCACGATTGTGATAAAGTAATTCCAATTGCATTGCAGTTGGATTTTTAATATGCTGGTAAATTGGACTGGAGAGAGTGCAATGCCTCCTAATTCTCTGTTAGGAAGGGATGCAAGTTGGGTGTGAAGGATGATTCATTTGACAACTGTGGCCTTATTTAGTGACTAGAAGACAACTTTTCTGTTTGGATCACCACTCTGAACAGCCTGATATGGAATAGAAACTGTTCAAATGTTTATTGAATGTATAGAATTGTTCAGAGAACTTGGAAAAAAAGAGAAAAAGCCAAAGCCCATGCTTTTATTTTTTTACAAAAGTTTTATTTAATAAATATAAATTTTGAAAGTACAACTTTTGGATTATAGCAGTTTTCTCCCAATAACAACCCTCCCACCTGCAAACCATCCCATCCCCTACTCCCTCTCCCATCCCATTCTTTATTGTGATTCACTTTCCATTATTTTTATATACAGAAGATCTACTTAGTATATACTATAAGTAAAAATTTCAACAGTTTGCACCCACACAGACATACAAAGTGTAAAGTACTGTTTGAAGACTATTTTTACCATTAATTCTCATAGTACAACACATTAAGGACAGAGATCCTACATGGGAGTAAGTGCACAGTGACTCCTGTTGTTGATTTAACAATTGACACTCTTATTTATGGCGTCAGTATTCAAACTGGTGTTTTTATAGGATGCTGGCATTGAAGGTGGTGGCTCTACCCATTACACCATAATACCAGTCCCACATCATCAGTCTTAAATTTGTATTCACAATGAATACTAAATGATCAGCAAAAGCCCTTGCTTGTTTCTATTTACAGGAGAGAAAAGCATGTGGTATGACTTTAATTCCATCCAAAGTCAAATGTTTGTATGTCTTTCATACTACATTGTTGTTCTAGAGACACAAGCATCTCTTGTATCCTAATTGGACTATTTCAACAATTTTCCCCCTGGCAGTACTAATTAGAAACAATAACAAATGTGTGGTCAGAGTCTACAAGTTATGATAGTTAAATTCACTTGTCCTCTGCTTTGAACTCTCACCTGATTATTTAGTTTAATTTATTTCTTATCCTTTTTTAATGTTTAAAAATTATATAAAGGGAACAAATTTCATCTATTTCATGTGTACAATTTTAAGAACATAATGTTATTTACCAGTCTACCCTCCCTCTTTCCCTCACCCCTACTCTCTTTCCTTCTTTCTTTGTTTTTCATTTAATTTTTACAATGATATGCTTTTAATTTTCTTTATAATCACAAATTTAATCCTCCAACAAATAAAGAATTCAACCAAAAGCACTGTTCCTCAAGTGTACAAACAGGTCTATAATCAAATCTCAAAATGTCAATTTCCTTCATATGCATTACTTTTTTGTACTCTGTGTATTAGTTACCACCAATAAGGGAAAACATAGGATGTTTGCCTTTATGAGACTGTGTTATTTTACTAATCAAAATAGTCTCCAGTTGCATCCTTTGTGTTGTGAGGGACAGGATTTTATCGTATTTCTATGGCTACATAGTAGTCCACTATATACACACACACACACACACAATTTCTTTATTCAGCCTTAAGTTGATGGATATTAGTTGATTCTAAATCTTAGCTATTGTGATTTGAGATGAACAGACATGCAGATACATATAATACTTTAGTATGCTCATATCATTTCCTTTGGGTAAATTCCCAGGAATAGAATGGCTGGGTCAAATGGTAGAACTGTTTTCATATTTCAGAGGAATTACTAAACTGCCTTCCGTAATGGTTGTACTAATTTATATTCCCAGCAAAAGATTATTAGGGTACCTATTTACCCCACCCTAACTAGAATTTGGTATTCTTTGATTTTGGATGAAAGCAAATCTTACTGGGGTGAGGAGAAACCTCACTGTGGTTTTTATTTGCCTTTTCCTGATGGCTGTGATGCTGAGCATCTTTTCGTGTCTGTCGACCATTTTTTATTTCATCCTTTGAAAAATGGTGTTCATATCACTAGTCCATTTCTTAACTTGATCATTTATTTTGTTGTTGTTGAGTTTCTTGAGCTATTTATATACCTTGTATATTAATCTTTCATCAGATACAACATTTGCAAATATTTTCTTTCATTCTGTTGATAGCTATTTACTTTTTTGAGTGTTTCCTTTCTTGTGCAGAAGCTACTTAGCTTGATGTACTCCCATTTGTCTGTTTTTGCCTCCTAGGGTCTTGTCTTCCACATCCTTCATTAAATTTATACCAAGGTATATACATATATATTCTTGTAGATAATGTGAATGAGCCTGATCTTACAACTTCTCTGTTGTGAAATTATTTGTTAATATAAAGGCTGTTTGTTTCTGTGTGTTTATTTTATATTCTACTTTACAAAACTCTGTTATAAATACCAGTACTCCTCTTAGTGGAGTCTTTTGGTTCCCCTATGTATAGGATCATATCATCTGCAAACAAAGATGCCATGAATTTTTCCCTTCCCATTTGTATCCCTTTGATTTATTTTTCTGTCTAACAGCTCTGGCTAAAACTTCCATTATATTGGATAGTAATGGTGAGAGTGAACATACTGGTCTGGTTCCAGATTCTAGTGGAAATGCTTCCAGCTTTCCCCTATGTGATCATTTAAATATCTATAAAATAGAAGAGTATAAATAGTGAATTACTTGTTCTGATCAAAATCATCCAAAATGAACATGCAACAGTTAATACAGGATCCTTGAATGCTTTTTCTGGGAGTGGACTCAGACAAGGTTCCCTCTGCTCTCTACCTCTCTTCAGCACTGCAGTGGATGTTTAGTGATGGAAACAAATAACAAACAGGAAACATGAAGTATAATGATCTATCTTTGAGCAACAATGCATGTGGATCACACCATTATATACAAAGATAACTTGACAACAAAAAGCAAAATTACTGAATCCAAGATCAAAAATTAAAACTAACACTATTACTATATACCACAAAAAATCATACTAAACAACATAAACTACAAGTAATCAAATATCTTAAGAACAATTAAGCAAAAGAGGAATAATCTATGTACTATCTTTAAACATTCTTCAAAACAATATATTAAAAATGTCCTCAGACCTTATAGAAAAATGAGTGGATAATATGAAGAAAAGGGTCCAGAAGCCAAACAACAGTCAGTGAATTGTAACTTCAGATGCAACAGGTTACGTCAAGCAACAGATCACAGTCTTCTAGCAGGAACATGGACACAGGAGGCAAGGAAGGATTCCAAGGAAGTGGGTACACCTGGAAGCTGATGGCAACCCACCACTTCAGGCAGGCTCTGGGCCAAGGAAGAGAAGGTAGCTTCAGATCTGAACTCAAACCCTGTGGTTCACTCCTGCTTCACATCACACAATCACAAATGGCCCCCCTGGTTATAGGGGAATTCTGATTGGCTGCATCTGTTGTGATGTCATGCATGCTCAGTGGCTTTGCAAATTACCCAGTCAGCAGGATTCCTGGTTGCAACACTATGTAATCTTGCAAGGATTATCATTTTGGGAGTTGCCATAGTTTCAGATTGAGCTGTGAGTAAGTGGTTCAAATTCTGCTTTCTGTGACTGTCCCTCATCATAGGAGCTGGAAACCAGGATGCTGGGACACCTTGGAAGCTGGGAAATTGGAAATGATGGGTGTATAGTTCTAGGCATCAGGTAGGGAGAGCATGTAACTTATTGAAAGTGTCTAGCAATGATTTTAATGAGGCCCAGGAGTCCCCATGGTAAGCTCTGGAATCTATGGATGCAGCCTCCTTCTGGAGAAGCTCCTTCCTTAAATCTTTTGGCCTATGAAGTGTGGACTGGAGGAGCACGCAGGACATCATACATCCTGTCCCATCACTGTAAGCAGCAGCTTTGGCTCCCTCACGAAGTACTGGTTGGGGAACTCCACACACACACAGCTCTAGTCACCCTCATTGTGCAGTGAGGATGGGAAAGTCATTAAAGAGAACCAGGACTACAGGGTGAGGCTGTGGTCTGTGGAGTTTTTGGTTGCTCCTTTCTTCATAGTGGTTACATGAATCCCATGAGTTTTCATCTTGGGTCCTCTCAACATAGATCTTCCTAGGGTTTGGAATTCATTTTCTCTGCCTAATACAATGCCACAGACTAGGTATTTTGGAAAGAAAACATTCATTTTGGCTTAAAGTTGTGATCCAAAGCTGAGAGGCAGTACATTCTGGCAGAGTCCTGAAGCTGGGCAGGGAATAACATGGCCTCAAAAAGTCAGTGCAGGCAAGCTAGTTTTGACTTTGACAGCAGACATCCTGGAGAGAAAGCATTAATGGATGCTCCCATGCACTATTGAGGGCAGAGACCTAATTGTTCTTTAAAGATTCCACATGGTCCCACCTTTTAATATTTGATATTGAGGACTACGTTTTCACAAGGGATTCTGTTTAGATAAAGCAGATGTCTTCCATGAGATGGCCCCTTTCATATCATATGTAGGATATCGCTGTCGCTTGATTGCTTATAGCCCAGTGATTTAGGAATTAGTTCCATTAGTTTCATGATGAGAGTTTTAGTTCTTTGATGAAACATGAGCAGATTATATGTTAATGTCTGTAAAGGAAAAGAAAATCCTTGAAATCTTTGTTTTCTGTTAAGTTGAAATAGGAATAGAAGCACCCATGGGCTGATCTAGCTGACTTCAACTGTCTTCCTAATCTCATCCATCTCTGCACCCATAGAAGACCAGCAGAAAATGTCAAGTGAAATTAAGCAAAACCAGCAGGCTTAATTGAAGTCCTAATCAGAGGAACACCAAAATCTAAATGAAGTGGAGCACTGATAAATATAGGTACAGGTTTGAATGTGTCTCTAAGAGCTTTAGAGAAAGAAATACAATTTATACCTTGAAATAAATGCCATATTGCAATATATGAGTGTGAAAATATTGTAGCTTTGTCTTGTATTTTAACAAATATACAAGTTATATGTTAAGGCTTATTCTTTTTCAAATGTGCTTTATTCTACAATGCACACAGTTAACTTTCTAACTTCCTTTACCAAAATAAGTTAGCACTTGGAGAAAAAATGCAGCCTAGTAGTCCTTCACTAGAGGCCAAGATGGAAAAACCTGAAGAGTTGCCCTGACATTTCCATTGGTCCTGTAGTGCATAGGCAGGAAAATGGCTCTACAAATGCAAGATACCACCATGCTGAATGTTAGGAACTTGGTTTCATTAAATGTAACAAGGAAGTGACTGACTGCAACACAGGCCATTGTTTATTTCCTCCATTGTGCATAAGCAGTGCCCTGGGTCAGCAGTGGAGAATAGATGAGACTTGAATCAGGCACTCTGATATGAGATGAGGTCATCCCTAATGAAGGGTAAATCCCACTTAACCACAACACTGCCTCAGGCATCCTTGCTCTAACTTTGTAAGAGCTGCTATGATCTTTGATCTTTGTTGAAATTTTTTTCTTTTACATTTTAAATGTAATTGTAATGATCTTCTTTTCAGCCACTTTGCCTGTATTCACTCATTTTTCAGAGTACTTGGCATTGTATTCTCCTGTTCCATGTATCATTTTTTTTCTGAAATTTTGCCAATGTGTGAAATTTTCAAATCATGTATTTCTAGACACTGGTTTCTTCCTTGTAATACACTGTGTAAAGTAAAATGATCTCTTCATGACTTAAGACACTATTTACAAGTAATTTTAAGCCTGATTGAAATGGATTAGTTTTCACCAAACTCCTTTATATTGGCCAGTGATTTTATTGTTAATCCTACTAAGTTATTTAGTTTGACTTTAAGTATTAGCAATATGTTTTATACTGTGAGCATCTTTTCTGGTTTTATGATTGAAGTTATTGATATATGTGGGTCTTCTGTTTAAAGATTTATTTTGTTTATTTGAGTTACAGAGAGAGACACATGCACACACACACACATACACACACATACACACACACACACAGAGAGAGAGAAATAGATATGTCTTCCATCCACTGGTTCATTCTCCAAACGGCCACAATGGCTGGAGCTGAGTCAATCCCAAGCCAGGAGCCAGGAGCTTCTTCTGGTTTTCCCACGCAGTACCAGAACTCAAGGACTTGGGCTGTCCTACACTACTTTCCCTGGGCACATTAACAGGGAGATAGATTGGAAGTAGAGCAGCCAGGACTTGAACTGGCACCATTATGGGATGCCAGCACTGCAGGCCGGGCCCTTAATTTCTTGCACCACAGCGCACCCCCCCCAGATATGTGTGTACTTAATAGCCTCATTTAAGTCAATCCTTGTACTGTGACATTCTTGCTTGATTTTTTTTTCACTGCAATATAATCAGATCACTCAAAATTCTGTAAATTTTGCTGCCAGCATTAATGTTCAGTTTCTCTGAAATCTGTTAGTATAAGTTTAATCATATACACTTTAAAGTCACACATTTTTAAAATTTATTAATTTTTATAATTCTAAAGTTAGCATTCACTGAAATTTCCCTAACTGTAGCTCTAGATACATGTTCTCAGAATTTTTCTAGTAGGTGGAATGAGTTTTATATTCATATATATTCATATATATTTCTATTCATACATATGAATATGAATATTTTATATTCATATATATTTACTACTCAAATGAATTGTAAAAATCAAGTGGCTTGATAGAAGATATTAGAATATTTTAGTATTCTTTTTAAACATAATGGAATGTTTTACACCAAATTCTCATATATGCATGTCAATCTCAATCACATAAAATGTTTGTAACATGAACATCCTTTTTGTTTTTGGGTTTTGAAAGATATTTTGCCCATATGAAAAATACTACATGAACACTATTTTTATTCAGTACTTGAAGGATGTTTCTGAGAGTCATATAATTTGTCCACACACCAACAGTGTATCTGCTGTTAACCTTCTATTTGCTCCTCTGATGAAAAATCTTTTTTCTTTTACAGGGCTTTTAAGATTTAACTTTCTGGGTTTATGCAATTTAATTATGATCTCCTTTAGGATGGTGATTTTTTTTTCATCCTCTGATTCGAATGCAATGACCTGTTACATTCTTTGACTTTATAGTTTGCAACTGGGGTCGGTGCTGTGGCACGGCGGGTTAAAACCCTGGCCTGAAGGGCTGGCATCCAAAATAGGCACCAGTTTCAGTCCCAGCTGCTCCTCTTCCCATCCAGCTCTCTGCTATAGCCTGGGAAAGCAATAGAAGATGGCCCAAGTCCTTGGGCCCCTGCACCCGCATGGGAGACCTGGAAAAAGCTCCTAGCTCCTGGATCCTGGCTTCAGATCAGCTCAGCTCCAACCACTATGGCCATCTGGGGAGTGAATCAGTGGATGGAAGATCTCTCTCTCTCTCTCTGTCTCTACCTCTCTCTCTAACTCTGTTTTTCAAATAAATAAAACAAAGGTTTAAAAAAAAAGTTTGCATAATTCCTGATGATTCTTTTCATTTCTGTGGTATCTGTTGTTACATATCCTTTTTCCATCTCTGATTTTATTGATTTTGGTCTTCTCCCTTTTTTTTTTTTTTTTTGGTTAGTTGCTCCAATGGTGGATCTGTTTTGCTTATTTTTTTCCAAAAACAGCCTTTCATTTCACCAATTTTTGTATTGTTTTTCTGGTTTCATTTTTGTTTATTTATTCTCTAATCGTAATAATTTATTTATTCTTATTAATTTGGGGTTTTATTTGTTGTTGTTGTTTTGCTAGGTCCCGTAGATGCATTGATAGCTCATTTACTTGGTACTTTTTCAATTTCTTCATGTAGGCACTGATTTCTATAAACTTCACTCTTAACACTGCTTTGCTGTATCCCATAAATTTTGATATGCTGTATTAATTTCTTTTATAACCAACTGTTAATTCAAAAGCATGTTGTTCAGTCTCCATGTGTTTCCACATGATCTAGAGATTCCTCAATTGTTGAACTCCAGGTTTATTCCATTTGTCATCTGAGTTAATGCATGACATTCTTTCATTTTTTTTTTAATTTGCTGAGACTTGATTTATGGACTAGCATATGGTTTATGCTTTTAGAGTACCAGATACATCCAACTAAGATGGTGTCATGAATTAAACTGATTTATTGCTCAGGAACAGTCTCTAGTCTTCCCTTTATTATATGATTTCATGGGTTATAATTGCTTAACTTTTACATGTATTAATGAGAAGGTTGAGAGTGATAGGCACATTGTTAGAATTTTAGTACTATTGACAACTGAAAGTATTGGCTATTTATGTTTATAACTCAACAATCAGACAAACCAATGCAAAAGGAAAATTATGTGAACACACTTCATAAAAGACCACATACAAATAAAAGTGCATGAGGAGTCACTATTGTGGCAGAGCAGGTAAATCCTCTGCCCATGATGGCAGCATCCCATATAAGCACTGATTCATGTCCTGGCTGGTGCAATTCCAATCCAGCTCCTGGCTAATAGCATGGGAAAAAGGCTACATAAAGTCTGGTTCAAAGAGAAAGCACAGTTCTTTGATATTCCTTTCTTGGTTGCATTTTACACATCATCTAATGTTGAGCACAATATGATAAAAATACTTTCTTGAGGAAAAAACAGGCAAGTCACAGGGCAGCAGAAAATACATGGTCACACTCAGTAGAATGGATCATATGTTTTTAATAATTTATTTGTATTAATGCAAAGAGAACAGATTTCATGTAATTGAACAGTACAATTCTAAGGATATTATGATATTTATCTCCTTCCCTCTTCTTTCCTTCCTTTCTTTTCTAATTTTTGTGATAACATTTTTATTTACTTTATAGTCACAGGTTTAATGCAGCACTAAATAAAGAACACAAGAAGTCAAAAGTAGAAAGACCACTGTTCTCAAGAGTATTAACCAGCATGACAAATAATCAAATCCAACATGACAATTTCACTTATATACAATAAATTTGTTTTGTACTCTGTATGTTAGCCACTACACACCAGAGAAAACATGATTTTTTCATTTTTAATTTTAAAATCAACTCCCTACATATTTTGGATGGTTTCCTAGTAACCTTTATATTCATATTTCTTAATAATCTTCTAGGCCCTTATGCCATCATATTTATGGACAGGAAATTTATATTTACTCTTGTGAAAATTTAGAGAACTAAAAAGTATAGTATCTTAGATTTTTGAAGTTGTCCAAAATGTAGTTCTCTGTGCCCATAATTTTCCTATAGATTTAATAATTTAAATTATTGAATAATAAACAGTGGTATACTGACTTTAACATCATTTTGCTGTGTACCATAAACATTTCTAGATTATGTTCCTGCAAATTTTATATTTTTGTAAGTGAAATTTTGGAAATATTTCTCAATAATGTCCATTACATCTGCTTGGGATTCATTAGCTTCCTTGCCAAATTTCTATTTTCTTTTTTCTTTTTAACAGGCAGAGTTAGACAGTGAGAGAGAAGGACAGAGACAAAGGTCTTCCTTCTGTTGGTTCACCCCCGAAATGGCCACTATGGCCAGCACACTGCACTGATCCAAAGCCAGGAGCTAGGTGCTTCTCCTGGTCTCCCATGCGGGTGCAAGGGCCCAAGCACTTGGGCCATCCTCCACTGCCTTCCCGGGCCACAGCAGAGAGCTGGACTGGAAGAGGAGTAACTGGAACAGAATCCGGCACCCCAACCAGGACTAGAACCCAGTGTGCCGGCACCGCAGGTGGAGGATTAGCCTAGTGAGCCGCAGCGCCAGCCCAAAGTTCTATTTTCTAATCTCAACAATAAAAATATAATGCATATCACACCTTTTGGGGGCTTATTTGCTTGTTGCAAGATTATTTACACTTCTGTAGCACTAATGTATATAATTACCACACTATTTTATTGCAATTTTAATAATGGGTAACCTGGGCTTACCCTGGCTTACTTTTCATTGTGATGTCACTACCTCATATCCTTTTGTGAAGTGTCTGTAACTTTCATGTACATAATTTTGCAGAAGCAAATACACATGGGTATATATGCAACATATATGCCAAATTGTGGGTTGTATGGAAAAGATATTTACCTTGGTTATTTTACTTTCCAAAGTGTAATTCTGTATACTTCCACTCCATTAACTTGAATTTGTTGTGAGAAAAGTTGGTTTTTTGGCTTAACTTATGACAATTTTCTTTTTATTATTCTTTAAGAGTTATATTAATTGATATCTTCATCCACTTACTGTATATGTGTTTGTTACTTTGTTATCGCTCCCATGAGAGTATTGTAGGCATGGAAAGCCAAGACACCCTGGAAAAAAAAAGAAGACCTAAATGAAAGATCTCTGCGAGTGAATCCCAGTGGAAAGAACGGGGCCATCCAAGATGGAGGTACCTTTCTCTGAAGGGAGGAGAGAACTTCCACTTTGACTATGAACCTATCGGAATAAGATCAAAGTCGGCGAAATCTAAAGCCTTCCATAGCCTTGGAAACTCATGACTAGAGCCTAGGGAGATTACTGACGCCATAAACAGGAGTGTCAAATTGTTAAGTCAGCAACAGGAGTCACTGTGTACTTACATCTCATGTGGGATTTGTCCTTAATGTGTTGTCCAATGTGAAGTGATGCTATAACTAGTACTAAAACAGTATTTTTTACACTTTGTGTTTCTGTGTGGGTGCAAACTGATGAAATCTTTACTTAGTATATACTGAATCAATCTTCTGTATACAAAGATAATTGAAAATGAAAAAAAAAAAAACCTGGTGTTAAATTGGAAATTGCATAGAAAATTAATTAGTTTTTAAAAAATATCATGTATGCCGGTGCCGCAGCTCACTAGCCTAATCCTCTGCCTTGCGGCACTGGCACACCGGGTTCTAGTCCTGCTCAGGGCACCGGATTCTGTCCCAGTTGCCCCTCTTCCAGGCCAGCTCTCTGCTGTGGCCAGGGAGTGCAGTGGAGGATGGCCCAAGTGCTTGGGCCCTGCACCCCATGGGAGACCAGGAGAAGCACCTGGCTCCTGCCATCAGATCAGCGCGGTGCACCGGCCATAGTGCGCCAGCCACGGCGGCCATTGGAGGGTGAACTAATGGCAAAGGAAGACCTTTCTCTCTGTCTCTCTCACTGTCCATATCATGTAGGATCTCTGTCTTTAATGTGCTGTACACTGTTATTTAATGCTATAACTAGTACTCCAATAGTATTTTTTCACTTTGTGTTGCTATGTGGGGGCAAACTGTTGAAATCTATACTTAATATATACTAAACTGATCTTCTGTATATAAAGAGAATTGAAAATGAATCTTGATGTGAATGGAAGGGGAGAGGGAGCGGGAAAGGGGAGGGTTGCAGGTGGGAGGGAAATTATGGGGGGGAAGCTATTGTAATCCATAAGCTATACTTTTGAAATTTATGTTCATTAAATAAAAGTTAAAAAAAGAATGAATCACTGCTTTTCACAGACATTTTGAAAAAATTTTAGTATACTGTGTGCATCCATGTCTTATTTCATGTTGCACTTTATTGTTTTCATGTATATTTGTCATTGATCTTCCATGAAAAGCAAGCATCAGACTTTCACTTTTGAGATTTTCTTGCCATTTTTATTGTGAATTCATCATTTCAAACAAAATTCCATACATCATCTCAGAACATTCATTTGCACATTTCCTGAGAACTGTATTGAAATAGTGGACCATTCACCCTTCCAAGAACAGGTGCTTTAGAACATCTTATAGATTCAATGGTACACATAATTCAGTGTTGATCTTGCAAATTTCTACATGCTAGATTGCCACACTTTTATCTTTGTTTCAGAATCATTATGCTAAGTAACATTAATTGGTCTAGGGGCCCATGCTGTCATGTGGCAGGTGAAAACCCCAGTGTGCAGGTCTGGTATCCTGTTTGGGCACCAGTTCAAATCTTGGCTGCTCCATTTCTGACCCAGCTCTCTGCTAATGTACTTGGGGAAGCAAAAGGATGGCCCAAGTGCTTGGCCCCTGCATCCATGTGGGAGACCTGGAAGAAGTTCCTGGTTCCTGGCTCTGCCCTTGCCATCGCAGCCATCCAGGGAGTGAACGAGCAGATGGAGGACCTCTTTCTCTCTGTCTCTGTTTCTAATTTTCTGTGTAACTCTGTCTTTCAAATACATAAAATAAATCTTTTTAAAAAAGATTTGGCCTAGATTTTATATTCCTGTAATTATGTACACTTGTAAATATAATTTTAAGACTATTTTTAAAAAATTTCCCATATGTCTGTTTAAAATTCATTTTTTTTGACAAGCAGAGTGAATAGTGAGAGAGAGAGAGACAGAGAGAAAGGTCTTCCTTTTTTTTTGCCGTTGGTTCATCATCCAGTGGCCACTGCAGCCAGCCCATCGCGCTGATCTGAAGCCAGGAGCCAGGTGCTTCTCCTGGTCTCCCATGCGGGTACAGGGCCCAAGCACTTGGGCCATCCTCCACTGCCTTCCCGGGCCACAGCAGAGAGCTGGCCTGGAAGATGGGCAACCGGGATAGAATCTGGCGCCCCAACCGGGACTAGAACCCGGTGTGCCCCACCACAAGGCAGAGGAGTAGCCTGTTAAGCCACGGCGCCGGCCTAAAATTCTATAAATACAAACAAATTACTAGTTTCTGCTCTCAGTTATAAAATATAATGTTTCATGCCATATCTGAATAATTTATTTTTTAAATTACACTAGCATAGCCAAGGGATAGGGGAGACCAGTGGGGCTCAGCACACCTCTAGTAGACTTCTTGATGCTGCTGGAGAATTGCTCACCTGTAATCCATTTGGGGCAAGGATTAATACCTGAAACATGCTGACTGTGAGGCCTCAGCCTTGCATAACTGGATTCATTCCTTGGCTGCCCAGAATTCAGTTCAGATACTGCCAATTGGTATAAGTGATAAACATCTATCCTGTAAGGTTGGTCAGGGAAAAAATGAAAATATGCAAATTATCAAAGGAGAAAATAATGTGATATTAGTACAAATATTCAAGATATTTAAAAAGAGGCTGGCACCGTGGCTCACTTGGTTAATCCTCCACCCGCTGTGCTGGCATCCCATATGGGCATATAGTTATAGTCCCTGTTGCTCCTCTTCCAGTCCAGGTATCTGCTGTGGCCTGGGAGGGCAGTGGAGGATGGCCCAAGTGCTTGGGCCCCTGCACCTGCATGGGATACCAGGAGGAAGCAGGCTCCTGGCTTCAGATCAGTGTGGTGCGCCTGCTGTGGTGGCCACTTGGGGGGGTGAGTCAATGGAGGGAGACATTTCTCTCTGTCTCTCTCACTGTCTAACTCTGCCTGTCAAATAAAAAAATTGAAAGAATTAATATAGTTCTACATACTTCCAAAAACTAAGGGGTACAGCTGAACTCATTGTGTAATGCAAGTATTTTACTGAAAACACACACACACACACACACACTGATTGGATGAAATAAAATTTCCTCAGGAGTAAGAATATAAAAATCCAACAAATTTTGAAGCAATAAGATATTCTCTGATTGGTGAATGCATGAGTAATCTGTGCTGTGTCATACAAAAGAAAATATTTTTTTGCTAAAAGTGAATGTGCTCACAAATCATGAAACACATGGTGGAATCTTTAAGATGAATTATCAAGTCAAAGAAATCAATTTGAAAAATTATACATGCATCTATGATAGTTTCAGAATGCCACAATAATGAACCTGGTAAAAAGTTTGGTTGTTGACAGTGATTGGAGAGGGAAGAAAGGGACGAATAGGCAGACAAGATTTTAGAGCAGTGAAATGCTCTATAATAAAATTATGTCCACATATTATTATAATTTCACATCAATTTTATTATGGCATCAATAACATGAAAGACAAAAACTGAATGGTTAGTGTTGTGTCACTTCTTGGGCAGATGCCAGAAACCCTGGTCAAAACTCTCATCTCAGCAATCAAGTTTATTGCATAGAAAGCAGTAAAGACTCCTCAGACACAGGAGGGTCCACAGAGCTAGGAGTCCATTATCGGGTGATGTGAGCCCATCTTTTGTATTTTCAGCTTCAGACTTTGCCATTCTGTATGGGGCTGTTTTGTTGGGATATGCATAAATTTCCTGTTTTAGAATATGGCCCCTACATGGATCCACTATCATGGAAGTATACCTGCCTGGTCCTTGGCCTGTGTCCATGAAGGCAAAAGCCTTTTTGATTGGCCTATGATGTGACATATGGTTGCTGGGAAGGGGCTCTATGCTTAGGGTTCTGAACACGCAGGCTTTTTGGTGAAAAAAAAAATCTTATGGTTAAGGTTATTGGGACTGGACTGACATGGGCCGTCAGTGTTGACTACCACATCCTGTTTCAATGCCAGGTGAGCGTCTGTAAGATGGAGTAACTTTGGTCAGAGCGAAGTTAAGTTTCAAGATAGGATCTTGTCACCTATCACTGTTTCTGCCCTCCCAGAGGCCTGAGGCAGCTATCCTTGTCTATCACTGCCTGAGTAAGGGGGTCCAGACCCTACAGGGCTTCAGTGGATAAAAGCCTTTGACAAATTTAACACTCTCCTGACTTCAAAAAAATCTCAGGCAACAAAGAATACAGGGAGACTTTCTCAATGTGAAAAAGGAAATATATGATAAAATTCCAAGAAGCATATGAAGTGATGAGATATAAAATACTTTATCCAGGAACAAGATAGCAATTTGCTTTTTTACTACTTTTACAGTGAAGATACTAGCCAGTACACTGAGGCAATAAAGAGAAATAAAAACATTCAAGATGAAATGAAAAAGCAAAGATGCTTATTCACAACCATGAGCACATAATAGGGGTGGGAAGTCTCCAACCTCAAATTCTCACTAGTAGGCTGGCTTCTGGTTTTAATAATAAAGCGTTATTGGAACAAGGCTGTGCTCATTAATTTATTTATCTATGGTTGCTATCATACTAAGATGGCAAAAAGTTGTCCCAGAAACTGTATTGCCACAAATCAGAAATACTTACAATCATTAATAAGAGAGTGCTTTGAGAAAGGAAATAATTGACAACCTTTGGTCTGTATAGAAAATCTGATGGCATATGCCAAAATGTAATGAAACAATAAGTGAATTTGACAAGGCTAGATGATACAAAATCAATATAAAATATATTTCTATATATTATAAAAAATTAAAATTTTAGAATCAGCACTGTTTCATTTAAAATATGAAATACACATCTGATAAAATATTGACAGACCTACAAAAATAACACATTATTCCTATGAAATTAAATATTGCTTAAGTGTAGAGAGAAACTTTATCCATGAATCTCAGGATTCATCAGTGTTAGCACATCAATAATTTTGGGACTGCTGCTGTGGCATAGTGTGCAAAGCCACCGCCTGCAGTGTCAGCATCCCATATGAGTGCTGGTTCAAGTCCCTTCTGCTCCACTTCCATCTGGCTCTCTGCTATGGAATGGGAAAACAGTAGCAGATGGCCCGAGGTGTTGGGCCCCTGCAACCACAAGCGAGAACTGGAAGAAGCTCCTGGATCAGCTCAGTCCTTCAATCTGCTCTGCCTCTCTGTAGCTCTGATAATGACCAGCATTTTTAATTTTTGACATTTAATTCATAGCCATTATAACTGAGTGGAGGTGGTACTTCACTGTGATTTTTATTTACATTTCCCTGATGGCTAGAGATTCTGAAATTTTGCATGTGTCTGTTAGCCAGTATTTGATGCTTAGAAAAATGCCTATTCATGCACTTTGCCCAATTCTTAACTGGATTGTTTGGTTGTTTTTGAGTTTCTTGAGCTCATTATATATTCTGGATAATAATGCATTGTTTTATGCATATTTTGCAAGCATATTCCCCAATTCTATTGGTTACATCTTCATTTTGTTAATTATTTCCTATGCTATTCAGAAACATTCTAGCTTGAGGTAATCACATTTTTGTGGTTTTGATTTATTTAATTACCTGTGCTTCTGGGATTTTATCCAAGAATACATTTCCTAAGCCAAGATCTTGCCTTCCTCCTATGTTCTTCTCCAGTAATGTGATGTACTCTGCTCTTAGGTTTCAATCCTCGATTCATTGTGTATTGATTCTTGTATAGAATATAAGATAGGGGTATAGTTTCAAACTTCTGCATGTGGAAATCCATGTTTCCAAGCATAATTTCTAGAAGACATGAATTTCTAACAAACTGTGAAGGAAAAAGAAGCCAATTGTTTTTAAACTACTCAAAACAACTGAAAGGTAGAGAATCCTTCCAAACCCATTCTTTAGGGCAACATTACTTAATTTTAAGACTATAGACAGATTTAATAAAAAGAACTATACACTAATATCCCTGATAAACATAGATGCAAAAATCCTCTACAAAACAGTAACAAATCAAATCCAGCTACGCAGCAACAAAATCATCTAACCAGGCAAAGTGAGATTTATTCCAGGGATGCTGAGAAGGTTCAACATACAGAAATTGATAACTGTGTTATATGAAATAAAAATGAAGGCTAAAAATCTATGAATGTCTCAATAGAAAGAGAGAAAGCCTTTGATAAATTATGCCATCATTTCATGATAAAATCCTTTAATTCCATTTAGAAGAAACATATCTCAACACAATCAAAGCAATATATGACTAACAGACAGTATCATATTGAATGGGGAAAATTCAAAGCAATTCCACTAAATCTGAGAAAAGATAAGGATGCTCATTTTCACCATTCTAATTCAATATATTCCTGGATGTCTTGAAAATTTCCAAATCAATATTATATAATATAAACTGTTACTTTGCTCTGATTTATAAATGCTACAGAAAGATTGAATCTCTTACTGGCTTGATAAATATCATCTAATTCTATCCTAGTCAAATGTAAAAAGTAATTAATCACATTAAAATTTTCAATTATAAAACAAAATAAAAATGCAGAAAGTAATCTTACTTTGTAATTGATGTTTTGAAAGTTTTATTTTCTAAAGATTTATTTATTATTTATTTGAATGCCAGAATTAGAGAGAGAAGAGAGAGAGTGAGAGAGAGGTCTTGCATCCACGGGTTCACTCCCCAAATTGGCTGCAACAGCTGGAGCTGTGCTGATCTGAAGCCAGGAGCCAGGAGCTTCTTCTGGGTCTCCCATGCAGATTCAGGGACCCAATCTTTTACTGCTTTCTTAGGCCATAGCAGACAGTTGGGTTATAAGTGGAGCAGTCAGGACTTGAACCATTGCCCATATGGGATGCTGACACTTCAGACAGCAGCTTTACCTGCTATACCACAGCGTCAGCCCTAAGATTTTTATTTGTATTCCATCTTGAAAATCATGGTGTGGCACACACTGGAATATAATATCTTTAAAATGACTAATGACATATGCAGGATATTCTGAAAAGTAGGGTCCGGTGCATTAGTAGTTCCTGGGGGCTAAATACAGCTCCTTTCTGTTTTTGTAAATAGTTTTATTGGAATACAACCCCATCTATCTACACATATTTACAGCTTACACATATTTTAGATGACAGCATAGAAATTATGGTCCATGAAGTCTAAATTATTTACTACCTGGCTCTTTATAAAAAAGTTTTCCAACACTAGGTTAAGATCAAAGATCCTTGGATATGTTTTAATAGGTTTTAGCCAACATTCAGAAATGTTTTCAGAGTATGTAACATTGTAGGCAATCCCTCAATTAAATAATTTAAATGTCTATCATTTGAGCATTCATGCACTGGAAACAAAACACAGAAATCTCATAAATATCATAGTTTGACATTTTGTAGAAACAATCCCCATTATGTTCTATATATGATACATATAATACATTAGAGATGTTCTTATCATAGGTGTGCATATTGTTTATCAATATCCAGTGTTTTGTATAGGATCTAATTCCAGTAAAGTTCTTACAAGATAAAAAGGATGCTATGCTTCAAATTTGAATATATCTAACTATAACTACCCTCTGAAAAATGTATTCATTTCATTTACCAATAGTGTGAAAAATAACATTTTCCTCATATTTTCCAAACCTGATACTGCTTTTCAATAAAATATTATCAATATGATTGGAAAAATATTTTTTCATTGTATCCTTTTTATTAGGATTTATTTATTTATTTATTTGAAAGTTACAGAGGGAGCGGTAGAGACACAAAAAGAGAGAAAGCTTCCACCTGCTGATTTACTTCTCTAATGGACAAAATGACCAGGGATGGGCCAGGCTAAAGACAAGAGCCAAGAGCTTCCTCAGGGTCTTTTGCATGTGTGGTAGAGGCCCAAATCCTGGACCCACTCTGGTTGAAGGTCTGAGACCCGGTCGAGGGCAAGGGGAGGAAGATCCAAGCACTGCTGGACACTCTGCCATGGTACCCAGCAACTGCCAGACTCTGCGTTGCTGCTGGTGAAGAGGTAGCACCAATGCACCTTGCTGGTTTCATGGCCTCTGCTGTGGCTGCCCACACCCTCCTTGAAATGAACCTTGCAGCTGAATGACACTTACTCTGAGTTCCAGAACCATAGCTCCTGGCCACTCATCTGAGGACACAAAGGTCACAGCTGCACATAGGGCTCTGGAGGCTGATGGATGTTACCTGGGTTGGGTGCGGACATCAGTGGGGCAGAAGAGGGAAGCAGGCTCCTAGCACCCCTCACCACTCATCCCCTTGTTAGCCCAAGACTCAAGGAGAAAGGGTTCACAGTCTCTCCTGCTGTCCTCTGTTCTCCTTTTCTCCTCCTACATGGACATGCTGGCTGAAAGTTTGCTGTTCTAGGGTGGGGATTACCCGCTGTGTGGGGCCCATCACCACCCGTGCTGTGATGCTCAGGATCATCCAGGCATCACTGACGGGTTTTCTGCAGGAGAAAGCACGAGAGTACTGAGAAGCTGACGAGGCTGCTGCTGAGACCAAGACAGGCTGCCGTGGTCCTTAGGAAACCTGACAAGGCATCCCTGGGCTGGGGAATGCAAAGACTCCCACAAGTAAGCATCCAGAGCTATGGAGTGGAGAGGAAGGAAGGGGCAATGAACTGAGAATTCCAGGGCCCCAGCCTGGCTGCAGGGTCCCTTGTGAGTCCCCAGCCCCGCGAGAGGAGACCCTTCACTGCTCATAGGCCTGGGATACCAGTCAGGGTCCCAGCTTCTTGGTGAACCCCTGTGTCATTAGAGTAGGATTTTTTCCTATCTATTACTCATAAAGATTTCTGCAAAAGGCCCCAGAGGTGCAGGCAGTCAAAGCCTAGATTAACAAACGGGATTACATCAAATCAAGAAATTTCTGTACAGAAAAAGAAACACACAGGAAAGTGAAGAGACAACAAATAGAATGGGAGAAATTATTTGCAAATTATGCAACTGATAAAGGATTATTGACCAGAATCTACCAAGAGATCAGGAAACTCCACAAAAACACAACAAACAAGCCAGTTAAGAAATAGGCAAAGGACTTAAACAGACATTTTTCAAAAGAGGAAATCCAAATGGCCAACAGACACATTAAAAAAAGATCTGGCTAAAAAGCCTGTGAGAGCCTTTCAGGCAATGAAAGTGAAGACATTGCAACAAAAAATGTTCTTTTTTTTTTTACTTTTATTTAATGAATATAAATTTCCAGTGTACAGCTTATGGATTACAATGGCTTCCCCCTCCCATAACTTCCCTCCCACCCGCAACCCTCCCCTCTCCCTCTCCCTCTCCCCTTCCATTTGCATCAAGATTCATTTTCAATTCTCTTTATATACAGAAGATCAATTTAGTATAAAGATTTCAACAGTTTGCACCCACATAGAAACACAAAGTGAAACATACTGTTTGAGTACTAGTTATAGCATTAAATCACAATGTACAGCACATTAAGGACAGAGATCCCACATGGGGAGAAAGTGCACAGTGGCTCCTGTTGTTGACCCAACAAATTGACACTCTAGTTTATGGCGCCAGTAACCACCCTAGGCTGTCGTCATGAGTTGCCAAGGCTATGGAAGCCTTCCAAGTTTACCAACTCTGATCATATTTAAACAAGGTCATAAAAGACAGAGTGAGGATAGTAACCAATGATCCTAAGAGTGGCATTTACCAGGTTTGAACAATTATACAGCATTAAGTGGAGAAGAGGACCATCAGTACACACAGGTTGGGAGTAGAGCCATTGGTGGTAGAGTAGAGGTTATGATTACAAAGGAATGAGGCCCAAGTGCACTAGACAGGGCCTAGAACAAAGGACAGAGTCATTATTAGAGGAGCTAAGAAAGGTGCTGTCTAAGCTACAATTAAGTTTTCTGATTGAGAGGCAAATAGAACCTGATAGAAGGGGCTTGATAATAATCTGGTGGGCTTTAGGCCTTGTAAATTCAGAGGCCCAGACCTATCTATCTCTTCACATGGGGTATATCCTAAGGGAGGTGTGAACCTCCTAGGGGAAGGCACTCTGTTGACTTTCATTGCTTGGCTGGCCTGGGAGGAGAGCTGGCCAGGTAAAGGCAGATGGCATCTCTAACAAGAAATTTACAGTTCTGCCTGCAGTGTTGCTGACCCTACTTGACCTTACCCTCAGCTGCAGTGGTCACTTTGGAAGTTGGGCTGAGTGAAGGGCTTTTCAGCTTAGAGCCAATAAGATCTGTGGCTCTGACCTGGGCATCCTTCGACTCCAGGGCAGGTCCATTTCCAGTGATCCAACTCTTGGCAGAGCTGCCAGGGCTCTTCACAAGCTGACTTCTGCTGAAACCCAGGCTTACCACATTGAAAGCCACTGCAGTGGACTCTCTTTTTGTAGATTACCAATTGATTTGAATTGCCTTTTGTTTTTAGTAACCTCAGTTAACCATACTTTCTCTCAGTTGGTACTGTTAATACTTTATTGGCTTCATCTCTTTACAGAGCCATCCCAAAGTACTGAATACAATAAAAGTGGCTGGAAAAAGTCCATAGGAACCTATAGGAGGACAGCTAAACACAGAACCAACAACGCTTCAGTTTTATGAGCAGCACATCACATAGAACTGTGGATGACAAAAGACTTTAAGTCATCATTTTTAAAAATTATAAACTTATCAACCAACAAGAGGCACTTGCTTACTTCACAGTATTTTTGAAAGCACCTGTAGGATTTTACAAGTATTTAACCCTTTAGGCCTCTGGGGCTTTCTCATTAAGATAACTATCATGTCTAGTAACACAAGATCATTAGACTTTTTAATTCTCAAACATTTGTATTAATAGCATTTTCCATTATAGAAACTTAAAGTCTGGTACCACATCACATCTTGACAGTCCTTCTAATATACTCCAAATAGACTGATTAGTTGGTGTCTCTATAAGATGAGAGACATAGGTCCTTCGATTTTTTCAGTTGGGCCCAAACTGGAAAAACCAAAGTCCAGGATTTACTGGAAATTTTAGAGACCAGATTGTTTGAAACTTTGATTTTTTGAATGCCTGTCAAGAATGCCAAGAAGGCTCAAAATCCAAAATATCTGGTTGAAATAAGATTTCTTAAAATCATGACATAACATAGACCAAATTTGATCATTGTTACAAGGTGATTATTCAAATTTTTGAAAAAAGCACATATTTAAATAACCCTTAGCTCTTAATAAAAATTCAGCTGTTTTTGAACAATTAGAATTTAACAGACATCAAGAGAACATAATAGATTACTTTAACACATTGCTTTAACAGAGCATCAGAGTTTAATTCTATGTCAAAGAGAAATTGAGCTTCCTGTGATCTTTAGCTGTGAGGTTTCCTTCCTTTACCTTCTTTCATATTGGTGACCATGTTTCTGTGTTTCTGTGTGTAAGACATCTTTAAGCATCTTTTGCAGGGCAGGATGAGTGGCAACAAATTCTTTCAGTTTCTGTTTGCTATGAAAAGTCTTAATTTCACCTTCATTCACAAATGAGAGCTTTGCAGGATATAGTATTCTGGGCTGGCAGTTTTTCTCTCTTAGTACCTGGGCTATGTCTCGCCATTCCCTTCTAGCTTGTAGGGTTTCTGATGAGAAGTCTGCTGTGAGTCTAATTGGAGATCCTCTAAGAGTAATCTGACGTCTCTCTCTTGCACCTTTTAGAATCTTTTCTTTATGTTTCACTGTGGTGAGTTTGATTACAATGTGTCGTGGTGAGGATCTCTTTTGGTCATGTTTATTAGGGGTTCTATAAGCTTCCTGTACTAAGATGCCTCTGTCCTTCTCCAAACCTGGGAAATTTTCTGCTAGTATCTCACTGAAAATGCCTTCTAATCCTTTCTCCCTCTCCATGCCTTCAGGAACTCCTAGAACCCGAATGTTGGGTTTTTTATAGTATCCTGTAGATTCCCGACAATATTTTTTAGATTTCTAATTTCTTCTTCTTTTCTTTGGTTTGCCTGTTTCCTTTCCTGTTCTCTGTCTTCTAAGTCTGATATTCTCTCTTCTGCTTCGCCCATTCTGTTTTTAAGGCTCTCTAATGTGTTTGTCATTTGATCTATTGAATTCTTCATTTCATTATGATTTCTCGTCACTATCAGAGTTTCTTGTTCCACTAGTTGTTTCATTTCATTTTGATTCCTCCTTAATATTTCACTTTCACGAGAGAGATTTTATATCTTGTCCATTATGGATTTCTGTAGTTCAAGAATCGATCTTCTGTATATAAAGATAATTGGAAATGAAAAAAAAAAAAAAACCTGGTGTTAAATTGGAAATGGCATAGAAAATTAATTAATTTTAAAAAAATATATTATGTAGGATCTCTGTCTTTAATGTGCTGTACACCCTTATTTAATGCTATAACTAGTACTCCAACAGTATTTTTTTTTCTTTTCTTTTCACTTTGTGTTGCTATATGGGGGCAAACTGTTGAAATCGTTACCTAATATATACTAAACTGATCTTTTGTATACAAAGAGAATTGAAAATGAATCATGATGTGATAGGAAGGGGAGAGGGAGCGGGAGGGGGGAGGGTTGTGAGTGGGAGGAAAGTTTTGGGAGGGGGAAGCCATTGTAACCCATAAGCTGTACTTTCGAAATTTATATTCATTAAATAAAAGTTTAATAAATTCTAAAAAAAAAATTTGTTTTTGAGAACTTCTTAATGTTCTTATCAATTTTTTGAGATCCGCTTCTTGCATTTCTTCGATCTCATCATCTTCATAATCTTGAATTGGGGTGTCTTTTTCATTTGGGGGCGTCATAGTGTCTTCCTTGTTCTTGTTAGCTTGGTTTTTGCGTTTGTTGTTTGGCATGTTGGAGATATTTGGTTTCTTCACTGTGGTGTTTTTTCTTGTTACACTATGGCTCTATATTAAGTGGACTGTCTGCTTTCAGTGGAGCCTTAGAGGCTTGAGATGAGTGTGGACTGAGAGCTGTGTTTGGTTCCTCAGGGTTGAGGGTGTGTCAAAGATGACACTCCCAGGTTAGGTGTGGTAAATCTCTCTCTCTTTTTTTGATTCAAAAGAGAAGTAATTCCGCACAGCTGAACATAATTGGAGGTAGTTAGCAGGCAAATGATATACCCACCGGAGCCAGAGATCAGAAGCTCTTTCCCAAGGACCACACAGGGAATCTGTGCTGCCCTCAGTATGGGCTCCAATTCTCCTGCAGTCTCCCACTGGGTTGCCAAGTTAGATGCTAATCTCCTGTTATTTCACCCCTCCCCCCAGAGTCAGGTTTTTCTGCTAGGCTCAGGGCTGGTACAGACCTGAGGTCGCCCTGCTTATGACGTATGTCCAAAATGGCGCCTGCTCTGTCTTGCTCGCCTTTGAGAGGTGAGCGGAGAGAGAGAAACTTGTGTCTGTATCGGTCACTTTTTTTATTTTTTTCCTCTCTCTCTTCTAGTTAGCCTGGTGAACTTTCACCCACGGAGTTTCAAGCTTCGTTCCCTCTAGGCTCCTCTTTCCGCTTGCCCGCTGGTATCTCGGGCTATTGAGGTTCGGCTCACCTCGCGTTCCAGCGCTGGTGCGTTGAGTCTGCTGCTGGTGTCCCGAACTTGGGCTCCCACGCTCTCCACGCAGGTCCACTGTGAATCACTAGTTCCGGAAGAGTTTCCTCTGCTGTTTCATCCCCTACTCTTCCTTGATCCTGCAGTTTCTCCACTTATATTAAACTTTCTCTCCCCCCAGACTAATAGTGTGCTCCCTGCCTATTCCACCATCTTGCCGCAACTAACAACAAAAAATGTTCTACATGAAGGATCTCTGTGAGTGAAACCCCAGTGGAAAGTCGTGGCCATCAAATAAGGATGTACCTCTCTCTAATAGGTGAGCGAATTTTCACTGTTTATGGCCTTGTTCAAATACTGACAGGGTTTGTGGATTCAAAAGGTTTCCATAGCCTAGGCAGTTCATGTCAAGAGCCTCCTGTGGAAACTAACATTGTATATGAGTGGTAATTGTTAAATTAGCAACAGAAGTCACTGTGTATTAACTGTCCATGCAGGGCCGCTATCCTCAATGTGGTATATTGAGAGTTAACTATAAAACTGGTTCTCAAAGTGTATGTGTGTGTGTGTGTGTGTAAATTGCTAAAATATTTATTTAGTACAGGGTTGGTCTTCTGGTTACAAAGTAATTGAAAATGAATCCTTTTTTTTGACAAGCAGAGTTAGTGAGAGAGAGAGAGAGAGACAGAGAGAAAGGTTTTCCTTCTATTGCTTCACCCCCAAATGGTCACTATGGCCAGCACTGTGCCCATCCAAAGCCAGGAGCCAGGTGCTTCCTCCTGGTCTCTCATGCGGGTGCAGGGCCCAAGCACTTGGGCCATCCTCCACTGCCTTCCCGGGCCACAGCAGAGAGCTGGACTGGAAGAGGAGCAACCGGGACTAGAACCCAGGGAGCCAGCGCCGCAGGTGGAGGATTAGCCAAGTGAGCCATGGCACTGGCCAAAACTGAATCTTAATGAAGAATGGGACTAGAAAGGAGGAGGAAGTGTAGGAGTGTGGATGGGAGGGTGCATATGTTGGGAAGAATAACTATATTCCTAAAGTGGTACTTATGAAATATATACCCCTTAAAAAACAAATAAAAATACTCCATTTAATTGAATAGTTTTTGATTGTGTGTGGGTACCACATTTTCTTTTCCAGTTATCATTTGATAAACAGTTAATTTGTTTTCATCTCTTGGGTATTATGAAGTTAAATTGATTTAATTTCCTGCAGTTATAAATCCAGGAGTAGCACTGCTTTCTTTGGTTTCACTTTTCCTTTTTGAGAAATTGATATTCTCCTTGTCACAATTTACTAATTTATGTTTAACCTGAAATGTGCAAGTGTTTCATCTCTTCCACATTATTTGAGTACTTGTTATCTTTTGTCATCTGGTAACGGTCAATATAATTGGAGCAAAGTGGTATCTCATTATAATTTTGATGTCCATTTCCCTAATAATTAGTGAAATTGAATATTTTTACATGTACTCGGTCATTAGTCTGTCTCCCTTGTAATAATTTCAGAGTCTGTCTACTCTTCAATTTATTTTATTTTATTTTTTATCATTTATTAAACTTTTATTTAATGAATATAAATTTCCAAAGTACACCTTATGGATTACAATGGCTTCCCCCCTCCCGTAACTTCCCTCCCACCTGCAACCCTGCCCTTTCCCGCTCCCTCTCCCCTTCCATTCACATCAAGATTCATTTTCAATTCTCTTTGTATACAGAAGATCAGTTTAGTATATATTAAGTAAAGATTTCAACAGTTTGCCCCCATATAGCAACACAAAGTGAAAAAAAATACTGTTGGAGTACTAGTTATAGCATTAAATAACAGTGTACAGCACATTAAAGACAGAGATCCTACATAATATTTTTTTAAATTAATTAATTTTCTATGCCATTTCCAATTAACACCAGGTTTTTTTTTTTCATTTCAATTATCTTTATATACAGAAGATTGATTCTGTATATAATTAGTAAAGATTTCATCAGTTTGCACCCACACAGAAACACAAAGTGTAAAAATACTGTTTCAGTACTAGTTATAGCATCACTGCACATTAGACAACACATTAGGCACAGATCCCACATGAGATGTAAGTACACAGTGACTCCTGTTGCTGACTTAACAATCTGACACTCTTGTTTATGGCGTCAGTAATCTCCCTAGGCTCTAGTCATGAGTTTCCAAGGCTATGGAAGGCTTTAGAGTTCGCTGACTTTGATCTTATTCTGATAGGTTCATAGTCAAAGTGGAAGTTCTCTCCTCCCTTCAGAGAAAGGTACCTCCTTCTTTGATGCTACTCTTCAATTTAAAATAGAATGATTTGTAACTACTGAGTTACTTACATATTCTGATTGTTAGGCCATTCTCATGTGACAGGTTTTTAAATATTTTCTGCCATTATGTAGGTTCCTTTTTCACTTTATTTTGTCATTGCTGTACAGAAGCTATTTGGTTTGATAAAATCCCATTTGTTTAGGTTTCTTTTGCTTCCTATTCTTTTGTGTGTGACACAAAAAATCATTGCCCATTACTTTGTTTTCTTTTAGGAGTTCAGAATTTATTTTCTTACATTTAGGTTTTAGCTTTCATTAGGATTTTATTGTACACAGTGAGAGAAAAGATCCAGTTTCACTCTTGTGGGTGTAATATACAATTTCCAACATCCTTTTTAAAAGATTTTATTTATTTGAGAGGTAGAGTTACAGAGAGATAGAGGGAGAGACAAAGAGAAAGGTCTTCCATCCACTGGTTCACTCCCCAAATGGCCACAAAGGCAAGAACTGGGCTGATCCAAAGTCACATGCTTCTTCCAGGTCTCCCACATGGGTGAAGGGGCCCAAACACTTGGGCCATCTACTTTTATTAAAAAGATTCACTTATTTATTTGAAAGTCAGAGATACACAGAGAAAAGAGAGGCCAAGAGAAGGGGAGAGGTCTTATATCTACTGGCTCACTACGCAGATGGATGCAATGGCAGGAGCTGTGCTGATCTGAAGGCAGGACCCAGGAGCTTTTTCCAGGTCTCCCATGTGAGCACAGGGGCCCAAGGACTTGAGCCATCTTCTACTGCTTTCTCAGGCCACAGCAGAGACCTGGATTCAAATTGGAGTACTGGTACTCAAACCAGCACCCATATAGGATGCAGGCACAGCAGGCAGTGACTTTACCTGTTACGTGGGCCATCCTCTGCTGCTTTCTAAGGCAATAGCAGAGAGGTGGATAGGAAGTGGAACATCAGTGCACATATGGAATTCAAACACTGCAGTTGGCGGCTTTACCCACTATGCCACAGTGCTGGTCCCATAGGGTAGCTTCCATAATCCAAGTTGTCAGCAAGTCCGAGGGCTATATTTTCAATGTTAGAAAGCAGAGTTGTCCAGAGTTCACTATATTTAAGTCATTACTTAAACACATATACATAATGAGTTACTGAAGAACCATTATAATTAAATGTGGCCTTGAAGAAAATATATATTGGTTAAAGCTGAAGACTAATAAGAGTGAATTCCTGCTGCCAAGATGAGCAACTATAAATTGTAACAAATTTATCTTTGAAGACTTTCCATGATTAAAAAATAAATGCCAACAAATGTAAATGCCAGTTCTATATGACATTTCTTATTTGATTTATATGTGGTGATTCATTAGCATTTCATAGATATATATTATACCAAGATATATATATATATACTGATTATTTTTTTGCTGTTGTTGTTGTTCTTTTTTTTACCTAGAAACCTTTATTTAAAGCATAGAAATCATGTATTTCATAAATATATATTTAAGAAATACTGATTCTTACCACTCTACCATCCCTCTTGCCCACATTCCCATCCTTCTTCCGCCAGGCTCTACTATTCACATTCTGGGTTTTTTGTTTTGTTTTGTTTTGTTTTGTTTTTTTTGTTTTTGATAGGCAGAGTTACACAGTGATAGAGAGAGAAAGGTCTTCCTTGTCCATTGATTCACCCCGCAAGTGGCTGCTACAGCCAGTGCATTGCGGCCGGCGTGCTGCGCCAATCCGAATACAGGAACCAGGCGCCTCCTCCCAGTCTCCCATGCGGAAAATTCTTTTGGTGTATTGGGAAGGAAAATGAGTTCTATAATGCCTCAAATTTAAGTTATTATTGGCAAGAAAGAAATTAATAATCAGTAAATACTGGTGAGCATGTGGAGAAAAAGATTAGCAAATCCACTGTTGGTGGAAATGCAAACTAGAACAGCCATTGTGGAATACAGTAAGGAAATTCCGCAGAAAGCTGAAAATAGATCTACCATATAATCCAGTCATGTCACTCCTGGGAATTATCCAAACAAAATGAAAGCAGCATATGAAAGAGTTACCTATATCCCACATTTAATGCAGTTTGATTTACAATAACTAAGAAATGGAATCAACCCAGAACACATCATCTGATGACTACATAAAGAAAATGTGCTATGTGTATACTATGGAGTATTACTCAGCAATAAGAAAGAATGAAATCTTGTTTTTCACAAAATGGATGCAACTGAAAACCATTATATTTTGTGAAATAAGACAGTCTCTGAAAGAAAAAAACTATATATTTTACGTGTTCTATGCTAACTAACAGATGATCTTTCTATGAAACATTCACTACAGGTCTTGACTGAAAGATACAGAATACCGAAAGTCTTCAAAATTGTATGCTATGTTATATATTATTTATGTTCAAGTTTTCTGAAATGTAACATTTGCTATGATTTATAAAACTCATATTTAAATTACCCAAAAAGTGACATTTCTCCCCTGGTAACATATTAAATTATTCTGAGGTTTATGGTATCACAGTGGAAGTTCTTCACAACCCAATTAATAATGACATCACAGTGATTTTGGCAATATCACAATGGATCATGACACAACAATGACAATTCAGGACATATTGTGATATTGCAATGATTATGACAAACAATGATAGGTTTCTGATGTCACAATGGTTTTTATGACAAAAATTCATAGTGAGGGTACAATGGTTCGTTTGTGAAATCACAATTTCATGTATATGTTATCACAATATTGGCATATGTCATCATAATGCTTTTATGACACCACAATTGATTCTAAAATGATAATAGTGGTTTATGACATTACAATAAGTTTATGACATGACAATAATTTTTATGACTTCACAGTTGGTCATGACATCACAATTTATTTATGATATGAAAATTTTTGATTTATTGCATCATAATATTGTTTTATGGTTTCACAATGTTTTTCTCTACTTCACAATTTATTATGAGATCACAATGGTGGTTTACCACAGATGAATTTTTGTATCACAGTGTTAGCTTTATGATAAAACAATGGTGAATTATGACAACCCAGTTGATTATGTAATCACAAGAATTTTACATCATGATTTATTCTGACATGATAGCTTTATAATATCACAAAGTTTTTATGACATCACAATTGATCATAATAACACAATTGATTATAACATCACAATGATAGCTTTATAATGCCACAATATTTTAGGATTTCATTATTTATTATGAGATCAAATATTTGGTTTATGATACAACAATGTTTGTTTATTATATCCCAGTTGCTTGTGTCATCACAAGGCTATAAACATAATCACAACTGATTATGGCATAATGTTAGATTTATGGCAACACAATGTATAGTTCTGTCATCTCAATATTGATTTATGACATCAGAATAGCTTTATGACATCATAATTTTTATAACATCATGGTATATGACATCAATATATATGAAATCAGAACAGTAGGTTTATGACATCATAATGGTTTATGGCATTACATTTGATTATGACACTGCAAAATGGTTATTTCTGACTCAGAACACCGGGGCTGGAGCAAGTTAAAAGCAGGAGCCAGAAACTCAATCCGAGTCTCCAAATCACTTGGACTATTACATCACTTGCTGCTTCCCAGGATGTGTAATATAAGGAAGCTAGAATCTGGAGAGAAATAAGGACTTGAACTCAGGCACTCTGATGTTGCATTTGGGTATCCGAAGCAGTGTCTTAACCACTATGCCAAATGTTTGGCCCCCTGAAGATTTTTAAGTACCTCAATATATGTCTCTGTCCCCCTGGACAAGATTGTGTTTCTCCAGGGATAGCTGAAGCTCTGGCCACAGAAATCTTTTATCCTCACATTGAGCTCAGTGAATGAACCACAAAACACACTAGGAAGTGTGGAACAAATGACAGAGTGAATGAATGGATATGCTTCTGGAGTTTTTCCTTCTGGAAACTACCCCTCCATTTGGTCTTGGGGACACCATCACTCCTTTTTCTAGTACTTCTCTATAATAAAATGTGGCTAATTCTCTGAGGCCAGTGTCAGGGAACAACCTGTCACTACATTCCACACTATGGCTACAGTGGCTGATTTCTATAATCCAAAGACATACTAGTATTAAGATGAAAGTCTGGATACATACTTAGTGATGTAGTCAAATTTCATGAAATTTCATAACAGTTCTCTGGATGCCTTGGAACACACATTGTGTAATTTTTGGATGCAAAATTCTATGTATGATTAGCTCAAAATGGTCTGTTCACTGGCTCTAATATTTTATAATCTTAGTAATTTACTATGTCTGTTTTATCAATTACTGTTAGAAATGTGTGAAAATCCCCCTTTGTGATTATGTGTTTTTCAGGTCACATTGTAATTGTCACTTTCTTCACATATGTCTGATGTTACATTATTCAGCACCTATTAATTTAGAATAACTCTCTTTCCTAATGAATTACAAATTTTACCATTAAAGGAAAAATAAGGATGGATGTAAAAGCATTCAGGTTGAACCTACAAAGCAGAATTTGTTCCAAGTTTCTGGCAGGAGTTATGAGAAAGCTTTCTCTTTTCTGCCTAACAATGTGATGTCATAATTAATTGTGAACTCATAAAAACATCTGTGGGATCATAAACCACAACTATGATGTCATAATTGATTGTGAATTCATAAACCACTATTATGATGCAAAAATCAAGTATTATATGAAAAGAATGATCATGTCATATACCAACATTCTGATACCATCAAAGTACCATAGTAATATGATAAGCCAACCATTGTGCTGTCATAATGAATAAACTATTGTGACAACATAAATCATTCTGATATCATGATCAACTGTGATATCATAGAACTCCATTGGGATGTCCTAAAACAGCTATTATGATGTTATAATGAATTGTGTGACATCACAAAAGCCTTTGAGAGGTCAAAATCAATTGTGATGACATAAAATTAAAATTGTGTGTCATAACCTACCATTTGTAAAGGTTTTATTTACTTATTTATTTGAAAGTTAGAGAGACAAGGAGAGACAAATCCTCCATCTGCTGGCTCTCTCACCAAATGTTATGTACACTATTGTTGTATCAGAAACCTGCCATTGTGATGTAATAATCAGTTGTGGAGTCACAAAAGAATGGGGTTACAAGGAAAAATAAGTTCATACATGAAGAAATTTGAAGCAAAATAAAATACAGGAGGTGTATTAGTGTCATCTAAACTCAACTGTGTAAGAAGAACGGGGCCATCAAAGAAGGAGGTACCTTTCTCTGAAGGGAGGAGAGAACTTCCACTTTGACTATGACCCTGTCGGAATAAGATCGAAGTCGGCGAACTCAAAACGCTTCCATAGCCTTGGAAACTCATGACTAGAGCCTAGGGAGATTACTGACGCCATAAACAAGAGTGTCAAATTGTTAAGTCAGCAACAGGAGTCACTGTGTACTTACATCTCATGTGGGATCTGTACTTAATGTGTTGTCTAATGTGCAGTGATGCTATAACTAGTACTGAAACAGTATTTTTACACTTTGTGTTTCTGTGTGGGTGCAAACTGATGAAATCTTTACTAACTACATACAGAATCAATCTTCTGTATATAAAGATAATTGAAATGAAAAAAAAACCTGGTGTTAATTGGAAATGGCATAAAAAATTAATTATTTTTTTAAAAAAATATTATGTAGGATCTCTGTCTTTAATGTGCTGTACACTGTTATTTAATGCTATAACTAGTACTCCAACAGTATTTTTTCACTTTGTGTTGCTATATGGGGGCAAACTGTTGAAATCTTTACTTAATATATACTAAACTGATCTTCTGTATACAAAGAGAATTGAAAATGAATCTTGATGTGAATGGAAGGGGAGAGGGAGCAGGAAAGGAGAGGGTTGCAGGTGGGAGGGAAGTTATGGGAGAGGGGAAGCCATTGTAATCCATAAGGTGTACTTTGAAATTTATATTCATTAAATAAAAGTTTAATAAATGAAAAAAAAGAAATGACAATATTCCACCAAACAATTTCTGAAGACTTTTAACTTTGATGAATAAATTTTCCTTTCCCTTATATAGCAAGTATTATTCCCTCTTCCATAAAACTTATAGTGACATTTCTTAAAACTAAAAGAAACGGATGAAGCAATTCTGTAAAATTTATTAATGCTAAGTAACCTATCAGAATTTATTTATACACATAGGGAGAGAATAAGCACTTTTAAATATTGCAATATTGTTCAGGATTGTACATAATCCGATATACTGTGCAAAAGATTCTGGATTTACTTATAATCCATCTCAGTCACTTTATATATGAAATGTTCTACTTTGCTAAATACTCACTGAGAATGTTTACTTACATAGCATGTAGCTTCCTGAAGCCCTCCACTTTTCTTCTTTCTTACTCCAAGTCCTAGTCAATGCAGAAACATAGCTGTGGAATCATTCTTTTGCTGGGTTCTTGGAAGAACAAGGAGTTCATGAAGAAAGACAGCTGTACAGCAAAGACCAAGCATATCCAAGGGAGGTCAGGAAAGTCAACTGGACAAGTAAGATTACCAATATGTATACTGCATGCCCTGTCCTTTAATATATTTTTATTTTCTTGCATAAAAAGAGATCAGGGATATTGCTGTCTTTTGATAACTAAGAAGATAGACAGTGCTGAAGAAAAGGGACTTGTAAGACACCAGAGCCGACACAGAATCCCAGCAAACACAAATGACAAAAATTTATGAACTTCCTCCATATTGCCTGAAGTAACAACGAAATAGAACAAATAGAAAATTAGAAAATAAAAAAACAGAAAACTGATGCCAGACTAAGGAATTATGAACTCTTTTTTCTAGAAGAAACTATTAAATGTATCTAAATGGAAGAAGACAGGATGGTTTTTATAGAAATCAGAATGTAGAAAGAACACTTAAAGACTACTGTGGCACCACCCAGAAGACATGAAAAACTGTTATTTCTACTAGCACAGTGACAGTGAGAATAAAAATATGGGGAAATAAGACCAACAGAGTTAAGTTGCACCAGTTGTGACAGCTGACAGAATTTGAGTGTAAAGAAAACACTGAATGGAGTATTTCCTGAAAAAAAATTGGAAAAAAATCCTGTATAAAAAGACTATCAAAAACTGTAAATACCCACATCTTCAAAAAACTGGAATTTATAGACACTTGCAATAATCTGGGAACTGTTTACTCCAAAAAGTGGCTGAATGTCAGTAAAAGAAGCGAGATTTGGGACATGGAATACTTTCCAATTTAGGTCATCCACTCCCTCATCCAATGTAGAATAAATTTGGATTTCCCTAATCCAAAAATCCCAAACCAAAAAGCCCCAACATCCAAAACTTGCTCAGTACTCATCATAAGAGGAAAATTCTACACCTGACCTCATGTGGGGTATTATGGTCAAAATGCTTGCACACTGGGGCCTGTGCTGTTGTGCAGTGGGTTAAGGCTTCAGCCTGCAGAGCTGGCATCACATATGGGCATGAGTTTGAGTCCCTGCTGCTCCACTTCTGACACAGCTCCCTGATTCTATGCCTAGGACAGAAGAGGAGGATGGTCTAAGTTCTTGGGCCCCTGCACCCACATGGGGGACCCAGAAGAAGCTCCTGGCTCCTGGATTTCAGTAGGCTAAGCTCTGAACATTGTGGCCATTTGGGTAGTGAACCAGCAGATAAAAGACTCTGTGTGTGTGTGTGTGTGTCTGTAACTCTGTGTTTTCAAATAAATAAAATATATATTTAAAAAACTAAAATTCAGCACTCTGAAAATATGGTATAAATTATATTCACTCTATGAATAAGTGAGTTTCATGTTGAGAATTGAGTCCCATCACCAAGATTTCTCCTGAAATCTATGAATATCCAAAAATCCACCCCAAAATATTACTCCCAAATCTTTAACATAAGGGATGGTCAGATTCTATTGAAAGCAACAAGTCCATACTCACATAGAAAATGAGCAGCTAGACCAAGTGTGCAGCAATGTTAACAAAGAGGTCCCGTTCCTTAACCTTACCAGCTCTTCTGTGAAAAAATTCCAGTAGGAAATCCCATCTTTATTTGACCTAACGCACAGCTAACCTTGTAATAAAAGTTTTTTTTCCCCAGAGAACTAATTAAAAACAAAAAGTAGCAATAACTTAACTCTGAGTCTACCTGAGGTGATGATAACCATTGTGGAAAATATGCAATAGAAACAAAAGTTAAAAAAGAAAAGCTGGAGATTGTGCTGTTATGAGTGGTAATTGTTAAATTAACAACAGGAGTCACTGTGTGCTAATTTCCCTGCAGGACTTCTGACCTCAATCTGTTGTATTATGAGAATTAACTAAAACTAGTTCTCAAACAGTTTTTATGTATGTGCATGTGTACGTACAAATTGTTGAAATCTTTAAAAAGGATAGAGTTGGTCTTATGTATAAAAAGTTCATTGAAAATGAATCTTAATGGAGAACAGGACTAGCAAGTGGAGAATGAGGAGGAGGAGGGGTAGGAGTGTGGGGGGCATGATATGGTAGGAAGAATAATGATATTCCTAAAGTGGTACTTATGAAATTTGTTTCCTGGCCGGTGCTGCAGCTCACTTGGCTAATCCTCTGCGTGCGGCGCCAGCACCCCAGGTTCTAGTCCCAGTTGGGGTGCCAGTTCTGTCCAGTTGCTCCTCTTCCAGTCCAGCTCTCTGCTGTTGCCCTAGAAGGCAGTGGAGGATGGCCCAAGTGCTTGGGCCCTGCACATGCATGGGAGACCAGGAGGAAGCACCTGCCTCCTGGCTTCAGATGGGCACAACGCACTGGCCATGGTGGCCATTTAGGGGGTGAACCAATGGAAGGAAGACCTTTCTCTCTCTCCCTCACTGTCTAACTCTGCCTGTCAAAAAATAAATAAATAAATTTGTTTCCTTACAAATACTCCATTCAATTGAAAAGTTTTCCATTATGCATGTATATCACATTTTCATTTCGATTTACCATTTGATAAACTGATTGGTTTTCATTTCTTGGATGTTAAAAAGTTATACTGATTTAATTTCCTGTAGCTATATATCCAGGATATGTAACAAAAGGCATCACAGAAATAAAAAAAATCATCAGAAATTATGACAAACAGCTGCATGCCCTTTAGAGAGAAATACATCCTCTTTGATGGCCATGTCTTTCCACTGGGTGTCACTCACAGAGATCCTTCATGTAGAACATTTTTTGCTTCAATATTTTCACTTTAATTACCTGAAAGGCTCTCATGGGATTTTCAGCCAGACAAGGAAGACTTAAGGGCTGATTCTGAGGTCAGTGTTACTAAAAGCGATTGTCATTCTGTTTGTCTGCTATGTGGACTTCCATGTTGGACATTCTCTCCTTTTTAACTCTATTATTATTAACATATATAGTCTTTATATATTATAGATAATATATATCTATTCTATATGTATATTACTGTATATATTTATATGTATGATCACTTTAAGACTTAATCCTATCTATATGTTAAATTTACCTCTTAATATGGTCACATTAATAATTAAGATGGCATTTTTACCATGAATCTTAATGGAATTTTGAGTCCCTTGACAAGTTTTTAAACTGTACCCTTAGAGGTAAGTCCAAAGGAATGTATGCAGAACTATAAACTTTACAGTTACAAATTTCATCCTTCCTCTCATTCCCACACTTACTTTTACTGAGATCTATTTTTAATATTTCAAATATGATTAACTCCAAGTTAAGGAAAGAGTTAAACAAATAGTATGAAGAAAAAAGAAAAGACACGGAAACTTCCTCAACAGTCAAGACAAGGGCAGGTCAGGTCATCACTTTTTGAAGTGTCAAATTCATGTTTACAGATTTCATATTAGATGCTCCACTAATTCTCCCAGATCAGGGAGATCATAAAGTATTTGTCCCTTTGGAACTGGCTTATTTCACTAAGTATGATGTTTTCCAGATTCACTCATTTTTTTGCAAATTGCCACATTTCTTTTTTTTTTTTTTTTTGACAGGCAGAGTGGACAGTGAGAGAGAGAGAGAGAGAGAGAAAGGTCTTCCTTTTGCCGTTGGTTCACCCTCTAATGGCCGCCGCGGTAGCGCGCTGCGGCCAGCGCACCGCGCTGATCCGATGGCAGGAGCCAGGGACTTATCCTGGTCTCCCATGGGGTGCAGAGCCCAAACACTTGGGCCATCCTCCACTGCACTCCCTGGCCACAGCAGAGAGCTGGCCTGGAAGAGGGGCAACCGGGACAGGATCGGTGCCCCGACTGGGACTAGAACCCGGTGTGCCGGCGCCGCAAGGCGGAGGATTAGCCTGTTGAGCCACGGCGCCGGCCACATTTCATTTTTTTTACCACTGTGTAGTGTTCCATAATGTACATATCCCATAATTTCTTTATCCAGTCTTTGTCTGATGGGCATTTAGGTTGATTCTGTGTCTTAGCTGTTGTGAATTGAACTGCCATAAACATGGTGGTACAGGTAATTCTTTTGTTTACTGATTTCATTTCTCTTGGGTACATTCCCAGGAGTGGAATGGCTAGGTCATATGGTAGGTATATATTCAGATGTTTGAAGTGTCTCCATAGTGAACTGTCTTCCATAGTGGTTCAGTAGTTTACAGTCCCACCAACACTTGACTAAGGTACTTTTTTCTCCATGTCCTCCCAGCATTTGTTGTTTGTTCATTTCTGTATGAAAGCCATTCTAACTTATGTGATATGAAACCTCATCGTGGTTTTGATTTGCATTTCCCTGACAGCTAGCGATCCTTAACATATTTTAATGTGTCTGTTGGCCATTTGGATTTCCTCTTTTGAAAAATATGTGTAAGTCTTTTGCCTATTGCTTAACTGGGTTGTTTGTTGATGTGGAGTTTCCTTATATTTTGTATATTCTGGTTATTAATCCTTTATCAGGTGCATAGTTTACAAATATCTGTCCCACTCTGTTGATTGCCTCTTCATTTTCCTGAGTGTTCTTTTGCCATACAGAAACTTCTCGATTTGATGCAATCCCATTTGTTAAATTTGGCTTTGACTGCCTGCACCTCCAGGATCTTTCTCAAGAATTAAAAAGTGCCAATATCTTCTAGGATTTCCCTGTCGGGGCCAGTGGCCCTGGCCCGACATGAGATGCAGCAGGCTGAGGCTGTCCCTTATCTAATCCTGTTTCCTGTGCTTATTGTCCTGAAGGCTGAAGGCACAAGATTTTTCATCCCACATTCCTGCAGGCAGGATGTGACTTCTGATGAAGGTTTATGATGTTCTTTGCTCTATCTGCAGAGCTTGTACCCTGATCATTGCTACTTTGTAAACTTGCTCTGTTCCTGTGCTATGCATGATTACACACAATGAATGTTATCTGTATGGGGCCTGGGGTATATATCCTTGTCTTTCTGTGTGCTCGGGGCTGGAGACTGAAGAGTTTCCCCAGGGAGACTGCCTCCAGTCCCTCATCGCCGGGCCCCCTACTTTGGCTTGGAACGTGACGAGGCAATAAACGTGGTGATGAATTGACTGAGTGCTGTGTGCCTCCGTGTGGTTTGTCGGGTGGCCTCCAACATTTCCCCAATATTCTCTTATAATTTGATGGTGTTGGGTCATAGATTTAGCTCTTTAATCCACATTGAGTGTATTTTTTCTGTATGGTGTAAGGTACGGGTCTTGTTTCAAACATCTGCATGTGAAAAATCTAGTTTTCCTAGCACCATTTGTTGAAGAGACTGACCTTGCTCTAGGGATTGGTTTTAGCCCCTTGGTCAAATACAAGTTGATTATAGATGTTTGGATTGATTTCTGGTGGTTCATATGATAATCATACGGTTATTGTTCTGCAGTTTGTTAATGTGATGTATCACACTGATTGGCTTGAGAATGTTGAACCATCCCTGTTTTACCAGGAATAAATCCCACTTGGTCAGGTTGGATGATCTTTCTGATGTGTTTTTGGATTCAATTGGCTAGAATTTTTTTGAGGATTTTTGCATCTATGTTCATCAGCTAAATTATTCTGTAATTCTCTTTTTCTGCCACATCTTTTTCAGGTTTAGGAATTAAGGTGATGCTGGCTTCATAGAAAGAATTTGGGAAGATTTCCTCCCTTTTTTTTTTTCTTAATGACTTGAGATGAATTAGAGTTATGTCTTCTTCAAACGTCTGGTACAATTCAGCGGTGAAGCCCTTCAGTACTGGGCTTTCCTTTCTGAGTAGGACCTTTTTAACTATTCAGTTTTTGTCTTGGTTATGATTCTGCTTAGGTTTTCTAGTCTTCATAGCTCAATTTAGTTAAGTTGTATGTGTCCAGGAATCTATGCATTTCTTCTAGGTTTCCCAGTTTGTTGGCATACAGCTGTTTGTCATAATTTCTGATAATTTTATTTCTATGATGCCTTTTGTTGCATTTCCTTTTTCATCTCTAATTTTACTGATTTGGGTCTTCTCTCTCCTTTTTTTGTTAGTAGGGCCAACGGTGTGTCCATTTTATTTATTAGGTCAAAAAACAAGCTCTTCATTTTGCTGATCTTTTGTATTGTTTATCATATTCAAATTTGTTGAATTGTTCTATAATTTTATTTTTTAATTTTTATTATTTTCTCCTAGCTTTGGGTTTTATTTGCTGTTGTTCTTCTAAATCCTTGAGATGCATTGATAGCTCATTTATTTAATGCCTTTCCAATTTCTTGATATAGGCACCAATTGCTATAAACTTTCTTGTAGGCACTGCTTTTGCTGTATACTGTAAGTTGCATTGTCCCATTCATTTGCTTCAAGAAATTTTTGATTTTCTTTTGATTTCTTCTGTGACCCACTGTTCATACAGGAGCATGTCATTCAGTTTCCATGTTTTCACATATGTTCTAGAGATTCCTGAATGGCTGAATTCCAGTTTTACTCCATATTCCATTGTGTTTTGAGACGTTGCATGCCATGATTTTGGTTTTTTTAATTTGCTGAGAGTTGCTTTATGTCATAGTGTATGATCAGTTCTAGAGCAAGTCCCATGAACTGCTAAGAAGAGTGTGTATTCTGCATGGAATACACAGATATCTACAAAGATGTAGATATCTGTAAGGTCCATTTTGTCTACAGTGTCAATTAAATCTGCTGTTTCCTTGCTGATTTTCTGTCTGGTTGTTCTGTCTATTGCTGAAAGTGGGGTATTGAAGTCCCCCATTACTATTGTATTGGAGTCTATGTCTTCTTTAAGATCCCTTAACATTTCTTTTAGTCAGGTGCCCTGTAATGAGGTGCATATACCTTTATCACAGTTACATCTCCCCGCTAATTTTCCATTAAGCATTACATAGTGCCCTTCTTTGTCTCTTTTTACAATTTTTTGGTTAACATCTATTTTGCCTTATATTAGGATGCCTATACCAGCTCTTTTATTGGTTTCTATTGACATGCAATACCTTTTTTATTCTTTCACTTTCAGTCTGCGTGTGTATTTTTTTGAGATGTGTTTCCTGTAGACAGAAAATATATGGGTTCTTAAGATTTGAAATATATCTCACCATTCTTTCCTTCTGTAGGGTTTCTGATGAGAGGTCTGCTATGAGTCTAATGGGAGATCCTCTGAAAGAAATCTGGCATTTATCTTGTACACATTTTAGAATCTTTTCTTTATGTTTTACTGTGGTAAGTTTCATTACAATGTATCATGGTGAAGAACTTTCCAGGTAATGTGTATTAGGAGTTCTATGTGGTTCTTATACTTGGATGTCCCCTTCTTTCTCCAATTAGGATGTTTTCTGTTATTATTTCACTAAACAGACCTTCTATTCCTTTCTCTTTTTCCATGCTTTCAGGAACTCCTAGAACCCGTACATTGGGTCATTTGATAGTATCCTGTAGATTCCCAAAACTGTTTTTTAGGTTTCTAATATCCTCTTCTTGTTCGTGGTTTGACAAGGCTCTAATGGCACTCACAGGGGTTCACCAAGGAGCCTGAATCCTAACTGGTGTCCCAGGCCCATGAGCAGTGAAGGTCTCTCCCACACAGTGCTGGGGACTCAGAGGGGATCCTGCAGCCAGGCTGGGTCCCTGGAATTCTGAGTTCATTGCCACAAAGGGTCCCCTTCCTTCCTCTTCACTCCATAGCTGTGGACACTTTTACCGGGTGCCACTGCATTCCTCAGCCTGGAGATGCCTTGGTCAGGTTTCCTCCAGACCACAGTGGCCTATCTTGGTCTCAGCAGCAGCCTCATCATCTTCTCAACACTAAGGTGCTTTCTCCTTCAGAAAACCCACTAGTGATGCATGGATGGTCCTGAACATTACAGCATGGGCAGTGACAGGCCCCATACAGTGGGTACCTCCGTGTAGGAGGAGAAAAAGAGAACAGAGGACAGTGGGAGAGACTGTGAACCTTTTCTCCTTGATTCATGGGCTGACAAGGGGATGAGTGGTGAGGGGCACTGGGAGCCCCCATCCCTCTTCTGCCCCCACTGACAGACACACCCAACCCAAGTATTCATCCAGCAGCTTCCAGAGCCCTGGGCAAAGCCATGACCATTGCGGCCTCAGAAGAAGGCCCCAGAGTGACGGTTCTGGAACTCAGAGCATGTGTTATTTAGCTCTGCCGAGCATTGGAGGGCATGGATCGCCACACCCCCAACCATGCATCCAGCAAGGCACATTGGTGCTACCTCTTCAATAACAGCACTGCAGAATCCAGTGGCTGCCAGGTCCCACAACACTGTGGGAAGCATGGCCAGCAGTGCTTGGACTTTCCTCCCCTTGCCTTTGACTGGGTCCCCAACCTTCAACTGGAGTAAGTCCATGGCTCCAATCAGGAGTAAGGTTTCCGGCCACTTCACGAGGGCCTTGGAAGCAATGCCCCTTCTGGGGACTTTCAGCTTTCAGGTGACTCCCAGTGTATGGATGCCACTCTACTTTGGGCCCCATCACAGTGAAACTCTTGACATGATCCCATGCCAAGCCAATTCTCTCAAATCTTGTGCACGGATGACCCAGGTGATGCTCTGAGCCAGTGTCCACCTTGTGGGCCAGGGACCTGGGAGGCAGGAGCTGAAGAACCAAGTTTGGCAATACAGTCCATGCTCTGAGATTCGGTCTCACTGGCATGGGTATGGCCCAGGCATAGTGGCCTCCCAGCAGGTCAAAGCAGCTGCAGGGCACTGTAACTTGCCAGGCTCTGCCAGAAAATTCCCCAGGTGCAGGGAGTGGGTGCTGCAGGCCTGGTCCATGAGACTCCCTGCTCCCTGTCTAGGCCTGCTCCTGCCACTTGCCTCACTGCCAGAGGCTGTTTCCTAAAAGGGATTCACTGTTGTGTACATGGCTGTTTCTGGTTTTGTGTTGACTCTGAAAAATATGCTATGTTATTATTGGCACTCATAATATTTACTCAGCCTAACTTAAATACAGTTTGCAAAAATTAACCTGGATATTTATTTTAAATAGAGTTTCAAGATTTTAGAGTGTTTCACTTTATATGTTCAAGTATAATTTTGGTTACAATAATTCCTACTTTTTAACAAAAATATCCTTTGAAATTTCTGTCTCCCATAAATTGATATAATGTGAAAAGTGGGTTGTGAACGATGATCTCATTTCTTTGCTGCAGACATTGTTAAGTTCATAGAACCTGAGCAACTCAAATGGAGAAACCTTCCCAGTTCAGGAAGAGGTGGCACTCATTGTTTCTTGAAGATGTCTCCCAGACTTGCTTCCATTACAGAATGCACAAGAGAAGATTCCCTTTTTTTTTTTTTTTTTACATTTTATGCTTTCAGATGGGATTGTAGCTTTTGCTTTACAAACACATTGCTCCTGGCAAGAGCCAGTAGTGGGAGGATTAGAGAATTGTAAGATCCCTTTCCATGCCATTTTAGTAAAGTAGAAATAAGCAGGAAGGCAGATGTCAGTTAAGGAGTTTGATTGAAAATGTTTTATTTCCCAAATGTAACAATGTTATTTGTTTATTTTTAGTAAAGAACAACCAGCTGATGCAAACAAATACAGTGCATAAATTTTCTAAATCTCAGTGGTAGTTGCAGAGTGTTCATTTGTTGTGCTTATACCTCAACATATCGACTTATAGTTTTTGTATCAGTTATTAAATAAGAATGCAAATTCACTCAATAACAACTACAGATAGTTTAGATGTTTGGTCTTTATGAAACAGAAATAAGTACAAGAAAAGTAAGTATTACATGCTAGAAGTACATATATATTATTCATGAATGATCCAGAGACTTGAAAGACTCATACTGATTATGTGAATATTCACCACCTATGTGAATTACCACTTTGGAGATTGGAGTGAAAAACACAGTTATATGTTTATGTTAATAATTCACATACAAATACATAACCCTCTCTCTCAAGTGCTCACCATACCTTAATACAAAAGAAGGAGCCCTGGGACCATAGAAGTTCAAATATATAAAATATATTGAAATATTAAATATTTTGATCTAAGCGCAAGCAAATCAAATAATGAACTGCAAAAATGTTCATAATATTTTCCTCAATGAAAACATTAACAGGTTAACAGCTGCAAAAATCCTGAAAAAATATGAAGTTTATTGTGTATGAACAATGAATTTCATTTAAAAAAGGCTTCAACATCTTTATTTTATTCTGGCTCTCATATTTTTAAGAATTATCATTCATTATATACAAGTTGCAAATTTATCTAGAACAAACACATGGCAACATCTGGAGACATTTGTAATTTGTACTATGAAGTTCTGCAAAAGATAAAAGATTTAAATCATTAAAATCTAAATGAACTCTAACAGTATTTTTTTTTCACTTTGTGTTGCTATATGGGGGCAAACTGTTGAAATCTTTACCTAATATATACTAAACTGATCTTCTGTATATAAAGAGAATTGAAAATGAATCTTGATGTGAATGGGAGGGGAGAGGGAGGGGGAAAGGGAGGGTTGCGGGTGGGAGGAAAGTTATGGGAGGGGGGAAGCCATTGTAACCCATAAGCTGTACTTTGGAAATTTATATTCATTAAATAAAAGTTTAATAAATGAAAAAAAAACTAAATGAAAGGCCTTGTGGTGTAGCAGGTAAAGTCACCAACTGTGATGCCAGGGTCCCTTATGGTTGCCAGTTTGTGTCCTGGCTGCTCACATCTGCTCCAACTTCCTGCTAATGGCCTAAGAAAGAAGAAAAAGGTTGCCCAGGGATTGGGCCTCTGCAACACATGTGCAAGATCCTGAAGAAGTTTATGGCTCTTGTCTTTAGCCTGGCCAATCCCTGGTCATTGAGGACATTAGAGAAGTAAATCAGCAGGTGAAAGCTTTCTCTCACTCTGCGTCTCTCCCTCTCTCCCTGTAACTTTCAAATAAATAAATAAATAGACCCTAGTAAAAATGATACAATGAGCAAAAATTATTGTTCTGTCAATTTGATAATGCTTTATTGAAAGCAATATTGGGGTTGGAAATATGAGGTTAATGTTATTCTCATACACTATTGGTAAATGAAATGAATATATATTTCAGATGGTAATTTAGTAAGATATATTCAAATTTGAAACATAGCATCCTTTCTATCTTGTAAGAACTTCACTGCAATTAGATCCTACACAAAACACTGGATATTGTGAAATCAAATGCACACCTATGATAAGAACATTTCTAATGTATTATATGTACCATATATAAAACACAATGGGGATTATTCCTAGAAAATAACAGACTAGTTACGAGATTCTGGGTTTTGTTTCCAATTCATGAAGCTCAAATGATAGACATTTAAATTAATTAATTGAGAGCTTGCTTACAATGTTACATATTCTATAAACATTTCTGAATACTGGCTAAAACCTATTAAAACATATCCAAAGATCTTTAATCTTAACCTAGTACTGGTAAACTTTTCTATAAAGAGCCAGGTAGAAAGTATTTTAGATTTCATAGACCATAATGTCTCTGCTGTCATCCAAAATATGTGTAAGCTATAGGTAAACAGATGGGGTTGTATTCCAATAAAACTATTTTAAAAACAGAAATGAGCTGGATTTACCCCCAGGAACTATTAATGCACTGAACCATACTTTTCAGAATATCATGGATACATGTCATTACTCATTTTAAAGATATTATGTTCCAGGACGTGCCACAGCATGATTTTCAAGAGGGAATAAAAATAAAACTTTTGGGGCTGACACTGTGGCATAGCAGGTAAAGCTGCTGCCTGCAGTGCCAGCATCCTATACAGGTGCTGGTTCGAGTCCCAAATGCTTTGCTTCCAATCCAGCTCTCTGCTATGGACTGGGAAAGCAGTAGAAGATGGCTCAAGTCCTTGGAACCCTGCACCCTTGTGGGAGACCCAGAAGAAGCTCATGGCTCCTGGCTTCAGATCAGTGTAGCTCAGGCCATTGCAGCCAATTGAGGAGTGAACCAGAGGATAGCAGTCCTCTCTCTCATTCTGCCTCTCCTTCTCTCTGTGTAACTCTTTCAAATAAATAAATAAATCTTAAAAAATATACAGTTAAATGATAATTAAGTGATTACAAAAAGCTCAAAATGTTAAATTCAGGAAACTTCAGTACAATTACCAGGAAAATATTAAAGAAATGTGTCAGGAATTATACTTGCTAATTTCAAAATATAAGGATGATTTTTAGTCCTTTAAAACTTCAGAGAAGGCAAAGAATCCATCACCTGGAAAAGGTCAGGGATTACTTTGGTTTAAAAAAAGTGTACCGGTTGGTGTCCTGATGCATCAGAATACCCCACTGTTTACAAGGCATGCATCCCACATCAGAGTGCAAATTCGAGTCTTAGCTCCACTGTTTTGGATCTAGATCACTTCTAGTGTGCATGTGAGGGAGCAGATGATACTAAGATTCTTAACTGCATGGCACTGCCCACATCAGAGGCCTGATGGATTTCATTGCTCCTGGACTTGGTCTGGTCCAGCAATGGATGGTGCAGTCATCTGGTTAGTGAACCATTAGATGGAAGTTCCCTCTCTCCCTCCCTCTCTCTATCTCTCTTTTTTTCTCTCTCTCCCTCCCCCCTTTTTTTCCCTTTCTCCCTACACCCTCCTCTGATTTTTAAATAATAAAAAGAAAATGTGAATATGAAAATGGTCAGGAGAAATAACCTCTGGATGGTGAGGTCACAATGAAAAACCCTTCCACAATGGTCACAGGTTCACTATTCTAGCATTGGTAGATAGTAGATTATTGATAATATACATGTGATGGTAATATTTTAAAATGTAAAATAAACCAATATTATAACATAATGGTTTGAATACTATAAATTTAAAACTAAATAGCAACTATAGTAGTTATAAGATATAAATAATTTATTATGAGTTAGCTATTATCTTTAGACTGTAATCAACATGTGAGTTTCATAGGATGAATTACTACACCAGATCTAGAACCCTTTGGTCAACTGTTTGTGAAAGATGTCATTGCAAATCACACAATTTTCCTTGATTTCATTATCACACATGGAAAAAGCCAACCTCACTGCTCACACATTCACAGTGTTAATATTAGCAAAAACTGTGATACTGATAGTATACACAGGAAGTAGTAATTAGGATACAACAAAGGTAAAAAAACAACTCACATTCTCATAAAGAATATATAATGTGATTACCTTCAATAGAATTGAGTAATTCGTTAGAACCCATAATAGAATGAGTCTGGGCTGCTCCACTTCTGATCCAGCTCCCTTATAATGCACCTTGGAAAGCAGTGGAAAAGGTCCAAATGCTTGGACACTTACACCCTTGTGGGAGACCTGAAAGAAGCTCCTGGTTCCTGGTCCAGTCCTGGCCACTATGGTTATTTGGGGAGTGATCCAATGGGTGGGATATATATCTCTCTCTCTTTTCCTTCTCTCTCTTTCTCTCTCTGCATTTCAAATGAACAAAAAAACTTTTAAAAAAGAAACAATAAAATTTTATCTCAGAATAAATATAGAGCTTCAGGTTTGGGAATCAAGAAAACATCAATCCTTAAATCAATAGAAAACTTCAAGACAACTGTATCTAGAATGCCACTGTGCAATATTTCCAATTCAATGTTAAATTGAATCTCATCATAATCCAGATACAGTGAAGGGAAATGAACTTAAATGTGTGAAGGAAAATACTGGGCATAGGTAGTACTGCAAACATGTGCACTGGAATGTGCACAGGAAAGCTTAGATACTTTCATTGAGTTAATAAACTCTCAGTAAAAACAGTAACCCACAATGCTAACACTTGCCTACAACATGGGTACTGACTGATGGTAAACACTGGTGACAGTAATAAAATCAAATATATTGTGATAACAATGACTAGAACTGTTTTTATAGGAGCGATACTAAAATAAGCACATATAAGACTTCTTCAAAAATCATCCATTGAAGTCTCTTTAAAATGCAAAATAAAGGGAGAATGAATGGAAATAAAAATAATTTCAAAATTACCAGATAAACATTGATGGAAAGATATTGTATCCAACCCCTTTAAAATTTTTAACTTTTATTTAATAAATATAAATTTCCAAAGTATGACTTATGGATTATAGTGGCTTTTTCCCCCCATAACCTCCCTCCCACCTACAGTGATCCCAACTCCCACTCCCTCTCCCATCCCATTCACATGAAGATTCATTTTCAATTATCTTTATATACAGAAGATCTACTTAGTCTTTACTAGTAAAGATTTCAACAGTTCGCACCCACACAAACACACAAAGTATAGAGTACTGTTTGAGTAGTAGTTTTACCATTAATTTGCATAATACAACACATTAAGGACAGAGGTCCTATATGGGGAGCAGGTGCACAGTGACTTCTGTTGTTGATTTAACAATTGACACTCTTATTTATGATGTCAAAAATCACCCGAGGCTCTTGTCATGAGCTTCCAAGGCTATGGAAGCCTCTTGAGTTCAAAAACTCTGATCTTATTTATACAAGGCCATAGTCAAAGTGGAAGTTCTTTCCTCCCTTCAGAGAAAGGTATCTCCCTTCTTTGATGGCCCATACTTTCTGCTGGGATCTCACTCACAGAGATCTTTCATTTAGGACATTTTATTTGCCACAGTGTCTTGGCTTTCCATGCCTAAAATACTGTCATGGAATTTTTAGCCAGATCTGAATGCCTTAAGGGCTGATTCTGAGTCCAGAGTGCTATTTAGGACATCTGCCATTCTATGAGTCTGCTGTGTATCCTGCTTCCCATGTTGCACCATTCTCTTCTTTTGAAGAAGACACTAGTCTTGCTTATGTGATGCCTTTTACATTTAATCCTATCATTATGATCAATTATGAACTGAAACTGATCACTTTGACTAGTGAGATGGTATTGGTACATGCCACCTTGATGGGACTGAATTGGAATCTCCTGGCATGTTTCTAACTCTACCATTAGGGGTAAGTCCATTTGAGCATGTGCCAAACTGTACATCTCCTCGCTCTCTTATTCCTACTCTTATATTTAACAGGGGTCACTTTTCAGTTAAATTTAAACACCTAAGAATAATTGTGTGTTAATTAAAGAGTTCAACCAATGGTATTAAGTAGAACAAAAAAATAATAAAAGGGATAAAGTATTAAATTGTACATCAACAGTCAGGACAAGGGCTGATGAAGTCACTGTTTCTCATAGTGTCTATTTCACTTCAACAAGTTTCCATTTAGGTGCTCAGTTAGTTGTCACCGATCAGAGAGAACATATGATATTTGTCCCTTTGGGTCTGGCTTATTTCAATCAGCATGATGTTTTCCAGATTCCTCCAATTTGTTGCAAATGACTGGATTTCATCTTTTTTACTGCTTTATAGTATTCTATAGAGTTCATGTCTCATAATTTTTTTATCCAGTCTTCTATTGATGGGCATTTAGGTTGATTCCATGACTTAGCTATTGTGAATTGAGCTGCAACAAATATCGAGGTGCAAATGGCTCTTTTTTTCTTCCCTTTAATTCCACTTGGGTAAATTCCAAGGAGTGGGATGGCTGGATCCTGTGGTAGTGCTATATTCAGGTTTCTGAGGAATCTCCACACTGTCTTCCATAGTGGCTTTACCAGTTTGCATTCCCACCAACAGTGGATTAGTGTCCCTTTTTCCCCGCATCCTCGCCAGCATCTGTTGTTGGTTGATTTCTGTATGTAGGCCAATCTAACTGGGGTGAGGTGAAACCTCATTGTGGTTTTGATCTGCATTTCCCTGATGGCTAGGGATCCTGAGCATTTTTTCATGTGTCTGTTGGCCATTTGAATTTCCTCTTTTGAAAAATGTCTGTTAAGGTCCTTGGCCCATTTTTTATTGGGTTGTTTTGATTCTGTGGTGTTTTTTGATCATTTTGTAGATTCTAGTTGTTAATCCTTTATCTGTTGTGTAATTTGCGAATAATGTCTCCCATTCTGTTGCTTGTCTCTTCACTTTCCTGACTGTTTCCTGTGCTGTAAAGAAACTCTTCAATTTGGGGTAATCCCATTTGTTTATTTTATCTCTGATTACCCGTGTCTCTGGGGTCTTCTCCAGGAATTCTTCGCCTGTTCCAATATCTTGAAGGGTTTCCCCTACGCTCTCGACTAGTTTCATGGTGTTGTGGCGCATCTCTAGTTCTTTGATCCATGTTGAGTGGATTTTTGTATAAGGTGTAAGATAGGGGTCTTGCTTCATACTTCGACATGTGGACATCCAGTTTTCCCAGCACCATTTGTTGAAGAGGCTGTCCTTGTTCCAGGGGTTGGTTTTAGGTCCTTTGTCGAATATGAGTTGGTTATAGATGTTTGGATTGATCTCCGGTGTTTCTATTCTGTTCCATTGGTCTATCCATCTGTTTTTGTACCAGTACCAGGCTGTTTTGATTATAACTGCCCTGTAGTATGTCTTGAAGTCTGGAATTGTGATGCCTCCAGCCTTATTTTTATTGTAAAGGATTGGTTTAGCTATTCTTGGTCCCCTGTTTCTCCATATGAATTTCAGCATCATTTTTTCTAGGTCTATGAAGAATGACTTTGGTATTTTGATTGGTATTGCATTGAACTTGTAAATTGCTTTTGGGAGAATGGACATTTTGATGATATTGATTCTTCCAATCCATGAGCATGGCAGGTTTTTTCATTTTTTTGTGTCATCTTCTAGTTATTTCTTTAGTGTTTTGTAATTTTCATCATAGAGGTCTTTGACATCCTTGGTTAAATTTATTCCAAGGTACTTTATTGTTTTTGTGGCTATTGTGAATGGGATTGATCTTAGAAGTTCTTCCTCAGCCCTGGCATGATCTGTGAATATGAAGGCTGCTGATTTCTGAGCGTTGACTTTGTATCCTTCTACTTTACCAAACTCTTCTATGAGTTTCAATAGTCTCTTATAGGAGTTTTTCGGGTCCCCTATATATAGTATCATGTCATCTGCAAATAAGGATAGTTTAACTTCCTCCTTTCCCATTTGTATCCCTTTAATTTCTTTTTCTTGTCTGATGGCCCTGGCTAACACTTCTAGGACTATATTGAACAGCAATGGTGAGAGTGGGCATCCCTCTCTGGTGCCAGTATTCAATGGAAATGCCTCCAACTTTTCCCCATTCAATATGATGCTGGCCATTGGTTTATCATATACTGCCTTAATTGTGTTGAGGAATGTTCCTTCTAACCCCAATTTGCTTAGGGTTTTCATCATGAAAGGGTGTTGGATTTTGTCGAATGCTTTCTCTGCATCTATTGAAATAATCATATGATTTTTGTTTCTCAATTTATTAATGTGATGTATTACATTGATTGACTTTCGAATATTGAACCATCCTTGCATACCAGGGATAAATCCCACTTGGTCCAGGTGAATGATCTTTCTGATGTGCCGTTGGATTCAGTTTGCCAGAATTTTGTAGTGTATTTTTGCATCTATGTTCATCAGGGAGATAGATCTGTAGTTTTCTTTCTCTATTGTGTCTTTTCCAGGCTTAGGAATTAAGGTGATATTGGCTTCGTAGAAAGAATTCGGGAGGGTTCCCTCCCTTTCAATCATTTTGAATAATTTGAGAAAAACTGGGGTTAGTTGTTCTCTAAATGTCTGGTAAAATTCGGCAGTGAAGCCATCCGGTCCTGGCTCTTCTTTTTTGGTAGTGCATTTATTACTGATTCAATTTCTTCCATGGTTATGGGCCTGTTTAGATTTTCTATATGTTCATGGCTCAGTTTAGGAAGGTTGTATGTGTCCAGGAATCTATCCATTTCTTCCAGGTTCCCCAATTTATTAGCATACATCTCTTTGTAGTGGTTTCTAGTGACTCTTTTTATTTCTGTTGTGTCTGTTGTTACATTTCCATTACTGTCTTTGATTTTACAGATTTGGGTCTTCTCTCTCCTTTTTTTTTTTTTTGATTAGTTGGGCCAATGGTGTGTGGATTTTGTTTATTTTTTCAAAGAACCAGCTCCTGGTTTTGTTAATCTTTTGTATTTTTTTGTTTGTTTGTTTGTTTCAATTCTGTTTATTGCTTCTCTGATCTTTAGTATTTCTTTCCTCCTGCTGGATTTGGGCTTGACTTGCTGCTGTTTTTCTAAATCCTTGAGGTGCATGGAGAGTTCATTTGTTTCAGCTTCTTGATGTAGGCACCAATTGCTATAAACTTTCCTCTTAGCACTGCTTTTGCTGTATCCCACAGGTTTTGATAGGTTGTGTTATCATTTTCATTTGTTTCTATAAATCTTTTGATTTCTCTTTTAATTTCTTCAATGACCCACTGTTCGTTTAGGATCATGTTGTCCATTCTCCATATATTTGCATATGGTGTAGAGATTCTTGGGTTGTTGATTTTGAGTTTCACTGCGCTATGGTCTGAGAAGCTGCATGGTATAGTTTCAATTTTTTTGAATTTGTTGAGGCTCCCTTTATGGCCTAGCATATGGTCAATCCTAGAGAATGTTCCATGTACTGGGGAGAAATACGTGAACTCTGTGGTGGTGGGGTGGAAGGTTCTGAAGATATCTAGTAGGTCTATTTGGTCTATAGCGTCAATTAGCTCTATTGTTTCCTTGTTGAATTTCTGTCTTTTTGATCTGTCTATTGGTGAGAGTGGGGTGTTGAAGTCCCCTGTTACTATTGTGTTTGAATCTATATCTCCCTTTAAATCCTTTAGTATTTCTTTCAGGTATCCAGGTGCCCTGTAATTAGGTGCATATACATTTATAATAGTAATGTCTTCCTGTTGGATAGATCCTTTAATCATTATGTAATGCCCTTCTCTGTCTCTTTTAATAGTTTTTATGTTAAAGTCTATTTTATCTGATATTAGGATGGCCACACCAGCTCTTTTTTGATTTCCGTTAGCTTGGAGTATCTTTTTCCATCCTTTCACTTTCAGTCTGCATGCATCTTTACTGATAAGGTGTGTCTCCTGAAGGCAGCATATGGATAGATTCTCTTTCTTTATCCAATCAGATATTCTATGTCTTTTGGTAGTAGAATTAAGACCATTCACATTTAGTGTGATTATTGTTAAGTACTGTCTTTTCCCATTCATGATTCCTGAAACGAGCTGTTTATGTATTTTGAACTTTGTTTGTAGGTTACTCTAATTCGCTTTTTTTTTGTAGTGAAGTTCTTGTTTTTGTATTTCTGTGTGCAGCACGTCTTTGAACAAGTGTTGTAGGGTTGGATGCGTGGATACAAATTCTTTCAGTTTCTGTTTGTCTCGGAAGATCTTTATTTGCCCTTCATTCATAAATGATAGCTTTGCAGGGTATAGTATTCTAGGTTGGCATTGTTTGTCTTTTAAGACTTGAAATATACATGCCATTGTCTCCTTGCATGTAGTGTTTGTGATGAGAAGTCTGGGGTGAGTTGGATTCACTTACCCCTGAATGTGATTTGTCGTTTTTCTCTGGCACATTTTAAGATTTGTTCTTTGTGTGTCACTGAGCTGAGTGTTGCCACAATGTGTCGCGGTGAATTTCTCTTCTTGTCTACCCTATACGGAGTCCTAGCTATCTGTTGAATTTGGCTGTTGTTATCCAACTGCCTTTGTTTGAAGTTTTCTCATATTATTTCATTGAAAACACCTTCCAATCCATTCTCTCTTTCCACCCTTTCAGGGACTCCTATTATCCAAACATTACACTGTTTGATTAAATCTTGTAGGTCTCCAACCATATTTTTTAATTTCTTCTTCCTGTGTTTGAACTGACTGTATTATTTCTGGAACTTTGTCTTCAAATTCTGATATTCGGTCTTTCATTTCATCTGTTCAATTTCTGAGGGATTGCACCGTGTTTTTTATATGGTCAATTGAGTTTTTCATTTCCAGTATTTCATTCTGGCTTCTCTTTAGGATCTCTAATCCTTGGGCTTGTTTTTCGTTCAGCTCTCGACACTGTTTCTCATTATTTCTAAGTAATCTGATTATTAATTTTCTGAATTCTTTTTCTGACATGGTTTCAAATTATTCTTCTTCAGCCTCTGTTATGGTTGGTTTAGTCTGCTCCATTGGCGAGTTTATATATTTTTCTGTATTCTTACTGTGGATTTTTGTTTTGTTTTTTGGCATTCTATCTGGGTGGTTTTTCCAGTTGATTTCCCTCTGCTATAGACTGCTGTGAGTCTGTACCAATATCCAGTGTAAGCAGGCTGCTCTGCCTTCTAGAGTTTATTTTTTACTTATTTTTTTGTTTTTTTTATTTTATTTATTTATTATTTTTGTAGCTTGCGTGGTTTGGTGTCAGGGCTTTGAGGTGCCAATCTCCACCCCTTAGGGGCCGGTTTCCTTGTTCCTATGTTTGCCCTTGCATGTCTGTGCCTGGGGTTCATTGGTCAGCCACTCTCTCTCACTGCACCTCCTGCATGAAGAGTGTCAAGTAGCTCCAGACCACCTTTGGACTCTGCCCCTGCTGCTTCCCTCCTTTGGAGCAGAGGCCAGCCTCCTTTAAACCCGAATGTAAACAAACAAGATGGCTGCACTCTGCCCTCTGCAGCTCTGATTGTGCGTTGGGCGGTTCCCAAGGATCCTGGTGTTTTTGATCTCTCAGTACGCCCCCTGGATCCTGCTCTCTTCCCGCGGGTACTATTCAGATTTATTTTTTTTCTGGTAACTTGAATAGACTGGCGTCATGGATTTGAGCTGCCCTCCCTTGCTGCCCACCCCTGGGCAAGGTGTCCTGTTGCTCCACTCCACCTGTGGGCTCCGCCCCCGAAGGTTAGTGTGGCAGGGAAGCAGCTCTCCTTTAAGCCCGAATGTAAACAAACAAGATGGCTGCTTCCCACCTGCTGCAGCTCCTATTTGGGGGAGGGATCCTGGATTGTTTAGACCCTCAATTAGTCCCCCTGAACTGCGCACTGTTTCTGCAGGTGCTACTCACTCTGTTCCATTTTCTATTTCCTCCCTCACTTGGTCGTGCATGTCTCAATGTCTGTCCCAGTGTGGGTTGGGGGAAGGGCAGTGGTGGCTGGTGCAGTGGTGTCCGACGAGCGCCCTGTCTCACCTCGGTTTCCAGAGCTCCCCTTTCAGTGCTGGCACGTGGATTCTGCGGCTGGGCTCCTGACTCTGCGGCTGGGCTCCCGCGGCTGGGCTCCCCGTGGCGGTTGGGTTCCCCGCAGCAGCTGGGCTCCCACAGCGGCTCGGCAGGGCTGGGCTTTCACGCGGTGGGTGACCTTGCTCTCCCCATAAGTACTCCGTGTCACATCCACTAGACCCGGGAAAGTTTCCTCTGCAATTTTTCCCTGAGCCTTTTCCTGAGGCTACAGTAACTCCACTTTTATTTAACTATCTTTTCCCAGACTATCGGTGCATGCCCTCACTATTCTGCCATATTGGCTCCGCCCCTCATTTGTATTGAATATAAAATAATCCACCATTATGATACACTAAACTTACCCTTTCATAATCAACTGTGAAGTTAAAAACAATTGTAACATTATAAGTTGAACTTGTGACATCATAATCACTCCAGCTGTCATAAAATACCATTATATTATAATTAATAGTGATATGAAATCTATTGTGATTTCATAAACCAATATTTTACATTAAAACTCTGGTGATGATATGGGTGCTCAGTTCTAGTCCCGGGTGCTCCTATTCCAGTCCAGCTCTCTTCTGTGCCCAGGATGGCAGTGGAGGATGACCCAAGTGCTTGGGTCCCTGCACCCACATGGGAGACCAAGAAGAATCACCTACTGTAGCGGTCATTTAGGGAGTGAACCAATAGAAGGAAGACCTTTCTCTCTGTCTCTCTATCTATAACTCTACCTGTCAAATAAAAAAAGCTCTGGTGATGTTATAAAGCTATTGTTATTTTATCATAATCAATGTCATCAACTCAAATGTTACAAACCACCATTGTTATATCATAAACCTATAACTGTGATGTCATAAATAATTCTGAACCATTGTGATATAAACCTACCATTTTTAAATACTAATGAATTGTGATGGTTTATTATACATGGTATCATATGCCATAAAACAGCAATTATAATTTTATAAACCAACTACTCTGATGTTGTAATCAATTATGAAGTTACAAAAACCATTGTGACATCACAAATCGACCATGTGGTATCAATTAATTGTAATTTCATAAACTACCATTATGATATCATGAGCACTGTGATGACATAAATATTGTGATATCATAAACCATCAGTTTTATAATTATGTTATGAAAATAATTCTGTCATATACAAATATCCTGATGCTATAAATGTTCCATTTTTCTCATAAAACATTGTGTTGCCATAATCAATTTTGAAGTCTAAAAATTTTTGACATCATAAACATGAATGTGATGTCATAATCATATGTGGTGTTATAATATACCACCATGTTGTTATAAATCCATATTGTACTATCATACTCAATTTTGAAGTCATAAAACAATTATGATTAGCCAACCATTCTGTTGTTATAGTCACTAGGGATGACATAAACCATCATTGTGATGCCATAAGCTTCCATTATGATGTCATAAAACTGATATTGTGATGTCATAATACATGCTATCAATGTTATGTGATCATCCATGGTGTTGGCATAAAAACTCTTGTTATGTAATAAGCTGGGATTGATAAATCACCATTGTTGTATCAGAAACCTACCATTGTGGTTTAATAATCAATTGTGGAGTCACAAAAACCATTGTGATGTCAAAATTAATTGAGGTCATAAATAACCATTGTAGTATCATAATCAATTATAATGCTATAACCCATTATGATGTCATAATACTGTCCTGATTTCATATAAATTTTGGTTTCATAAACAACCATGATGTTATAATCAATTACAATGTCACAAAACTATTGTGATGTGGGAGCGGCAAGATGGCGGAATAGGAAGGGAGCACATTGATAGTTCAGCAAGACACACAGGTTAATAAAAGTGGAGATACTGCAGGGTCAAGGAAGAGTAGGGGAAGAAACAGCAGCAGAAACTCTTCCGGAACTAGTGATTCACAGTGGACCTGCGTGGAGAGCGTGGGAGCCCAAGTTCGGGACACCAGCGGCAGACTCAACGCACCAGCGCTGGAACACGAGGTGAGCCAAACCTCCATAGCCCGAGACACCAGCGGGCAAGCAGAAAGAGGAGACTAGAGGGAACGAGGCATGAAACTCCATGCGGAAAAGTTCACCAGGCTAACTAGAAGAGAGAGAGGAAAAAAAAAAGAAAAAAAGTGACCGATACGGACACGAGTTTCTCTCCCTCCACTCACCCCTCAAAGGCGAGCAAGACAAAGAGCAGGCGCCATTTTGGAGATACGTCATAAGCAGGGCGACCTCAGGTCTGCACCGGCCCTGAGCCTAGCAGAAAAACCTGACTCTGGGGGGAGGGGTGAAATAACAGGAGATTAGCATCTAACTTGGCAACCCAGTGGGAGACTGCAAGAGAATTGGAGCCCACACCGAGGGCAGCAGAGATTCCCTGTGTGGTCCTTGGGAAAGAGCTTCCAATCTCTGGCTCCTGTGGGTATATCATTTGCCTGCTAACTACCTCCAATTACGTTCAGCTGTGCAGAATTACTTCCCTTTTGAATCAAAAAAAGAGAGAGAGATTTACCACACCTAACCTGGGAGTGTCATCTTTGACACACCCTCAACCCTGAGGAACCAAACACAGCTCTCAGGCCACACTTATCTCAAGCCTCTAAGGCTCCACCGAAAGCAGACAGTCCACTTAATATAGAGCCATAGCGTAACAAGAAAAAACACCACAGTGAAGAAACCAAATATCTCCAATATGCCATACAACAAATGCAAAAACCGAGGTAACAAGAACAAGGAAGACACTATGACGCCCCCAAATGAAAAAGACACCCCAATTCAAGATTATGAAGATGATGAGATAGAAGAAATGCAAGAAGCGGATCTCAAAAAATTGATAAGAACATTAAGAAGTTCTCAAAAACAAATTCTTGAACTACAGAAATCCTTAGTGGACAAGATAGAAAATCTCTCTCATGAAAATGAAATATTAAGGAGGAATCAAAATGAAATGAAACAACTAGTAGAACATGAAACTGTGATAGTGACAAAAAACCACAATGAAATGAAGAACTCAATAGATCAAATGACAAACACATTAGAGAGCCTTAAAAACAGAATGGGCAAAGCAGAAGAGAGAATATCAGACTTAGAAGACAGAGAACAGGAAAGGAAACAGGCAAACCAAAGAAAAGAAGAAGAAATTAGAAATCTAAAAAATATTGTCGGGAATCTACAGGATACTATTAAAAAACCCAACATTCGGGTTCTAGGAGTTCCTGAAGGCATGGAGAGGGAGAAAGGATTAGAAGGCATTTTCAGTGAGATACTAGCAGAAAATTTCCCAGGTTTGGGGAAGGAAAGAGGCATCTTAGTACAGGAAGCTTGTAGAACCCCTAATAAACATGACCAAAAGAGATCCTCACCACGACACATTGTAATCAAACTCACCACAGTGAAACATAAAGAAAAGATTCTAAAAGGTGCAAGAGAGAAACGTCAGATTACTCTCAGAGGATCTCCAATTAGACTCACAGCAGACTTCTCATCAGAAACCCTACAAGCTAGAAGGGAATGGCGAGACATAGCCCAGGTACTAAGAGAGAAAAACTGCCAGCCCAGAATATTATATCCTGCAAAGCTCTCATTTGTGAATGAAGGTGAAATTAAGACTTTTCATAGCAAACAGAAACTGAAAGAATTTGTTGCCACTCATCCTGCCCTGCAAAAGATGCTTAAAGATGTGTTACACACAGAAACACAGAACCATGGTCACCAATATGAAAGAAGGTAAGGGAAGGAAACCTCACAGCAAAAGATCACAGGAAGCTCAATTTCTCTTTGACATAAAATTAAACTCTGATGCTCTGTTAAAGCAATGTGTTAAAGCAATCTAAAAACAAAAAGCAATTCAAATCAATTGGCAATCTACAAAAAGAGTTAAAGATTTTAAAAGCTATTATTAAAATTGCTATATTGGTCTATTATGCTAAGTTATATGTGTGTACATATTGTATGTCCACATAGGAAATTTTATTAAGAGTTTTATTTTAAATGTTGATAGATAAGATTGTCCATAAATTTAAGCTGCTAAAATCAATCAAAGATACATTTTAATTTGTGTGACCTGAATCTGTGTATCATATGTTTTAAACTTGTTGGTAGAAAGAAACTAAAAACATTTTATATGGTTGTGCTTAAGTTTACTGGTTAAACAAACTACACCATGTTAGATATTTAAGAGGTGTTTTCAAATACATGATTCTTAAAATTTAGAGAAGGCATTGGACCTTCTGGTAAATGTTTTCTTAAGTTGTTATCTAATGGTTGAAACGGTTTGCTAAGTATTCATGTAATATTGCTATTGTCAGCAAGCAATCTAGGACTTGCTCCCTCATTTCTCTATTCTAAGCCCAACTTATTCTTTCATTTCTCTATTCTCTTCAAGGTAGGAAACTAATTCTATTATGAAGGAATCTGTAGGATGCACAATTTAATCTTTAGACCTTATAAAAGAGATGGCTAACATTTTTCTGTAATAGCATAACCAAAATAAGAACTTAAATAATAATCTCATAGCTAGATTCACTTCGCCATCAGCGAAGTATACAGTAAGTAGAAAAAACTTCCCTTTCACACCAAAGGGAAAGAAAGTTTTAAAGTGAGAATATAATTTTCCTCATGGGCATTGTCTACCTTAGAAAAACTACTACAGAACATGCCTGTGACTATAGACTTGTAGTTCAGGCCACCGAAGATTAGAGATGGGACTTGGGCACTCCCTTGACTTGCATCCTCTGGTCTGCTTTAACACAAACCAGGAGGAAAAGAAAGCTAGGCGTCAGAAGCAATGGGTGGCTTGCCTATTAATGGCTGATCTGTACAGTGATCTGCCCTCAAGGAGACCCAACAGGCCAGTCCACTGCAGTGGCTTTCAATGTGGTAAGCCTGGGCTTCAGCAGAAGTCAGCTTGTGAAGAGCCCTGGCAGCTCTGCCAAGAGTTGGATCACTGGAAATGGACCTACCCTGGAGTTGAAGGATGCCCAGGTCAGAGCCACAGATCTTATTGGCTCTAAGCTGAAAAGCCCTTCACTCAGCCCAACTTCCAAAGTGACCACTGCAGCTGAGGGTAAGGTCAAGTAGGGTCAGCAACACTGCAGGCAGAACTGTAAATTTCTTGTTAGAGATGCCACCTGCCTTTACCTGGCCAGCTCTCCTCCCAGCCCAGCTAAGTAATGAAAGTCAACAGAGTGCCTTCCCCTAGGAGGTTCACACCTCCCTTAGGATATACCCCATGTGAAGAGATGGATAGGTCTGGGCCTCTTAACTTACAAGGCCTAAAGCCCAACAGATTATTATCAAGCCCCTTCTATCAGGTTCTATTTGCCTCTAAATCAGAAAACTTAATTGCAGCTTAGACAGCACCTTTCTTAGCACATCTAATAATGACTCTGTCCTTTGTTCTAGACCCTGTCTAGCACACTTGGGCCTCATTCCTTTGTAATCATAACCTCTACTCTACCTCCAATGGCTCTACTCCCAACCTGTGTGTACTGATGGTCCTCTTCCCCACTTAATGCTGTATAATTTTTCAAACCTGGTAAATGCCACTCTTAGGATCATTGGTTACTATCCTCACTCTGTCTTTTATGACCTTGTCTAAATATGATCAGAGTCGGCAAACTTGGAAGGCTTCCATAGCCTTGGCAACTCATGACGAGAGCCTAGGGTGGTTACTGGCGCCATAAACTAGAATGTCAATTTGTTGGGACAACAACAAGAGCCACTGTGCACTTGCTCCTCATGTGGGATCTCTGTCCTTAATGTACTGTACATTTTGATTTAATGCTATAACTAGTACTCAAACAGTATGTTTCACTTTGTGTTTCTATGTGGGTGCAAACTGTTGAAATCTTTATACTAAATTGATCTTCTGTATATAAAGAGAATTGAAAATGAATCTTGATGTGAATGGAAGGAGAGAGGGAGTGGGAGAGGGGAGGGTTGCGGGTGGGAGGGAAGTTATGGGAGGGGGAAGCCATTGTAATCCATAAGCTGTACACTGGAAATTTATATTCATTAAATAAAAGTTTAAAAAAAAGTAAATAAAAAAAAACTATTGTGATGTCATACATCAATATAAAGATGACAGAACTATAAGTTGTGTTGCTGTAAATCCACAATTGTTATGTCATAATCAATTGTGATTTTTGTATATAGCTATGTGATGCCATAAGCAACTGGGATATAATAAACAAACATTGTGGTATCATAAACCAAATATTTGATCTCATAATCAAAAGTGAAATCTGAAAAATACTGTGGCATTATAAAGCTACTATTATGATGTTATAATCAATTGTGATACGGTAAAAACTTTGTGATATTATAAAGCTACCACCGCATGTCATAGTCAATTGTGATATCATTAAAGCACTGTGATGTTATAAAGCTACCACTGTCATGTCATAATAAATCATGATGTAAAAATTCTTGTAATTACATAATCATCTGGGATGTGATAATTCACCATTGGTATATCATAAAGATAATATTGTGATATAATAATCAATTCTGATGTAGTAAACCACTAGTGTGATGTGATAATAAATCGTGATGTAGTGAAAAACACTGTGATATCATAAACAAATATTATGATGCAATAAACCAAAAATTATCATACCACAAATTGTGATGCCATGACTAACTCTGAAGTCATAAAAATTACTGTGATGCCATAAACTCATAATTGTGATGATAATTGTTATAATGTCATAAACCACTATTATCATTTTATAATCAATCAGGATGTCAGTAAAAGCATTATGATGACATATGTCAATATTGTGATAACATATACATGAAATTGTGATTTCAGAAACCAACCATTGTATTCTCACTATGAATTGTTGTCATAAACACCATTGTGATGGGGCTGGCGCTGTGGGGCTATGGATTAACACTTGGCCTGAAGCGCCGGCATCCCATATGGGCACCAGTTCGAGACCCAGCTACTCCACTTCTGATCCAGCTCTGTGATGCCCTGGAAAAGCAGTAGAAGATGGGCCAAGTCCTTGGGCCCCTGCACCCATGTGAGAGATCTGGAAGAAGCTCCTGGCTCCTGGCTTCGGATTGGCACAGTTCCAACCATTGTGGCCAATCAGGGAGTGAACGATCGGATGGAAGACCTCTCTCTCTCTCTCTCTCTCTCTCTCTCTCTCTCTCTCTCCCTCTCTCTCTCTCTCTCTCTCTCTGCCTCTCCTCTCTCTGTGTAACTCTAACTTTCAAGGAAAATAAATCTTTAAAAAAAAAAAGAAAGATGGACAGAAAGACAAACAGGTGCTCTAAGCAAGACACACACAGCTTTTGGCAAGACAAACACAGACAAGGTCTCTGGGCAAAAGACACACAGACAGCCATGGCTTCTGGGTTAAACAGACAGGTGGATCAAGAGGGCCTCTGGGCAAGACAGAGACAGCATCTCTGCGCAAGTCAGAAGGAGCTCCACACAGGAGAGGAAAGCAGGGCCTCTGGGCATGACAAATACACAGACAGTGTCTCTGAGCTAGACAGACAGACAGCCCCGGGGAAGACAGACAGGGCCTTTAGGCAAGATGAACAGAAAGACAGGCAGGTTCTCTGGGAAATACACAGGGATTCTGAATAAGACAAACACAGAAATAGGGCCCCTGGGTAAGACAGACAGACAGACAGACATACTGATTCTCTGGACAAGACAGACAGGGCCTCAGAGGAAGTGAAACTGAGAGTCAGGGCCTCTGGGTGAGACAGACACACAGACTGAGCCTCTGGGGGAAACAGGCTTGATTATTTTCCTTTATGACCAATTGCACTCAAAGACCTTTCACTTCATACAGTAATACTCTAGAAACACGGAGTATCAGCAGAGAGGCATGTGCACTATGATCAAAGTATTTACTTTGAGGCAATAATTGTGGGCATCTGTGGCAGATATTGTATTATGGATGCTTTGGTTGTGTCTGGCTCTAGGATTATGATTTTTCTGCAGAGCTACACCATTGGACTGCATAAACCTATTGCTATAGGAGCAGCTTCCACGGTAAGCAGGAGAGGAAGAAGAGAATTTCAGCATTGGGCACTTGGGAGACAGAGAGGAATAGGACCCATTCAAAGAAAACTGGGCTCATTTCCTTTTTAAATGCTTTCTTTTTATTTGTGCTTATTTGCTTTAAAGGCAGTTACAGAGCCAAAAAGGAGAGATGGAGGGAGGGGCTGAGAGAGAGAGAGAGAGAGAGAGAGATCTTCATCCACTAGTTCACTCCACAAAAGGCCATAATAGCTGTGATTGGACCATGTCGAAGCCAGGAGCAGTTACAGTCTCCCACATGGGTGCTAGGAGCTCAAATATTTGTGCCAAACTCCACTGCCGTCCCAGGTACATGAGAAGGGAGCTGGATCAGAAGTGAGGTAGTCAGGACTGAAACTGGTGCTGGCACTGTGGACTATGTATCAACCAACGGTGGCTGACTATCAGACATTGGGCTCATTTCTTGTGATTGATTTTTCTGGGGTCTGTCTTTAGAAAAGTAACATATTGGGGGACAGTTCTGTGCTGTAGCATGTGAAGCCACCACATATGGTGTCAGCATCCCAAACTGGAGCCAGTTCATGAACTTGCTGTCCCGATTTCCATCCAGCTCCCTGTTGATGTGCCTAGGAAAGTATCAGAGGATGGCCCAAGCACCTGAACCCTGAAGCCATGTGGGAGACCCAGAAGAGGCTCCTCACTCCTGGTGTCAGACCAGACCAGCTCTGGCTATTGCAGTTATTTGGGAAGTGAACCAGTGGATGGAAGATCTATCTCTGTCTCTCCCTCAGGTGAAAAAAAATTTAAATAAAAAAAAATGTAACAGCAGATATATAGCAGGGAGAGTTCAGGCGATACAAAAGGATCAGTTCCACATCAGTAGACACATGAAAAAAGGAAAGCAGTATATTTTACCTATAGCAGATACCACAACCACTTTACTTTTCCCTTTCTTCTCTTTCCTATTCTCCAGTTATGAAGTGGTTTGCCATTGGAGCACTGGATTCAGGACTTCAGAGGCCTTGGAAGATAGGATCTGGATAGGGAGAAGCCCTGAAGAAAGAAACTATGGGTGAAAGAGAATATCATTTTGGGAGCTGCCCAGGCCATACTTTTTCTGCTTCTTGCTCTTGTTTGTGCTGTTCAGTCATCTCCACTTTTTCAAATTGCTTTGGCTTGATGAGTGTGTCTGGATGGTGGGTTAGGAATTTGATGATGTAAGTTCTACCAGTTTTGGAATCAAGTATCTATAAATTAATACACCATAGTATTTCTCTTACAGATATAGACTTCAGTCACTAAGTAAACCTTAGTGGGTCATGAGACTAAAATCCTACGCATATCTATTGCACATGAAGCCAAATTCTCATAATCAGTTGGTAATTTTGTTATGACATTTACTGCCTCCTGCTTCATAGCACCTGCTTATGTATGGATGTTTCAAGGCTAGAAGTGAGTTTATTCAGTGAAGTGAGTAAACTCAGATAATTAAGGAGCTTTGTTATCTTCTCTTGAGGAGGTTCCCATCCATGCTCCTGAAGCTAAATCCTTTTTCTAAGATTTTATTTAATAAATATAATTTTCTTAGGTACAGCTTTAGAAATATAGTTGTTCTTCTCCCCCCACCCAATCTGCCCATCTACTCCCACTCCTGTCCCACCTCCTACTCCCTCTCTCATCCCTTCATTAGGATTCATTTTCAATTAATTTTATATACAAAAGAGCTACTCTATAATAAATAATGATCTCAACAGTTTGCACCCACACACACACAAACACAAAGTATAAAGTACTGCTTGAATACTAGTTTTACAGTTAATTCTCATAGTACAACACATTAAGGACAGAAGTTTGACATGGAGAGTAAATGCACAGTGACTCCTGATGTTATTTAACAATTAACACTATTATTTAGGACATCGGTGATCACCCGAGGCTCTTGCCATCAGCTGCCAAGCCTATGGAAGTCTTTTGAGTCCACAAACTCTGTCAGTATTTAGACAAGGCTGTAAGCAAAGTAGAAGTTCTCTCCTCCCTTCAGAGAAAAGTACCTTCTTCTTTGATGGCCCCTTCTTTCCACAAGAGCCTCACTCAAAGAGATTCTTCATATAGAACATTTTTTGCAACAGTGTCTTGGCTTTCCATGCATGAAATGCTCTCATGGGGTTTTCAGCCAGATCCGAATGCCTTCAGGGATGATGCTGAGGTCACAGGGCTGTTCAGGGCATCTGTCATTCTATGAGTCTGCTGTGTGGACTGCTTCCCAGGTTGGAACATTTACCTTCTCTTTAATTCCATCTATTGTTATTACCAGACACTTGGTCTTATTTATGTGATCCCTTTGACATTTAATCCTATATATGATCGATTACACACAAAATATGATCATCTTAACACATAAAATGGCATTAGTACCACCTAGTAATAGGATTTGGAGTTCTATGGCAAGCTTTAGCTTTACCCTTAGCAGTAAGTCCATGGGAATGTGTGTCAAACTGTACAGCTCCTCCCTCTCTTATTCACACTCTTATTTTTAACAGGGATTAAGTTTCTTTTTTTTAACTTTTATTTAGTAGATGTAAATTTTCAAAGTACAGTTTCTGGATTACAGTGGCATTTTCCCCCCCATAACTTACCTCCCATCTCCCACTGCCTCTTCCATTCCATTCACATCAAGATTCATTTTCAATTACCTTTATATACAGAAGATCGATTTAGTATATATTAAGATTTCATCAGTTTGCCCCCACACAGAACACAAAGGGGCAAATACTGTTTGAGCACTAGTCATATCATTAATTCACATTGAACTACACATTAAGGACAGAGATCCTACAAGGGGAGTAAGTTCACAGTGACTCCTGTTGTTGATTTAACTATTTGAAACTCTTGTTTAAGGCATCAGCAATCTTCCCAGGCTCTAGTGATGAGTTGCCAAGGCCATGGAAGCCCTCTGAGCTCGCTGACTTTGATCTTATTCTGACAGGGTCATAGTCAAAGTGGAAGTTCTCTCCTCCCTTCAGAGAAAGGTACCTCCTTCTCTGATGGTCCATTCTTTCCACTGGGATCTCACTCACAGAGATCTTTCATTTAGGTCCTCTCTTTTTTTTGGCCAGAGTGTCTTGGCTTTCCATGCCTGAAATACTGTCATGGGGTTTTTAGCCAGATCTGAATGCTTTAAGGGCTGATTCTGAGGCCAGAGTGCTGTTTAGGACAACTGCCATTCTATGAGTATGCTGTGTATCCTGCTTCCCATGTTGGATCCTTCTCTCCCTTTTTTATTCTGTCAGTTAGTATTATTAGACACTAGTCTTGTTTATGTGATCCCTTTGACTCTTAGACCTATCATTATGGTCTATTGTGACATGAAATTGATCACTTGGATTAGTGAGGTGGCATTGGTACATGCAAACTTGATGGGATTGTAATGGAATCCCCTGGCACATTTCTAACTCCACCACTTGGGGCAACTCCGATTGAGCATGTCCCAAACTGTACATCCCCACCTTCTCATATTCCCACTATTATATTTAACAGGAATCACTTTTCAGTTAAAATTTAAACACCTAAGAATAATTGTGTGTTAATTACAGTGTTCAACCAATGGTGTTAAGTAGAACAAACAAAAATACTAAAAGGGATAAAGTATTACATTGTACATCAACAGTCAGGACAAGGGCTGATCAAGATATTGTTTCTCATAATGTCCATTCCACTTCACCAGGTTTCCTACTTGATGCTCGGTTAGTTGTCACCAATCAGGGAGAACATATGATATTTATCCCTCCGGGACTGGCTTATTTCAATCAGCATGATGTGTTCCAGATTTCTCCATTTTGTTGCAGATGACCAGGTTTCATTGTTTTTGACTGCTGTATAGTATTCCATAGAGTACATGTCCCATAATTTATTTATCCAGTCTACTGTTGATGGGCATTTGGGTTGGTTCCAGGTCTTAGCTGTTGTGAATTGAGCTGCAATAAACTTTAATGTGCAGACAGCTTTTTTGTTTGCCAATTTTATTTCCTTTGGGTAAATTCCAAGGAGTGGGATGGCTGGGTTGAATGGTAGGGTTATGTTCAGGTTTCTGAGGAATCTCCAGACTGACTTCCATAGTAGCTTTACCAGTTTGCATTCCCACCAACAGTGGGTTAGTGTCCCTTTTTCCCCACATCCTCTCCAGCATCTGTTGTTGGTAGATTTCTGAATGTGAGCCATTCTCACTGGGGTGAGGTGAAATCTCATTGTGGTTTTGATTTGCATTTCTCTGATTGCTAGTGATCTTGAAAATTTTTTCATGTGTCTGTTGGCCATTTGGATTTCGTGTTTTGAAAAATGTCTATTGACGTCCTTGGCCCATCCCTTAAGTGGGTTGTTTGTTTTGTTGTTGTGGAGTTTCTTGATTTCTTTGTAGATTCTGGTTTTCAATCCTTTATCTGTTGCATAGTTTGCAAGTATTTTTTTCCCATTCTGTCGGTTGCTTCTTCACTTTCTTGACTGTTTCTTTTGCAGTACAGAACATCTTAATTTGATGCAATCCCAAATGATAATTTAGGCTTTGACTGCCTGTGCTTCTGGGGTCTTTTCCAAAAAGTCTTTGCCTGTGCCTATATCTTGTAGGGTTTCTCCAACGTTCTCTAATAATTTGATGGTGTTGGGTCATAGATTTAGTTCTTTAATCCATGTTGAGTGGATTTTTGTGGAAGGTGAAAGGTAGGGGTCTTGCTTCATGCTTCTGAATGTGGAAATCCAATTTTCCCAGCACCATTTATTGAATAGACTGTCCTTGCTCCAGGGATTGGTTTTGGATTCTTGATGAAATATAAGTTGGCTGTAGATGTTTGGATTGATTTCTAGTGTTTCTATTCTGTTCCATTGGTCTATCCATCTGTTTCTGTACCAGTACCATGCTGTTTTGATTACAACTGCAACAGGGATTAATTTTCAATGACTTTGTACACCTATGATTAATTTTATGCTAAGTAAAGGGTTCAATCAATGGTATTAAGTAGAAAAAATAAAATGAATAAAATGAAATAATAAACTCTTCCTCGACAGTCAAGACAAGGGATGTTCAAGTAATTGCTTATCATAGTGTCAAATTCACTTCTACAGGTTTCCTCCTAGGTGCTCTGTTCGTTTTCACACATCAGGGAGAATATATGGTGTTTGTCCCTTTGGGTCTGGTTTCTTTCACTAAGTATGATCTTTTCTAGATTCATCCATTTTGTTGCAAATGATTGGATTTCAATTTTTACAACTGTGTAGTATTCCATAGAGTACATATCCCATAATTTCTTTATCCAGTCTTCTGTTGATGGGCATTTAGATGACACAAGGACCATATCATGTCCTATAATATATGAGAGGATAGATTCACATATATAGATTATATGGAAGATAAAAAAAATCAAAGGCAAATTTAGAGTTCCTTGAACATCCAAAAGGAATAAAACACATGTTACCTGCAAGGTTAAATTATTGCAATGGCCTAGCATGTCTCTGAGAAACTGTGTCCATGACAGATGCCAGGAAACTTAGAGAAATTTGAGTGAGTTGATGACTGCACAAAATGCTAACCAAGCTGGCCACAAACTCATACCATTAGGGCTAGCTCAGCCTAAAATGCTAAAAATATGCAGCAATAGTTATATAATTTCAAAAAATAAAGATTTAAAGAGTTGTGCAATTATAAAAACATTATCAGTGTACGAAAAAATGAATAATTTGATAGAGGAGATAATGGAAAGATGAGTTAACAAGCACAGATCATTACAACTGAATTAAAAATAAATATTAAAAATTTTCCACAAAGCTATAACAAAGATCATACTACTACAATATTAAAATAAACATGTCAATGCCAGGGGGAAGCTGTTCTGGCCCATTGGATTAACCCACCATTAGGCACAGCCTCATCCCATATTGAGTGCCAGATTAGAGTACCATCTATTCTGCACTACTGATCCAGCTTCTTACTAATGCATCTTAGAGGCAGCAGATGATGGCCTGAATAGTTCATTTCATGCTATCCAGATGGGAGACCCAGATGGAGCTTTTGGCTCGTGATTAAGGACTGACTCAGGCACAGGTTCTATGGCAACTTGGTGGATGAACAGATAGATAGAATCCCTCCTGCACCTATCCTTTCCACTCTGACCTTAAAATGAATGTTTTTTTTTAAAATAAGATTTGACTATCTAGAAGTATGCCACACACTTTTTAAATTAAAAGGTAATTTTAGATTTTCATAAACATCCAAAAAATCTGCAAAATGTTGCCTAAAAAGAATTAATGGCCAGGTCTTGCCTTAAATTTCTCTGAACACCTGTGTACATAAAGGTTGCAAGGAAGAGTTACAGTTTCAGGGAGTTGATGGAATCACAATAGAAAAGCAAGCATGAATGGCTGTGGCTTCAAAGTACCAGGATTAGCTTACATTAGATACTAATGGCACACAAAGGTGGTAGATACCATGTCAAAGGCAGAAACCCCAAAAGATAAGGGGATGCAAATGTTATGAAATACAAATTGTGACTCTGTGAGAAAAATAAGTGATTTTTAAAAAAGTAACAGTTGGGGTTTGCATTGTAGTTTAGTGGGTCAAGACACCACCTGTGCTACCAGAGTCACATTTGGGCACCAGTTCAAGTCCTGGTTGTCTCACTTCCAATCCAGCTCCCTGTTAATAGGAAAAGCAGTGCAATATGGCCCCAAGTGTTTGGGTGCTTGCCACCCATATGGCTAACTCAGATAAAACTCCTGGCTTCTGACTTCAGCCTGCTTTAGCAATAGCTGTTGTGGCCATGTAGGAAGTGAATCAACAGAAGATTCTCCTCTCTCTCTCTCTCTCTCTCTCTCTCTCTCTCTCTGTCTCTTTCTGCCTCTCCCTCTTTCTCTGTAACTCTGACTTTAAAATAAATAAGTCTTTTTTGTTTTTGTTTTTGTTTTGTTTGAAAGGCAGAGTTAGACAGTGAGAGAGAGAGACAGATAGAAAGGTCTTCCTTCCATTGGTTTACCCCCAAAATGGCAGCTACAACCAGTGTGCTGCGCTGATCCAAAGCCAGGAGCCAGACTCTTCTTCCCGGTCTCCAACATGGGTTCAGGGGCCCAAGAACTTGGGCCATCTTCTACTATTTTCCCAGGCCATACCAGAGAGCTGTATTGGAAGTGGAGCAGCCAGGTCTTGAACTGGTGCACACATGGGATGCCTGCGCTTCAGGCCAGGGTGTTAACCTGCTGTGCCACAGCACAGGCCCTGAAGCTTCTTAGCTTGATGTCATACCATCTGCCAATTTTGGCTTTCTTTGCCTGTACTTCTGGAACTACAAGCACTTGGGCCATCCCCCACTGCCCTCCCAGGCCACAGCAGAGAGCTAGACTGGAAGAGGAGCAACCGGGACAGAACCAGCACCCCAACCGGGACTAGAACCTGGAGTACCAGCACCACAGGCAGAGGATTAGCCTAGTGAGCCACCGCACTGGCCAATAAATAAGTCTTTAAAAATGGAACAGTGGAGTGACAAATCAGTGTAAGACAATCTACTAAAAATATTCCATTATAATTGCATTAAAAGGGAAAAAGAATGCAATATTTTCTGGGAAACATAAATCAAGGATATATGACTCCAATTACCTCAATAGCAATAAAGAAAACATGACAGAAATACTCTATTGAAACACTTAGAAATCAAAGATAAGTTCTCACAAAAATAGAGAAGAGGCAAAAATAATTACAGAAAAAAGTGAATTATCAGAAGGCCTGAGATTTTTTTGAAATATGTGTTCATGACATCTTAATCATCATTACTGTGAGAAGAAATGAGTAATCTGGTAGAAATAATAAGAGCAACAACCATATATAAAGGCAGTTGCTGAAAAATAAACCATTATAATTATATTTAAGAAGGAAAAATGAAATAATCACATTTTCTTTGAGAAGAATCATAAATGAAAGACAATGATCTATCTCTCTCTCTCTCTCTCTCTCTCTCTCTGGGGAATTTTTACTTCTCTTGTATTTAACCTTTGTTGAACTCTTGCTGAGCTCTTTTTAAATGTTCATTTCCCTTGTGCTGAACATGGCTAGACCAATGGAACAGAACAGAAACTCCAGAAATCAATCCACGCATCTACAACAAACTTATCTTTGAAAAAGGAGCTAAAATCAAGCCCTGGAGCAAGGACAGTCACTTTAACTAATGGTGCTTGGAAAACTGGAACTCAGCATACAGAAGTATGAAGCAACACCCTCACCTTACAACTTACATAAAAATCCACTCAAAATGGATCAAAGACCTAAATCTACAACACAATACCATGAAATTATTACAGAATATTGGGGGAACCCTGCAAGATATTGGCATAGGCAAAGAGTTCTTGGAAATGACCCCAGAGGCACAGGCAAAGCCAAAATTGACAAATGGAATTATGTTAAATTGGGAAGTTTCTGCACTGCAAAAGAAACGTTCAGAAAAGTGAGGAGGTAACTGACAGAATTGAAGAAATTATATGCAACTGATAAAGGATTAATACCCAGAAACTCAACAACAACAAAACATGTAACAAATTTATAACATGAGTCAATCATTCTATTCCTTGTTATTTACCCATGTAAGCTGAAAATGTACATTCACACAAAACTGCACAGTGACAGTTCAATGCTCTCTACACAATACATGGAATCTATTCCTTCTATATTACTAAACTTGTAAAAGTTCTCACCAAAAAATGATTACTATGTGAAGTAAGGCATAGTTTAATTATTTCAAGTGCTCTATCTACATATCTTCTCTCTATATAATTTAGACACAATAAACACAATTTTATATGTGAATTTGCATTAAAAAGACATTTCTAAAAAGCAATAATTGCTGTAGGATTTCAGAAGGGAAAGAGATGAAGAGGTCTAACACAGTGTAGTATATCCATTATATATTACGCTATTATATATGTAATATGAACACATATAATACACATTTTTCAAACTTCACACAACATAAAACACCAAGAGTAAACCTTTTTGTAAACTATGCACTTAGTTACTAAAAATGACTAACAATTGACTTATCACTTGTAACAAGTGTACTACACCAAAGCAACATGTTAATAATAGGGGATATTGTGTGCAGGGGGGGAATATATGGAAATATTCTGCACTTTACAGTAGATTTTTACATAAACAGTTTTCGATGAAGTTTTTCAAAGCTTTTTTGGGATATAATTCATAAAAACATGCACACCCTTAATGAGCACAACTTCACGGGCATTTCACCATGGGCATTTCCTATGAAAACATCAATGTAATTAAAGATATGAGTACATCTCTCTTCAAAATGTTTACTTCTTGACTGTTGCCTGTTTCTGTAAGAATTCTTTTTACCAATCTCTCCTCATTCAGAATACACAGCAGTATTCTGACAAGTCTTCCAAGGCCCTTTGTGATCTGGGCCTCTCATTCAAGCTATTACTCTTAGTCCTACCCAACTTAAATGCTATTCTTACCAAGTTCCAACACTGACCCCTTTTCTACAACTGCAACAAATTACCTATATCTAAAGAGAGATAATTGCAACTCACTGTCAAAAATAATCCTGTCATTATTCTTCTAAATGACTAGTTACATAGCACTAGGAACAGATTTTAAAGAAATAGGTAGTGATAAAATTCATGCTTTTCAGTTTTCTGTCCAATATCTCTTATTACTCTCTCCCTCCCTTCATGCAGATCTTCCATCTGCCCCTTCCTTATTCATGCTCAGACGTGCATCACTGATCTCACTTCATTCCCCTTAGGAATTATCAATGTCAAACATATTACCATTTTTCTTATTACATGACAACATTATTTCCAATTCATAACCAGAATGTAACATTGAGAAGGGCAGAAATTTCATCATCTAGATAATGCCTAGATAATTATGAAACTTGATAAACATTTGGTGAATAAGAATATAAAGTAAAAATAATTTTTGTTAAAATTTTAAGCAACTTTAGAGGAAGTGAAAATTACTTTGTTTTAATCCTCTGATGAATTTATCATATAGCCACAACATACTTAAAATTTGCCTTTTCTTTTCCTAGACTTTTAGCTTTTCCAAATATAGATATTATTTTCTATTCATTGAAATACAGTCAGGACTCAATCTGAAGTTCACTAGATGTCAATTTAGGGTGGGTAAAATTTTAAATTTTAACACCAAAAAAAGACACAAAGAGATTGAAGTGTATTTAAATTCCAATACTAGATTTCTAGAACTAGGCTACATTCCTTCAAACTGAAATTAATTATCCCATTTAGTTCTCCACAGGTGGTCATTATAAATAACAAAATTTGTCTTGACTTAGAAAATAATTCCCTGAGTATTGCATATATAGGACATTTTCCATCTTAATTATTGTGAGAAAGCCAAAGTAATTGTGATTATCATGAGATTTTTGCTGCAACTATCAGTGACAGATGACTGGGCTATTTAATTTCTTTAACTCAACTCAGATGAAACCTACTCTCTAATAAATTTCAGAAAAAAAGCTGGATACATGGGAAGAATAGTGAAGAACTGAGAGAATTAAGGGGGACCTCAAAAGTCAGACCTTGGAAATGGCACACACTAAAGCAGAAGAAAGGATTTTATAGCAGGAAGTTAGTTCCAATCAATTTCTACCCATGGTACTCATACAGAAAGGAAACTGGATCATGACCTCTCTACACACTGGGAGAATTTTTCTTGATCGGTTCCGCCTGCTGCTTTGGGATGGGGAAACAGCTAATGCTGCAAGGAAAAATTGAGCTCCACATTATCAAAGGAAATGAGGGAAAAAACAAGGCAAGAATTAGATGAGAGTACACTCTACTGATTGAGTAGACAGTTTAGGGTAGATATGTAAAGCCAAGATGTCATTGAGAAGGGGAATAGGAATAACATGCAAAGTTGTGTGATCGATGTTGTAGCTTCCACAAATGTAGATTTAATATTCTGTCTGGTTTTATTTGGATTCTGATGTCTGAAGACTTTCAGAGATAACAGAGTTGTACATAAAATCAAAGCCTGGCATAATTTCTGACAACTAACTGAGAAAAGTCATTGGAAAAAACAGAAGTGTGACATTATTTCTAAGCTTTTGTTCTCAAAGTTCTCCAACAGGAAAAGCCTCTACTTTTATGTACCTGAGAGATAAGTGTATAAAAGAAATAAATTATAAAGTCCTGTTTTTTGTCATTGTGTAGGAGAGTGTCCATTAAAATGGAAATGAAAATAGGCCTTCTTGGGGCCCATATCTAAAACACAGGAACCTGGCAATGCTAGTGTCCTCCTAACTATTAATTCTCACATTCTGAGTAAAAACACTGATGACTCAATTAGCCTATGTCATGTACTGGATATTATTATTATATTTCTATGTATTTTTAATGCATGAATGGCTGTGGGGATAGTATTAGGTATCCTGCAACTTTACTAAACTCTTACAACTTTGAATAGTCTCTACTTGAGTCTTTTTGTCCACCTATAGATAGAATCGTATCATCTGCAAACAGGGACAATTTGACTTCCTCCTTTCCAATTTGTATCCCTTTGATTTCTTTTTTCTTGAAAAATGGTTCTGGTGAAAATTCCCGTAACTATTTTGAATAGCAATAGTAAAAGTGTGCATGCTTGTCTGTTTCTGGCTCTTAGTGGAAATGCTCTCCATTTCTCTGCTTCAATGCGATGATGGCTATGGGTCCGTCATATATTTCCTTGACTGTGTTGAAAAATGTTCCCTTGGGGGCCAGCACCATGGCTAACTTGGTTAATCCTCTGCCTGTGGCACCAGCCTACCATAGGGCACCAGTTCTAGTCCTGGTTGCTCCTTTTCCAGTCCAGCTCTCTGTTGTGGCCCGGGAGAGCAGTGGAGGATGGCCCAAGTGCTTGGGCCCTTGCACCTGCATGGGAGACCAGGGGGAAGCACCTGGCTCCTGGCTCCTGACTTCGGATCAGTGCAGCACCGGCCGTGGCAGCCATTTGGGGTGTGAACCAATGGAAGGAAGACCTTTCTCTCTGTCTCTCTCTGTCTCTCTCTCTCAGTGTCTATAACTCTACCTGTCAAATAAAAAAATGTTAAAAAAGAAAAATGTTCCCTTATATACCAAATTTTCTTGTATATATAAACAAGGCCATGGCTGAGAACAAATTTATAGTATCAGGACCATTCACAGTATCTATAGAAACTCTGAATACCCTGAAATAAATTTAACAAATTAGATATGAAACATCTCTTCAATGGCAAATAGAAAACATTTTAAAATAAATAAAAGAAGACACAAAAATGGAAAAATCTTCCATTTTCATTGATTAGAAGAATTAGTATTATCAAAATGCCCATAATATTCAAAGCAGTTGATACATTCCATATGATCCCAATAAAAAATACCAATGAGATTCCTCTCAGATGAAGAAAAAAAGTTAAAATGTATATGGAAACACAAGAAACCCCAAATAACTAAAATAATCTTTACAAAACTAAACCTAGAGGCATCATAATTCCAGATTTCAAGACATATTACAGGGTATTTGTAGTTAAAACAGCTTGGTATTGGGACCGGCACCATGGCTCACTTGGTTAATCCTCTGCCTGCAGTGCCAGTATCCCATATGGGAGCCACGTTCTAGTCCCTGTTGCTCCTCTTCCAGTCCAGCTCTCTGCTGTAGCCCAGGAGGGCAGTGGAGGATGGCCCAAGTGCTTGGGCCCTTGTATCCACATGGGAGACCAGGAAGAAGGACCTGGCTCCTGACTACAGATTGGTATAGCGCCGACCATAGCGGCCATTTGGGGAGTGAACCAATGGAAGAAAGACCTTTCTCTCTGTCTCTGTCTATAACTCAAGTTGACGAATAAAAAAAAAAACCCAGCTTCATACTGGCACAAAAAAAGGGACCTATAGACCAATGGAGCAGAATAGAAACTCCAGAAATTAATCCTTGCAGTGATAGTCACTTAATATTTGACAAATGAGCTAAAATTAATTCCTGGAGAAAGGACATTCTCTTAACAAATAGTGTTGGGAAAAAATGGATCTACACATGCAGAAATATGAAGCAAGACCACTATTTTACACATTACACAGAAATCTACCAAAATAGATAAAAGACCTATATCCATTACCTGACATCACCAACTTACTACAGGAAAATATCAGAGAAACTTTGCAAGACATTGGCATAAACCAAGACTTCTTGGAAAAGATTCCAGAAGTACAGGTAAAGAAAGCCAAAACTGGCAGATAGGATGACGTCAAGCTAAGAAACTTCTGCATTGCAGAGGAAACACTCAGAAATGTGAATCAGCAACTGACAGAATGGGATAAAATATTTGCAAACTATGCACCTGTAAAAGTATTAATATCCAGTATCTATAAAAGTCTCAACAAAGTCAACAGCAACAAAACAAACAACCCAGTAAAGATATGGGCAAAAGACATGAACAGACATTTTTCAAAACATGAAATAAAAACTGCCAACAGACACAAGAAAAATGCTCAGGCTCATTTGTCCTAAGGAAATGCAAATAAAAACAACAGGGAGATTTCACCTCACCCCAGTTGAAACTGCTGGAGAATTTAAAAAATAATAATGTTGGTGAGAATGTGGAAGGAAATTAACTCTAATACATTATTGATTGGTATGAATACTAGTACAAGCATAATAGGATACCATCTGAAGATTCCCCAGAGATCTAAAAATAGAGCTACCATATAACCCAGCCATCCCACTCCTGGTAATTTACCCAAATAAAATTGAATTGGCATTTGAAAGTGTTATCAAAACCCCCATGTTTATTACAGTTCAATTCACAATAGCTAAGCTATGATCAACCCAGATATCTTGTAACTGATAACTGGATAAAGAAAATGTGTATTTATACACTATTGGTAGTATTAGGCATATAAAAGAAAAGCATGAAATCCTGTCTTTTGCAACTAAATGATGCAACTGTAAATCACTATGCTTAGTGAAATAAGCCAGTCCCCAAATGACAAATATGTTTTCTCTGATATGTGGTAGTTAATACAGAATACAAAAAAATGTAAAAATGAAATGAACATCTTGTGATTTCACTGTAGTTTTTAGCCCTTGTTTATACTTTGGTGAAATTGGGGTCTTTCTACTTTTTACTTGTTGACTATTATGGTTAGTGCTGCATTAAAGCTGTGATTACAGTGGATTGAAATAATGTCATTATAAACATTTTTAAAAAGAAAGAAAAGAAGGGAATTGGAGGGGAAAAGGGAAGGAAGGAAGTATGCTTACCTTCTTAGAATTGTACCTATGAGGCCAGCACTGCAGCTCACTTGGCTAATCCTCCACCTGTGGCACCAGCACCCCAGGTTCCAGTCCCGGTTGGGGTGCCAGATTCTGTCCTGGTTGCTCCTCTTCCAGTCCAGCTCTCTGCTGTGGCCCGGGAAGGCAGTGGAGGACGACCCAGGTCCTTGAGTCATTTACCCACATGGGATACCAGAAGGAAGCATCTGGCTCCTGGATTCAGATGGGCACGGTGTGCTGGCCACAGCGGCCATTGGGGGGTGAAACAATGGAAAAGGAAGACCTTTCTCTCTGTCCCTCTCTCTCAATGTCTAACTCTGCCTATATAAAAAAAAAAAGAATTGTACCTATGAAATCTGTTCTCTTTATATTAACAAAACATTTAAAAAGTGTTAAGTATTTATATTTGGCAAAAGAAAACACAACAAATTGTTCAATTGAATTTTGAGTGAAATGTAAAAATAAGAGCAATTTTATTATTGAACTATAGAATTTTCACATTTGGAAATTTTGGCATCTTGCTACACACTAGATTCTCCTATAATTAGTTACAATTGGAAGAAATTGCCACAAATTATGGATGCTACTTTATTATGCTAGAGAGGAAGTTCTTCTCTCCAGTTCCACTTATTACTAATTGCAAGTGCTATAGCTCTTATCTCAGTAGTGTCTAATGCTCAATATTTAATGATAAAAATCACAGAATCACAGAATAAACAGAACAAGACTTATTGTACCTCTGCATGACACACTGTGGTGGGTAAAGACCATCATAGATGGCAGCAGTAACCAAAGCACGATTGATTTCAATAGAATCTTCTATGCTGCAAACAGTAGCTTGCAACCATGGTTCATTATGAAAGAATAAAATGTCTGCTTTCTAGCTTAGTCATGTTGCCCTACTTCACATTTAAATTTTAAACATCTCTTTTCAATTCATTTACATTAATTGTTACCTGTATTTCGCTGAGTTTTTTTAAAAAGATTTATTTATTTGAAAGGCAGAATGACAGAATCCACTGATTTGCTCCCCAAATGATTGTAATAGCCAGGGCTGAGCCAGGCTAAAATTAGGAGTCAATATCTCTATTCTGAACCCCACATTGGAGTTAGGAGCCTAAGCACCTGGGCCATCCCCTGCTGCCTTTTCAAGTACATTAGTAGGAAGATAGATCAGAAACAGAACAACAGGGCTTGAACTGGCACTCTGATATAGGATGTCAGCACAGCAAGCAGTGGCTTAGCACATTGTTCCACAATGATGGTCTGGTCCCACAGCTGTTTTCTGGTGTCTAACATGACTTTCATCATGTTATGCTTCTTGTCTAAAACATGTGATATAATAAAGCTTTACATGCAATATTTTCTCTTTAGAAATGAATTCATATCACACTTTTGAGATTACAGAAATACAAACTGGAGATAAGTAAAAAAAGAATAGAAATTAGTGGGTAGAAACAGGTAACTTGCTATATGATATTCAGAATATTAATTTTTCTGAGGCGTGCCTTCCTTTTCAGTACCATGAGACTGACAGTACCCCTTATGATGAACTAGGAACATAAGATAGGGTTAATTTATGGTGGTTATTTTCACGTTAGTTAATCAGAATACAGTTTGTTCCATTTGCCCTAGGTTTTAAATCACAAGCTGGGAAACTTTCTATGGAAAGACTGATAGAAAATATTTCAAGCATGGCAGTGCACACCATCTCTTTTGCAGCCATGCAGGCCCACTGTTGTACTGTGAAATCAACTAAAAGCAATGTGTGAGGAAATAGACAGGTTGTGTCTCAATTATCCATGCTTCATACTGACAATCTACGTTCTAAAGCACAACACTTGGTGTCATTAGCTAAAAATCACTGGATTCAACATTTTTATTTTGTTTATCATTTACCCTTACATAATGATTATTTGAGTTGCAATAAAATGTTACTAACAGAAATGAAGTAATCATAATAAAGTGTACAAAGAATTTTGTATATGCAAAATTACATCCATCTCAGCTTTTATGAGTCAGATGCTGGGGAGCATTTTAAACATGTGTGAACAGACAGCATCATATCTAGACCTCAACACTCTCAACTGGGCAGGATGGAGTCTTCTGGAACTGAACTAAACTCACTGCCTCTCCTGCTCTTGTTCTGCTGTGCTGCTGTCTAATCGACCTTGACCCTGAGCTGAATGTGGATCCTGTTCCAATACTCCTTCTTCTGTCTTTATTCACTTGCCGTTGTTCATTGCAACATCTTATTCTGACCCTGCCTAGACGGTCTCTCTAATCAATGAGTCCAAGAGATCAAAAATAAACATCTGTAATCTGGACTATATATATATATTTTTTTTTTCACTTAAAATGGGGTACCACCCCTTCTGCCGTTCCCCTTCCTGAGACACCCTTTCCTGGCTTAGACAGTTGGCATCATTCTACTAATCCTTTTAAAACCTACCATCTGTATATTCCTTTGACTTTTCCTCATAAAAATCCCCCTCTACACTCCATACAAATAAACAGTTACAGGCAGATTACAAAATTAATATTTGAACAGTAAAACGTTCATATTATTAAAGGAAAATATCTTTACCTCAAGAAAATACTTACGACACACAAAGCATAATTTGAGAAAAATGGAGAAATACAAACATAATAATATTAATTTAAGTTTGCATATTCTTCCTAAGTTACTATAAAGAGAATGAAGATGAAAGTCTAAAACTAGAAGGTATTTGCAACACATTTACTGATATCAGTAATCAAAACATATAAAGTAATGTTAGCACTATAAAACAAAGATAAGCAAATAAAAGACAGACTGACACAGAAAATGAAAAGCAAGACCTAACATACCGTTGTCTCCAAAAACACATTTTAAACATAAAGGCATATGGAGATTCATTTGAGGACATAAGGAGAATAAATTAAAGTGACTCTTGTACAACTTTGTGACACTACTCTACTATGGAAAAGTCACTGAGAGATTAAATATTAAATATTCTTGTGATAAAAATAAGCATATGATGTAATACACACAGAAATTAGCTTGACTTAGCAAATTGACTTGCACATTCTATGAGTTTCCAAATAACATTTTTAACTGACAAGTACATTCACTTTTTCTAATTAGAGATATAAGGATAAGTGTCTTGAAAGATAAAAAGAAGAGTTTAAATGTAAAGGCATGTAGAAAGACACTGAAACACCAATTCAATGAAACAGATCAGCTACATTCATTTTAGACTAATCACGTCTTAGATCAGAGAAAATGAGAAAGGTACTGAGATTACATAATGATAAAGGGAGCAGTTATCTGAAAGACATAAAAATCCTTAATATGGATGCACCTATTCAGAACATCAAATTACATGAGGCAAAAACTTAGAGTTGCAATGAACAGTACCAACACACTACTGATTATCAGCATAAATAGCACAGTATAAATACAGAACTAGTGGTAATGAGTATTTACCAATATATAATCATACAGAGATGCTACTTAATATCAGATGAAAAAGAAATAAATTAGATCACCCCAACTATTGGAAAAATCACAAGAATAATATACCTGCATAAAATGTCAGTTAATTCATATATGCCAGCGCCTCCTGCTAAATTTAAATGTATCCACAAACTACACGCCAATTTTTTCCATTATGTAAACAAAAATTACTATGCATTATCATGAACAAGAATGACGCTGTCCACGTCTTCAAAGAGTAAGCTTGAAAGAAGCCAAGTCTCCTAAGCAGTGGGACGCACGAGTGAACTGGCCAAAGCGCAGCCTCAGACAGCAGCAAGTGTGCAAACAAGGAAAAAGTCTTTCCAGCACAGTTTCAATAATTTACACCAAATGTTTGAAAATTGAAAAAGAAGAAAAGCCAAGCAACAGTTCCCTTTAGTAGAAATGGTAGGTGCAAAGCACACAAAAAGAACAAAACCAAAACCAGGAATTGCCCCCCCCCCCCCGGAAGCAGGGGTGAGTGAGATCAGGAAGACATTGGAACTGACCAAGGCTCCTCCATACACCTGGGCAGTCAGTCCATGGGTGCCTCTATTCCTATTTCAATCTAATAGAAAACAAAGATATCAAGAATTATCTTTCCTTTTCCAGACGTTATCATCCATGTACTCATGGTTAATCCAAGAAAATGAGACACTTAGTCACAAACATGGAACATTCCTACGTTGCTGGGCTAAGGGAATCACAGGGCAGCGAGATTCTACAAAGGATGAAAGGAGACCAGCTCAGGGAAGACGCCTTCTTCATCCCATCTGAATGGCTTGTGAAAATGTAATCCCCATTTTCAGAGTGAAAAGAGGGTCCTGTATGGTCATTACGCCTCTCCCTCAAGAACGGCTGAGGACACCGTGCATGTGGTCTCTCCAGGGCTTGGGGTCTCCTGCATGCTCCTCCTGAGGCCGTGTGCGGTGCTGCACAGCCTCAGGGCTCAGCCAGCCAGAACTCACTGGCTCTCCACTTGGAGCTAAAATAAAACTGCTTTCTTTCCAGTTTACCCAGTCTGCGGTACCGTGTTATCAGGCACAGGAGACGGACTCAGTCCGTAGGAAGAGCCGTGCTACAAGGACCCCAGACAGAGAACTCCGGGGACTCAGGTAACCGCTCGGGAGATGGTGGGGGTGCAGGGACCACAGCTTCTCCGGGCAGGAACCCCGCAGGTGCAGGCCTGGTTCTCATTGCTCTCAGACTCACCGCATAGTGAGGAGACACGGGCTGCAGGCACGGGGCTCCCAGAGAGGGCCCGGGACTACGCTGGAGTCGCTGCTTGCGGGGACAGACCGGTCGGGATGACCGGGGTCCTGGGTGCTGGCCCAGCCCCTACCCTGGACTGGGGAGGGTCCAGGGAGGAGCCGTCCCCACAGGGCGCTCGGGTCTGGAATTCTAGAGCTGACCCCGGGGAGGCCTGGGCTGACCGCGGTCCTGTTCAGCGGATTCCCGCCAGGGACACACGTGTCCCCACTGACGCCCAGCCCACACTCACCGTCCCCAGCTCCCAACGTGTCCCGACCTCCTCCTTGCCGGGTCCTGAAGTGAAGACAGACCGCAGAAAGCAGATCTGAGCCGCTCACCACCTGTCTCCGCCAGTCACCAGGCCACATCTGTAATCCCGCGAGATTTCCTGGGGTTGCTAGGAGGGCGCCTGCTGAGGGCACAGTTGGCACAGCCGCTGAGTCAGCATGACGTCACAGAAGACGCAACCAATCAGAATCCTCTGCCCCAGTGGGGCCCGTGGGGATGGAGGTGTGAGTTCCGGTCTGAAGCCCAGCGCCTCTCTGTGGGCCCCACTCCTGGAGGCCCTCCTGCCTCGCCTGTCCAGTGCCTGGGAGCAAGCTGCGGGTTCAAGCTCGCCTGGCCCGCTGCAGGGGAGTTACATCCACGGCTCTGCCTCTGGACTCCATCTGCTGATTGTTTTCTTCCTGTCCTCAACGCACTTTTCTGTTACACGGTTTGTACTCTTTTAAATACTCCTTTAACTGATGTGTGTTTACAGGTACTGCATAGATTGTCCTCTGCTGGCTCATGTTTTCTGTTATAATTTGCTTCCTAGTGTTCCTTTTGTCGTTTAATAACATTTTCTGGATTTTGGTGTGGTTTTTTTGGCGGTACATAGTAACTCTGAATTTTATTTATCCAGTAATTTGAATCTTGGACCCAGTAATTCTGTAAATGTTGTATTTGGGCCTGGATTACGTTGAGTGCTCTCATTTGTAAATCCTCTCTCTGTAGCTCACGCCAGCTCTCAAAGTCTGTCTTCCTTGTGCACACAGTATGTGCCAGCTGCATGCGTTTCCATCCCTTGTGCCTGGAACACTGTTCCTTGAGTGTCTTTCCCAGAGAACCTTTCTGTCCTGCCTAAAGGCCCTGTCTATGTTCCCCAAGGCCCTGTCCACCCATCTGTCAATCAGGCACAGAGGCTGTCTCTCTGTCTGCCATTTCCAAATGCCTGTCCATCTGTCTTTCCCAAAGGACAAGTCTGTTTGTCTCTTTTGCCCAGAGGCTGTTTTTGCGTATTTGTCTTGTCCGCATTTACTGTCTGTTATTTCCAGAGGTCCTGGATGCCTTTCTGTCTTGCTCAGAGGTCATGTCTTTCTGCCTTGCCCAGAGGCCTGGTCTGTCTCTCCTGTCCAGAGCGCTATCTGTCTTACACATAGTCCCTGTCTGTATGTATCTCGGTCTTGCCCAGAGACCCTCTCTGTCTAGCTAGCTCAGACAGGCCATGTCTAGTCATCTGTCCTGTCAAGTGGCCCTGTCCACCCATCTGCAAGGAGGCCCTGTACCTCTGTCCACCTTTCCATAGCCCTGTCCATCTGTCTGCTTCCCAGAATCCCTGTCCATCTCTCTTGCTCCGAGGCCCTGTTTGTCTATTTGTCTGTCTTGTCCAGAGTTCCTGTCTGTCATTTCCATAGACCCTTTATGTCTGTCTGTCTATCTAGCCCTGAGGCCTTGTGTCCCTGTCTATCTTTCCCAAATGTGCTGTCTTGCCCAGAAGCCCTGTCTGTGTATCTGTCATGCCTAGAGGCCCTGTCTGCCTGTCTCTCCTGTCCATAACTCTGCCTGTGTTGCAAAGAGTCCCTGTGTGTCTGTGTCTCAAAGGCCCTGTCTTCTGTCTTAGACAGCAGCCCTGTCTGTGCACTTGTCCAGCTGCCCTTGTTGTCTGTCTTGCCCAGATTCACTGTTTGTCTTGCACAGAGAACCTTTATCAGTGTGTCCATCTTGTGTGGATGCCCTGTTTGTCTGTATTTCTCAAAGGTCCAGCCTGTCTCTCATGCCCGGAGACTCCACCTGTCTCTCTTTCTCAGAGACCCAGAGACCTTGTCTGTCTGTCTGTCTGTCTTGTCCAGAGGATCCATCTGTATGTCTGTCTCAGGCCCCATTTGTCTTGTTCAGAATCCCTATGTGTCTTCCCAGAGTACGTTTCTATCTGTCCATCTCTTCTAAAGGTCCTGTCTGTCTTCTCCAGAGGCCCTGTCTGTCTGTCTGTCTTCTCCAGAGGCCCTGTCTGTCTGTCTTCTCCAGAGGCCCTGTCTACCCGTCTGTCAGTCAAGCAGACACTCTGTTGGTCCACCTTTGTCATAGGCCTGTCTTCCTGTCTTTCCCAGAGAGTCTGTCTAACTAGTCCGTAGGCTGTGTTTGTCTTGCCAGAAGCTGTGTGTTTTTGCTTAGAGTACTTGTCTGTCTTTCTGTCCATGTTTTTTTTAAAGATTTATTTTCCTTGAAAGTCAGAGTTATGCAGAGAGAGGAGAGGCAGAGAGAGAGAGAGAGAGAGAGAGAGAGAGAGAGGTCTTCCATCTGATGGTTCACTCTCCAATTGGCTACAATGGCCGGAACTATGCCAATAAGAAACCAGTAGCCAGGAGCTTCTTCCAGGTCTCCCTCGTGGGTGCAGGACCCAAGGACTTGGGACATCTTCTACTGCTGTCCCAGGCCATAGCACAGAGCTGGAGCAGCTGGGTCTTGAACCAGCAGCCATATGGGATGCCGGCACTTCAGCCCAGGGCTTTAACCCGCTGCACCACTACGCCGGCCCCTCTGTCCATCTTTCTTAAAGGCTTTGTCTGACTTCCCAGAGGCTCTGGCTGCCTGTCTATCAGTCTAGCCCGGAGGCCCTGTCTGTCTGACTATCTGTAATTCCAAGATGCCCTGTCTGTGTGTCTGTCTTGCCTGGAGGTCCTGAGTATCTTTCAGTGACCCTGCCTCTCCACCTGTCCACGTTGACCAGATGACCACTTGCCTGTTTTAACTGATGTCCTCTTTGTCTGTGTTGCCCAGAGATCCAGTCTGGTTATCTGTCCTGCCCAGAGTACCTATCTGTCTTTCTGTCTGTCTTGTGCACAGTACCTTTCTGTAGGTCTGTCTTCCCTAGAGGCCTTGACTGTCTTTCAGTGGCTCTGTGTGCCCATCTTGTACAGAGGCTGTTGTCTGTCCTTCTTGCCCACAGTTCTAGTCTGTCTGTGTATGTCATTCCCAGAGACCTGCCTGTCTGTCTCTCCTTTCCAGAGGTTCTGTCTGTCTTGTGAAGAGTCCCTGTCTGTCACTCTGTCTTGCCCAGAGACTGTCCAACCTATCCATAGTCCCTCCCTGCCAGTCTGCTTTCCAGAGGCCGGTCTGTGTATCTGTCATGCCCACAGGCTGTACCTGTCTTGTTGTCTGCAAGTCCTGCCTAAAGTCTTTGGCTGTCTGATTGTCCAAAGTCTCATTGGTCTTGCCCAGAGTCCCTGTCTGTCTGTGTGTCTGTCTTTCCCAGAGGCACTGTCTCTGTGTCTTAGCCAGAGGACATTTTTTCTATCACTCCATTGTGCCCAAGACCCTGTCTATCTGTCTATCTTGCCCAGAGGCCACATCTGCTTCTGTGTTCATCTTGCCCAAAGGCTTGTTCCTGTGTGTCTTACCCAGAGCTCTAGTACGTCTGCTGGCCAGAAGCCCCTATTTCTGTGTGTCCATCTGGCACAGAGGTCTTGATCTGTAGTGTGTCCATCTTGTATAAAGGAACGACCTGTCTGCATGTCTTGCCCATAGGCCCTATTGGTCAGTCTTTCCATGGCCCTGTCTGTCTGTCCATCTTACCCTCTGGCTCTGTTTATCTTTCCAAGTGGCTCTCTCAGTGTATCTGTCATCCCAGTGGCCCTGTCTGTCTCTCCTTTCTAGAGGCTTTTTCTGTCTTGTCTTATATAGAGTTTCTAGCTGTCCATCTGTCTTTCCCAGAGGTCCTGCTTTTCTTTCTTGCCCATGGGCCCATCTGTCTGTTACTCTTGCCCAGAGGCCCTGTCTGTCTGTCCATCTTGCCCTGTGGCTCTGTTTATCTTTCCAAGTGGCCCTGTCAGTGTATCCATCATCCCAGTGGCCCTGTCTGTCTCTCCCTAGAGGCTCTGTCTTGTGTAGAGTCCCTATCTGTCCATCTGTCTTCCCCAGAGGCCCTGTCTGTCTTTCATGCCCATGGGCCCATCTGTCTGTCACTCTTGCCCAGAGGCCCAGTCTGTCTGTTTTTCCCAGAAGCCCTGTCTGTGTGTCTTAGTCAAGGGCCTGTCTGCTCTCTGTCTTGTCCAGAGATCCTAACTTTCTGTCTGTCTATCCCAGAAGCCCTGTCTGTCCACCTTTACCAGAGGTTCTATCTATCTGTCATTCACAGAAGACCTGTCTTGCTGTCTTTCTTTTCCAAAGGTTCTGTCTTGGGCAGAGTCCCTGTATATCTGTCTGTCTTGCCCAGAGCCCTGTCTGTTTATCTTAGCCAAAGTCCCTGTCAGTCTGTATGTCTCTGTTGCTCAGAAGATCTGTCTGTCTTGCCCAGAGGACTTGTCTATACATCTGTCTTTCCCAGAGACCCAGTCTGTGTGTCTTGCCAAAGGCCTTGTCTGTCTTGCCTACAGACCCTGATGTTCTGCTTGTCTTATCCAGAGGCCTTGTCTGTCTCTCCACGTTGTGCAGAGAGCCTGTCTTTCTGTATGTCTTGCAGAGGCCATGAGCATCTGTCTGTCTTTCAGTGGCCCTGTCCACTTGTCCATCTTATCCAGGGCTCTCTCTGTCTGTGTTTCTCAGAGTCCCTGTCTACCTTGCCCAGAGGCCCTGTCTGTGTATTTGTCATGCCCAGGATCTGTGTGTCTGTTTTGTCCAAAGGCCTTGTCTGTCTCACGCACAGGCCCTGTCTCTGTGTGTGCCCCTATCCCCCAGAGGACCAGACGGTCTTGCCAGTGGCTGTCTGCCTGTCTGTTTTACCCAGAGTCTCTGTCTGTCTGTCCCCCTTGCCCAGAGGACCTGTCTTGCCAAAGACCCTTTCTGTCTTCCCGACTTGCCCTGAGGCCCTGTTTCTGTCTTGTCCAAAGGCATTGTCTGTATATATGTCATGCCCAGGGACCCTGTCTGTCTTCCTCAGATGCTATGTCTTCCTGTGTGTCCATCCTGCCTACAGGCCTTCTTCTATCTGTCCCGACCTGAGTCCCTGTCTGTGTGCGTTGCCCAAAGCCCCTGTGTCTGTGCCCATCTTACACAGAAGCCTTGTCCTATATATGTATCTGTCTTGTATAGAGGCTTTATTTGTCTTTCTTGCCCAGAGGCCCTGTCTGCCTGTCTCTCTCTGTCTTGCCCTGGGACCCGGTTTTTCCATCTTGCCCAGAGGCCATGAGTGTCTGTCTTTCAGTGGTCCTGTCTGCCTGTCCATTTGGCCTAGAGGATGACTGGTCTGCCTGTCTTAATCCAAAACCATCTCTGTCTTTCTTCCACAGAGGCCCTGGCTGGCTGGCTGGCTGGCTGTCCTGTCCAGAGGCCCTGTCTGTGTGTTCATCTTACCCAGAGGCGCTGTCTGCCTGTGTTTCCGTCTTGCCCAGAGATCTTGTTTTGTCTGTCTGTCTCTCCTGCCCATAGTCCCTGTCTGTGTTCTTGCACACAGCCCCTGTATCTGTGTGTTAGTCTGGGGCAGAAGCCTTGTTTTGTATGTGTGCATGTCTTGTACAGTGGTCCTTCCTGTCTGTCTTGCACAGAGGATCTGCATCTCTTCCCAGGGACCCTGTTCGCCTGTGTATTGTCAAGCACAGAGACTCTGTCTGTCTTTCCTGTCCAGAGGTTCTGTCTGACTCTCTTGTGCAGAGTGCCTGCCTGTCTTTGAGCCTCTCCAACAGACCCTGTCTGTCTTTCTCTCCATCTATCCCAGAGACCTTGTCTTTCTCTTTGTCTTGCTCAGAGGCCCTGAGTGTCTTTCAGTGGCCCCATCTGTCCACTAGCCCAGAGGGCCACTGGTCTGTATGTTGATCTTAATCATATGCCCTATCTGTATTGCACAGAGACCTTGTCTGTATTTCTGTCATGCCTGGAGGCCCTATCTGTGTTGTCAGGAGGCCCTGTCTATCTTGCCCAAAGGCCCTGTCTGTGCCTTTGTCTTTCCCAGAACCCCTGTCTCTCTGTGTCCCTTTCTTGCCCAGTTATCCTGTCTTTCTTACCCAGAACTCCTGTCTCCATGTCTATCTGGCTCAGAGGCCCTGTTTGTCTTTTGCAAAGGCCCTGTTCTGCCTTTTGCCCAATGTCCTGTCTCATTCTTACCCAGAGACCCTGTCTGTCCATTGCCGGAGGCCCTGTCTGTGTCTCTGTCTTACCTGGAGGCCCTGCCTGTCTGTCTGTCTTGTCAAGGTGCCTTATATGCCTCTCTGTCTTTTTCAGATCTCTAGGAGCTCTAGGCTAGGATGGATGTCACACAGCAAGCCAAGGCTTTGGCTAAGAAATCATGATAGGACCTGTCCCTTCCTCCCACTGTCCTCACTTTCCTGCCCCTCACATGATGGCTCCCCTTGCTGTCCCTCCTCCACTATGCATCCTGCATCCTGCACAGAGGCCTCTCCCTTTCTCCATGTATTCAGTCAGCCTGCCCCTCCTATCTCAATTCTGGCCACATCTTCCAGGAAATATTCCAGAATCATTTCTCGCTTTTTGGAGAGCCCACTGATCTGAATCTGCAGCTCTGCCCTGCAAGAACCCCTGGCCTGCTCTGCTGTCCTTTTGTCTTCTCTCCTCCACCAAGGAGGGAGCAGTCTGGTCACCATGACAGCCACCTGTCTGGAGCCACTAGGCAAAAAGAGACCCACAGATGGCACTGAGTTGGCTGGATGGCAGGAAGAGCAATGAGAGGTGGGGATTTGAGAAGGAGTAGGAATGGGAACTGATGGGCCCCAGGCTACCTTCCCATCCCTGATCCCTGCTAGCCTCACTGTCTCTCTTCTGACTCTTCCTTCCAATAGCAAGACATGACATTCCCTCCCTCTCTCTCTCTCTGTTTATGTGTGTGTGTGTGTGTTTCTCCTTGTTATAAAGATCCCAAGGCAGGACTCTGCTTGGCCTCCATGGCTAGGTGCTCATCTGTCGCCTGAAGCACTGTAGTCAGGAGCAGGCTGCCAAAGAGCAGGTGTAGCAGTGGGGCAGGAGGAGGAGTTCCCAGAAAAGGGAATGAATGCAAGGTTGGGCAGGTAACAGACGTCAATTCCAGACCTGCTCCACACCCTGGCCAAGCCCTGTGCTTCTCCAATGAAAGCAAAAAGCCAAGCCATGCCCAGCACCTGGCCAGAGGCACAGGTGTGGCAAAGACGGGGGAGGGGATGTGGTGGGTGGGAGAGGACAGGCAGAGCCAATGAGTCTCGAGAGTTTGGGGCTAAGGATGTCTTTCTATGAACCCCTGCATGGAATCCATGAAGATGCTCCACTCATTCAAGGTCATGGAGCTCATAAGAACAAGCTGAGCTCTGCTGAGCATGTGAGGGCAGGCAGCCGACCCTCACATGACAGCCACAGCTGTCACCTCCCTGGTGTGGATCAGGACGATGAGGCACAGATATTGAAATGACTGACCAAGGTCATGTGGTTAAAGGGTGTCAAGCCTGGACTTGAACCCAGGACAGTCCGAAATCCTGGTCCTGAGCTCTAAAGATAGCAGAGCCAAGGGTTGAATCTGGTAGTTCCATGGCCTTCATGACTCTGAGGAGTCAAGGCTGGGGCAGGGCATTTTCCCAAATTCTGGGGTCACGTTGGAGCAGCCTTCTTGTCATTCTTGTTTCTGCTGTCCCGGAGTTTTCTCTGCCTCGATAACACTAATGGAAACAATTTAACAATGCAGAAAAACTTAGATCATTAAAAGAACCAAAAAGGTCACTTATATGAAATTTAATATATTTTCATACCGGCAACTGTCAGATCAAAGAACAACAAAGTAGCCGTTTATGCTTAATTCCATCAATCTGCTGCCTATGACCACAGAGTGTGACTTTTGGATTGCAGGCAGAGCACGTGGCATCTGAGACACCCCCCCCCGCAATGGGCCCTCTGTCAGTGTGTGGAGGAGGGGTTGGCAGCAGCCTGAGGGGTAGAGGGGTCCTGAGCAGAAGGCACCACAGCTGGGCAGAGTTTATCACTGAAGAGGAGATACCAGCAGGCTGGGCTGCAGACCCATGGACCTTGCGTCTTCACACTGGCTCAGCCACCACCTCCTCCCTGTAGACTTTTCAGCCCTGGTGAACAGTCGTAGCAACAGTCTCAGAAGGTCTCCCTCACTGCAGTTGGATAAACAGACCCAAGCCCTGGTTTATTACACTCCCAAAGCCATGTTCTCACATCACCACATGGCCTCTGGGTCCCTGTGCATGGCATCTCATAAAATCATAGAGACTGGGGCCCACAGAGGCAGGGGACCTCCGGGTGGCAGGGCTATGGCCATTCTCTGGTTGAGCTGCATGTGTGGCTCACTGCTCCTTGGGCAGTCACTCCTGCTGGCCCCTGCACAAGAAGAGAAAGTGAGCATGCCCTGTAGCAGATTCTCCCAGTGCTTCCTGCTCCAGGCAGTGAGCACCAAGGAAGAGTTGTGTGGGGCAGGTGGTGCTGTCACCCTGCCTCCTGCACAGAGGAATCAGAGGGCTTGTGCAGCACCCCCAAGGGCTCCCCCCGATTAGTCATACAGGGCATGCTGACTCCCAAGAGCACTGTAGACTGGTGGTACTGTCACCCTCCCCTCTGCACAGTACTGAGGGCTTGTGCAGTGCCTGCAGGGACTCCCCCAGAGTCAGTCACACAGCACATGTGTGGTCCACTCCCCAACATTTTCATTCTGTCAAGATGAGCATATGCCCATCCAAACCACCAAGAAATCTGCCCAGGAGAACCTTGAGTTATAGGGCTGAACCCCAGAACCTTAAGGCCAGCCAGCCTTCCATCCCTTCTACAGACACAGAATTGATGGCCTAGGAAGAGGAGAGCCCTCAGCCATGCAGGGTCAGCTTCAGCACCCATGGGGGCCCAGATCTCCTGACCTCGATGGTTGGCCTCAGGTTTTGCAAGCCCTACAAGTCCAACTTGTCCCCTGCCTGGTGGCCTGTCCTGCATGACAAGGGCTATGCTTGCCCCACTTCTTTGTGACTTGAGGAACAGACTCTGTGTGGGAGGGAATCCTTCCAACAGCAGAGTCAGGGGTGTGTAAGCTGGTTAAGCACCCCTCCCCTAGGAAAGGATCCCAGCCCCAAAAAGAACACCAGAGAATCTCCAGTAAAGGTTCCTGGGCAAATGACCACTAATTTATTGTAAAGTTAAATAAGACTGAGCAACTCAGAATCATTAAAATATAAATAAAAAGTCATGGTTTTTTTTTTTTTTTGATTTGTCATGTTAAAGAGAAGGGAGAGAACATGCTGTTGACTGATGATCTCATTGAACAACAGTTGGTCTCTGAATCACCACTCCCAGCAGTCAGATGCTGCTGGCCTCTGGCTCCCATACTGGGCCCAGGCACTCAGGACAGAGGAGGCCTGTGGGGTACAGAGAGGGAGGCAGCCTGGCCACAGCTTCACCATCCTCCATCTGCCCCATGGCACACCCTGCCACCCACCTCTGAAGAGTGGCAGGGCCCATGCACTCCTCCTCTGGCCTGCCCCTGTGTTGTCTGAGGGGGACAGGGCCCTCTGCCATGGAGGTGCCAGCCTGGCTGTTGGGCCGGAAAATGGGCAAGAGCTGAAAGTCAGGGCCCAGGAAGAGGCTGTGAGGTTGTGGGGTCAGGAGAGGCACTGAACCAAGCCTAAAGGGAGCAGGCCCAGGACCCAGGGACTCTGGCAGGGGATCTGTTCACCTAGGACCATGGGGCAGTCCACCTCATAGCTCACCTGCCCTAGAGGGCCAACCTCCATGCCCAGAATCTGCTCCTCCCATCAGGGCTTTCTCCTGGGGGCCCCTCCTCTCTTACCCCCTCCAGTGCTCCTCCCTCCCTTTCCTCTCTACTTTCTTCCACACAAGCACATTGGGCATCTGTAGTTGACAGGCCCATGGTGGGCATGGTCCCTCCCCTCACTCCAGGAGCAAGTTGCCCTTTCTGACTTTGAGATGGTTCTTTGAACACCCAGTTCTCCCTGGCTTCTGGCTGATTTAGTTGTTTCTTGGGGGATTTGAATGCAGACCCCACAGCTGCCTGCATCACCTGTGGGAGCCGTGTGGCCCACGGCCACTCCTGCAGACTTCTTGATTGCTGATGCTTGCTCCACAGCAGTGCCCTGGCAGCAATGTAAAAGAAGTCTATGACAAGGGCTATGACTTTGAATGGGGTCACTTTTAGGGGCAACTTGGGTCACTTGGGATTCCCAGCCCACACTCCTCAGTCTCGTCAACAGGGTGTCACAAGTTCCATGTGGATCCAGGCCTGACAAGCTGTGTGGTCTGATTTCTGTAGGACTAAAGCCTCACTGTATACTCTGATAGCTATCACAACTTCCCAGGTGTTTGTGAAACTCAGAAAGAAGTACCAGGCAGTTAAGACACCGGGGTAAAAAATATCCTACATGAAGGATCTCTGTGAGTGAGACCCCAGTGGGAAGAAGGGGCCATCAAAGGAGGTAGTTTTCTCTGAAGAGAGGAGAGAACTTCAACTTTGCTTAAGGCTCTGTATAAATGACGACGGAGTTTGTGTACTCAAAAGTCTTCCATAGCCTAAGCAGCTCATGGCAAGAGCCTTGGGTGATCCCTGACATCACAGATAAGAGTGTCAATTGTTAAATGAACCACAGAAGTCACTGTGCACTTACTCCCCATGTTGGACCTCTGTCCTTAATGAGTTGTACTATGACAATTAACTACAAATCTTGTTCTCAAACAGTACTTCATATGCTGTGGAGGGTGGGGTGCAAACTGCTGAAATCTTTACTTAGTATAGAGTTGATCTTCTGTATATAAAGTTAATTAAAAATGAATCTTGGCTGGCACAACTGCTCAATAGGCTAATCCTCTGCCTGCGGCACCAGCACACCAGGTTCTAGTGCTGGTCAGGGTGCCGGATTCTGTCCTGGTTGCTCCTCTTCCAGTCCAGCTCTCTGCTCTGGCCCGGGAGAGCAGTGGACGATGGCCCAAGTCCTTGGGTCATGCACCTGCATAGGAGACCAAGAGAAGCACCTGCTCCTGGCTTCAGATCAGCACAGTGCACCGGCCACAGTGCACCAGCCATAGCGGCCATTGGGGGGTGAACAAAAGGAAAAAAAGGAAGACCTTTCTCTCTCTCTGTCTACTCTGCCTGCAAAAAAAAAAGAAAAGAAGAGAAAAAATGAATCTTAATGAAGAATGGGATGGAGAGGGAGTAGCAGGTGCAACATAAGTGGGTATGGGAGCGTGGATATGGGGGGAAGAATCACGATATTTCTAAAGTTGTACCTATGAAGTTTGCATTCATTAAATAAAAGCTTTTAAAAAAAAAAAGAAAGAAAAGAGCAGGCAGTGCTGCTTGTGCAACACAGCCAGAACCCTCTAGAAAACCGTGCATGGGCCTCAGGAGCCCATCCAGCCCAGAGAAATGACCGGGACTGGAACGTGCCAACTGGACTTTAACTCATCGGACACTCATCCTCAAAGCACTGGAGAAGTGATTCTCATTTAATCAGCATTTTGAAGGACAGAGCCTGTGTGGAGATGGGTGTAGCCATGGGAGTGAGCACACTCCTCCTTTCTCACCCCAGGACATGGTCAGAACTGTCCCCATGCCTGGATCTGGTGCAGACCTGTCCCTTAGAGCAGAGTGATGACACTGTCCCTGGCCTGTCTTGATTGAGTTTCCATTTCTGAAGCAGCCTGGGGTGGGGGTACTCAGAATGTCTGGGTCTATTCTGAAGCCCAGCCTGGGCCTTCAGATGTGGGTGGTGAATGTCCTCCATGGCCATGCTCCCAGCCTACTAGCAGGTGTGCAGACGTTTGTCTGAAATTGCTGGCATCAATTGGTAAAGGGCTGTTGTATGAAACACTGCTGCCTGAGGGTTCCTGTCTGCCCAGAAACTCCAGACTGCAAGCCCAACCTTCACAGGCTCTCCTTGTCTTCAGGATTGATGATGAAATTCTGGCATGTTTTATTTGCTGTAACATCTGGTGTTGTAGATGGCAAACCCTGATGAGTGGGTACCGAGATCTCCTTCCTGCCTGTTCCCATTGCCTCTTCTTCACCTCCTGTTGGAAATCATCACTGTCCAGTGTAAATGGTGTCATGTCCTGTCTCTGTGCCACAGCCCTGCTTTGCTCCAGGGGCTCCACAGTGAAGTGTGGACAGATCTGTCTGGAAAATGATTTCTGGATCTCCAGCTTCCCACAGGGACAAGTACATTAAAAATTAAAATCAGTCACTTAAAATTTGGGGTGATCATTTGACCTGCATCCATTTGACATACAACATTGGAGTGTCTGGTTTCAAGTCCAAGCTCCCCTTATTACTCTTATTTTCTGCTGATTTACAAATCCCAGGAGACAGCAGGTGATGACTCAAATAGTTTGGTCTTTGCCAAACATATGGAGACCTGGATTGAGCTTCCCACTCCTGCCTATGTTTTAGAAACATTTAATTATTTATTGCACAGGTATTTTCTTTGGAAAACAATATAATATTTATTGTTTACATGTTCTTACTTTTTTACTTCAATACAGTTATATTGATATACCTGATAAAATTCTTTCATAAATTTAACCATTTTACTTAATTTTGAAAAAAAAATTAATATTTTTCCTTTAAAAGTATTTATTGAAAATTTTGAGATAGCATATTTTACTTTATTTTTTTTTTGACAGGCAGAGTGGACAGTGAGAGAGACAGAGAGAAATGTCTTTCCTATTCTGTTGGTTCACCCCCCAGTGGCTGCTGCGGCCGGCGCACCACGCTGATCCGAAGCCAGGAGCCAGGTGCTTCTCCTGGTCTCCCATGCGGGTGCGGGGCCCAAGAACCTGGGCCATCCTCCACTGCCTTCCCGGGCCACAGCAGAGAGCTGGACTGGAAGAGGAATGACAGGTACAGAATCCGGTGCCCCAACTGGGACTAAAACCCAGTGTGCTGGCGCTGCAGGTGGAGGATTAGCCTATTGTGTCACAGCGCCGGCCGAGATAGCATATTTAAAATTTATGTTAGAATCAAAGGTTCCATGTATCCACTAAATGAAATATTTAACAAATAAAAAAGTAAAAAGATAAGAGTCTAGCAGGAAAATAGGCAAGGGCAGTAACAATAATCAAAGGAAAAGATGTTTAACTTCAATAACATACATGTTAAATAGTCACAAAATCATTAAAGCCACAGCAATATATAATTCCCGTCAATTTACTTGACAAAGATTTAGAACAAAATTCAACAAAACACTGTACTTGCAGCAAAATGAATACGCAAGTATTTCTCTATTTTTTTTAATTTTTTTTAACTTTTATTTAATGAATATAAATTTCCAATGTACAGCTTATGGATTACAATGGCTTCCCCCTCCCATAACTTCCCTCCCACCTGCAGCCCTCCCCTCTCACGCTCCCTCTCCCCTTCTATTCACATCAAGATTCATTTTCAATTCTCTTTATATACACAAGAAAAATTTAGTATATATTAAGTAAAGATTTCAACAGTTTGCAACCACATAGAAACACAAACTGAAACATACTGTTTGAGTATTAGTTATAGCATTAAATCACAATGTACAGCACATTAAGGACAGAGATCCTACATGAGGAGCAAGTGCACAGTGACCCCTGTTGTTGACCCAACAAATTGACACTCTAGTTTATGGTGCCAGTAACCACCCTAGGCTCTCGTCATGAGTTGCCAAGGCTATGGAAGCCTTCCAAGTTCGCCGACTCTGATTGTATTTAGACAAGGTCATAAAAGACAGGGTGAGGATAGTAACCAATGATCCTAAGAATGGCATTTACCAGGTTTGAACAATTATACAGCATTAAGTGGGGAAGAGGACCATCAGTACACACAGGTTGGGAGTAGAGCCATTGGAGGTAGAGTAGAGGTTATGATTACAAAGGAATGAGGCCCAAGTGCACTAGACAGGGTCTAGAACAAAGGACAGAGTCATTATTAGATGTGCTAAGAAAGGTGCTGTCTAAGCTACAATTAAGTTTTCTGATTGAGAGGCAAATAGAACCTGATAGAAGGGGCTTGATAATAATCTGTTGGGCTTTAGGCCTTGTAAGTAAAGAGGCCCAGACCTATCTATCTCTCCACATGGGGTATATCCTAAGGGAGGTGTGAACCTCCTAGGGGAAGGCACTCTGTTGACTTTCATTACTTGGCTGGGCTGGGAGGAGAGCTGGCCAGGTAAAGGCAGGTGGCATCTCTAACAAGAAATTTACAGTTCTGCCTGCAATGTTGCTGACCCTACTTGACCATACCCTCAGCTGCAGTGGTCACTTTGGAAACTTGGCTGAGTGAAGGGCTTTTCAGTTTAGAGCCAATAAGATCTGTGGCTCTGACCTGGGCAACGTGAGAATCCAGGGCAGGTACATTTCCAGTGATCCAACTCTTGGCAGAGCTGCCAGGGCTCTTCACAAGTTGACTTCTGCTGAAGCCCAGGCTTACCACATTGAAAGCCACAGCAGTAGACTGGCCTGTTGGGTCTCCTTGAGGGCAGATCACTGTACATGTCAGCCATTAATAGGTCTGCCACCCATTGCTTCTGATGCCTAGCTTTCTTTTCCTCCTGGTTTGTGTTAAAGCAGACCAGAGGATGCAAGTCAAGGGAGTGCCCAAGTCCCATCTCTAATCTTCGGTGGCCTGAACTACAAGTCTATAGTCACAGGCATGTTCTGTAGTAGTTTTTCTAAGGTAGACAATGCCCATGAGGAAAATTATATTCTCACTTAATAAGTTTCTTTCCCTTTGGTCTGAAAGGGAGGTTTTTTCTACTTACTGTTTACTTCGCTGATGGCAAAGTAAATCTAGCTATGAGATTATTATTTAAGCTCTTATTTTGGCTATGCTATTACAGAAAAATGTTAGCCATCTCTTTTATAAGGTCTAAAGATTAAATTGTCTGTCCTACAGATTCCTTCATAATAGAATTAGTTTCCTACCTTGAGGAGAATAGAGAAATGAAAGAACAAGTTGGGCTTAGAATAGAGAAATGAGGGAGCAAGTCCTAGATCGCTTGCTGACAATAGCAATATTACATGAATACTTAGCAAACAGTTTCAACCATTAGATAACAACTTAAGAAAACATTTACCAGAAGGTCCAATGCTGCTCGGCGCCGTCCTCGTCCAGCAAGAGACAGAGACCGAACACTTTGCACGGGGTTCCTTTATTGCTCGGCAAGCAGGAGATCCAGCTTCGATCTCTTCTGGGCAGGAACTTCCCTTACACCCGCGTAGCAAGGGTTTATATGCACAATACACGTCACAAATCAGGTGATAGGCTAGAAGCGCGGGGATAGGACAATCTCGTGGCAAGGCGGGAAGGAGCGAGCTAGAGCGGGAAATCTAAGGCGGGAAGGAGCGAGCAAGAGCGGGAACTCCCTGAGATGAGGAAGAACCCGGAAGCAGGGAGTCGGCGCCATCTTAGGGGCACGGTTCCTCCGGTCTGGTTCCCTACATCTCCCTCCTTTTGTTTTTGCACAAATCACATCCCCGACGGCCCTGGCTCATGAGGGCCGGGAGAATATTTACTAGGCAGAGAGTAGAGGTGCATACCCAGCGTGCTTGTGATCCGTTAGTTACGGAACTTCAAGGGCCTGGCCACAACCCCTGATGTCTCCGTTAGGGATCAGTTTTTATTCCCTTTTGCTGGGGCAGGCTGGGAATTGAACCTGCATGCATATGCATATGCTCTCCCAGGACCCCCGGAACCCCCGGGTGGACTCCTGCTGCAGTACCTTTGGTCTCGCATACCCAGTTTTCGCTCCCCGTCAGGGATGGGTGATACAGCCCAATGAATGAGAGGGGGAACAAGACAACTCGAGGAAGGTGTGTGCCTGATGGAGGCATTGTCCAAATGTGAGGCGTGAGTAGGGATGGGGGGACGAGGGTTTTAATCGCTGGTATGGACCCGGTCATAAGTCATGCGAGCCAGCATGGCATATGCATCCGGATCACGGTGATGGAGAGCAGCATACGCTGCCGCGCGGAACTGATGTCTGACGCTCTCCAACTTGTTGTTGATGAAGGAGCTCACCCAGCGAAGTACACAGGGACGTCTCGTTGTTTTGTTGCAATTTGTCGTCCTGTGAGAGCGTGGTAATCTCGGTTATCTCGGGGGAGATGTCGTCCGTAGGTGATAGAGGTGTATCTTGCGGCGGCGGGGCTGTTTTTCTGACCAATTTTTCCGGTATCCAGAGAGGTTCTCTTCCAGATTCCTGTGGGAAGACACAGACCGCGCCTCGGTTCCAGCATAATACCGGATCCGGGCCGTACCACTTTCCCGTGAGGACATCTTTCCAACGGACATAGCCTCGTGAAGATGGCTCCTTTAACATGTGTCTCTCAGCGGGGGACATAGAATGATCTGTCAAATTCAAAAAGTTTATAGTAAACAGTGCAAGGGAGAGGCGCATTTGAGGGGTTTTGCCCGTGGCAATTCCCTCCTTTTGTTTTAAGAGAAAAGCCTTGAGGGTTCGATGAGCCCTTTTAATTATGGCCTGTCCCTGAGGGTTATAAGGGATTTCAGTTTTATGTTGTACCTGTATACGGGTGCAGAAATCTTGGAATGATTTACTTGTGTATGTAGGACCATTATCTGTTTTTAAAGTTTTTGGTTTGCCCCAGGCTGCCCATGTAGCAAGGCAGTGATTAATGACATGGGTGGTACGCTCACCCGTCTCCAGAGAAGCAAAAATTACTTGGGAACAGGTGTCAACTGACACATGAACATACTTTAAGGTCCCAAACTCGGATATGTGGGTGACATCCATCTGCCAGATATGTCCTGGTAGTAATCCTCGGGGATTAACCCCCACCGAAGGCACAGGGGTTAAAGTAGGGCATGCGGCACAATGGCGAACAATATCGCGAGCGGCAGCACGAGAAAGACCGAATTTGGCGGCAAGGGTTTTTGCGTTTACATGGAACTCTGAATGAAACTGGATAGCCTGCTCTTCTGGGGAAGAAAATTGGAGTATTCAAATGGGGCGTGTGGCTTGATCAGCTATAGCATTGCCTGTGGTCATGGGTCCAGGTAAGGAAGAATGAGCTCTAATATGAGTAATAAAGAAAGGAGCAGACCGATTCCAAATAGATTTTTGCAGGGTGAGGAAAACTGTCGCTACGGAGGATGAAGAATTGACTAGTCCTGCGGCCTCAAGGATAGACACAGAATTAACCACATAGCGTGAATCAGACACAATATTGACAGGTCCGGGGAAATCAGAGAAGACTTGGTTAACTATAAGAAGTTCAGTTACCTGGGGGGAGTTAGTAGCGAATTGGAATGTTTTTGGCACAGATCCTGAAACAACATATGCACCGACTCCTGTTTTAGAACCGTCGGTATACACTACTGGGGCTCCCTGTAAGGGCTTTTGGGATGTGGACTTTGGAAAAATAACTGGGTGAGACTGAACAAAGGTTAGCAAAGGATCAGAGGGTGTTCTGTTTGTAATAGTTGCGGAAGTGGAGCAGACTAAAACCGCCCAAGCATCAGTACAAGCGATTAGCACACGTACCTGTTCCATGGAATAGGGGACAACAATGGTGGATGGTTCGCGTCCAAAATGTTGGATAGCCCTCTGAATGGCTAGGAGAGTTATCTCCGCCACTGCCACGGGATAGTAACTAATAGATCTAGTAGATGACATTGAGGGATGGATCCAGAGGAGAGGCCCATCCTGCCATAGGACCGCGGTGGGCTGTTTAAGGGTGTCGAGGACCCAAAGAGTAAGGTCTCCCGCAGGGTCCCAACGTTTTAGGGCAGCTTTACTAAGGGCATCGTTGACAATTGACAGTGCTTGTTTGGCCTCAGAGGTGAAGGTTCGGGGGGAAGCAAGATCCGGGTCTCCTTTAAGTATATTAAAGAGGGGCTGCAATGCAGCATTAGGAATGTTAAGGTAGTGCCTAATCCAATTGATATCCCCTAAAAGTTTTTGTAAGTCATTTAGAGTGGAGATAGCATTGATTTTTATTTGAATTTTTTGAGGTCTAATTTGAGTAGGGGCGACTATAGCCCCAAGATAAGAAACTACAGACGACAATTGCACCTTATTAGGTGCAATATGCAGCCCTGCCCCTTCCAGCACTTGTTGGAGTGTACTGTATAAGGCCAGGAGCCTCTCTGCTGTGGGGGCTGCACACAGTAGGTCGTCCATATAATGTAGGCACCTGCAGTCGGAATATCGGTCTCTAAGAGGTTTTAGTACTTGGGCTACATAGACTTGACACATGGTGGGGCTATTAGTCATACCCTGAGGCAAGACTGTCCACTCCCAACGCTTGTCCGGTTGTTCCTGGTTCTGGGTGGGGACAGTAAAAGCAAAACGTGGGGTATCCTTTTTGTCCAATGGAATGGAAAAGAAACAATCCTTAAGATCTATTACAATAACAGGCCATTGGTTGGGAAGTGCCGAAAGCAGAGGAAGACCACGTTGCACAGGGCCCGTAGGCTGCATCTGTGCGTTGACTGCCCTAAGATCATGTAAGAGTCTCCATTGACCTAATTTTTTGCGGATGGCAAAAATAGGCGTATTCCATGGAGAGGTGGACGGGATCAAATGACCAGCGTTGACCTGCTCCAAGACCAGAGTGTTGACTGCCTCCAGTTTCTCCTGAGATAGGGGCCACTGTGGAACCCAGACGGGTACGTCCGTTAGCCACGAGATGGGTAAAGGCTCCACTGGTTTAGGAGGCGAAACAGTGACCCCTAGGAAAAACCCAGGCCAACTTTACTTGGTCTTTGTTTTGGTTCAATGGGGGAAGGGTGGCCCTGGAGCTGGACACCGAGTCCCTTGCCTGGGACGTAACCCATATTTTGTAGCATAGATCGTACTGCAGGGGAAGTGGTGACCAAAGCAACATCCATTTCGGCCAGGACGTCTCTCCCCCAAAGGGAAATGGGTAGAGGTAAAATGAATGGAGAAAACTGTCCTCTATGACCCTCGCTATCCTGCCATGACAACAAGGCTGCACTGATTTTTGGGAAATGAGCAAAACCAAGTCCTTGCAAGGTTTGTTCCGCCACATTTGTAGGCCATGTACTAGGCCAGTCCTTTGTTGCTATAATGGATTTGTCGGCTCCTGTGTCTAAAAGTCCCTTAATGTCCTTGCCATTAATCTGCAACACTAAAGTGGGACGTTCATTTAAAAGCATATGTAAGCCGGTAAAATTAATGCCAGAGGACCCAAAGTTACCAGCGCCGCGAACGTGGTTTTTAGCTGGGATTAAAGAGTGAAGACTGGGCAGTAATAACATTTGTGCGATACGGTCTCCAGGATTGATTACTAAAGGTCCCTGAGGGGCCTGAACCATGATCTTTACTTTACCAGTGAAATCAGAGTCAACTACCCCGGGGATCACAGCTAGCCCTCGGAGGGCGGCGGAGGACCGACCCAACACTAATCCAACCGAATCCGGGGGCAGAGGACCGGAGCAGTCGCTCTCCACTAATTGTACCCCCATCTCCGGAGTTAAGAGGAGAGGGGAGGTGGCGCGGAGGTCCAGGCCTGCGGACCCGTGAGTGGCACGGGCTGAGGGTGCACTGGGTGTAGCGCAGACACGGGAGGTGGAACCTGAGAGTAGATTTGATTTTGGGGGCTCCTCGCTGGGTTGGGGAGCCCCCTCTGGCCGTTTTTTGGCCCCTGGGCGCTACCTGTAAGTGGGTTGCCATCGATATTGAAAGCAGAACGGCATACCTCTGCCCTATGAGGGCCCTTGCGGCAACGGCGACAAGGCTCTATGCCTGAAGGCTGTGCCGTGGAATACCCATGGCTGAGATTGGGGCAATCGCGTTTTCTGTGACCCGGTTGATGACATTGGAAGCAAAGTCCTGAAGATATGGGGGGTCGGGTCGATTTAGATTTTGGACTGTTTTCTTTGACTTTTGCCAGCATCGCAGCTAGGCCCGCATTAGTAAGTGGCCCACCGGTATCTCTGCAGTATTTTAACCAGGAGTCCAGAGATTTATGTCTATATTGTCGAAGAATGTTTTTGCACTCTTTATTAGCCTGCTCAAAAATAATTTGTTTGACCAGTGGCTGAACGTCAACCTCGGAAGGGAAAATACGCGACGCAGCCTCAAGTATGCGAGCGACAAAATCAGCGAAGGGTTCGGCCGTGCCCTGAACGATCTTGGTGAGGTGGCTAGCTGAGTCACTTGGATTGGACGCCTGCCTCCACGCACGTTGGGCACAGTTGGAAATTTGCCTGTATACTTGTCTAGGGAATTGGGTCTGGTCAGCCTGATAAGGTCCACGCCCTAAAAGCATATCAGCATTCCACGTAGGGTGGCCGTCCTCAGCATTTTTATCTGCCTGGTCATGACAGCACTCTGTATTCATAGATTGCCACAAAAGAAAGCCGCCTGGACTTAAACAGGCCCGAGCCAATTGGGTCCAGTCGCTAGGTGTTAAAATGGACTGGCCGACTGATTCAAGGAGTGACAATGTGAATGGGGCTGTGGGTCCATAGTCATGGACCGCAGCCTTAAGTTGTTTTAATACTGTCATGTCCAATGGTTCGTGCCGGGCCTCTCGCGTGCCCAAAGCCAAAACAGGGTAAGCCTGAGCGGGGGCAGCGGGAGCGCCAGTTCGCAACTGTTTCCAGGCTTGTTGATGAAACTGTCTGCCTGAAAAAGGTGGCACATTTGGGACGTTTAATGGCCATGGCGGCACGGGTGTTAGATGGGGCTGAGGCACGCCTACATGACCGCCAGTAGGAGGCGCTGCGTCTTTAATCTGATGGGCGGGCACGACATCGATAGGAGGAGCCGTAGGCACTAGAGGGCGTAAACAGGCATCTTTTAACTTTTGCCGCAGCTGCGCATACGTAGGAGGCGGGGATTTAGGATCGCCGTCCCCTTCCCCCTCAGACTCAGAGGAGGCGGAGCCACATTCGGAGCCTGAGGCCAGTGAGGAAGTCTGGCATCCCGTGTCCTTAAATTGTATGAGGTCCCGGGCGCCGTCCGAGCTCTGAGAACGAACTTCCTCGAGAGCCTCGCGAACCGCCGTAAGAGTCGGGCGGTCCGCTCCCACCGACCTCTCCTCTTGGAGGCACGCCCGCAGTAGTTCCCATAAGGGGAGAACAACGGGGTCGATATCGGGTTCCTGGGGATCGTTAACTGTGCGCCGGAGATCCTTTCCTAATTTCTCCCAAGACTCAAGAGTTATTTGGCCCTCGTGGGTGAGCCACGGCGCAAAGAAATCAACACTTCCAAGGAACCTGACAAGTGTGGTCTTAGAAACCTTAATCCCTTTGCTACGCAATAATGCTTTTAACGGATTAAGCAACATTGAATGGCTAGATGAATTTCCCATTTTCAGTTTAAAGCGGGAAGACACGTCCGCTATCTTATTTTCAGTTTAAAGCGGGGGAACAAGTCTGCTATTCTTTCAGTTTAAAGCGGGGAAACAAGTCTGCTATTCTTTCAGTTTAAAGCGGGGAAACACGTCCGCTATCTTAGGGTGCGTCCACCCTCCAACCACGAGATATACCTCACTCGCGGGGCCCAGACGGTAAGACTGATCTCGCTTACCTTCTACTTACCGGGCAACGTAGAGGAAGCTCCCCGTACGGGCCACCAGCTGCTCGGCGCCGCTCTCGTCCAGCAAGAAACCGACACCGGGCGTCTCGTAGAAGAGCTCTTTATTACTCAGGGCGCGGGAGATCAGACCTCGATCTCTGGCGGGCAGGAACTACCCTTACACCCGCGTAGCAAGGGTTTATATGCACAATACACGTCACAAATCAGGTGATAGGCTAGAAGCGCGGGGATAGGACAATCTCGTGGCAAGGCGGGAAGGAGCGAGCTAGAGCGGGAAATCTAAGGCGGGAAGGAGCGAGCAAGAGCGGGAACTCCCTGAGATGAGGAAGAACCCGGAAGCAGGGAGTCGGCGCCATCTTAGGGGCACGGTTCCTCCGGTCTGGTTCCCTACACAATGCCTTCTATAAATTTTAAGAATCATGTATTTGAAAACACCTCTTAAATATCTAACATGGTGTAGTTTGTTTAACCAGTAAACTTAAGCACAACCTTATAAAATGTTTTTAGTTTCTTTCTACCAACAAGTATAAAACATATGATACAGTGATTCAGGTCACATGAATTAAAATGTATCTTTGATTAATTTTAGCAGCTTAAATTTATGGACAATCTTATCTATAAGCCAATTAAAATAAAACTCTTAATAAAATTTCCTATGTGGACATACAATATGTACACACATATAACATAACATAATAGACCAATATAGCAATTTTAAAAATAGCTTTTAAAATTTTTAACTCTTTTTGAAGATTGCCAATTGATTTGAATTGCTTTTTGTTTTTAGTAACCTCAGTTAACCATACTTTCTCTCAGTTGGTACTGTTAATACATTATTGGCTTCATCTCTTTACAGAGCCATCCCAAAGTACTGAATACAATAGAAGTGGCTAGAAAAAGTCAATAGGAACCTATAGGAGGACAGCTAAACACAGAACCAACAAAACTTTAGTTTTATGAGCAGCAAATCATATTTAACTGTGGATGACAAAAGACTTTATGTTGCCATATTTAAAATTATAAACTCATCAACCAACAAAAGGCACTTGCTTCCTTCACAGTATTTTTGAAAGCACCTGTAGGATTTTACAAGTATTTAACCCTTTAGGCCTCTGGGGCTTTCTCATTAAGATAACTAGCATGTCTAGTAACACAAGATCATTAGACTTTTTAATTCTCAAACATTTGTATTAATAGCATTTTCCATTATAGAAACTTAAAATTTAGTACCACGTCACATTTTGACAGTACTTCTAATATAATCCAAATAGCCTGATTAGTTGGTGTCTCTATAAGATGAGAGACATAGGTCCTTCAATTTTTTCAGTTGGGTCCAAACTGGAAAAACCAAAGTCCAAGATTTACTCGAAATTTTAGAGTCCAGATTGTTTGAAACTTTGATTTTTTGAATGCCTGTCAAGAACACCAAGAAGGCTCAAAATCCAAAATGTCTGGTTGAAATAAGATTCCTTAAAATCATGACATAACATAAACCAAATTTGATCATTGTTACAAGGTGATTATTCAAATCTTTGAAAATAAGCACATATTTAAATAACACATAGCTCTTAATAAAAATTCAGCTGTTTTTGAACAATTAGAATTTAACAGACATCAAGAGAACATAATAGATTACTTTAACACATTGCTTTAACAGAGCATCAGAGTTTAATTCTATGTCAAAGAGAAATTGAGCTTCCTGTGATATTTTGCTGTGAGGTTTCCTTCCTTTACCTTCTTTCATATTGATGACCATGTTTCTGTGTTTCTGTGTGTATCACATCTTTAAGCATCTTTTGCAGGGCTGGATGAGTGGCGACAAATTCTTTTAGTTTCTGTTTGCTATGAAAAGTCTTTATTTCGCCTTCATTCACAAATGAGGGCTTTGCAGGATATAATATTCTGGGCTGGCAGTTTTTCTCTCTTAGTACCTGGGCTATATCTCGCCACTCCCTTCTAGCTTGTAGGGTTTCTGATGAGAAGTCTGCTGTGAGTCTAATTGGAGATCCTCTGAGAGTAATCTGACGTTTCTCTCTTGCACATTGTAGAATCTTTTCTTTATGTTTCACTGTGGTGAGTTTGATTACAACATGTCGTGGTGAGGATCTCTTTTGGTCATGTTTATTAGGGGTTCTATAAGCTTCCTGTACTAACGTGTCTCTGTCCTTCTCCAAACCTGGGAAATTTTCTGCTAGTATCTCACTAAAAGGGCCTTCTAGTCCTTTCTCCTTCTCCATGCCTTCAGGAACTCCTAGGACCCAAATATTGGGTTTTTTAATAGTATCCTGTAGATTCCCGACAATATTTTTTAGATTTCTAATTTCCTCTTCTTTTCTTTGGTTTGCCTGTTTCCTTTCCTGTTCTCTGTCTTCTAAGTCCGATATTCTCTCTTCTGCTTCGCCCATTCTGTTTTTAAGGCTCTCTAATGTGTTTGTCATTTGATCTATTGAATTCTTCATTTCATTATGATTTCTCATCACTATCACAGTTTCTTGTTCTACTAGTTGTTTCATTTCATTTTGATTCCTCCTTAATATTTCATTTTCACGAGAGAGATTCTATCTTGTCCATTAAGGATTTCTGTAGTTCAAGAATTTGTTTATGAGAACTTCTTAATGTTCTTTTCAATATTTTGAGATCCACTTCTTGCATTTCTTCTATCTCATCATCTTCATAATCTTGAATTGGGGTGTCTTGTCTTTTTTTTTTTTTTGACAGGCAGAGTGGACAGTGAGAGAGAGACAGAGAGGAAGGTCTTCCTTTTGCCGTTGGTTCACCCTCCAATGGCCGCCGCGGTAGCGCGCTGCGGCCGGCGCACCGCACTGTTCCGATGGCAGGAGCCAGGTGCTTCTCCTGGTCTCCCATGGGGTGCAGGGCCCAAGCACTTGGGCCATCCTCCACTGCACTCCCTGGCCACAGCAGAGAGCTGGCCTGGAAGAGGGGCAACCGGGACAGGATCGGTGCCCTGACCGGGACTAGAACCTGGTGTGCCGGCGCCGCAAGGCAGAGGATTAGCCTGTTGAGCCACGGTGCCGGCCGGGGTGTCTTTTTCATTTGGGGGCGTCATAGTGTCTTCTTGTTCTTGCTACCTCGATTTTTGCGTTTGTTGTTTGGCATGTTGGAGATATTTGGTTTCTTCACTGTGGTGTTTTTTCTTGTTATACTATGGCTCTAGATTAAGTGGACTGTCTGCTTTCGATGGAGCCTTAGAGGCTTGAGATGAGTGGCCTGAGAGCTCTGGTTGCTCAGGGTTGAGGGTGTGCCAAAGATGACACTCCCAGGTTAGGCATGGTAAATTTCTCTTTCTTTCATTCTTTTTTTTTATTCAAAAGGGAAGTAATTCCACACAGCTGAACGGAATTGGAGGTAGTTAGCAGGCAAATGATATACCCACAGGAGCCAGAGATTGGAAGCTCTTTCCCAAGGACCACACAGGGAATCTGTGCTGCCCTCAGTGTGGGCTCCAATTCTCCTGCAGTCTCCCACTGGGTTGCCAAGTTAGATGCTAAATTCCTGTTATTTCACCCCCCCAGTGTCAGATTTATATGCTAGGCTCAGGGCCGCTGCAGACCTGAGGTCACCCTGCTTATGATGTATGTCCAAAATGGCGCCTGCTCTTTGTCTTGCTCGCCTTTGAGAGGTGAGCGAAGAGAGAGAAACTCGTATCGGTATCGGTCACTTTTTTTTTCTCTCTCTCTCTTCTAGTTAGCCTGGTGAACTTTTCCCCACAGAGTTTCAAGCCTCGTTCCCTCTACTCTCCTCTTTCCGCTTTCCCGCTGGTGTCTTGGGCTGTTGAGGTTCGGCTCACCTCGCGTTCCAGCGCTGGTGTGTTGAGTCTGCCACTGGTGTCCCGAACTTGGGCTTCCATGCTCTCCACGCAGGTCCGCTGTGAACCATTAGTTCCAGAAGAGTTTCCTCTGCTGCTTCTTACCCTGCTCTTCCTTGAACCTGCAGTATCTCCACTTTTTTTTTTATTTTTTTTTCATTTTTTATTTGTTGACAGGCAGAGTGGACAGTGAGAGAGAGAGACAGAGAGAAAGGTCTTCCTTTTGCCCTTGGTTCACCCTCCAATGGCCGCCACGGCTGGCGCACTGCGGCCGGCGCACCACGCTGATCCGATGGCAGGAGCCAGGTGCTTCTCCTGGTCTCCCATGCGGGTGCAGGGCCCAAGGACTTGGGAAATCCTCCACTGCACTCCCGGGCCACAGCAGAGAGCTGGCCTGGAAGAGGGGCAACCGGGACAGAATCCGGCACCCCGAGCGGGACTAGAACCTGGTGTGCCGGCGCCGCAAGGTGGAGGATTAGCCTAGTGAGCCACAGCGCCGGCTAGTATCTCCACTTTTATTAAACTGTCTCTTCCCCGACTATCAGTGTGCTCCCTTCCTATTCCACCATCTTGCTGCTCCATTTTTTTTTAATTTTAGTTCCCTCATATGAAGGAGAATATACATTACTTGTATTGTTGTGTCTGGCCTTATTTCAGTACTCCAGTTCAATGCATTTTTGCTACAAATAATAATTACACCTGAATGTTTCACTGTATATATAACACATTTTCTTTATTCCTTCATCTGGTACTGGACACCTTGGATGAATCCATATTCTGGTATTGTGAACAATGCTGGTATAAATTCAGTGAAGCAGATAACTTTGATTCAATGAATTTATATATTTTGGGTATATACCCAGTAGTGGCATTTCTGGGTCATATTGCAAGTATATTTCTAGTTTTTAAAGGAATCTCCATGTGGTTTTTCTCAGTGTTTACACTCATTTGCAATCCCACCAAGATTGTATAAGTGTTCCCACTTCTCCATACCATACCCTTGCCAGGATGTGTTGCTCACTGCCTTTGGATAATGGCCATTCTGACAGGGGTAAGGTGATTTATCATTATGGATTTGATTTGCCTTGCCCTGATGGTTACTGAGTGTGTTTTCATTTATTTGTTAGTCATTGGTGTTTCTTCTCTTGGTAACTGTCTATTCAGGTCCTTTTCCCATTTCTTAACTTGACCGGTTGTGTTTCTGTTGTCAAGTTTTGAGTTCCTGAGAGACTCTGTATATTAACCCTTTGTTGAATAACAGACTTGCAAATATTCTCTCACATTATGCTGGATGTCTCTTCACTCTACTCATTGTGTCCTTTGCTATGAAGAAGCTTCTGAGTTTGATATTCTCCCGTATGTTTAGCTTAGCTTTTTTTGTTTTGCCTCTGGGGGGTTTTAAGCCAAGAAATCTTCACCTATACCAATGATTCAAAGTGTTACCCCTAAATTTTCTTCTAGCAATTTCATAGTCTCTAGTCTTAAATTTAAGTCTTTGCTTCATCTTGAGTTGATTTTTCTATGCAGTGAGAATTAGGCATCTAATTTTATTCATTTACAAATACTTGTCAAGTGTTGCCAACACCATTTATTGAAGAGACTATCCTTTCTCCAGTATATGCTCTGGGCAAATTTTTCAAATATCAGTTTCTTCTCATGATCACTTTTCCTGGTGCCCCGACCGGGACTAGAAGCTGGTGTGCCAGCGCCACAGGCAGAGGATTAGCCTATTGAGCCGCGGCACCCGCCAGAAAGGATAGATATTAAGGTGCTCTATGAACATACTTTAGAACAGCACAATTTATCCTCAGTCGCAAAATTTTTTATTCATCCTACTTGAAAAATTACACTCACCCCAACTCAACACCCCCAATAAATCTCAGTTACTTTGAATCAAATGGAGTCTTGACACCACAGCTCTATCCATGCCCTCTGGACACTTTGTTCTGTCCTTTTTATAATCAATGATCTGCACTTGCTGCCTGCTTCCTCCATGTAGGACTTCTCTAGGTTCTTACAGCTTCCACCCACCTCCTGATCTGAAGGCATCTTACATAGTTTAGGTCTTCATTTCTATGTTTTAAATGGGAATTCCCAATATGTAGTATCAGAATCTGTGTCTGTTTTATATTATTGTGTAGCAAACAACTTAAAATTCAGTGAATTCAATTTAATTTTTCTTTTCTTTTTTTTAAAGATTTTTTATTTATTTGAAAGTCAGAGTTACAGAGAGGGAGGCAAAGGCAGAGAAAGAGAAAAAGAGAGAGATCTTCCTTCCAATGGTTCACTCCCTAGATGGCCACAATGGCTGGAGCTGGGCCAATCTGAAGCCAGGAGCCAAGAGCTTCTTCCTGGTCTCCCACTTGGGTGCAGGGGCCCAAGCACTTGGGCCATCTCCTACTGCTTTCCCAGGCCAAAGCAGAGAGCTGGATCAGAAGTGGAGCAGCCATTTCTTGAACCAGCGCCCATATGGGATGCCAGTGCTTCAGGCCAGGTTGTTAACCCCACTGCGCCACAGCACCGGCCCCTTCAATGTAGTTTTTCTGTCCTATCTAAAGGCCATATTTTCTAAGTTACACATCATTCCCATGGTAACTTAAACTGAATAAATAATATTTGACCTATTTCAATTGCAAGAATGACAGATCTGTTTCCTTAAAGAAGCAGATGAGGTATGCTCCCAAAATTTGGCATTTAAGTTACATTATTTGATTTCTGAAATGAACTATACATAGCAAATGGCATCCCTTTCCATTGTGTTTATAATAAATACTACATGAAATGTTTTTAGCATATGGCTAATAAGTTATGTGAAAATATAAACTTTCATAATGAAGAATATAATATATTCATATATAATATAATCATTCTTTAGTTATAATTGCAGTTAATGGCTTATAAATCTCAACAAGTCTATGTATTTAAATGGCTCTGTAGTTTCATGACTTCTGCATACTAAAATTAATCTCAGATAATAATGGCATCATCAGCCTCCCAGATGCATGGGATTGGTAAGTTCAGAAAACCCCATTTAGTAATAGTTTGTCAAGAAATTATAGCTCATAAGCCGTTAATTGACAGATGATGTTTAACCTGCCATTTACTTGCCCCAGGTTTAGATTTGCCCTCTGGAAAAGTGCTCAATTCCTTAACACGAAGTAAAAACACCCAAACCATTTGGTTCTTGTAAAGAGAAACTAGACTACTTATAATTCCACAAGTCTTCTTCTTGAACTCTAGCATTTTGCACATATTCTGATTCTCTCTCTAGTCTGGTATACAGATATGAACTGTAGGTATCAACAGTAGAGTGATCAATGTACATTTCAATTGCCCTAAAAGTCATACAATATTGTCATGAAACTAGGAGCCATGTTCCTTATTTGTGTTTCAATAGAGCCCTGTTTCATTCCTTTCTTTCTGTATGTTGCATGGTGATTGCCTGATCAGCTGGCATTTGGGGAGGAAAAGAGGGAGAAAGTTTACAGTATATGATCAACAGATGGGCTGTATAATCTTCAAGTTCTAATTCCATTATTAAGTGCATGGTCCCAGGATGAATAGATAAAGAATGAGAAAACCGGAAACTCTATTAACCCAAAAAATATTCAATTCTATGTGCAGCTATAACATATATTTGATACTAAATATGTACTGTGATCACATATACATATCTTTCCTCTTAACAGTAATATAGTTCTCAACGTTTTCATTCTTAGACTTGGCTAGCTCTGAAGTCTTTGAGGTAAAGAATGTAATCCTTCCTTTTTCTTTCCAGCTATTGCAGAACATGGATTGGGATCTTATAGACTTACTCTGTGATCTCAGGAGAAGGCAAACAGAAAGTAGGATAAGGTTTTAAAAACATCCCAGAAATATGCATATATTCTTAATGTATTTTATATTTTAGATATTAGTGGATTTCTATTAAATATATGGCATGAAAATATTTAAAAGTTAAATTTTTGTATTGTACCTGTATCATGTATTAAAATTTTATTTATTTGAAAGGCATTAAGGTATTCACAGAGAGAGAGAGAGAGGAAGGGTGAGGGGGAGAGAGAGAGAAAGAGAGAGTGAGTGAGCTGGCTCTCCCTACACTGGTACACTGAAAAGTCTCCATTTCATCAAGGCTACAGTTCATACGATCTTCGGGTATCTGTTTAAACATCATGTTTTACAAAAGGACCTTCCTGAGCTCCAATGTAAATTGGGACCTCCCTGTATTTCTCTCCATAACGTAAACTTTCATGCTATGTTTGTCTTATAGATTTTAGACTCATGACAGGTTTCATCCTCCACAGCATACACAGGCACCACACCCAATGTGTACTGTGAAATTAAACAGTACACAGGTGAATTTGATCTTGTGCGAAAGCAAAGCACTGTCCAGATTTTATTCCTTTGTTTTTAAATAACATAATATGTTTTAAAGATCATAATAGCCTTGGCTCTTATGTCACTTAAGTATTAGTCTTTCTTAGTGCATACTAATTAAACGTACATGTTCGTTGGATCATGTTGTACCTAGGCTAATAGTTAGGGCTATGAAGGAAAGATTCTTGTTATGAAGATCTATGAAGCTCTAAGAGAACCTGTATAACATCCTCACTTCCTAATGATGCAAATATGTCCACAAAACACAAGAGGCATGTATTCCTGGTGGGACATTTTGAAGTACATGTGATGGCTTTCTCCTTTGCATTCCCTGTAGAGTATGTCTCCAGAATGCCCAGCGTAACAATGAATATGGAGGGGATTAGGAATGTCACGAGTTCACATTAGGCAGGTTGGCATTTGGCACAGCAGTTGAGATGACCCTGAGAACACTTCCATCTAATTTCTGAGTGCCAAGTCCAATTCCATCTCTGCTTCAAGAAATAACATACTGTTAGTGAACACTATGGGAAGAAGCAGCTGATGGTTCAAGTACTTGGGTTTCTATCATTCATATGGAAGACCTGGATGGAGTTTCTATATCTTGGCTTGCAGATAGCACAGATCTGGCTATTTGTGAATACTGGGGAGTGAAACAGAAAATGGGAAACTTCTCAAATAAAAAAATAACATTTAGAGAGAAGGAATATATGCTTTTCAGAAATTTATGAAATTAAGTTGGATAAATTTTTCTTTCTCAAAGATTTCTACAGTTAGTTCATACAGAGATTTGTAGACACAATACATACAAAGCTCACATCCCAGAACTTATTTAAAAGCCAAAAATTTGTCTATTGGCCTTTTGTAGCTAATAAAATGAAGGTAAAATATATGTGGGAAGTCTTGACAGAGCAGCTCAGGATTAATAGAGTGGGTTCATAAATGTGTTATCAATGCTATTGAATTCTAACTCATGTAAAGTGAGAGTAATTAATCATTATCTTACATTTTTCAGAGTCTCCAGGCAATGAAATTTTATCAGAATACGAATTCTGAATACACCAGGCAGATAGTGAGCTGAGCTGCCCTGACTGCCAGGTAGGAGGGTGTTCTTCCATCCCGATCCAACAAGGTCAGCTCTGTTGTAGCTCAGGGAAGCTCACAGTGAAATTAACCAATCAAAAAATGAAAAAAAGAATCAAGATTTGTTTGGGTGCATTATTATGGAAAGAAGAGTTTTGTGATAGAAGATATTACCACAAGCCATTAGTTACTGGTAATAAGGTACGGACTGTGGCAAATGACTGTATGTGTGAATTGAAGGTCTTCCTGTCGCAACTTTCTTTTTTATGCATTTGCCTTTAGAGGTGCTTTAGAGATGCTTTCTGGTATATGAGAGAAAGAGATGGAGTGACAACGCATGAATGAAGTGCTACTCTTCAGGAATGTGTGTCTGGTGTCAGCCCCTAAGCTCCTGCTAACAAAAGAGCAACCAGGATTTTCCCCCAAGCTAGATATGTTATAGTGAAGTGTCATGATTCTGATCTCTAACCAAGGGTCAGTTTGTAGTTGCAGAGGAAGAATATTTCAGAGACCAAAAAAACTACTTCCTAAGATTATACAATTTTCTTTAGTTTTACTCCAGACCTTTCTTAGTTGTATCTCATTTTCCCCATCTATAAAGTGAAAATACCACTACTATCCTACTTCATGGGGCCATTGTGTGGATGAAATGAGAACATTCATTCATCTTTCTTGTAGTAGTGCTTGATCAGGATAACAGCCTGATCAAATGACTGTCTTCTGCAGCACAGTAGCCATGGATATTGAGTGAGCCTATGATTGTGGAACACCTGACACAAAAGGAGCATCCCTTTGACCGTGTCCTGGAGTCAGGAGTGCAGAACCATAAGATGAGGGCACCCGAGGCTGCAAGGATGCATGGTGATTGATCACAGATGCATCCCCAACTCCCTTGCACAACAAGTACCTATATTCACAAAACTGAAATATTTTCATCACTATATGGCAGTAACTGAGCTCCTATTTTACCTGCAAGTTAACTGACATTTAGAAAGATAAAATATCTTCTTGCTTAACCTCAGAACTAGAAAGTGACCCTAGATTTGAGTCTGGGATTAACTCCTCACTGTGTCTGAAGCCTTTTGGTTTTTTATCACAACTCCTACAGAAGCCTAATACTCCAGATCTCCAGATAAATATCCCAATTAAGAAGAGTGTTTTTAAAAATATATTTTTAAAATATATTATTTATTTGAGAGGCAGAATTATAGACACACACAAAGTGAAACAGAGTGTGAGGTCTTCCATCCGCTGGTTCACTCCCCAGCTGGCTCCAACAGATGGAGTTGGGCCAATCCAAAGCCAGGAACTAGAAGCTCCCTCTGGGTCTCCCACATGCATGCAGGGGCCCAAGCACATGGGCCATCCTCCACTGCTCTTCCAGTCTATTAGCAGAGTTCTGAACTAGAAGAGGAGGATCTGGGACGCTAACTGGAGCCCATGTGGATACTGGTGCCACAGGGGAAGGCTTAACCTATCATGTCACAGCACTGGCTCTTAAAAATATGCTTTTAATACCACAGACAAAAATCCCTGTGTTGTATTAAATTTTTATTCTGAGGAGATTTCAAGATGGTTGAATAGGGAAAAGACGTGCTGATTTGGACGAGGAGAAGATAGCAGAAGAAAGGCAAAGAAGTGTGTTCCGAGAGGAGAGCTAGAGAGATATTTTCAGTGGAAATTCTACAGAAAGAAGAGACACCATGGAGCATCATGGAAAGAGTGGACATGCAGCAGTGAGCAGGGACCACACCCATAACTCCCACAGATGGGGGCTGTAGGAGATGCCAGCTTCTGAGAGCTGTGTGAGGGCAGACTGTGGCAGCCCATGCCACTGGTGATATTTGAGAGCCTTGCATACCATACTGACTTTGAATCTGGCCTGGAGCCCTAGCAGGGAGCAGGGAATTACCTAACCCAGTGAGTCAAGGCTCATTTCTTTTGTCCCATTACCCAACAAGAACACCTGGCAATCATCAAGAAGGAGCCATCTTGACACTCATGCATGCAACCAGATTGTACCAGAGGGAAAAATCTTCATATCCCATTAACTTTTAGTCTGGCTGGGAGGGCTGACAGGGGCCTAGGACCTCAATTAGGATTGTGAGGTTCCCCCATCCTCTCAGCCTATCGAAGGCTCCAGGGCTCAAACACCCACAGGCAGCTGGCTCAGAAACTGACTGTGCTCTCCCTTAGGGACAGGGCAGGCTTGCAGGGTGGAGAGGAGATTCTCTGCATCCTGTGATTTTGGAAGTCTCGTATTCTGTGGCTGGAACTCTATGAGTATACAATATGGCTTAGGGTGCAGCTGGGTCTCTGGGAAATCACTGTGTCTGGAGTCAGAGGCTCAGAGATTCTGCCTGAGCTGGATCATTGCAGAGGGTTCTGCACTCACACTGTGGACCGCACAGATCCTTTGTGCAATTCATGCCCCAGAATGGGTAAGGGTTGTAGCCACTGTAGATTACCCAGGTATTGATCACCTCAGAAGAAAGGAGGTGAAGTTGTAATTATGCCAACAACCATGATCATACCCTACCCCCAACTGATAATACAGATCAACCATATCCAATTCAGGTGTTACCCTGGAATCTTGCCCCAGACTTCAGCATGGGCCTGAGCTCCCCAACTCCACCTGACATGTGCCTCTGGGTACTCACTGAAGAGCAGACACTCCAGTAAGCCCCACAGTCATAGTTCAAAGATATAACCTATCAGTGGAGAAAACCAACAAGTGTTTACACAAATGACGATAAATAAAAGAAAAAGGAAGACATCATGTATTCCCCAAAGGAGCATAACAATGCCTCAATATTTTTTTAATATCTATATTATGTTCTCTTTTTTTGACAGGCAGAGTGGACAGTGAGAGAGAGACAGAGAGAAAGGTCTTCCTTGTGCCATTGGTTCACCCTCCAATGGCTGCCGCGGCCGGCATGCTTTGATCAGCGCACCACGCTGATCCGAAGGCAGGAGCCAGGTGCTTCTCCTGGTCTCCCATGGGGTGCAGGGTCCAAGCACTTGGGCCATCCTCCTCTGCACTCCCAGGCCACAGCAGAGAGATGGCCTGGAAGAGGGGCAACCGGGACAGAATCTGGCACCCCGACCGGGACTAGAACCCAGTGTGCCAGCGCCGCAAGGCAGAGGATTAGCCTAGTGAGCCACAATGCCGGCCCAATGCCTCAATATTAGAATATAAAGATTAAGAGATTCATGAAATGCCTGAAAATGAATCCAAAATAATGATCACAGGATTACTCAAAAGCAATGAGAAGAAAATTCATGAATTACTTAAATCCACACATGACATGAAGGAAAATCGTTCCTATTAGATAGGGATATTGAAGAGAAATCAAACTGAACTATTAGGACTGAAGAATTCAATATGTCAAGAAATGCAATGGATAGCCTTAACAACAGACTTGCTGAGACCAAACAAAGAATATCTGAAGCAAAATCGTTGGAAAATCTCAGTCAGAAAGAAGAAGAAGGGAGAGGAAGAAGTAGGAAGAGGAGGAAGGAGGAGAAGTTGAAGGGAGGAGGAGGAAGAATAAGGAAAAAAGAGGAGGGGGAAGAAGAAGGAAGGAGGAGAAGAGGAAGAACAGGAATCAAGATTTATGGGATATTATCAAGTAAACCAAAATATGGATCTTCAGATTTCCTGAAGATGTGAAAAGAGAGGGATTAGAAGACCTATTGACCTGGGAAAGCAGTGGAAGATGGCCCAAGTACTTGGGCCCCTGCACCCATGTAGGAGACCTGGAGGAGGAGCCTGGCTCCTGGCTTCAGATCTGCACAGCTTCAGCCATTGTGGCCAATTGGGGAGTGAGCTAGCAGATGGAAGATCTCTCTCTCTCTCTCTCTCTCTCTCTCTCTCTCTCTCTCTCTCTCTGCCTCTCCTCTCTCTCTGTAACTCTAACTTCTAAATAAATAAATAAATCTTTAAAAAATAAAGAAAGCCTATTGAATGAAATGATAACCAAAGGCATCCCTAATTTGGAGAAAGAAGGTACATCTAAGTACAGGAAGCACATAGAACTCCTCATATATGTGACCAGAGAAGATCTTCACCATGACACACTGTACTCAAATTTCCAACCAAAAACTATAAAGAAAAGATTCTAAAATGTGCACAAGAGGAATGCCAGATTACTTTCCAAGGATCTCCATTAGAATCACAGCTGATTTCTTCTTAGAAACCCTACAGGCAAGGAGAGAATGGAAAGACATAGTCTAAGTCCTAAAAGGAGAAAAAAAAAAGCTATCACCCCAGAATACAGTATCCTGCAACATTCTCATTTAGAGAATTCATCACTGCTACAGCATCCCTACAAGAAGTTGAAAAAAGAAGCTCTACATTGCAAGTACCATGATGCATAGCAATCATGAAAACAGACAACAGTATCTACAGACAACAGGAGATCTACCAAAGAGAAAGGAAAGGAAATTCTATCATATGGTGAAATGACAGAAAGCTTCCAAAATTCAATAATGAATAATGAGAGGTAAAAAGAAACATAAAATATACAATAAGTCAGCAAGCAACAAAGTGACATGAGTTAGTTCTCATCTCTCAATATTAACCTTGACAATAAACTGATTAAATTTCCCATTTAAAAGACATAGGTTGGCTGGCAAAAGGAAGACCTTTCTGTCTGTCTCTCTCTCACTATCCACTCTGCCTGTCAAAAAAAAAAGACATAGGTTGGCTGAATGGACAAAAAATAAGGCAATTATATGCTGCCTGCAAGAAGCTTATTTCACATGTAGACACACACACAGATTGAAAGTTAAGTACTGGAAAACGTCATACCATCTAAACAGAAATCCAAAACCAACAGGAATAGCTGTACTCATATCAGATTAAAAACAGACTTTAAATTAAAAACTAAAAAAGAGACAAATGAGAACATTATATATTAATAAGAGGATTGATAAAGCAATAATACATAACACTCAAGAATATAAATACACTGAACTCAAGACCACCCAGATAGGTAAATAAAATATTAGACTGAGGGGAGAGATATACTCCTATATTAATAGTGCAGGATTTCAACATTCCACTTTATCAATGGACAGATCATATAGACATAACTTCAACAAAGATAATCAGAGTTAAACCATACTATTCAGCAAATGGACATACCAGTTATTTACAGAATATTTCGCCCAACAGCTACACATTTTTTATCATAATCAAATGTAGCATTTTTCAGTACAGGCCATGTGTTAGGCCATAAATCATGTCTAATTAAATTTAAGAAACTTGTGATCCCTGTTAAATATAAGAGTGGGAAAAAGAGAGGGAGGAGATGTACAATTTGGGACATGCTCAATCGGACTTGCCCCAAATGGTGGAGTTAGAAATGTGCCAGGGGATTCCAATACAATCCCATCAAGGTGGCATGTACCAATGCCATCTCACTAGTCCAAGTGATCATCTTCAGTTCACAATTGATCACACTGATAGGTCTAAGAATCAAAGGGATCACACAAACAAGACTAGTGTCTGCTGATACTAACTGATAGAACCAAAAAGGGAGAGAACGATCCAACATGGGAAGCAGGATACACAGCAGACTCATAGAATGGCAGGTGTCCTAAATAGCACTCTGGCCTCAGAATCAGCCCTTAAGGCATTCAGATCTGGCTCAAGAGCCCATGAGAGTATTTTAGGCATGGAAGCCAAGACACGCTGGGGAAAAAAAAAAGACCTAAATGAAAGATCTCTGCAAGTGAGATCCCAGTGGAAAGAACAGGGCCATCAAAGAAGGAAGTGCCTTTCTCTGAAGGGAAGAGAGAACTTCCACTTTGACTATGACCCTATCGGAATAAGATCGAAGTCAGCGAACCCTAAAGGCTTCCATAGCCTCGGCAACTCATGACTAGAGCCTAGGGAGATTACTGACGCCATGAACAAGAGTGTCAAATAGTTAAATCAACAACAGGAGTCACTGTGTACTTACATCTCATGTGGGATCTGTCCTTATTGTGTTGTCCAATGTGAAGTAATGCTATAACTAGTACTGAAACAGTATTTTTACACCTTGTGTTTCTGTGTGGGTGCAAACTGATGAAATCTTTACTTAGAATATACTGAATCGATCTTCTGTATATAAAGATAATTGAAAATGAAAAAAAAAAACCTGTGTTAAATTGGAAATTGCATAGAAAATTAATCAATTCTTTAAAAAAAAATCATGTAGGATCTCTGTCCTTAATGTGCTTAATTGTGATTTAATGCTATAACTAGTACTCCAACAGTATTTTTCACTTGTTGTTGCTATGTGAGAGCAAACTGTTGAAATCTTTACTTAATATATACTAAACTGATCTTCTGTATATAAAGAGAATTGAAAATGAATCTTGATGTGAATGGAAGGGGAGAGGGAGTGGGAAAGGGGAGGGTTGCGGGTGGGAGGGGAGTTATGGGGAGGGGGGAAGCCATTGTAATCCATAAGCTGTACTTTGGAAATTTATATTCATTAAATAAAAGTTTTTAAAAAAATTTAAGAAACTTGAAATCATACCACATATTTTCTGAGAGCATGAAAGAATAAATGTTGAAATCAACAACAAAGGAATAGAAGATTTGGGAAAAGCAGGAGACCAAACACACCCATGAAGGACCAGTGGATCCCTGAAGAAATTAAAAGGTAAATCAAAAACATTCTTGTATCAAATGAAAATACAGCATCTCAACATATATGGGATATAGCAAAGGCAATATTGAGAAAACAAGTATTGGGGCCACCACCTGCCATGCCAGCATCCCATATGGGCACTGGTTCAAGTCCCAGCTGCTCCACTTCCAGTTTCTTCATGGAGCTACAGGCACTGGAGAATAGTCGGCTAAGGTAAGGGGAGAGACATTTCCACAACCCCATTCAGGCTGCTCATCTTAGTAACAGAAGTCTGACCTTTTAATGTAGTGTTGGATTCAGTTTGCTAATATTTTGTTGAGTTTTTGTCTTTGTGTTTATCAAGGGTATTTTTCTACCTTTTACTTTTTGTGTTGTGTCTTTGGTTGTAGATTCAGAGTAATGCTGTCTTCAGTATTTAGCAGAGATCCATTTATTTAAAATTTTTGGAATAGTTTGAGAGACATTGCAATTACCTCCACTTTAACTTTTTTATAGAGTTCAGTTTAATTAATTAATTAATTGTTTTCCTCTGACGGGAGACTTTTAATTAGTTGTACCATTTCATTATTTATTATTGGTCTGTTACAATTTTTATATCCTCCTGATTTACTCTTTTGTGTGTATACATTTCTTTAAGGATTTCCAATTTGTTAGCAATTAGTAATTTTTTATGATCCTTTGCATTTCTGTAATACATATTTTAATGGCTCTTTTGTCATCTCTAATTTTATTTGCATTTTATCTGATAGTTTGGCAAAAGATTTATCTATTTTTTTATTTTTCAAAAAAAAGCTTTTCCTTTTGTTGATACACTGTGTTTTAGTTTCTATTTTATTTTTTCCCTATTTTCATATTTGTTCTTTCTGCTAATACTAGTTATGGCTTGTTCCTGATTTTCTAAGACCTATAGGTGCACTGTTAAACTTTTAAATTTGAAGTACCTCTAATTTTTAAATGTATATCACCTTGATTCTAGGTTTGTTTGGAAGCCCATTCTACCTATCCTTTGTATCCATCATTACAGGCATAGGGGCTGTGGACAATTACTGGGCCTTAAAGATATCACAAGAGAACATGTAGGGCTCACATGTTCCATATGCTACTCCATTACTCTATCTGAACCACTGATTGCTTAATAATGCTACCTGTTACTATGCCATCCCCCTGGCTGCTGCCAAGACCCCTCTTTTCTTCCCTTGATAGTATTTCTTTTTTTTTTTTTTTGACAGGCAGAGTGGATAGTGAGAGAGAGAGAGACAGAGAGAAAGGTCTTCCTTTTTGCTGTTGGTTCACTCTCCAATGGCCGGTGATCCGAATCCAGTAGCCAGGTGCTTCTCCTGGTCTCCCATGCGGGTGCAGGGCCCAAGGACTTGGGCCATCCTCCACTGCACTCCTGGGCCATAGCAGAGAGCTGGCCTGGAAGAGGGACAACCGGGACAGAATCCGGCGCCCCGAACAGGACTAGAACCCGGTGTGCCAGCGCTGCAAGGCGGAGGATAAGCCTGTTGAGCCATGATGCCGGCCGATAGTATTTTTTTTTAAAGATTTATTTATTTATTTACAAGGCAGACTTACAGAGAGGCAGAGAGAGAGAGAGAGAGAGAGAGAGGTCTTCCATCTGCTGGTTCACTCCCCCAAATGGCTGCAATGGCCAGAGTTGTACTGATCCGAAGCCAGGAGCCAGGAGCTTCTTCCGAGTCTCCCACGCTGGTGCACAGGCCCAAGGACTTGGGCCATCTTCTACTGCTTTCCCAGGCCATAGCAGAGAGCTGGATTGGAAATGGAGTAGCCAGGAAATGCACTGGTGTCCATATGGGATGCTGGCACTGCAGGCGGCAGCCTCACCCACTATGCTCTTGTAACTCTCAGGGAATTCATTCTACTGCCTTTTTCAATTTTTCATGACAAATTTAAATCTGTTTTGCTGTAGTTACTCTGTGCAGATCTTTGTTACCTGAATTTTGTTCTACAGGAAAGTAGTGTTTGGCCCTCAAAGCAGTCTGATTTTTGGACTGTTTTAGTATGCACAGCAGCCAGAGAGGCAGCTGCATGCCTTTGTGCAAGCTGAGGCAAATCACCAGTCAATTTGGGATTAGGAAGGAGAGTATAAGTGTGAAATGCTTGATGACAGCAATCCAGGGTTTAGTCAAACTTGGTCTTGGTGAGCATTGATTATGTCAGATGAGGACCTACAACATTCGCAGTCAGCAGAAAATAATAACCAATGGTTTCGTGGAGCCAAGATGGCGGAAGAGTGAGGGCGCACACAACAGTTTGGGAAAAAAAATTTTAACAAGGGTGGAGTTACTGCACCCTTAAGAAGAGACTCAGAGGAAAAAACTGCAGAGGAAACTCTTCCGGATCGAGTGGATGTGACACGAAGGACCTAAGGGAAGAGTAAGGTGACCCACTGCCGCGCCGCGCCCAGCCCTGCCGAGCCGCAGGGAGCCGCGCTGAGCCGCACCTAGCAGCACCCAGCCACACCATGCTGACCCAACCCGACCCGCACTGAGCCACGCCATGGACACGGGGGCCACTAGAGTTGGGAAAACAATGAGCCCAGCTAACTTGAGCCCCGGCGCTGGAAGCAAAGGTAACCAGAGAATTGGCCGCGAAGGTTAGATCGTGGTCCGAGCTCACGGGGGGGGGGGGGGGGGGGACTAGACCAGGCTGACTGGAAGAAAAAAAAAGGGGGTGGGGACCAGCTGGGACACTAACCTCTCTCTGCACTCTCCAAGATGCCAAACAAATGTAGAAACCAAGGTAACAAGACCAGGGAAGACACTATAATGCCCCCAAATGAAAAAGACACCCCAATTCAAGATTATGAAGATGATGAGATAGAAGAAATGCAAGAAGCGGATCTCAAAAAATTGGTAAGATCATTAAGAAGCTCTCAAAATCAAATTCTTGAACTACAGAAATACTTAATGGACAAGATAGAACATCTCTCTCGCGAAAATGAAATATTAAGGAGGAATCAAAATGAAATGAAACAACTAGTAGAACAAGAAACTGTGATAGTGACGAGAAACCATAATGAAATGAAGAATTCAATAGATCAAATGACAAACACATTAGAAAGCCTTAAAAACAGAATGGGTGAAGCAGAAGAGAGAATATCAGACTTAGAAGACAGAGAACAGGAAAGGAAACAGGCAAACCAAAGAAAAGAAGAGGAAATTAGAAACCTAAAAAATACTGTGAGGAATCTAGAGGATACTATTAAAAAACCAAACATTTGGGTCCTAGGAGTTCCTGAAGGCATGGAGAGGGACAAAGGATTAGAAGGCCTTTTTAGTGAGATACTAGCAGAAAATTTCCCAGGTTTGGAGAAGGACAGAGACATCTTAGTATAGGAAGCTTATAGAACCCCTAATAAACATGACCAAAAGAGATCCTCACCACGACACATTGTAATCAAACTCACCACAGTGAAACATAAAGAAAAGATCTTAAAATGCGCAAGAGAGAAACATCAGACCACTCTCAGAGGATCCTCAATTAGACTCACAGCTGACTTCTCATCAGAAACCTTACAAGTGAGGAGGGAATGGTGAGACATAGCCCAAGTACTAAGAGAGAAAAACTGCCAGCCCAGAATATTATATCCTGCAAAGCTCTCATTTGTGAATGAAGGTGAAAGAAAGACCTTTCACAGCAAACAGAAACTAAAAGAATTTGTTGCCACTCATCCAGCCCTGCAAAAGATGCTTAAAGATGTGATACACGCAGAAACACAGAAATGCGGTCACCAATATGAAAGAAGGTAAGGGAAGGAAACCTCACAGCAAAAGATCACAGGAAACCCAAAAATGATAGGGCAAAGTTACTACTTATCGATAGTCACATTAAACGTTAAAGGCTTGAACAATCCAATTAAAAGACACTGATTGGCTGATTGGGTTAAAGAACAAAACCCATCTATCTGCTGCTTACAAGAAACACATCTTTCTAACAAACATGCACACAGACTGAAAGTGAAAGGCTGGAAAAAGATATACCATGCCAACAGAAATGAAAAAAGAGCGGGAGTAGCCATCTTAATATCAGATAACATAAATTTTACCACAAAAACTATTAGGAGAGACAAAGAGGGGCACTATTTAATGATTAAGGGATCCATTCAACAGGAAGATATAATGATTATCAATGTATATGCACCTAATTACAGGGCACCGGTTTATTTAAAAGACTTGTTAAGGGAGACTTAGACCCCAATACAATAGTACTGGGGGACTTCAATACCCCACTCTCAGAGATAGACAGATCATCAGGACAGAAGACCAACAAGGAGACAGTAGATTTAAATGACACTATAGCTCAAATGGACCTAACAGATATCTACAGAACTTTTTATCCTACACAGAAAGATTTTACATTCTCAGCAGTACATGGAACCTTCTCTAGGATTGACCACATGCTAGGCCATAAAGCAAGTCTCAGCAAATTCAAAAGAATTAGAATCATACCATGCAGCTTCTCAGACCATAAAGGAATGAAGTTGGAAATTAGCAACTCGGGAATCCCTAGAGCACATACAAACACATGGAGACTGAACAACATGCTCCTGAATGAACAATGGGTCATAGAAGAAATTAAAAGAGAAATCAAAAATTTTCTGGAAGTAAATGAGGGTAACAGCACATCATACCAAAACCTATGGGATACAGCAAAAGCAGTGTTAAGAGGAAAATTTATATCAATAGGTGCCTACATCAAGAAATTGGAAAGGCACCAAATAGATGAGCTTTCAAGTCATCTCAAGGATCTAAAAAATCAGCAGCAAACCAGACCCAAAGCTAGTAGGAGAAGAGAAATAATTAAAATCAGAGAAGGAATCAACAGGATTGAATCCAAAAAAAAAAACATTACAAAAAATCAGCCAAACAAGGAGCTGGTTTTTTGAAAAAATAAACAAAATTGACACCCCATTGGCCCAACTAACTAAAAAAAGAAAAGACCCAAATCAATACAGTTAGAGATGAAAAAGGAAACCTAACAACAGACACCACAGAAATAAAAAGAATCATCAGAAATTACTACAAGGACTTGTATGCCAGCAAACAGGGAAATCTATCAGAAATGGATAGATTCCTGGACACATACAACCTACCTAAATTGAGCCAGGAAGACATAGAAAACCTAAACAGACCCATAACTGACACAGAAATTGAAACAGTGATAAAGGCCCTCCCAACAAAGAAAAGCCCAGGACCAGATGGATTCACTGCTGAATTCTACCAGACATTTAAAGAAGAATTAACCCCAATCCTCCTCAAACTATTCAGGGCAATCGAAAAAGAGGGAATCCTCCCAAACTCTTTCTATGAAGCCAGCATCACCTTAATTCCTAAGCCAGAAAAAGATGCAGCATTGAAAGACAATTACAGACCAATACCCCTGATGAACATAGATGCAAAAATCCTCAATAAAATTCTGGCCAATAGAATGCAACAACACATCAGAAAGATCATCCACCCAGACCAAGTGGGATTTATCCCTGGTATGCAGGGATGGTTCAATGTTCGCAAAACAATCAACGTGATACACCACATTAACAAACTGCAGAAGAAAAACCATATAATTCTCTCAATAGATGCAGAGAAAGCATTTGATAAAATACAACACCCTTTCATGATGAAAACCCTAAGCAAACTGGGTATAAAAGGAACATTCCTCAATACAATCAAAGCAATTTATGAAAAACCTATGGCCAGTATCCTATTGAACGGGGAAAAGTTGGAAACATTTCCACTGAGATCTGGTACCAGACAGGGATGCCCACTCTCACCACTGCTCTTCAATATAGTTCTGGAAGTCTTAGCCAGAGCTATTAGGCAAGAAAAAGAAATTAAAGGGATACAAATTGGGAAGGAAGAACTCAAACTATCCCTTGTCGGGGCCAGTGGCCCTGGCCCGACATGAGATGCAGCAGGCTGAGGCTGTCCCTTATCTAATCCTGTTTCCTGTGCTTATTGTCCTGAAGGCTGAAGGCACAAGATTTTTCATCCCACATTCCTGCAGGCAGGATGTGACTTCTGATGAAGGTTTATGATGTTCTTTGCTCTATCTGCAGAGCTTGTACCCTGATCATTGCTACTTTGTAAACTTGCTCTATTCCTGTGCTATGCATGATTGCACACAATGAATGTTATCTGTATGGGGTCTGGGGTATATATCCTTGTCTTTCTGTGTGCTCGGGGCTGGAGACTGAAGGGTTTCCCCAGGGAGACTGTCTCCAGTCCCTCATCACCGGGCCCCCTACTTTGGCCTGGAACGCGATGAGGCAATAAACGTGGTTGAATTGACTGAGTGCTGCGTGTCTCCGTGTGGTTGGTCGGGTGGCCTCCGACAGCTGGTGCCGTGACTCGGATTCATCTCATCCACAGGTAAGCCTCTGTAAGAGGGAAGGCTGCGGCGGTAGTAGGCCGTAGGGATTACAAGGGAGGCACATAAGCACGAGTAGGGCGTGGCAGACTAGGGCTTGCCCAGGGAGCCTCTCCAATTGCCCATGGGGAATATACAGTCACATCTAAATGTGACAAGGATATAAAGGCCTTGTTTAAAAGCTCAGGGACGCCGGTTGCAGGAGAAAGGAGGGAGTAATTAGCACGTGTAGGACTTGAAAGACAAAAAATTTCTCAGGAGCCCTCTAAGCCATAACTATGGAAAATGCACATTTAAAGAAACAAAGCAAGCAGTGTCAAAGTGTCCGGACTACCCATCCTATTTTTGTATTATGCACTAACTCTACCTTTATTATTGATAGGAATGCTTGGGCAGATTATGTGTGGTTGGCTTAAAAAAAATGTAAATCAAAATATGCCACAAATAGTTAAGATTGCACAAACCTACAAAAATGTAACAATTACAGATAGTAAGAGGCTACTATCATTATGGCTAAATGGTTACCCACTGTGTTCCATCCGCTGAAAATTTTGTTGTTTTATCAAAAAGAGATGTTACAAACATTTAATAAAACCCAAATCACTAATTTTAGAGTACTGCAAAATGTTAGCGCATTTGTTAATTGGACTGTGTGCGCCTCAACATGTCTGCTTAACAAGTATCAATGCCTCAGATCTCCATGCCATGGGATTGTCTAGCCAGTTCTCAGGCTGTCTGCAGCAGCTTGAGTTGTTGTATTGGAATGGTACTGTTTCTTATGTCCCTGACATGGGTGTCCAAGAAGCTATTCTCCCTCAGTTATGTTTCAATTTACCCTTAAAACACATTGAGTATTATTGTGTTTGATTGCTGAATATATACTTGTATAAAAAATTTGTATTGTATTCTTATAATGTGTTAATTATGTCTACCTCTCAATGCAGCCCTAGGGCCAAATGTAAGGACAAATTTTTGAAATAAAGAGGCTTGTGTCTAGGTTCAGCTCTGGTGGACAAGTAACTTTGTTGCCTAATGACCTTCTGCTGCTCCTTGGGAGCCTGGCCAGTTCCCGGGGAGGAGGATAAAGGAATGTTTCTGATAAACAGGTGGGCATGCTTCCTGTCTTGGCTCTCTGGCCAAGATCCAGGACCGGACGCACTGCTTGCCTAAAATCTTGACAATGAGCCACCCTTGTCCTTGCAGGCTTTAAGAGGGAGCCAGAACAAGCCTCTGCTACTGCTGCTTCATCCCAGGGGAACACACAGTCAAGCTAAATGTTAAACATGCCTGTAATGATTACTAATGATGTCTGATTCTCAGTATTGATTCTTTTCCGGTGCTTTGTAAAGATTGCCTAGTGATGCCCACAACACTATAAATTCTACTAAACGTAAGTACAATGTAAACATGGATCAATTTGCTACTGTGGCTGAGGTGTTCTGTGACAGTCCCTTTCATAAAAAATTAACAAATTAAATTCACTTAAAAACCGGACATTCAGGACCTGCCACTCTACATGGTATGTCATTACAAAAGTCATCAAGGAGGACTACCTAATAAATGAGGGTGCTATAAATGTGGACAGCAGGAACATGTACAAAAATTGTCCAAAAGTCAAAAATCAAAATAAGGCTCCTCCTGGTATTTTCCCCCAGTGCTAAAAGGGAAAGGCATTGGGCCAATATTGTCACTCCAAAACTGATAAATAAGGTAATTCATTAAAAAACAGAGTTCAAAAAGCTGGAAGTGAGGCCAGCCTCAGGCCCTCCCAACAGGAATCAGTGGACCGTCTTGCTATAGTATTATTAAAGCAATGGAGCCATGTTTATTGCAACATTCTGTTAATCTATACTCCTTTACCATCTTTCCTCTAAATAATTTTAGTGTGCACTATAAGGCTTGCAGCGTATTTCTTGCAGATTAAACTAAAAATAACTAAGTCTGTGCACAGCAGACAGCTAAAAAATAATTTGCTGTCACAAATTGGTGTAGTCAACAGGACCTGCAAGTATACAAAGCAATGCCTTTCTTTAAAAGAAAAACTAAAGTTACTTGTGTAACCTGTAATGTTCCTGGCTGCAAAGACCCTCAGTTCGCCTCTTTGGCAAAGGAATGGGCTCTCTGCTCAGGATTGAGTAAAAATTGGAATGACAAGTTACGGAGTGCACAGCCTCCACAAGTTATTAAGGTTTTACAATTGGTAAAATAAAGGGATCCTATCACCAATCAATGCAATACACCTAATCCAATACTGGTATGGGACATGGACTCCTAAGGGATGGGTTTTTTTACGTAACAAATATGCCTTCACATCACTCGCCTCTGATAACTTCCGCAATTGCTCCCTGGACTGTGTGGCCCCGATGCTGACATCTGTATTTACAGCGGCAGATAGAGCGCGTCAGCAACATGCTTCACCTAAAGACTGTAATGGCAACGTCATCCTAATAGGAAAGGACACTGCCCTGGCCATGGCTGTACCAGTAGTAAGTGTTCCTGGACTGGCCTTTGGAAATAACCGTGGACTGCGAAGGCTTACATGTTCAGTGACCACAACAATTAATCTTACTGCTACTGGACTGTCCAATATAGCCGAAGAATTGGATCAAGTTCACTCAGGAGTACTTTTAAACCATGCAGCTAACAATTACTTGATGTTAAAAAATCATATAAGTTGTAAATCTGTAACAGGAAGATGTTGTTTTAACATTACTAACAATGTGCCATATATAGAGTCTGTCATTGATAAACTTAAAAATGAAATGCAACATATGTTTATTACTAACCCCCTAACATTTGGAGGGTTTCAATGGATTCATTGGGTATTAATATTGACTGGACCACTACTGCTTTTCCTACTTGGTATGGGATGTTTTCCGTGTGTTCTGCATTTTATGCTGACTTCACTACAGTCTGTATGAACTGACATTCATCATTATTTGTAGTCACAAATAATTAATATTTGGCTGTATGTTTCATCTCTCACCTAATGTTGGGCTGGAATGGTACCCAGAGACGGGTAAGACGCTCAGCATCCTGTACCAACCTAAGACAGGGCTCTAGGCCAAGCTGCCAGAGTTACCGATGACGGGTAAGGACAGAGATGACTGAGGGCAACCTAAGACAGAGGCCATTCTCAATTAAATAAAAAAGGGGGAGATGTAGGCAGCCCATAAACAAGTCATAGACAAGTCAAGGTCAGTCTTGGCTTGTGAAATTCCTGAAAGGAAAAAAGGTCACCTATTCCCATGCTCCAGAAGAATGATCAAACAAGAACACTCCAAGTGGCAGTGGATCAGCATATCCATTCAGAAATCTTATTACTAAACCAACGGGTCGATGTTCTCCAGGAAGAACTGAATCTTATGACGGGGATGTGGGGAACCCCCTGCTTGGTTCAATCTGTCACGCTTTGCGCTACTCCGTTTCCCTGGCATAACTATACTCGTCTTGCTAATTTGTCTCGCTCTTTAGGTGCCACCTTGAACCATACCTGGGATAGTAATTTCACTCGTTTGCTGCATGAACTACGGCAAGAGATTTGGATTCTTAACTCAACACAACTGGACACAGATATTTGGTCCCCATTCGAAGTCATCGCTACAAAACCCTGGTCCCCTGCAATACAGCAGGTGTTGCTTGGTTTCTTGGACCAGTAGCCAGAGACAGGTAAGTGCCTTGAGGGATGGCATGCAACCTAAGACAGCGGAGGGCTGAGACTGCTCATGCAAGTCGACCCTCTGGCAAAGACGGGTAAGCTGCCACTCCGCTCAGGGGCGCCTAAGACAGGCGCTGGTCCTAAAGTAAAAAAAGGGGGAGCTGTGGGGAGCCGGCCCCCACAACCTCTGTCTTCTGCCTGCCTGTAGACTGATGTGAAGTAAAACAACCAAACGTTCCCACCATTCCAATGTGCGCAAACAGAGAGACTATCAAAAGGACAGTACATACCCTCAAGGACACTCTCTAAAACAGGGGGCTGTGGTATGTGATATGCCGTGGAAGCCTTGGTCTCCCTCTTCCTAACTGCCTCATTGACCGCTTGCTCCTACACTGTTCTTAGGGTGGACCGGTAGTCAACGGCGGGTAAGCACTTGCAGGCTTCTCTAGCAACCTAAGACAGAGGACAGGACATGCTTCCTGTATCCTTGATGACGGGTAAGCAGAGTAAGCGCTGCGGGGCACCTAAGACAGGCACGAGTCCACGCCATTCAGTGTTTAATGCGAGGGACTTGTGGGGGATGGATCCTCCCCCATGGCCCTCTGGACAGTGTAGACACCGGTTACCATAAACACCAGGCCATTCTTGTACAAACAAGAAGGGGGAGATGTCGGGGCTAGTGGCCCTGGCCCGACATGAGATGCAGCAGACTAAGACTGTCCATTATCTAATCCTGTTTCCTGTGCTTATTGTTCTGAAGGCACAAGACACATTCCTGCTGGCAGGATGTGACTTCTGATGAAGGTGTATGATGTTCTTTGCTCTATCAGCAGAGCTTGTACCCTGATCTTTGCTACCTTGTAAACTTGTTTCGTTCCTGTGCTATGCATGATTACACACAATGAATGTTATCTGTATGGGGCCTGGGGTATATATCCTTGTCTTTCTGTGTGCTCGGGGCTGGAGACTGAAGGGTTTCCCCAGGGAGACTGCCTCCAGTCCCTCATCACCGGGCCCCCTACTTTGGCCTGGAACGCGATGAGGCAATAAACGTGGTGATGAATTGACTGAGTGCTGCGTGTCTCCGTGTGGTTTGTCGGGTGGCCTCCGACAATCCATCTTTGCAGACGATATGATTCTTTATTTAGGGGATTCAAAGAACTCTACTAAGAGACTATTGGAACTCATAGAAGAGTTTGGCAAAGTAGCAGGATATAAAATCAATGCACAAAAATCAACAGCCTTTGTATACACAGGCAATGCCACGGCTGAGAAAGAACTTCTAAGTTCAATCCCATTCTCAAGAGCTACAAAAACAATCAAATACCTTGGAATAAACTTAACCAAGGACGTTAAAGATCTCTATGATGAAAATTACAAAACCTTAAAGAAAGAAATAGAAGAGGATACCAAAAAATGGAGGAATCTTCCATGCTCATGGATTGGAAGAATCAACATCATCAAAATGTCCATTCTCCCAAAAGCAATTTATACATTCAATGCAATACCAATCAAAATACCAAAGGCATTCTTCTCAGATCTGGAAAAAATGATGCTGAAATTCATATGGAGACACAGGAGACCTCGAATAGCTAAAGCAATCTTGTGCAACAAAAACAAAGCCGGAGGCATCACAATACCAGATTTCAGGACATACTACGGGGCAGTTGTTATCAAAACAGCATGGTACTGGTACAGAAACAGATGGATAGACCAATGGAACAGAATAGAAATACCAGAAATGAACCCAAACATCTACAGCCAACTCATATTTGATCAAGGATCCAAAACCAATCCCTGGAGTAAGGACAGTCTATTCAATAAATGGTGCTGGGAAAACTGGATTTCCACATGCAGAATCATGAAGCAAGATCCCTACCTTTCACCTTACACAAAAATTCACTCAACATGAATTAAAGACTTAAATCTATGACCAGACACCATCAAATTATTAGAGAGCATTGGAGAAACCCTGCAAGATATAGGCACAGGTAAAGACTTCTTGGAAAAAACCCCAGGAGCACAGGCAGTCAAAGCCAAAATTAACTATTGGGATTGCATAAAACTGAGAAGTTTCTGTACTTCAAAAGAAACAGTCAGGAAAGTGAATAGGAAACCGACAGAATGGGAAAAAATATTTGCAAACTATGCAACAGATAAAGGGTTGATAACCAGAATCTACAAAGAAATCAAGAAACTCCACAACATCAAAACAAACAACCCACTTAAGAGATGGGCCAAAGACCTCAACAGACATCTTTCCAAAGAGGAAATCCAAATGGCCAACAGACACATGAAAAAATGTTCAAGATCACTAGCAATCAGGGAAATGCAAATCAAAACCACAATGAGGTTTCACCTCACCCCAGTTAGAATGGCCCACATTCAGAAATCAACCAACAATAGATGCTGGAGAGGATGTGGGGAAAAAGGGACACTAACCCACTGTTGGTGGGAATGTAAACTGGTTAAGCCACTATGGAAGTCAGTCTGGAGATTCCTCAGAAACCTGAACATAACCCTACCATACAACCCAGCCATCCCACTCCTTGGAATTTACCCAAAAGAAATTAAATTGGCAAACAAAAAAGCCATCTGCACATTAATGTTTATTGCAGCTCAATTCACAATAGCTAAGACCTGGAACCAACCCAAATGCCCATCAACAGTAGACTGGATAAAGAAACTATGGAACATGTACTCTATGGAATACTATACAACAGTCAAAAACAATGAAACTCAGTCATTTGCAATAAGATGGAGCAATCTGGAAAGCATCATGCTGAGTGAATTAAGCCAGTCCCAAAGAAACAAATATCATTTGTTTCCCCTGATCGGCGACAACTAACTGAGCACCAAAGGGTAACCTGTGGAAGTGTAATGGACACTATGAGAAATAGTGACTTGATCAGCTATGGTGCTGACTGTTGATGTACAATGTAACACTTTATCCATTTTAGTATTTTTTTTTGTAAACTCTGTAATTAACACAATATTATTCTGAGGTGTCTAAATCTTAACTGAAAAGCGATCCCAGTTAAATATAAGAATGAGAAAAGGAGAGGGAGGAGATGTATAATAGGGGACATGCTCAATTGGATTTGCCCCAAATGATGGAGTTAGAAAAGTACCAGGGGATTCCAATACAATCCCATCAAGGTAGCATGTACCAATGCCATCTCACCAGCCCAGGCGATCAATTTCAGTTCACAACTGATCACACTGATAGGCCTAAGAGTCAAAGGGATCACACAAGCAAGATTAATGTCTGCTAATACTAACTGATTTAAAAAAAAAAGGGGGGGGGGAGAAGGATCCAATATGGGAAGGGGGAGACACAGCAGACTCATAGAATGACAGATGCCCTAAATAGCACTCTGGCCTCAGAATCAGCCCTTAAGGCAATTGGATCTGGCTGAAGAACCTATGAGAGTATTTTAGGCATGGAAAGCCAAGACACACTGGGGAAAAAAAAATATGAAGAAGAAGAAGAAGACCTAAATGAAGGATCTCAGCAAGTGGGATCCCAGTGGAAAGAACGGGGCCATCAAAGTAGGAGGTGCCTTTCTCTGAAGGGAGGAGAGAACTTCCACTTTGACTATGGCCTTGTCAGAATGGGATTGAAGACGGAGAACTCTAAAGGCTTCCATAGCCTCGGCAACTCATGGCTAGAGCCTAGGGAGATTACTGACGCCATAAACAAGAATGTTAAATTGTTAAAACAACATCAGGAGTCACTATGTACTTACGTCCCATGTGGGATCTGTCCTTAATAGGTTGTTGAAGGTGAAGTAATGATATAGCTAGTACTGAAACAATATTCTTACACTTTGTGGTTTGTGTGGGTGCAAACTGATGAAATCTTTACTTAGTATATACTGAAGCGATCTCCTGTATATAAAGATAATTGAAAATGAAAAAAAAAAAAACTTGGTTTTTTAAATTGAAAATTACATAGAAAAATAATCAATCATTTTTTTAAAAAAAATTATTTTGCAGAATCTCTGTCATTAATGTGATGTACACTGTTATTTAATGCTATAACTAGTACTCCAACAGTATTTTTTTCACTTTGTGTTGCTATGGGAGGGCAGACTGTTGAAATCTATATATATATATATATATATACTAAACTGATTTTCTATATATAAAGAGAATTGAAAATGAATCTTGATGGGAATGGAAGGGGAGAGCAAGTGGGAAAGGGGAGGGTTGCGGGGCGGGGGGGAGGGAATTTGGGGGGGGGGGGAGCCTTTGTAATCCATAAGCTGTACTTTGGAAATTTATATTCACTAAATAAAAAAAATTAAAATTTTTAAAAAAAGAAATTTGTTTACCTTATATAACTGAAAAACATTTAAAAACTAAAAACCATAATATTAAATATTAAATTTGGCAATTTCTTGGTTAAAAAAAAAAAGAACCAATGGTTTCTTATAGTTCTCTCAAGGAGACAGTTGATAGGAGGTTTGTCATCAGCCAACATCAGACTTCAGTGGGGATGTACGGCAAGTCTCAGCCATGTACTGTGCTCTAGGGGTCAGTGTGTGTCCATGTCCTGAAATGCACAGTATGGGAATCCCAGCAGATCCACTTTGCCAGTATGAGTTTTCTCTCAAGAAGAACAGGATTGCTACATTGTTTTTTGAGGGGTAGTTCTTATGCGTACTCAGTAGCACGCTGTTTTCTACCTCTGACGCTGCAACCCCAGCTCAACATCATTTTTTCCACCAGATTACACTCAGCCTCGACCTTTAGTGTATTACAAGGAGCCACCAGACACTAATTGGAAAGTTCCTGTTTCTCTAATAACCTGGGGGAGGGGATATGATTCAGTCTCGTCCCCTGCAGGTCCTGTTTGGATTCCAGCTCACTGCATTCAACCTGTCCAAAAACATGAGCTGGCCCCAGCAGCTGCAGATGGCCCTTGAAGGAGAAAAAAAAAATGCCCTGAGACACTTGGACTTCCACTAACGACAGCTCCTGCCATCAGAAAGCCCAAGAACTCACCTGCTCCTCCAGGTCATTGCCCAGTTACCTGGGGAGATGTCAAAGCACTAGTAGCAGCAGCCCGAAGACGACCAGCAGGACATACTGAAGAAACACCAGAGACTTTATTTGTTGCCATCTTAGCTCAGCTCACTTATAACTCTCTCCTGATTTTGTGTTGTATATTTGCCTTATTACCTGCACCTGTCTCAACTTCTGGCATGGCTGTGTAACCAAATCTAACTCTTTGTATACAAATACTCCTTTGTTGTTCCTGTCGGTGCTCTGTTTTTATGCATTGTGCATGGAATTGTACACTCCCCTTTGCCTGGGGTTTAGCTTGGATGTTTAAGGAGAAGCAACTGGATGATAACTGGCTTCCTACTTCAGACCTTCCTGGAAGGAAACTAGGGGGGTCCTATGGGTATTTCCCATGGCAAGTAACAAACAATCCTAGCAGATTCAGGAATGTATAGTTGCAGACTGGTAGAGGCCTCTGAGGTAGGCCTCCCATATATTCGGTTGCATAAGGTTAATAATACCATTTCTTTGGCTAGACATCCCATTTTTGAGCCTGTTCATAAGGACCTTTAAGGAATCAAGGGTAATTTATGGATATTCTTAGCTAATTTGGTATTAAGCCAGTCAACATTTTGTATGAGAGAAGGCAATTCTTCAGACGTTCTTGCTCAAAATCTAACAGGTATAGACACTACTATTCTCATTTCCAGAAGGAGACTGAATGCTCCCTTGTACCTTTTTCCAACAACTCCCTTGTTCATCCTATCCCCTTACTTCCTGTATCCTTTAACCTTCAGAAAAACAACAGTTAAGTTTAATTCCTCTATCTTCCTCCCCTCAGGCTGGGCTTTTTTATGTGGTAATTACTCTTACCAAGCTTTACCTCATTTTACTCTGGACTTTGCTCTACAGGTAGAGTGGTCCCTGCTTCACTCCCCCCTCTTGCAACTTCCAAGATTCGTGTAAGTATGCGTAGACGTAGATCTATGCCCCCCGACTGTGATGATAATTTTAATCTAATGAGTGCATCTGCTGCTGCTGTAACAGCTACCTTTATTTTACCCATTCCCCATTTGGTTGTGGGAGCCTATAAAATGTCAGGACAGCTGTCTTGTATATTGTCAAAAACAGCTAATGCTACTGCTGCAGCGTTATCTTATATTAACTCAGAATTAAGTCAAGTTAGAGAAGGTGTTTTACAAAATCGTGCAGCAACTGACTAATTACTACTTTTTTTTTTTTCATTTTTTTTGACAGGCAGAGTGGACAGTGAGAGAGACAGAGAGAAAGGTCTTCCTTTACCATTGGTTCACCTCCCAAATGGCCGCTACAGCGGGAGCTGCGCCAATACGAAGCCAGGAGCCAGGTGCTTCTCCTGGTCTCCCATGCGGGTGCAGGGCCCAAGGACTTGAGCCATCATTCACTGCACTCCTGGGCCATAGCAGAGAGCTGGACAGGAAGAGGAGTAACTGGCACAGAATCTGGCACCCCAACCAGGACTAGAAACCAGGGAGCTGGCGCCGCAGGCAGAGGATTAGCCTAGTGAGCTGCAGCGCTGGCCAACTATTTACTACTTAAGCATCACATCGGCTGTCAAGGATTTCCAGGCTTATGCTGTTCCAACATCACAGATAACTCTAACTTAATTCAAAAGGAAATTGATAACATCAAGGATGAAATTTCTCGCTTAAATGTTAAACCTGAACGGTGGCAATTGGGATCCTGGCTGCATTGGTTGCTGCCCTTTGTGGTGCCTCTAATTATGATCTTCATCCTGTGTTTGATCTATGTCTCATCTCATGCATATCTGATCTAGTATCCCGAAACTTAAGATCTATGCTTAAAATAAAAAAGGAGGGATATAGAGATGCTGCAAAAATGCTTCTCAGGGGGGAATGTCCCCTGCCCCCTGAAATTAGGGTCATGCCGTAGTTTCTGCCCAAGCCAAAATAGGCCAGGGATGGGCACAGCTGCCCAAAGGAATGTGGCAGCAGGAATAGCAGGGGTCTATTGGATGTTAATTGGTACCCAGGATGTTTTCAGGAATTTGTAAATTTGCACATCTAGATGGGCCTGTCTCTGAAGATTTATAACACAGCTCTAGTCCCTATCTTAGACCACCAGACCAAATTCCTTTCCCAAATCCTTAAGTTGATGTATAACCTTGCCTACGTGCCTGTCAGCTTATGGAATTGTTGGTATCCTCTAAATAAAAGTGGGAGTGCAAGGCTATCTGGCAGCATGCTCTCAGGATGAATGCTCCCATGTCCTGTCTCCCCTGTTGAAAATGCTACATGTGTCCATGGCCTGAAATGCATAATATGGGAATTCCATTGGAGCCACTTCACTGTCCACGAATTGTATCCATGAATGAGTTCCATATCTCAAGTAGATCAGGATTGCTACATTGGTTTTTCCATGGTAGTCCTTACATATTCTTGGTACCACGTGGGAAGTCCACCAAAAGAGTATGAAGGAACGCGACTGTTTCTCGAAAGCAGAAACAACGCTGTGTAGATAATGAATTTGTCTTCTGGTTGGCTCGCCAAATGTCATGGCCTGGGTTAAGGACTAAATCAATTTTCCAAGTTTTTGCCTTTTACTGAGAGAAGAATTCTAAATACATGCTGAAACACAGCATGCAGTGGGATAAACTTTAGTTACAGAATGATAAAAGACATAGGTTCATCAGGGCTTTATTTCAGAAAGTGTTCCAAGAATGTGAATTATCACCTCCTGCTATGTTCGTCCTCAGTCCACAAGGGGAGAGAGAGTGGCTTCTGCTCCTCCAAGCTTTTATGAGTTCAGCAGAATGGAAGTGTTAGAGTGGAAACAACCCCATGTCCCAGTGAAGGGTGTGGACTCTCTCAGGAGAGGTCCCTGGTTGACAGGTAGATGAAGAATGCAATACAGAGAAAAGGAGGAGCTGCTTATAGCTCATAAACTTAAAATTATCTATGGAAGCAATCCTGCCTCAAAATCTCTGATATGGAGTGTTTTTCTGTAACTTCTGAGAGTACAGATGAGATGTGGAGGTAATTTATAACATTCTGACAATAAAATCTCAGATGTCAGGTGTTTTTGTATCTTTAAGAATAACATCCCAGATGTGGAATGTTTTCTGTAACTTTCTGAAGCTACAGATCAGAAGTGTAAGCATTTTTCTGAGAATGAAATATAGCTGTGAGGTGTTTTTTTTTTCTATCTTAAGTTATAATATGCCAAATGTGTTGCTGTTGATGACAGAAAAAATAAGTAAATTTTAAAAATGGGAACCATACGGGGACCAGACATAGCCAAAAAGATAAGGGGCCTGGAGTGAGTCCAAAAGATAAAGATAAATAGGAATCCAAAAGGTGACATATGTGGAGTCATGAGGAAAAAAAAAAAAAGTCCAGGGATCCAATCACATGTCTTCCCTCATCAGCTGTGAAACCAAGAACATGACAGTGCAGTTCCAGCCATTTTGGCCATCTGGGGATCTGGGGAGTGAACCAACAAAAGAAAGACCTTTCTCTCCGTCTCTCCCTCTCACTGTCCGTAACCCTACCTCTCAAATAAATAAATAAAATCTTAAAAAAAAAAAAAAAAGAATCCCGGTTATGCCTGATTCTCATGAAGCACAAGGTCCTCAATGGGGTGATAGGCCCCCTACTGAGATTTCCTCAGTTAGTAGGATTAACACCTTGGGTGGTGCATTTACATAGAGTAGGAAACAGAGTGGCAGATGATGGTGATGATGGTGATGATGATCGTACCACAACCTTAGAAGATAGAGAAGGGGACACAAGGCTGTGAGGCCATCACACTGAAGCACAGATCTTAGCTTTTGCACTGAATAATTGTAGAGCTTCTAGGTACAACACAGACACGATAACCTAAGTTGTGCAGTCCCTTGTTAGTTACTTCCTCTCTTTCTTCTCCCATTCATCCCAAACAAGACTCAGAGCCATTCCCACTCCACAAGCTATTCCTTTCCTAAAACTTCCTGCGACTGAAGAGACAGGGTGGGAATTCCTTTTTTTCCTTAGTCTTTCATACCACTACCTTGTCACTTCTAAACTCTCAGATTTTCCCCTTAATTTGCCAGGCAGGTTTATTCCATGTCATATTTCTTTTTCAGCCCTTCCTTAAGTTCTCAAGCAACACCTTACTTTGCAACATGGTGCCCTCCTTTTTCTAAGACTTCTATTTCTGCCCCCACCTTTAAGTTAATTTATTTACCTCTATTCATTTGAAAGGCAGAGCAACAAAGGGAAGGAGGGGAGAGATGGTAAGAGGGAGGGAGAGATGGAAGGAGGGAGGGAGAGAGGGGGGAGAGAGAAAGAGAGAGAGAGAATTCTTCCATCTCCTTGCTCGTTCACTCTCCAAATGTCTGCAATAGCCAGAGCTGGACCAAGCCAAAGCCAGGAGCCAGGAGTGCCATCTGGGGCTCCCACGTGACAGGACTCAAGCATTTGCTCCAATCACCTGCTGTGGCCCAGGGTGCACATTAGCGGAAGCCTGATCAAAAGCACAGGCAGGACTTGATCCCATATGGGTACTGGTGTCCAAAGTGGCAGTTGAGGCGAACACCATGGCTCAACAGGCTAATCCTCCGCCTTGCGGTGCCGGCACACCAGGTTCTAGTCCCAGTCAGGGCGCCGGATTCTGTCTCAGTTGCCCCTCTTCCAGGCCAGCTCTCTGCTATGGCCCAGGAGTTCAGTGGAGGATGGCCCAAGTGCTTGGGCCCTGCACCCCATGGGAGACCAGGAGAAGGACCTGGCTCCTGCCTTCGGATCAGCGCGGTGCGCTGGCCGCAGCGCGTCGGCTGCGGCGGCCATTGGAGGGTGAACCAACAGCAAAGGAAGACCTTTCTCTCTCTCTCTCTCTCTCTCACTGTCCACTCTGCCTGTCAAAAATAAAAAAATAAAAATTAAAAATTAAATCAAAGTGGCAGTTTAACCCACTGCACCACAATGGGATATCTAAATATCTCCCTAAATCCTGTAAATGACTTCCTATTTTCTCACATTGCCAAAAAGTATAGTTTTTAAAACCTATAACAGGAAAATATTGCTGGCTATTTCACAATGAAATTTTCATATGATAGCTGATGTCCTTTCATAACTAGCTTAAAAAACTATTCAGTTGAGGCTGTTAAATACTGAAGAACAAAAGATAAGGAGCAGGAGGGACAGAAAGAGGGGAGAACACACAAAACATCTTTCAAAGTTCTCCGTAGACGATTCTGTTTATAGTGGCATTCGATATGAGAAATTTCACATATGCAAATCCTGAATTGTGCTTTTAAATTAATGTAAAAAACATTTTTGTCTTGCACATTTCCAAAGTTACTTTTAATTTGGTTAAGTATTTTTCTTTCATTATGCCTGTGGTTTTTTTTTTTTTTTTGATGCCCTATTACATGTAATAATACCACACATATTCCCCTTTTCTGATAAAGACTACATTGTGGGGTCAGTGCTGTGATGTAGCTGGTAAAGCCACCACTTTCAGTGCTAGCATCCGATATGGGTGCCAGTTTGAGTCCTGGCTGCTCCACTTCCAATCCAGCTCTCTGTTACAGCCTGGAAAAATAGTAGAAAATGACCCAAGTCCTTGGGCCCCTGCACCCGCATCTGAGGGCCAGGAGGAGGCTCCTGGCTCCTGGCTTCGGATCACCGCAGCTCCGGGCCATTGCGGCCAATTGGGGAGTGAGCCAGTGGATAGAAGAACTCTCTCTCTCCCTCTCTCTCTCTGCCTCTACTCTCTCTGTTAACTCTGACTTTCAAATAAATGAATACATTTTTTGAAAAGACTGCATTGTTTCGACACATCTATAAAGCAACAATCATCTATTTTCTTTTCCAACAACATCGTCTTGCTTCCAAATGTAGGAGAGTATGATTCTCTGATAAAGTTCTGCAGTCATCCAAGAATGGTGGCCTTGTCTCAAAGTATATTTAGAACTCTCCTTTGGAACCATCCTCAGTTATTCAGAAGCCACATAGGGAGCCAGCCATACTATTATTTTACAGAGTTCTCTCTTTCAATAAAAAAGAAAGTGACACTCACTCACCTTATTCAATTTGGCTTTGAAAGAACATTTTTGACTGTAGCCAACAATAAAACTTAGCTCAAAAGGCAGATTTTTCTTTTCTGCTTTGAACGTCACTTTTTCAAAATGCAAAAGCATTCTGATTGGCATTCCCAAAATAGTCAGAAATAAAAATAGCAGGTTAGAGTAAGATTAAAGCTGCACATTCAGATCTGGCTAAAAAGCCCATGAGAGCATTTCAGGCATGGAAAGCGAAGACACTGTGGCAAAATATGATCTACATGAAAGATCTCTGTGAGATCCCAGCAGAAAGAAGGGGCCATCAAAGTAGGAGGTACCTTTCTCTAAAGGGAGGAGAGAACTTCCACTTTGAATATGGCCTTGTCTAAATAAAGTCAGAGTTTTTGGGCTCAAATAGGTTCCATGGCCTTGGCAGCTCATGACAAGAGCCTTGAGTAACCACTGACATCATAAATAAGAGTGTCAATTGTTAAATCAACAACAGGAGTCAATGTGCACTTGCTCCCATGTAGGACCTCTGTCCTTAATGAGTTGTACTATGAGAATTAACAGTAAAACTAGTCTTCAAACAATACTTTATACTTTGTGTGAGTGGGTGGGTGCAAACTGTTGAAATATTTATTTAGTATAGAGTTGGTCTATACTAAATGAATCTTAATGAAGAATGAGATGGGAGAGAGAGTAGGAGGTGGGATGGGAGTGGGGGTGGGAGGGTGGGAAGGGCGGGAAAAAACACTATATTCCTAAAAGCTGTACATATGAAATTTGTATTCATTAAATAAAAACCTTAAAAAAAAAAACCAGAAACTATGGAAAGACTGAGAAATGGAGGTCAGCCATCCAAAATTCAGATACATCATAAACTAATAAAATACTTAGACTCATTTAAAATAATATGTTTGGCTTCATGGAATCCCACGATTCTCCCCGGAGTCCTGTATCACTAAATGAAACAGGTGGAAATCTGCGTTCACAAGCTTCCATCCCAGGCCTTCCTGGTATCCCTGGCTTGCGGCTCTCGGTTGGACCGCTGCTGTGACAGGCTCTGGGGGCCCACTCGGCCACATCCCCTCCAGCCCCGATGGTCGACGCCGGGTTGGAAAAGGCCATTCTACTGTAAGTGGGCAGCCGCTTACCACAGTGGTGTGGAAGGTGCTGGCGGCTCCCAGCCAGTGGACTGAGGCCCTGGCTGGGCAGGAGAGCATCCACATTCCTTCCTTGTGGCTGCGCCCGGGGGTTAGGGGACAGGTTGAGACTGAATTAATTTCCCAGACTCGTCATCTTGTTTCAAAGTACAGGCACAAATAGGACGTGCAGTAAGTAGGGAAAGTTTTATTTTCAATGAGAAAAAGACACAAGGGCTTAGGGAGAGGGGGCCAGGGAAGGGAAAGCGGAATTTCTGAAGCCTGCTCCGTTCTTCCTGAGTCCATGAGGAGGAGAGAGTGAGTTTCCCTTCTACCTAGCTTTTGATGATCTAAAAAAAAAAACTGAAAGTGTTCACATGGCACCACCCCCACGTCCGGGGTGAGAGGAGGTACTTCCGGGGAGGGGTCACCTGACTGACAGAGACATGGCAACACGGAGGGAGGTGCGGCTTCCAGCTCATGAATTTAAGTTATCTAAGCTTTCCCACACCAGCAGCATGGAAATGTCGGGGTTGCGGATGGCACAGATGACAGTGTTGCTGGCCCTGTTGGCCCAGGTCGGCCAGACAGCCACCACGTTGTCCCAGGTCAGCCGAGGGCACCTGCACGGCCTGGGCCTGGCAGGTTGTGGCCAGCAGCACCAGGGTCCCCAGCAGCAGATGACAGACATGATGAGCATGGTGGTGGCCCTGCGCACCTGCTGAAGAAGCGCAGCGCGCGCACCTGTAGGTGGTCACCGCCCCAGGCTGCAGCCCGTGCACGCTGCGCTGGGGTCCGCCGAGGTGCGCTAGAGGCAGCTGTGGAAGCCCTGGGCCGCCGCCGCCGCAGGATGCCAGGCTCAGCTCCCACCCGCCAGCAGCCGCAGCGCGAGGCGAAGGCCGATCTGGCCCCGCGGCGGCCCCACGATGGGGCAGCAGCTGTCCAGCGAGATGAGCGCCACGCGGAACATGGGGTCACCACGCTGAAGCTGCGCCACTGGCCCCCGGGGCGGCGTGAGAGGGTCCAGGAAGACAGGGGGCACAGCGACAGCGACAGGAGGAAGGCCTTGGTGACAGCGCGCCGAGCTGCGGGTGCTTCAGGATCACCCCCCTCACACGGCGCGGCTGCCCAGGAAGATGAGCAGCGGGGCCAGCGCCGGGGCGGAAGTCCTGGCGAGGACTCTGGAGGAGTGACCCCCACCCTCCACCCCGAATTACTGCGCATGGGCTCCTGGGTCCAGCTGCATCTGATTCTGGCGCAGGTGCTCCGAGGAGCCCCGCTGTGGAATTCGGAGGTGGGAGTCACCTGCTTTCCAAGGGCTTGGGCGTCAGGCTGCTAGGAGCGGGTGAGGGGCCTGGGCAGGGGATTGGTCTCGTGCCCTGAGGGCGTCCTGCATCTGTGCTCTGCAATGGGGCAGGTTTTGAGACTAAGGTGCAGCATGCCAGGCAGTCACCGCGGCGCAGCCCCAGATACCAGGAGCGGAGTCCCCCGGGACAGGAAAAGAAGGCGTCACCGCCCAGGGAAGTTATGGCTCAGGTTTCCAGGCGTGGCCTGTAAGGCCGCGGTGTCCACTCAAGTCGCATCTGGGACCACTTGCTTCTTTTTCACTCCCCTGTAGTCACTGGCCTTTTGTGAGTTTTTGTTTGTTTGTTTGTTTGTTTGTTTGTTTTTTTGACAGGCAGTGTGGACAGTGAGAGAGACAGAGAGAAAGGTCTTCCTTTTGACGTTGGTTCACCCCCCAATAGCCACTGCGGCTGGCGCAACGCGCTGATCCGAAGGCAGGAGCCAGGTGCTTCTCCTGGTCTCCCATGGGGTGCAGGGCCCAAGCACTTGGGCCATCCTCCACTGCCCTCCCGGGCCACAGCAGAGAGCTGGCCTGGAAGAGGGGCAACCGGGACTAGAACCCGGTGTGCCGGCGCAGCAGACGGAGGATTAGCCTAGTGAGCCGCGGCGCCAGCCTGTGAGTTCTTTAAACGTCTCATCTTAGGACATCAGCACTTGGAGCCTCTTAGAGAGCTCTGTGGCCTGCCCCTGTTCCCACTCCTAGCTCCCCATGAAAGCTGGTCCCTCAGGGGCAGTCGTGAATGGCTGACCCCCTGTCCCCCCTCCTAGCTCCCCATGAAGGTTGGTCCCTCAGGGATAATCTTCCATGGCTGACCCCCTGCCCCCAGCCCCACAATACACACACTGGATCACCGGTTTTTCCACTAGTAGCATATAATCACTGCCTGTGTTTTTGTGATTATCTAAGTATTACCTGTCTCCCACTGTTGAGCTTTTTATTGCATGGCCAGAACTTAATGAGGAGCCTGGCACTAGAAGCAGGCTAGCCTAACACATCCCACAGCTCCTTGCCAGCAGGTACACACCCAGCTCTCAACAAAACAGGACGGAAGCCCATTCTAACAAATATATGCCAATGGGCAGGATTTAGGTTTTGACAAAAACAAATTGGAAAAGGTTCTGTTAAGACTGCCCCTCCCAGCCGGTGCTATGGTGTAGAGGTTTAGGCCGCCACCTGCAGTACCAGCATCCCATATGGGTGCCAGTTTGAGGCCCAGGCGCTCCACTTCCAATCCATCTCTCTGCTATGGCCTGGGAAAGCAGAAGATGGCCCAAGTCCTTGGGTCCCTGCACCCGTGTGGGAGACCCAGAAGAAGTTCCTGGCTCCTGGCTTCCACAGCTCTGGCCATAACAGCCAATTAGTGATTGAACCAGTGGATGGAAGACTTTTCTCTCTCAGCCTCTCCTCTCTGTGTGTAACTCTTTCAAGAAAAAGAATGTTCAATGTTGGAAGGGCTACAATTTCAAGTTCTAGTCAAAGAGCCTCTAAGATGAGATACTACAGTAATTACCACAGAGTAATATTTAAAAGTAACAGGTTTTATCTGATATATTAATTAGGAAAGCATTCTGAATTGTTGGCATTTTGTATGCTAGATATAAGTAATGTTTATGCTGCTATATGTTTGCAAACAGGAAGATAACGACTATATTTAGGCAAGGTGTACTATTTTAGAAAAAGTGGAAGTTAACAGGTATGTCCTTTGGACATTGGTTTCACATATAAGGGTTCTTTAATAAGTTTGTGGAAGATGGAAAAAAGATGTTTATTTGATACAAAAATTTTCAAAACAAGGCATAGCTTTTTCACAATATGCATTTTCGTGAACTTTTTGAAGACCCCTCTTGCTGGATTTCAGAACTTGTATTTTAATTCCATTTTCCACAAACCTCGTGAAGAATCCTTGTAATTTAGAGAACGTGCTACAACAATTACTTTTAAAAGAAAGCCCTGAAGTGTCATGGAAGAAGTCACTTGAGGAGAAAGCCATCCCTCAGTGGGTCATCTTCTTCTATTATAAGGCTTGCAGTCCCCGTGTAGTGGGCTTGTCCAGATACTTCCACTATAACGGCTTTAAAGTCTCCACATGTGGCTTCCTGAAAAAAAAAAAAAAAAAGACGCTGAAAGGAGTCTGTTATCAAAATACTGCATTCATATGTGTCTGCTTTTAAAGCTGTACCTTTGATTTCCAGCATGCTAAAGAAAACCCAGGAGTTAATCCTATGGGCAATGAAGGTTGGAAGGAGAGGGACCTGGTCAGACTCGTGCTTTGGGTAGGCTTTGCTGTAAAGTGGCGGCAGACTGGAGACAAGCCCAGGAGTCCAGAAACCTGTTAGAGTCACCTTACTTCCTCAGGCAAAGGCAGGCACTGGGGTAGTTGTCAGTGAAGACACAGGAGAGCATACTGATATAGGCAGGCAGAAAGGTCAGAGGGATTAGACTCAGGAGCTGGAAGACCACGCCTCTGCCCTGCCCCCTTTCATGACCTCACCTGTATGCCCACCTGCCTATCAGACTACTGACCACTCCCCTTTGGAAGTGACTAAAAGGCCTGGAGCCTCTCTCCTGTTCACCCTGGCCTCTGGGCCATCCCTGATGCCTGCTTGCCCGGATGGCCCATGTGCTCTCCTGCCCACGTGGTCTCTCTCTCTGGCAGCCACCTGTCTACTCCCTGGAAAAGCCTGGTAAACATCTAAGCTCCTTCTCCCTCTTGTAAAGCCTTCACTTTCCTGTGTATTTCTCTCTCTAAATAAATGTTAAAACCTTACCACGTCGCCTGTTTTATTCGAGCTGATATTCGGAATTCTTATCTGAATAAACAGCAAGGACCCTCAAAATTAATATTAAAATTCTCAAGAAATCTAGCCGATAACAGCTACTTTGCAGGGAGAATTGAAAGACTGGTGCCTGCCGTGCATGAACGATAAGGTATGGCAGTAAGTTACATGACTGTAGATTTCTAGTGTGGAGGTTACTCTAACTGATGCCATTACCCAAGCTAAGGAATGAGAGAGGTGGAAGAAAGACATTTTAGGAAGGCAGAACTTTTAACGAGTTGACTTTGAGACACTTCTGGGACAGTCATTGAGAGGAGTAAGGTGAACAGCTAGGAATGAGTGGTAGATTGGGGGAGAGGTGGGGGGGAGGTGAAAATCTGAGTTGGCAGCAGCAGAGGGTTGAGAATTGGAAGTCTAAGAAGTGAATGAAGCTGCTCCCGAAGACGTGCACTGCAGATGAGAAGGAAGCTAAGGACAAAATGTTGGAGGTAACGAAATACAAGGACAGGAAAGAACGCTGGGGCTGGGATGGAGACTGAGACCTTACCTTCAGACAGACTGGCAGAGCCAGACAGAGGGAAGAAGATGCAAGAGAGAGCACAAGGGGTCGTCCAAGAGCTCATGGGAAGAGTATATTATGGAAAAGTTATGCATGGACTTCAAAAATCTGTACACCAAAATAAACTTTTTATTCAATTTCCATAAACTTTCTTTAGTCCTCCATATTCTGGTAAGCATGATTAATAACTGTAAAATAAATAACTGCAAGTCTTAACTGCAGTGTATCTGATTTTCTAATGTCCAAGGAGTAACTGAAGCTAATGTCAAATTTGACATTTTTAGGAAAGCTTTATTATAAAGCTGCTATAACATAAATCCTCATGGAACTTCTGCTTTGGCTAACAGCAATATAATGTAGTTCAATACAGTGTCAGTCCAAGAGACTCATGTCCCTAGCCTCATTCCTTGCTATCCTCCTCCAATTCTCCATTTCACCACCTGTTAACAAATGTTACTAACAGTGCTGATATAGGATTCTTCTAAGGAGTAAGTGATTCAAAATGTCTGAAGTGCTGCGCTTGGAAACTAACACTCAACTGAGGTACATAAAAATGTAGGTTATCATTTTATCTTCAATCTCAGGCTTCAGTGGACCATGTGTCCCAAGTGTTTTATACGACATACAGTGGTGTGGTATATCATAGGATTATATGATATAGGGATCCCTAACTCAAAGAAAATTCAATATTCAGAAAAACTACACCTTAAAGACAGTTGTGTTAGGATAGATTGTTGGCTATGTTAAAGGACTCATTATGGGTAGATTACTAAATGCAAATAATTCCACGGCAGTTTTAATTTACTATGATTAGATTTATTTCCTATGAGTAGAGGGATTAGTTAGCTCTGTTAGCACATTTAAAATGTGATTCCATTATAAAAATTCTACCTTCCACAACTTTTCAGGGTTTTCACATCCTATTATATACAATGCAATGTCTATATAGGGTAAAACAAAATTTTTAAAAAAACAAAAAACCCAAAGCCTAATTTAGTGGTTCTCAAACCTTGTGGTCTTCAGGACCACTTTATACCTGAAGATCTGAGGACTCTTGTTATGAAAGAACCATAGGGGCAGGCAACTGGCCTAGCAGGTAAGGCGCTCCTACATCAGAGAGCCTGTTTGATCTGGCTCCTGGTTCCTTCTTCCTGCTAATGCAGACCAGGGAGGCAGTGGTAATGGTTCAAGTAATTAGGTTCCTGCCGTGCACATGGACAACCTGGACTGCATTCCTGGCTGCTGGCTTTAGTCCCAGCCCAGCTGGCTGACATCTAGGGACTGAACTAGTGCATAGGAGCGCTCTCTATCTATCTCTTTCTGCCTCTCATATTTAAAAAAGAAAGTCAAAAACCAAGAGAAGATATTTTGCATATTTTCGATATGAAGAATTAAAGATTCTTATTCATGACTCCATTTAAACATGCAGAGACCCAGGGATGAGTGTTTGGCAGAGCAGTGTAGTTGCTGCTTGGGAGTCCCGTGTCACACATCAGTTTGGGTTGAAGTTCTGGCTTCCAGTCCAGTTTCCTACGAATGTGCACCCTATTAGGCAGCAGGAGGTGACTCAAGTAGTTGGGTCCTACACTCCCCATGTGTGAGCCCAGATTGAGCTCCAGGCTCCTGGCTTCCACCTGGCCCAGGCCCAGTTTTTGTCCACTATTAGTGGATAGATCTTTCCCTCTGCCTTTCAAATCAATTACATAAACAAATAAAATTAAACAACAAACCCATTAAACATTCATATATAAGTGAATTTTTTTGAAAATAACTCTAAGAGGAGACTTCAAAAAGTTCATGGAAAGTGGAATTAAAAGATAAGCTTATTTTGATGCAAATATTTTTTTCTAAAATTATTGGAAAGTTTTTATCCCACAACATGCATTTTCCATGAGCTGTTTTAAAACCACTTGTATTTGTCAAAACAAGCAAAAACAATGAAAAAGTGGCATTATTTTACTTTAAAAAAACTATTTATTTGAAAGGCATAGTTAGAGAGAGAGAGAGACAGAGATATAGAGATCTTCTATCTGCTGGTTCACTTCCCAAATGGCCACAATGGCTGGGGCTGGGCCAGGCCGAAGCCAGGAGCCAGGAGCTTCATTTGGACCTCCCACACGAGTGGCAGGCGCCCAAGGACTTGGACCATCTTCCACTGCTTTCCCAGGCACATTAGCAAGGAGCTGGATCAGAAATGGAGCAACCAGGACTAAAACCAGCATCCATATGGGATGCCAGTGTTGCAAGTGCGCCTTTACCTGCTATGCCACAACACTGGCCCAATGTCTTAGTTTTCTTATGAACATAGTTTTGACCTTGGGGATGTATAGAAATGACTTTGGTGACCCCCATGGGATCCACAGAGCACACTTTGAGAACCAGCATCCTAGTTGAACAGAACTTTTTATGAGCCTCTTTTAAAATTTCCCTCTGAGAGCTGAGAGAGAAAACTTACCCAGCAGGCAACTCAGCCCATTCAGCCTCCTAAGTAGCACATTTGCAACCCGGAACTGAAGGTGTCACTCACCTGCACAGCACTCCCTGTGAACACGGAGCCAGTCGCACTGCTTTTGAAGGCTCTGGTTTGGTTCAGTCCCAGAAGTCCTTTATGATACTGCAGAGCAATCCGGGCTGTCACTCCAGAGCCAGTAGGGCTTCTGTCAACCTGTGCCAGAAGAAGCAAGCACATTCCAGGTCCCCATTACTTACCTCTTGTTCCTAACATCACAGTTTTAATACCTGTTCATCTGCAAACACACAGATGTTGGTGGTTGGGTCCTCGGTGTAAGCATCTTTTCCATCTGTTAATATAGTTCCATACAGGAAGGCAAGGTCTTCGCTATCAGGGTGATGAATTTTAAACTGAAAACAATCAAAAGAAACTATCAGCCACACATGAAACTGATTGTTTTAAATTGAGAGACAGGGAGAAAGCGAGAGATCACCCTCCCTAAATGCCTGTGCAGTGGACTAGGATGGGATGGACCCAGGAGCTGGGAGCCTAATCCAGGTCTCCTGTGTGTGGCGGGGACCCAGTGACTTGAGCCATCACTTGCTGCTTCGTGGGGTCTGCATTAGCAGGTGGAGTCAGGATACAAACCTTGGCACTCTGATACGGGGTGCAGGGGTCTCAATTGGCATCTTAACCGCTAGTGGGCCTAGTGCCCAATCCCAAACCAATACTTCGACTCAGAGGCTTGGAGCCCCTCCACGGAGCCGCCCTGTTCACAGGCTTCACTGAAGGAACCGTGCTATTTTACACACATCTCCAAAACACACGCTCTTAGGAGCACTGGCCCCGATGCCCAGGCCACAGGCTGCGGAGCGGAGGCCACTGTACTCCCAGCGGAGCCTGAAGGGGAGAACGTGGAGAATCAGGCGGGAGTGGCCAGAGCTGAAGATAATGCCAGCGATGGAGACAGGCGGTGAGAGGCCGTGAGCCGGAAGCTTACAAGAAAGCAGCAGCAGTCTGCAGCCGCAATGGGCTAAGTGGTTCCGCTGCCTGATCCATCCGCGCTATGCCTCGTCTTCACACTTTCCTCAAAATGCCTTTCCACCAAAGGCCGCCTCCTTGCCCTCGCCAGCTGTATGAGAAGTTCAAGCTTTAATGAGAAGCTCAAAAGTGCTCTTTTGGGGCTGGCGCCATGGCGCACTAGGTTAATCCTCCACCTGCGGCGCTGGCATCCCATATGGGCGCCAGTTCTAGTCCCGGTTGCTCCTCTTCCAGTCCAGCTCTCTGCTGTGGCCCTGGAGGGCAGTGGAGGATGGCCCAAGTGCTTGGGCCCCTGCATCCACATGGGAGACCCAGAGGAGGCTCCTGGCTCCTGGCTTGGGATAGGCACAGTTCTGGCCGTTGCAGCCATCTGGGGAGTACACCAACAGAAGGAAGACCTTTCTCTCTGTCTCTTTCTCTCACTGTCTGTAATTCTACCTGTCAAATAAATTAAAATCTTTTTAAAAAAAAAGTGCTCTTTTAATTAAAGAAACTATGACTTTTCTCTGGATTGCACCAAAAAGCAGGTGAAATTATTTTGTGCCAAATGGTTAAATTATTAGCTGTCCCCTTGATGGAGAACTGATGTATATTTGGAAGATACTATGATAAAATACTTCCGCATATTGGTTCTGACACTCCCAGGAAAAGTATGATTCAGGAAAGTAATACTACTATATATTTTCATTTTGCTATTTATGTTATAAATTGTGCTAGATTAAACCCTCAAAAATGTTAAATGGGCCCATAATAATTATTAGTGCAGTAATTAGCACAGTACCATAATTGTTAGATACTAATTTTCATGTTATTTTTAGTACTAATATCCAAGACACTCAAATACTGAATACGTTTTCTTTATAGGTCCCAATTCCAAGGTCATATGCAGACTGTGCCAGAAATGAAAGAAAATTCTAGATCCATTTATTATAAACTGATATTATCCATTTATCATAAACTGATATTTATATATTTGTTATTTTACATATTTATATTTATTATAAACTGATATTATCTTTCATTACAAACTTGGAAAAATTAGCTTTTCCAAGCCAAACCTAATTATTTGAATAGCTTCTTAGCAACACAGGAAACATTCACAAATTAGGAATTAATGTTCTCTGTGAAATAAGAGTCTTATCAGATTAAAGAACTCTATTTTGTAACCTATATCTAAATTCATTATTTTCAAGTTTTTCAGAGAGAATGACCACACATAGGAAAGCACAGGCACTTCGAATTAGTGAGATACTTTACAATATGAGGGTAGTTTAAAAACTTCATGGGAAAATGGACTTAAAAGATAAGTTAATTTTAAATCCATATGTGGTTTTCTCATAATAGGCATTTGAAGACCCCCACATACATATGATTTTACTTTTTTTTTTTTGCACTAAAATAAACTTATCTTTTAATTCCATTTTTCCACATTCTGAAGTACCCTGGTACATTTACTATATGTTTAAGTAACCATAAACTGCATTATTATACAAGTACTATTAAAGTTAATAAGAGCTGTCATTTATTAATACCCTTATTAAACATTTATTATGGGCCAGATAATACTCTAAGTCCCTTTACATGTATTGGCTTATTTATTCTTATCACAACCCAAACCCACAAAACAGACACTTCATAATTTCCATAATTTCCATTGTATAGGTAGACAAACAGACACATGAAGGAAGGTTTGGCCAAGGTAGAACTCACAGGTAGTCTTACTCAAAGCTTAAGTTGTTTTATGTTAAGATTTATTTATTTATTTATTTGAAAGGCAGAGTTGAAGAGAGGAGGAGAAAGGGAGAGGGAGAGAGATCTTCCATCCACTGGTTCACTCCCCAAACGGCCGCAATGGTCAGGGCTAAGCCAGGCTGCAGCCAGGAGTCAGGAGCATCTTCCAGGTCTCTCACGTGGGCACAGGGGCCCACGCATTCAGGCGATCCTCCACTGTTTTCCCAGGTGCTCAGCAGGGAGCTGGATCAGAAGTGGAACATCTGGGACTCAAGCCAGCACTCTTATGGGATGTTGGCACCTCAGGCAGGGCTCAACCTTCTGGTACCCTATTCTTGATACCACTACAGAGTAACAGACATATTTGCCTTTCTTTATAAACAGGATAGCCTGTAGGTCTTCACGCCACAAAGGAAAGTATTTATAATGAAGGCAGCCACTGTACTGACCTGAGCTTTCACTGCTTGGGTCACTGCACTTGCTGCGTCCACAAGCACCCTTGTCTTTGCAGAACACACGTCAAGTCCTAACTTTTCAGCACTGACCAACGCATAAAATGCACCACCATACGCAATATCCACCACCACCTTTCCATGTCCAGGAACGTCCACCATGAGATCTAAAAAAGATGTATTTGAAATGAATTTGGTTTTAGTATTTTAGCAACAAAATTCATAGCATGTTCAATATGTTTAATCCACAGAAGTAGGGGTTGGGTGGGGAAGGCTTTTCCTATACTAAAAAGGAAGCAGACATGCATTTCCAAAATGAGTAAGCATCAGGTAAATAATAGCTAAGGGGACCGGTGCTGTGGCATAGCGGGTAAACCTAGCACCTGCAGTGCCGGCATCCTATATGGGTGCAGGTTCAAGTCCCGGCTGCTCTACTTCCAACCCAGCTCTCTGCTGTGGCCTGGGAAAGCAGTAGAAGAGGGCCCAAGTCCTTGGGCCCCTGCACAGGCATGGGAGACCCAGAAGAAGCTCCTGCTCCTGGCTACGGATCAGCCCAGCTCTGGCCATTGTGGCCATTTGAGGAGTGAACCAGCAGATGAAAGACCTCTCTCTCTGCCTTTCTTTCTCTCTCTGTGTAACTCTGACTTTCTAATAAATAAATAAACCTTAAAAATAATAATAGCCAGGAGCATCTTTGTATTTTAATTTGATGTTTGCATAAGTTATAAAACCTCCAAATGCATCATTTGTCCCTACAATACACACATATATTGCAAAATATGTAGTTTTTTTCATAATACACATTTTCTATTAAGTTTTTGAAGATTGCTCGCATGCATGGATTTTGAAAAATATTTTACACCAAAAAAACTTACCTTTGATTCCATTTGTTCTGAACTTGTACACACTTGTTAACTACCTGAAGGCTTTTTTCTAGGAAATATCCTAGCAGCCTAGAGAGGGCACACCCGAGACATCACCCCTTGAGCAGTATGAAGGAAACATAGGTCCCCATTGCGCTACTGGAAGGGTTGGAAATAGCGAGGATTTTGGGAGCCTATTCACAAACTACTTTTCTTAGCTGTAGTGGTGAAAGCAGTATTTTAAAAAGAGAAACTTGGCTATATAAATTAAAAACACAAACTTCTCCGTCACATGATGATATCCCGCAGGCCGACTGAACAAAGCCAGGGGAGATCACCCCCCTCTGAGGTATCGCTTTGCATCAGGGTTCTTGCTTGAGCATTTTAAGACCCCAGCATACCCAAAGTTTCCCTTAAGGTCAGTTTTCTGAAATCTCAAATTTGTGCTTCCAAAGAGTGGGGCTGGGTGATATTTGGGGGCAGTAAAATTGTTTCTAGCCCTTCTCGAATTTTCTTCTGTACCCCTCTTCCTGTTCAAGTTAGCTTGGTGACTGTGCCCGGGATGAAGGGCATAGGCTAGGAGAGAAAGCAGGGCCGCCTGTTTGTGTTTCACGGAAACCTGTGCTCTCAGGGGGAAGACCTGTGTCAGCAAAGGAGTGTCCTAAAGGGAGAAATATTTCTCCTAGAGACAGGAGGAATTCTTCTGGACTGGGAAGGGGAGGCTGCAGGTGCAGAGTGCAGAGGGGACAGTGCTGCCAGTGCAGCACAGGAAGAGGCAGCAAGCCAGGAGGGGCGGGCGGACGACGCTTTGCTCCACCAGTGAGCTGTGCGGATCCAAGGACCCTCCTCCCCAAGGCCCTGTGCTTCTAACAAACCTTTGCTCACACATATGCGTGGTCTGCATCAAGTTAATGGAGGGTGCCTATCACGATAAAACTATGCGTGGATTTCAAAACTTTTTCCAAAATAAACTCATCGTTCGATTCAATTTTCCACGAACTTTTTGCAGCACCCTTGTATATAGGAAGGGGACAGCACGTGGAGAGAAGTGGCTAATTCCACCAACAGGACAAGGTGGGCGCTCAACTCTAGAAATTAAGTTATGAAAAGAAAACATCTGGGGTCCAGTGGGGAAGCTGACTCAGCAGAAGTGGCCGCTGAGCCTCCAAGTGCTCCCCTGGTTCACCATTTCTGGAACCCTGGGGCCTGGTTTTCTTGGGATGGGCAATTGGGTAGAATACCACACCTCACTAAATTTGCTTCCTCTCTTCTAAAATGAACCATATGTCTTTTAAAGTTACTTCCATCCATTTATGTTCTATGACTTTCTTTCCCCCTCATTTTTAAAATATGTATTTCTTTATTTGAAAGGCAGAGTGATAAGAGAAAGAGAGAGATCTCCATCTGCTGATTCACTCCCCAAAATGGCCACAGACATTAAGGCTGGGCCAGGCCAAAGCCAGGAGCCAGGAACTCTATCAGGGTCTCCCACGTGCGTAGCAGGGGCCCAAGCACGCTACCTTCCCAGGCCATTAGCAGGGAGGTGTATAGAAAGCGGAGCACAGAGGACTAGAACCAGCGCCTCAGTAAGAGATGCTGGTGCTACAAACAGCAGCTCAGCTCACTGTTCCACGATGCCAGCTCCAAGACCTTTTTTTTTCCACTAAAATGACTAACATTGGAGAGATATTCTAAAATATTTGCTTCACACGAGCACATCCTGTGTGCCAGGTATGTTACATGCACTGGCCCCTGTACTCACGGCATTAGCGCCTTAAGACCACAGCCTTGCGAAGGGGCACTGTATTTTGTGCCACCTCAAGTATTGGAGAGTCACTCAGAGTAAGTGGCAGAGCTGGGAGTCAACCTCATAACCGGGTGACTCCAAAACCCAAACTCTTCACTGAAATATGCAGCCTCTCTGCAGAACTCAACCCTGCATCTCAGGGTTTTCATTTTCTTCTATACAAGCTTATCACTGGAAGTTTAATTTGATTCGGGTTTTAGCAAGCACTTCCCATGTGCCAATTACTCTGGAAGATGTAAAAGGTACAGGAGGAATAACACACAGGCTTTGCCCCCTTCAGAGGTAAAACAAATTGAACAAGGAAGACACATTTTAAAAGATGCTATAAGAGTGAATGGCATGGAGTTTTCCAGAAAATTGAAACCTATCTCTTTAAACCACAAAAAGTTAAGGATGAGTGAGGATCAATCATAGGCCTAGGTTCAGATCCTGTTTCTGCCACTTAGTGTGGCTTTGGTGTCCTCGTGTGTGAGATGAAATTGCTATTTTCTGTACCTAGGTCGTTTTGAGAAATTCATGTGATGATGTGTGTGGAGTACCTGGCACAAAAAAAGGGACACAATAAATGTTAATAAATGCTTCATTTCCAATAGGAATAGGGTTCTCAAGAGGACTACATACCTACATTTCCCAATCAACATATTCTCCACATTCCATTTAGTTATTCATTCAACAAATCCTCATTAACCACCCACTGTTCTAGGCACTGAGAGGACAGGGAGCAAAACAAAGGAGTTTGCCTTTTAGCCTGGTGGGGTGGATATGAGCTCAGCAGCCCTCCAAGGGGCAGGGGGAGGTCCCGTTGTCCTCTTCTCTTTACAAACTGTGGCTCTGGCGGTGGACTTTCCTGCAAGAGGTCATCCACGTGGGGAGGGGCCGAGCAGGGACTTTGATACCATCACTCTGCCTTCCATGCATTTTTCAAAGTAGAGAGGTCGGAGCGCATGCTGTGAGTTAACTCCAGTGACACTCATGCCCGCTGATTATCGTGCTGTCACGGTGATGGTCTCGGGGCTGTTGTGCTGCAGGGGTCGGCTGCCTGTGCTCTACCCAGCGCAGGGTCGTGATGCAGCTGGTGAGCCTGTCGCCAGATCTCATTTCTCACAAACTCCAGAGGGCTGATAACCCACTGTTGGGGAAGCCCCGGGAGAGGAGAGGGGGTGGGAGGGAAGGGGGTTGAATCAGCCAGCCCGCTCTCTGAACTGTCCAAGCTGTTTCAGATCCAGTCCTACACATAAATTCTGCTCCCTCAGTGGACGTGTCACCAGTCTTTCCTAAAGGGGGACGTGGCACCAGCGTGCCCAGAGGCTGCCTGCAGCTGCCTGTCCTTGCTCTAAGGCTGAGCACTGCCTGGGCTACGTCTGCGACCTTCGACACGAAGCTGTGCTGCAATCCAAGTCCTTGGGGAGATTCAGGACCAAGCTTTTCCGCAGAATGACGTTCAGGGCCTGAAGACTCTAAGGGGAAGGAGGATAACCCTGCGCCTGCACTGTCAGTCAGCTCCCAGCTCGCTCTGGGGCGCAGCCTTCCTGGGGGCAGTACAGGGAGTCTCAGACACCCGAGACCAGAGGCCGGCGCGACAGGCCAGCCGGGTGAGGGGTCGCCCCTTTGTACGGATTTCCGATCACACACAAGGTTTCCATGATACACAGGCACCTGCGCCAGGGAACCGCACAAACTCTTCTGATGGCGCCACGCGCCTAGAGAACTCCAGTAATCCAGCATCCCGCAGGGTTCCCATGCCGGCTATATATCTCACATAAAAATCTTAACTATCTCATATCTCTCAATCCGCACCCCAACCCCGTGAGCTAAGCGAAGCAACATGGGCACAGAGAGGCTAAATCATCGGTGTAAGGTTGCACAGCTCTCAGGGGTAGCAGGATTTGAGTTCAGGCAATGGCCCCGTGCTGATAGAGCCCTATCTTCTAAACTGCGGGGCGCAGAGTTCTCCAAGCAGCCGCCGGCAGCACTTTGACCCAGGAGGAAAGGGGGCAGTGTCAGCGCCTTGTGGGTGGTAACAGTGTGTCATTGGGGCCGGCCGGGACCCTGGCGCCCCCGCTGTTCTCTGCCCCTTCCCAGACCCTGCTGGGCTCTGTCCAACTGTGAAATCTGAGCCAGGGCTGCAGGGGCGAGGAAGGGGGCGCGGGGCCAAGCAGGCTGGAAATTCCTTCCTTCCTTCCCAGGCCCCCGAGGGAAGTGGGCAGGATGGCCTGAGCCCCGTTCTCCGACACACGCGTGCGGTTTCCGAAGCGCCTTTTTAGTAACGGCAAGCGCACGCCGGGTGGGTTAGGGCGCCGCGCCGGGTGCAGCCCGGGCACCTGCGTCCCGGCTTGCGCCGCGTTACCTGCAGCCAGCACGAAGGCTGGGACGCTGTGGAAGCGCACAGGGCCGCGGCTGCGGCCGCCCTCGCAGGCCACGAAGGCCGCCACCAGTCCGCACGGGCAGTGGATGTTGACGCGGGCCTCGCGGGCGCCGAGCGGCGGCGCGGGCACCAGCCCGAAGTCCAGCGCGAAGCGGCCCAGAGCCAGCACGGCGTGGCCGCACATGGAGCTGTAGCCCTCGTTGTGCAGGAACAGGACGCCCAGGTGCGCGTCGGGCAGCTCGCTCGGCACCAGGACGGCCCCGTACATGTCCCGGTGGCCCCGCGGCTCCCACACGAGCCGCCGCCGCACGTGGTCAAGGTGCTGGCGCAAGTAGCGCCGCTTGGCCAGCAGCGTGGGGCCGACCACCTCCGGACAGCCGGCCAGCACGATGCGCAGGGGCTCGCCGCCCGTGTGCATGTCCACCACCGACAGCGCCGGCGTCCCCGGGTCGTGAGGGGGCAGGCGAGGCACGGCCAGCGCGCTCTCCATCGTCCGCGTTCGGGAACTCGACCACCGCCCCGCAGCGTTCGCTCTTTAAGCAGGCGACGGCCCCCAAAGGGGCAGGACGCGTGGCAGCCTCGGGGGGCGGGGCCGAGACCAGGAAGTGGGTGGGGCTGCGGCGCGGTCGCCTAGGTTACCGGGGGCGGAGCCTCCGAGGCTGCTGTGGCCCGGATGTCGGGGCGTCCAGTCGCGTCCGCTGACCCCGGGGCGGCTCCAGGGAAGCCTGCGAGCGCCTCATGGATAAGGGGCGCCGAGGGTCGGGGAGCGCCTGTCTTCGCCGCGGCTTCTTGGCTGCGCGGCAGGTCCGGGCTGGGCTGGGCGCGGCGCCTGCTCGCCCATTGCCGCCCTCCCGGGCCGACCCTTGCCGGGGTCCGGGTGGTCGCTGCTCCCGGCGCGTCCGCCGCCCAGGGAGGCCGGGCCTCTGGCTGTCCGGTCGGAAATGTCCCCTCGTCGCTGTGTTTCCTCCGAGGACTGCGGCAGCGCGCACGGACCGGAAAGGCCGCCGCCGCCGCTGGCTGCGTAGTTGACCGGGTTCTGTGAGCCGCAGGTGCAGGTGCGGGGTTAGGGGTCCCCCGAGAGGCTCGGCGGTCGCGCCTCACAGTCGTCGCCGTCCCCTGCCTCAGCGAGCGCACGGAGCCAGGGTTTCCTTTGGAACGCGATGGGCTCTTTGTTTATTGCACTGGTCTTCAGACCCTGGACTTTGAGAGACCTTGGATTATTTATATTCCAGTGTACGAAGGTACATCAGGAAGTTCGCGGACACTGCGGTTAGAAGACATGTTTCTTGTGGTGCAAAAAATTTTTGAAACCTGTTTTTTGCACAATGCACGTTTTCTGGGAATTTTTCTAAGACCCCTCATGTTTAACAAGCATCAGGTAAATAAAGTTAGTAGGAAAAGAAGCCACGGATTCTTTAGCTTATGCTCTCACCATGCCTGAGCCTAGAACATGGTGATTATAATGGGTTAAGCAAGTGCCAGTTAAAGTGAGGAAGCCCATGGCTTCCTCCTAAGAGATTTTGTTTAAGTGAGAATATTAAACTTGAGTCGTTTGCACCGTGCTATCCCTGTTTGAATTCCAGTCTTCTTGAATCTGGGAGGAGAAAGGTCTCTAGGTGGTGAGTTCAGGAAGCATGTGAGAAATGGTTGTTGAAGTCTTGAAATGCACAGTGTCCCCCAGCAATTCACATTTACACCGCACTTGACCGCGTTGCCGGAGAGCAGGGGCCCTGGGGTTTCCTCCTGGCCCACCGTGGCTCTTAGTTGTGCGTGTGGACTGAGTGGAGGTTCGGCAAGTGAAGGGGATGGGATCTCTGATTAAGCATCACTCCTTCGTGGCTCCTCCCGTGGGTGAGGCCCGGGCCGAGCTGCAGGGTCTCTGGAGCTGCTGTTTTTTTTTTTTTTTTTTTTTTTTTTCCCCAAGCCTGAGATGGTGTGGAGCTTTGTTCAGAGTTAGTGTGTTTACTCCAGCCCTGCCCTCGATTCTGGAATCACACCATTTCGCCTTTGTGCTGTTAACACATGTGCTCCTACACACAAAGGTGGGAGCAGGTGGTGTGTGCACAAAACAAGCAGCCGCCTTCCCTCAGGTCCGCATTTTCAAAAGCTTAGTTTGGAAGTTTATAATCTGAAGTTCTAAAATGGAGTCCAGTCAAGGTGAGTGGCTCTGTGGAGCCCCAGGCTAGACTGTGAGGTCTGGAGACGCTTTGCTCTGCTGGTCCAGGACCTTACTCACAAGGTGCACTCAGGACGAAGCCCAGGGTTGCCTTCTGCAGTGTCCACACTTGAATACGTGCACCAGGCTCCTGCCTAATCCATGTCGTGTCTTACAAGGAAACTGTGTCGAGCTATGTCTGCCAAGTGCCTCAGCTGTTTCTGCATTATTCTTTTCTAATCACAAAGATGTCACTCTACTGGCGTTTGTTTTTAAAAAGCTGTCGATATTCAACCAGCCTGCCTTGGACTTTACTGTGGGAAGACCCTGGTATTTAAAAACGGCTCAACTGAAATATACGGAGAATGTGGGGTGAGTCTGGGGTTTGTGTGTTACTTCATTGGTGAAGTCTGTCTGTTTTATGGAATCTCTTTAAAATATACTCATTTGTTTATAAGAGAATATGGAGACATTAGTAAAGTCCTGGTTTGAATTGTTCTCTTGATATCTGTAATACATCTTTCCTTGAGAGTCAGTTATTAAATGTTTTTAAAAACCTTTTATAATTTTGTGGTAATTTCTAATTGCATTTAAAAAGGATCTAGTGCACTGGCTTTTCCATTCAGTTAACATTATAATCCAGAACTTTTCTCGGAAGCCATTTTTATATGATTTTGTAGCTAGATTTTTCATTGAGTGTTAACCATTTTGGTAACTAAGTAAAAAGAATCCTTTCTACTTTAATGTTTTATAACTAGCACAAACACTGTAGATTTCTTTTTGTCTTATGTATGCTTTATTTTTGAAAGCTAACATAGACTTAAATGTTTAAGATGCAGTGCGACATTAAGCAGCGTGGTACAGGCCGAGTGTTAGCGTCCATAGTGTCTGCATGTAAGGTTGCTCTCTGTGCATTGTAGGTGTGCCCAAGAGGACAGAGGACAGACGCCCAGAAGCACTGTCAGCCCTGCATGGAGTCCCCGGAGCTGTACAACTGACTACCTGGGCTTCATGGCCATGCTCCCTCCTGTGTTACACTGGTTCTTCATTGAGTGGTACTCGGGGAAGAAGAGGTCAGCACGTTCTATGAAGTGTCCACAGAACTGATGCTAGAGTAATTATCATTTACAAGACTTTTTTTAAAAAAGATTTATTTTATTTATTTGAAATAGTTACAGAGAGAAGTAGATTCAGAGAGAGAGAGAGATTCTTCCATCCACCGGTTCACTCCCCAAATGGCTACACCCAGGCTGAAGCCAGGAGCCAGGAGTTTCCAGGTCTCCCATGTGGGTGCAGGGACCCAAGGACTTGGGCCATCTTCCACTGCTTTCCCAGGCCATAGCAGAGAGCTGGATCAGAAGTGGAGCAAGCCAGGACTCAAACCTGCACCCATATGGGATGCCAGCATTGCAGGCGGCAGCTTTACCCAGTACGCCACTGCGCGGGCCCCTTTATTAAGCAGTTATGCTTCTTCTATTGTTTAAAAAGTTAGTAAACCTACTTTTCCTTTATATGCTGATCACTTTTTATAGTGGCAAGAAGAATCAACAGTAGAGCATGTCTTAGTAATTATTAAGGGAACTAGCCTTTGTTTTTATTTTTAAGATCTATTTTCTTTATTTGAAATAGTAACAGAGAGAGGTAGAGACAGAGACAGAGAGGTCTTCCACCTGCTGGTTCACTCTCCAGATGGCCGCAGTGGCCAGAGCTGTGCTGATCAGGAGCCAGGAGCATCCACTGGGCCTTTCACATGGGGGCAGAGGCCAAAGTCATCCTCCACCACTTTCCCAGGCACATTAGCAGGGAGCTGGGTCCAAAGTGGAGCAGCTGGGACTCAAACCAGCACGCATATGGGATACAGCCACTACAGGCCAGGGCTTTAACCCTCTGTGCCACAGTGCTGGCCCCTGTGCTTTATTTTATTATAAATGATCTTGAAAGAATATTTTTAAATTTCTCAACTATAATACTTTCTACAAAAACATTATGATTACAAAGCTGTTTATTGATCTAAAACAAACACCTTTTAATTTAATATTAATCATCTAATATAATGTTGTTAAAAGTGATGTAGCTTTAACCTAGTTGTAAAAACTTGTGCTAGCACATTAAGTCAGTAGACATTTATTGAGCACTGTGTTTTGTGTTTGGAAGATCCTGGTAGGAGACGTGGCTGACGTGGCGTATGGTCATAAGCAGAGGAGACAGATCGGTACGTAGCTATGATATCAATCAGTCCTAGAAACGTAGGGACCGAGTTAAAGACGAGTGCGCTGGAGTCACAAAGAAGACAGAGAGAAATTGTGCCCAGTGGAATCTGGAAAACCCCAGAAAGAACATTGTAAGCAGAGAAATCACACGAATGACGGTGTGGGCGTGTGAGGTGTCTGATCTGGGTTGTCACAGAGTGCGTCAGTGAAGGGAGGTAACAGGAGGGAGAGAGGACGGGAGATTCCGACCGGAAGGCGAAGGCTCTTGCAAGGATGTGACCTTTACTGTGGGCATCAGGGAACTGTGGATTCTGTCTCGGTGCCCTTCAGCCGTGCGGCTTTTCTTTGTCTTCCTCAGACTTCCAGGACCCTGTCTGCTTTCTGTGCGCTCCCTTCCCACCTCGGCGAGCTCACTGCCCCGCCTGGAATACGTGTCCTCCCGCTGCACCCTCCTGCCTCCCTGCCTTCCTCAGATTCCAGCTCTGGGGCACCTGCTGAGGCGAGGCCTTCCCTGACCCAACCTGCAGAGACCGCTCTCCCGCGTTTTCTTTTTTGACAGCTCTCTGGTTTGTTGTTTTATTTTCATGATCGTCACCTCGTTTAATGTCCCTTCCGTGCCAGGCTTTGAGCTCCGTGGGACAGTGGCATCTCTCATTGTCCTCGGTGGACTCTCAGAGACCCGTGCAGCAGCTGGCACATGAGAGCAGTCTGTGTCAGCTGGGTCGGTGGTCAGTTCAAGAAGGTCTAGGTTGGGAAAGTAGCGTCACTGCGTGCATGTTGGAAGATGGTTTCTGTGGAGGGCGGATAGAGGTGAGGTACTAGAAAACTCTTGTCCAAGAAATGACGACCAGACCGCAGTGTTGGGGTGTGCAGACGATGGTCAAATGGGCATAGAATCGGTGTTTTTCTGGATCTAGGGTAATATTTTTAATAGGGAATCATTCATTTTTCTAAAAGGATTTATAAAAACACTTTTAAAATAGCAGTCCTCATCCTGATTTAATTTTTAATACAGAATGATGAAAGATGAGAGAAAGGAAATGTTATAAACTTTTAACTAAAATAAAATTACCCTTTATCTAAGTTAAAGAAAATGACTCAGTTAATTGTTTGGGACTTATCTACTCATAGGAGAGAAGTAGGGGCATATGGGTACACCTCACCAGATGCACTTGAGTGTAATGTTAGATTTGTCTTGAAGAGAAACATGAAGCAGAGGGTAGAACGGAGCAGTGATGTGCTCTGGTAGGAGAGAGGGGGAGAAGTAGCAGGTGTTGTGGACAGCAGGCTTAGAACACCAGCATCCCAAATGACAGTAGCTGGTTTAAGCCCAGCTCCTCCACTTCTGACCCAGAGCCTTGCAAATGCACCTGGGAACACAACAGATGATGGCCCAAGTACCCATGTGGGAGACCTGACTGGGTTCCTGCCTTCAGGCTTCAGCCTGCCCCAGTCCTGGCTGTTGTGGGCTTTTGGGGAGTAAACCACTTGGAAGATCCATCTCTCTGTTTCTCTGCCTTTAAAATCAATAAATAAATCTTTTAAAAAGCAACAAAAGGAGGGGAGTGGGCACTTGGCCCAGCAGTCAGGATGCCACTTGGGATGCCACTTTCCCTGCAGAGGACCTGCTTTGAGCCGCGACTCCGCTTGTCACTCCAGCTTTCTGATAACGCACACCCTGGGAGCAGCAGGTCATCACTCAAGTGTTTGGGTCCCTGCCTCCTGCATGGGGGACCCAGATTGAGTTCTGGGCTCCTGACTTAAGCCTGGCCCAGCCCTGGATGGTGCAGCATCTGGGAGTGAAGCAGTGGATGGAAGATCCCTCTCTGGGTCTCTGCCTTTCAAAATAAAATGAAAATTAAAAAAACACACAAAGCAGGCATTTGTAGTTAGCTTTGACTAGGACATTGGTAGCAAGGAACACAAGGGCCGTCTCTGCATTTTCCTGAGACTTCCCACTTAAGGTCAGGAAACGGGGGCTTGGCTGTCTGAGGCCAGACCCGAGTTTTCAGTCTTTATGTTTCATTATCACCTCCTTAAAGAGCCTTTTTTTTCCTACTCCATCCATGAAATGTTCATTTCACAGCTATACTGTTACTTATATATGTACTGTAAATGTGTCTGTGCTTCCTGAATATGTAAACTTTAAGATTTTTTTACCCTAAGAGCTAATCTTGCCTCCTTAGAGGAGATGTGACCTACTGGGTGTGTGCATGGCTGATTGTTAATGAAAACCATCCTCTCCGGCAGCCTTGCCTTCTCCAGAGTTGCATGTTAGTTTATCATTAAGACCAAGGCAGGGACCAAGGCAGGGATTGGCAGACGCTGCGTATTTTTACATTGCAGCTCCCAGAGCAGTCAGAAGCTGTGATGCTCACGTACTGGTGTTTATACAATTTTTGGCTTGTAGGATGCATTCACTCAGCAATATACAGGGAAACCTGCTATGTGCCAGTGCCACTGTAGGCTCTAGGGTTCAGAGGTGGCTAAAATGTGGGTGCTCAGAGCTTTGTGAATGCCAGTCTGATCATCACCATCTATGTGAGGTATATTAAAGGTGCATTTAGAATTTTAATGCTGGCATGGAGTCATATCCCAGTCATACCCACCCTGGAAGAAAAAAACTGACTTTAGCTAGACGTTGAAAAAATGAGTAGAGTTCGCTAAGCAGAGGAGTTGAAAGGCTCTCTGAGCAGGAATAAGATGTGCAAGCATGGATGCACAGGGAGGATGGTCTGAGCTGGGGGTGGTGTGTGAATCGGGGGTGAAATGAGGTTAGGGCATCCTGAGATTGGAGCTGGAGGAGTCCTGGGAGTGTTCCCAGAACCTGGAGGTTACGCTGAGCCCATCATGGACACAGATGGCCGGGTCGGTAAGCCGTGGCTGGGTGGACAGTGAGGCCTGCCCTGACGTGCGGAGGCTCCAGGAACATGGAGTGATGTGGCCGGCTGGGAGACGCTGCTGCTGAGAGGTGGAGGAGACGCAGGATTTCCCAGCAGGGCCTCTAGTCAGCCTGCAGCCTGTGAAGATCACGCAGGGGGATCAAAGGAGAGCACGGGCGACACCAGCAAGGCAGTTACCATCCTTGTCTCTGTCAGACGGCCGGGGGGCTCCTCCTAACGTCCTCACCTCTGTCAGATGGCCCAGACTTCTCCTCCTAACTCCTCACCTCTGTCGGACGGCCCGGGGGCTCCTCCTAACGTCCTCACCTCTGTCAGACAGCCCGGACTTCTCCTCCTAACGTCCTCATCTCTGTCAGACAGCCCGGACTTCTCCTCCTAACGTCCTCACCTCTGTCAGACAGCCCGGACTTCTCCTCCTAACATCCTGGGGGAATGCGGGGCTCTGAGTGACCCTCCTGCCTGAAATAACTGAAATGTGGCAAAGGTAGACTCTGACACACGGCTGATGGTATGGAGGTTGGGGGCTCTCCAAGATCCCTCCTCTTTGAAAAAACAAGCCCACCCTGAGCTGGGGCCACAGCAACAGCACAACAGTTTAGACCAGGTGATCTGTCCTACTCCCAGCCCGGGTGAGATGGAAATTCCCCAAGATCCAGGCCCGGCAGTGTTGATGCAGTTGATGTCTGGCGAGGGTTTGCCCTTCCCCTTTGCTGTGTGGTCACATAGCAGAGCGCACATGCACTCTCAGGCCTGTTTTACAAGGGCTCTAACCCCACTCATGCGGGCTCCACCCTCATGACGTAGGCTCCTGAAGACCCTGCCTCTCGCCCTGTGGTGCTGGGGTTGGATTTCAGCCGTAGCAGTGTACTGGGGATGTAACCATCCAGCCCAGAGCAGGCCTGGTGGTGGTGGTGCAGGAGGTTAACTACTAACCGCAGGAGGGCTCTTTCTTTTTGTAATTGGGGAGGCAAGTAGAGAAAGAAAGGCAGATTCTCCATCCACTGGTTCACCCCCAAACGCCCACCATGACCAGGGGCTGGGAACACAGTCCGGGCCTCCATGGCTTCCAGGCTCTGCATTAGCAGCTGGAGTCAGGAACCGGAGCCGGGAATCCAGCGTGGCACACACATGTCTCACCCACTAGACTGAAAAGCCCACTCCCAGCAATGATGTCCTCTACTGGAGTTGGCTCTCACAGAACTGAAGTCGGAAGCAGTGGTAGCCGTGGCTGGTGGCAGACACAGCAAACCCTCTGGACTGGAAAGTTCCCCCGCTCTCATTTTAGGCTTTAAGGCTATTACTCCTTAAGATCTGTTAATTATCTCATAATCTGTGATTACTCAATAAGCACCCTAACTTACTAATAGATACAGCAACGTATTTATGCTCCTAAAAGACTATAGCTAATGGGCTTTCAGCTACAGAATGTATGACTACTAACTATTTACGGAAGGGTACAGCTGCAAAGCATTCAACAAGAAATTGTTCAGAGTAAGCAGGTTTGGTGGGAAAAAGTAAGGAACTTCAAGAAATTAAGGTTTGTACTTGCAAAAAAAAAAAATGGTAGTCAGTATGTTAAACAGTTGGAGTTAGGGATGTAGGAAAAAATCCTTACAAAGAAATAATGGATGGGGCTGGTGCTGTGGCATAGTAGGTTAAAACCCCAGTCTGTAGCACTGGCATCCCGTATGGGTGCCGGGTTGAGTCCTGGCTGCTCCACTTTGCATCCAGCTCCCTGCTAGTGCACCTGGGAAAGCAACAGAGGATGGCCCAAGTGTTTGGGCTCCTGCACTCACATCAGAGACCAGAGGATGCTTTTGGCTCCTGGATTCAAATCAACTCAGCTTCAGCTGTTGCAGCCATATGGGGACTAAATCAGTAGATGGAAAACCTCTCTCTGTCTCTCTACTTCTCTTTGCAACTCTTTCTAATAAATAAATAAGTCTTTGAAAAAAAGAAATATTGGACTGTAACACTGGATGAAAAAAGATGAAAATAAAAAATAGGAGATAATGTGAGGTATAGAATAAGTATACTGTGTACCTGTAGTGCCTACTGAGAATCCACCGAGATTCGGTTAAACATTCAGACCCGGGAGATTGCCAGAGGCCACACAGAGCACCTGTCTGCTCAGAAGCAGCACGGCTTGCTGGCCGGGCAGCCTGAGCCGTTGCTCATCAGTAATAGCTTCTCAGGCAGCCAGCCCATGTACAGGGGGAGGAGATCTCCCCTGGGTGGGTGTGGAGGGGTTGCAGGCTTCAGAGATAGTGACTTCAGGTTTTATAAAAATCATGAAAAAGAGATTCATATATCCAGGAAGAAAAATATATCCCAAACATAATTTAAAAAAAAAAAAAAGTTCTGGGCCGGCGCCGCGGCTCAATAGGCTAATCCTCCGCCTAGCAGCGCCGGCACACCGGGTTCTAGTCCCGGTCGGGGCACCGATCCTGTCCCGGTTGCCCCTCTTCCAGGCCAGCTCTCTGCTGTGGCCCGGGAGTGCAGTGGAGGATGGCCCAAGCCCTTGGGCCCTGCACCCCATGGGAGACCAGGATAAACACCTGGCTCCTGCCATCGGATCAGCGCGGTGCGCCGGCCGCAGCGCGCTACCGCGGCGGCCATTGGAGGGTGAACCAACGGAAAAAGGAAGACCTTTCTCTCTGTCTCTGTCTCTCACTGTCCACTCTGCCTGTCAAAAAAAAAAAAAAAAAAAAGTTCTCCCTATATACATCATTGTTACCTGCAGAACACAGAAAACAAGGTCACGTGGAGAAACAGGGTGCTCCTGTAGCAGACCCAGTCATGCTCACCGCCGAAGCCAGCACTTGCGAGCCATTTGAGTTGGTCATGTTGAACGCCGCAGCGCATTGCACTTCAACATGGTCCCCTGTGGAGCAGAAAGGACTGCCCCATTGAACCCATGTAAGCCCCGAAGTAGAAGTACTCTGGTGGTTGTTTCACACCATTGAATGGAAACATTCAGAAGACCCAAAGCATCTACCCACTAGACACTAGAAATAGAAGAGTTTACTATAGAGGCTGTGAGGTAAGCACAAAATGTGTCACTGTCCAGTAACTCTATTTGCAGTGCCGCAAGCACTTTTTTTTTAATTTATTTGACAGGTAAAGTTATAGACAATGAGAGAGAGACAGACAGACAGAAAGGTCTTCCTCCCATTGGTTCACTCCCCAAATGGCCGCTACAGCCGGCGCTGCACCAATCCGAAGCCAGGAGCCAGGTGCTTCTTCCTGGTCTCCATGCGGGCACAGGGGCCTAAGCACTTGGGCCATCCTCCACTGCCCTCCCGGGCCACAGCAGAGAACTGACTGGAAGAGGAGCAACCGGGACTAGAACCCGGTGCCCATATGGGATGCTGGCACTGCAGGCAGAGGATTAACCAAGTGAGCCACGGTGCCAGCCCCCCGCAAGCATTGTTATCACAGGATTCATGTACGGAGACATGTGCTGACCTAAGGTGGAACTTCTTATCCAAAAACCTGGACCCCAAACAAAGGGGTATTTCCTTATATATAGTTTTAACCTCTTTGTCTCCCTTATATGACTACATGCATACATTTGATTGGATATTCTAATGTTGCATGTGGCCACAGGAGTTGATACAGTACTGGGCATGGGGACATAGTTACTGATGGTTTTGGTCGCGCATACTGAGCAGTTATGCTGTCTGGCAAGGGTTGACATCATGGCTCTGAATGAGAGGGTAGAACGTGAAGTGGTTACATGTGAGCAGGTGGGGACTACAGGTGAGGCACTGATGGGCAAGCAGATAACAACCGCGTATCCATCCCAGGACAGATGCCTCCCTTTTTCTTCTTCTGACCTGGGGAAGGCCACTACCACAACTTTAATCGTGTCGGTTAGAAACAAGTTCAATAAAAAAAAAAAAAAAAGGCTTCTGCCACACTATAACATAGATAAATTATATCAGATTTATGTTTGACAAGCTAATTTTAAAACTTACATGAAAGGGCCAAGACGAACCAAGATTACTGAAAAAGTAGGAGAAAATGTATAATATAAAGAATCATAGGCCGGCGCCACAGCTCACTAGGCTAATCCTCCATCTGTGGCGCTGGTACCCTGGGTTCTAGTCCCTGTTGGGACTCCAGATGCTGTTCCAGTTGTTCCTTTTCCAGTCCAGCTCTCTGCTGTGGCCCAGGAGGGCAATGGAGGATGGCCAAAATGCTTGGGCTCCTGCACCCGCATGGGGAGACCAGGAAGAAGCACCTGGCTCCTGGCTTCGGATTGGCGCAGCGCCAGCTGTAGCGGCCATTTGAGGGGTGAACCAATGGAAGGAAGACCTTTCTCTCTGTCTCTCTCTTTCACTGTCTGTAGCTCTACCTCTCAAATAAATAAATAAAATATTTTTTTAAAAAAAGCAAATTCAACAGTAATTCTGAAACACACATACAGTTGAGGTGAGAACTTCAGAAAAAGTGGTAACAATGTAGTCTGATCTGGTATAATGGTTACTTTTAGGGGTGTAGAATAGGGAGGAACTCAGAAACCAATAAAAGTGGTTGACTGTTTTAGTTACTGGGTAAGGTGGTGTGGCGAGTATACAATGTTTATTATGTTATTTTTCTTTATAACATATATGTTATCACCTTTTGTGTGCTTTTCATACTTTAAATTATTTTTAATTTTAAATAATGCCTAGATATCTTTAAGAATTTTTTTTAAAGATTTGCTTACTTGAAAGGCAGAGTTAGAGGGGCAGAGAGAGCTTGCTTCCATCTCCTGGTTCAGTCCCCATGTGGCCGCAAGGTCCAGGGCTGCCCCAGGTTAAAGCCAGGAGCCTGGAACTCCATCCTGATCTCTCCTGTGAGTGCAGGGGCCCAGACACTCGGGCCATCTCCCACTGCTTTCCCAGGCACTTTAGCAGGGAGCCGGACAGAAAGTGGAGCAGCCAGGACTCCAGCTGCCGCTCATGTGGGATGCTGGCATTGCAGGTGGCAGCTTGACCAGCCCTTAAGAAATTGTTGATAACGATTTGGCCATATGCTAAAGATGGAAGGTCTAATTCCTGCTCCTCTGTTACCCATTTGGGTAATACACCCTGTTACCTGGGATGCGTATTTGTCTCTTTTTAGAACATAAGGTTACACTTTTCTTGAACAGTTTTCATGCTTGGCTTTTGTTATCTCTAGAAGATGTTTTGGTTTGGGGATTTTTCAGTCAGAAGAGGCTTCGTTTAGAATCGTATGTTAAAGCACGGAGGTGTTTTACTAAAACTGTTTGAACGCTGATGGTTCCTGGTAACCAGAGCCGTTTGAAGCTCATGGTTCCTGGTAACCAGGCCTCTCTTGCTTCCGGTCCTCTAGCTCCAGTGCGCTTTTCCAACACGTCACGGCCTTATTCGAGTGCACCATGGCGGCTCTCATCACCCTGCTTCTGAGCGACCCGGTTGGGGTGCTTAACATCTGTTCCTGTCACGTGCTGATGCTTTCGGATTGGTACACGGTGCTGTACAACCCGAGCCCCGACTACATCACCACAGTGCACTGCACCCACGAAGCCATCTACCCGCTGTAGGTATCTGTGGAGGCTGAGAGGCATTTTATTTTGACTTTGTGGATTAGATTTCCTTCATTTCAACAGATTGGGCCTTGTGAAATGGCTTGTAGGCACTGGAAATTATTTTCTTCTCTCAAGGCAAAACGTAATATAACAGGTGGTAGTAGAAACGCATCTGGTATAAAAGAAGCGAAGGTATTTTTGTGTTGGTGGTGAACTATGTATAAACACTGCCACAATGAACTTTATATGTTTCTTGGAATTGTTTAAAGGGAGAGCTTTAAGGAAACCCTTTTTTATACACCCCTGAAAAGCAGTAGAAGAAGAAATACAGATGAAACATAGAAGAAAGAATATAGGTTTTGCAAACAAAACCAGCCTGGGTTAGAGCTCTCAGTCTCCCAGCTGTAATGCCAAGTTGAACATGTGAAGAGCCTCTTGTAACCTCAATTTTCCCACTGGTAAAATGGGAATCATGGTATCTTATAAGGTGCTGTGGGGACTACATGAATCTACACATATTAGATATCATATGCTGTGCCTTACAAATAAGAGGAACTTAATAATAACTGGCATTTTTATTGGAGTGCTTGGGTAAGTGTTCCTTCATCTTTATTTTTTCCAATTAAATATTTCCATCAGAATGTTTTATTTTAAAATATTAAATCCAGGGACCAGCGCTGGGATGTGGCTGGGATGGAGTTTAAGGCTCCTGGTTTCAGCCTGGCCCATCCCTGGCTGTTGTTGCCATTTGGGGAGTGACGCAAAGGATGGAAGATCTCTCTGTGTGTGTCTCTGCCTCTCAAATAAATAAAATAATTTTGGGGTGCTATCCCCATATCAGATACTTGGCTTGCAGTATTTCCTTTTTTCCTTAGGTTGTCTCTTAACTCTGTTTGTTGTTCCCTTTGCTGTGTAGAAACTGTTTAGTCTGCTGTAAGCCCATTTGTCTCTTCTCTACTTTGTCGCCTGGGCCTTGGGAGTCGTATGAGAAACTATTGCCTTCTCCCGCATCATGGAGTTTTCCCCAACATTCACTTCTAGCTGCTGTTCACTTTCAAGTCTTAACGTTGAAACCTTTATCCCATTTTGAGTTGATTTTTATATGTAGTGGGAGGTGAGGGTCTAATTTATTCTGCATGATATCCAGTTGTCCCAACAGTGCCCTTTCTCCATTGTGTTCTTGGACTCTTGTCAGAAATTAAGTGGCTGTAACTGTGTGAGTTTATTTCTGAGCTCCCTATTCTGTTCTGTGGGTCAAATCATAACCAGATTGTTAATGCCTACATAGTATTCCAGCATGAGTATACTCTAAAATGTACCAGTTTCCTATTGTTGGATATTTATTTTCATCCCAAGTTTTCCTTATTATAAGGTGATTCAATAAAAATTTGTATAAAGGTTTTATGTATCCGTGATTGTTTCCCTCTAATAAAGAACTGCAAGTCGAACTGCTGGGTGAGAGGGTTTGAACACTTCAGGATCTTTGGTGCGTGTGGAAGCTGCCCAGCACAGGCACCGGGTGCACCTGCTGCACCTGTGATAGTCTGTGGGTAAACAATATTCTTTTGAAACCTTTTTTAGGATCTTTGATTTAAAACCGATTGAGGATAAGAAAGGTTGCAGACGTATGTTTGATGTTACAAATTGCTTGCTCTATTTCAGATACACTGTTGTGTTTATTTACTATGCGTTCTGCCTGGTGTTCATGATGCTGCTGCGCCCTCTGCTGGTGAAGAAGATCGCCTGTGGGTTAGGGAAGTCCGACCGGTTTAAGAGCATCTATGCTGCGCTGTACTTCCTGATTCTCACAGTGCTGCAGGCGGTTGGCGGAGGCCTGTTGTGTAAGTGGATGCATGAAGCCGATGAAATATAGCAACTGCATGTGTAGTAGTACTGCTGCTCAGCTTGATTTTGGAAGGTTTGTTTGTTTGTTTGTTTGTTTGTTTTAAAAGCAGAATTAGAAAGCAGGAAAAAAAACTTCTATCCTCTGGTTCACTTCCCAGATGGCTGCAATGGCCAGGGCTGTGCCAGGCTAAAGCCAGGAGCCAGGAGCTTCTTTCAGGTCTCATGTTTTGGGTGCAGGGGCCCAAGCAATTGGGCCATCTTCACTGCTTTCCCAGGCCATTAGCAGGAAGCTGGATCAGAAGTGCAGCAGTCAGGACTTAAATTGGCGCCATATGGAATGTGGTGCTGCAGGCAGTGGTTTAACCCCACTGTGCCACAGCGCCAGCCCTGTTTTTATTTTATTTTATTTAATATTTATTTATTTTTATTTGAAAGGCAAGATGAGAGAGAGAGAGAGAGAGATCTTCCATCTCCTGGTCACTCCCCAAATGCAACACAGTGCTGGTCCAAGCTGAAGCCAGGAGCCCAGAGCCCCATCCAGGTCTCCCAAATGGGTGGCAGGGGTCCAGATAGTTGGGTCATCCTCTGTTACTTTCCCAGGCACATTAGTAGCAAGCTGGCTCAGGAGTGGAGCAGTCAGGACTTGAACTGGTGCTCTGAAATGGGATGCCTGTGTTGCACGTGGTAGCTTTCAGCTCAGTGCCACAGCTCTGGCCCCAGGAACTTTCTCCTTAAGTTTTTTTTTTAATCTTGAAAATGAAATTAGTATAGATTTTTGTTGAGACATCTATTCTTAATTTTAAAATTGGCTTGTTGGAATGATATAGAAGTTTTCAGGTGATCAGTGGCAGCTAATCAAAACTTTTTTATTTGGAGAATGCCTTGTATTTGAAGCTTATGACCAAATTGGGAGGTTTTTTAATTTAAATATAAAAAAATAAAAACTGGTTTCTACACATAACACATGAAAATTAGTCTTGATGGATTATGCTGTTTATTTTTAACTTCAGTCTTTGATTTCTAAGTTTCTTTATGAAAACCTTTTAGACACAGACTGAGTGTCATTATGCAAATTATACATGTAGGTAATGAAGTTTTATCATAGAGCTTGGTAATGTAATTTGGCTCAAGGTAAGGATAGAGCTGAGGACAGGGCCGGGGGAAGAGGACGTTGGAGATTAGTCAGAGATCTGTGTTCCTCCAATACTGGCCTACAGAGAAACTTCTATTTGGCTGGCATGGTATTGAAAAATCAGTAATTCCTGTAGCTGAGGAGCTCTCCTCTTAGATCTGGCTCACTTGAAGTCTGCCTGCCTGCTCGCCTCTAGAAGGCTTTGAGGTTACTGTGCTTGCTCTGGGGCAGGATCGGGGAACACCCAGCCTCAGAGTGGTACAAGGCCCATGAAAGCATTTGGTCTGCCCTGATTGAGTCGACCACAGGTGGGACCTGAAATTCAACAGATCAGTAGCAGGCTGATTCTTAACGTTGATAATTTTGTATGGCCCTGGAATGATGTTATTAAATACGCAAATAGCCCTTGGCAGAAAAAGGTTCCCCACCCCTGCTGTAGGGAATAGGGACTACTATTCAAGTCCCAGCTGCTCAGCAATTTTATAGATTTATTTATTTATTCGAAAGAGTTGGGGGGGGGGGTGTAGGTGGTGTGGGAGGGTGGGTCTTCCATTCGATGGTTCACTCCCCAATTGGCCGCAACGGCCAGAGCTTCTTCCGGGTCTCCCACGCGGTTGCAGGGGCCCAAGGACTTGGGCCATCTTCCACTGCATTCCCAGGCCATAGCAGAGAGCTAGATCAGAAGAGGAGCAGCAAGGTCTCAAACCGGATCCATATGGGATCCCAGCACTTCAGGACAGGGTGTTAACCCACTGCGCCACAGTGCCGGCCCCTTCTTTTTCTTTCTTTCTTTGTTTTCTTTTTCTTTTCTTTTTTTTTTCCCCTTTCTTTTCTTGATTTACTTGAAAGGCAGAGTTACACAGAGAGAAAGCTTCCATCTGCTGGTTCATTTCCCCAGATGGCCACAATGGCTGGGGCTAGATTAAGCCAAAGCCAGGGGCCAGAAGCCTCTTCTAAGTCTCCCACATGGTTGCAGGGGCCCAGTCACTTGGCCCATCTTCTGCTGCTTCCCCAGGCACATTAGCAGGGAGCTGGATTGGAAATGGAGCAGTCAGGACTAGATACATTGGCCGTGTGGGATGCTGGCACCACTGGTGGCGGCTTAACCTGCTGTGCCAAAACCACCAGCTCCAAGACTAGTCTTTAAGAGGATGTTGGGAGAAGAGTGATGTCTTCAGGTTTGTATTTGAGTGGAAGATGGATTGTCAGGGGAAGAGAGCCTGGAGCATCAGTTCAGAGAGAGGTAATGAAATGCAAAGCCTGACTGCCCAGTGGCAGAGAATCCCAGGGAATGAGGAGCTCTTCCAAAGGCAGAGTTAAGTCAACTTTCAGGTAACAAATTAAATGGAAGGGTTGAGGGAGTGAGACAAGAATATGATGTGGAGCTGGCGTTGTGGTGCAGCGGGTTAAAGCCCCAGTCTGTAGCACCGGCCTCCCAAATGGACACCAGTCCAAGTCCCAGCTGCTCCACTTCCGATTCAGCTCTCTACTATGGCCTGAGAAAGCAGTAGAGGATGGCCCAAGTCCTTGGGCCCCTGCACCCACACGGGAGACCCCAAAGAAGTTCCTGGCTCGGATCGGCGCAGCTCTGGCCATTGCAGCCATTTGGGGAGTGAACCAGCAGTTGGAAGACCTCTCTCTTTCTGCCTCTACCTCTCTGTAACTCTGTTACCGGAGAAATTGCAGGGTTCTTGTCTTCGCGCAAGAAAGAATTCAGGCGTGAGACAGAGAGCAGTGGGAGGTAAAATAGCAAGGTTTATTAAGAAGGAACATCTGTAAGGACGGATGGGCACCTCTCCAGACAGGGCCTGAGAGAGAGTGCCCAGTCCCTCAGACTGGGGGAGAGCGGGGCTGCATGGGTGAGTGGAGAGTACACCCGGCCAGGCCAGGCGGGCGGCTCAGCAAAGATGCAGAGAGCTGAGCGCGCAGTCTAGTTGAGGCTGGGGGTTTTAAGGAGATGGGTCTTGCTTCCCCACCTCTGCTCCTCTTGGAACAAAGGGCTTTTTGGATGTAAATAGAAAAACTTCTCTTGAAGGTCTGAAACAAAGGACTTTATGGATGCAAATGTTATCAGACCTGAGGAAGGGAGCAGGGTGTTTGACATGCAGATACTGGGCTGCACCTGGGAGATTGTGGAAGATTTATCAGGCAGGAAGCAGGAGGGGTGAGGGTCTCCACCTGGCAGGTTATCAGGTAGAAGGGGGCAGGGCAGGCAGGATGCGAAATCTGGGCTTCCCCTGAAACCTTGTTAGGATGACTTTGAGATGCAGATGCATATAGATGTCTTCTGTTTAGGCCTGTCACACACACATAAGCTCATAACTGACTTCCTACCTAACAACTCTGCCTTTCAAATAAATAAATAAGTCTTTAAAAAAAAAAAAGTCTGATGATGAGCTTTCTGACTTAGTAACTGATAGTTGGATAAACAGTGAAAATCTGAGGAAGCAAATAGGTTGGGAGAGGAAGTGAATTTATACTAGTCTGGAGCCTGGGAGACCGTCTGTCAAGGCAGGAAAGAATTACAAACTGGCAGCCCTCGGTCCTGTGTCCTAGCCCAGTAGTGTTTCCCATCATAGCTGCCTAGACTGGGGGAGAAACAAAACACCTTTTCCATCACAGAATGTTTTTGGGTCATTTTGTAAAAAGCCTCCACTAAAAGGCGTGAAGAGGTAGGATCGTTGTTACCATTTGCCTGAAATAAAATCTTGTGCAGTCTGCTGAGATGAGTCAGAGAGTATCATACCAACTGGTAATTTTGCAGCATTGAAAAGAAAAAAAGATGAGTTTCGGTTCGTAGGGGACACGGCAAATCTGAGCAGAGGGGGACAGCAGGGAGTTTCCACCAGGTAAACCTTGGAGATCGAGGGTCTAGGAAGGAAGCCACTGGAATGATTAGGAAGATGGCAGAGCCAAACTTACCTGCCTGGAATTGTTACTGAGACCCGTTTCATGCGCGCTCTACAGCTGAGCCATCAGGGAACTGAAATGCAGATTCCCGGTCCCCAGGCCAGTGCCTCCCCCTCCTCCCCAAGACTGGCCTCACTAGCATTCCATCTCCTCCTCCTCCTCCTCGTTGCCTCCTGCGGCTTTTTTTTTCTTTCGGAGGATTAAGCTCGTGCACCACTGGCGCCAGCCCCTCCTGTGGCTTTTTACCAGCAAGTCTTATGTCTGCCTTCGCAGCATGTGCGGCCCCTTCTGAGGGAGTGGGGCTCTGGGCGGGGCTGACTGAGGGCTCAGTCACTGGCTGTGAAGGGAAAGGTTCTGGACGCCCAGGCATGCAGCGCCTCAGCAAGCTGAAGCCGGGCCTCTGCAGGGGACTCGGTCTGAGCGCGTCCTGAGTGACACTGGGAACTGCGCCAGATGGGGCTGCTGCAGTAGGAACAGGAGCTTCACACACTGAACTGCTGAAGACCGACTGTGAGAAACACCTCGAGGCGTCGGGTCTCAGTTTTCTCTTTGTTTTAGAATACTGTGGACTTAAACCTTTTAAGAGAAAGGTAGTGCATTGCAGAAAAGTATTTTTTTAAACTATTAGTACTGAATTTTGAAGTAGAAATTTATAGAATTGTTTTTGAAATTTATAGAATCTTGATACTAAAGTACTGAATGATCTACTGTTCCTTGAGGTTTCTTGATAAATGAACTCTTCTAGAGATTGAACCCAATCACTCTTAGCAATCGCCTTTCTCAACCAAACTTCCCCACTTGAATCACAAAAAATTCAGAGCTGTTATATTTATAAAATAAATCTGACTTATCTGGGAGGCAGCGCTCCCACCCGCTAGTTCTCTCCCTCAAATGCTTGTGAGGCTGAGACGGCCTGGCTGGAGCTGGGAGCCAGGAACTCAGTCTGGGTCTCCCATGTGCGCAGCAGGGACCCAGCTACGTCAGCCCTCACCGCTGCTTCCCAGGTCACAAGTGGGCAGGAAACTGGGCTCTGGAGCGAAGCCGGGCCTCAAACCCAGGCTCTGACGGGGGCCATCATGCCAACGCCAGGCCAAACGCCTTCCTCAGAAAACCACGAGCAATTGTTCTCTCCATTTCCCCAGGTTTGGCCCATAACTCAGTCAGTGTCATTTTAGATACACAGGAAAGAAGTTAACTTTTAATATTTAGTGATGCCTTGGGCAAGAATCTTCAAAGGTCGGCCAAGGGTAGTTTTTCATTTGTAAATCATGGAAGTCTTGGCATATAAAAATTACATCAAACTCAGACCTTGCTCTCACTAAAGTTTTACAGGAACAGACTGTATTTTCTATGGCTGTTCCCCCAGTACCATTGTAGAGCTGGGTAATTGAGGCAGAGAATGGCCTGCAAGGCCAATAGTATTTCTTACCTGGTTCTTGCCTGGAAAGTTCGCTGACCCGGGCCTCAGGATGCTGGGACTTTAAGGCTAGCACAGAACTGGTTGGGAAAGGATTCAACGCTAGGGAGAATTATACTGTTTGAATTTATTTAATGGTTTATTCAGAAAGTCTGTCGAATATCTAACAATACCAATGCTTGTCTTCCAGATTATGCCTTCCCGTTCATTATATTAGTGTTATCATTGGTTACCCTGGCTGTGTACATGTCAGCTTCAGAAATAGAGGTAGGAAACCTTTTTTCTTTTCTAAAAGTGTATTTTTGGCCGGCGCCGTGGCTTAACAGGCTAATCCTCCGCCTTGCGGCGCTGGCACACCGGGTTCTAGTCCCGGTTGGGGCGCCGGATTCTATCCCGGTTGCCCCTCTTCCAGGCCAGCTCTCTGCTGTGGCCAGGGAGTGCAGTGGAGGATGGCCCAAGTCCTTGGGCCCTGCACCTGCATGGGAGACCAGGAGAAGCACCTGGCTCCTGGCTTCAGATCAGCGAGATGCGCCGGCCGCAGCGGCCATTGGAGGGTGAACCAATGGCAAAAAGGAAGACCTTTCTCTCTGTTTCTCTCTCTCTCACTATCCACTCTGTCAAAAAAAAAAAAAAGTGTATTTTTGTTTTTGTTTTTGTTTTGGTAAATTTGGCAGTTGAATAGAACAGTACATATGATAAGGTTTAGTAATCGTTGGCTAATTGACAGTACTAAGTACTTTTTAATTTATGAAGTTTATGGAAGGTTCTGAATATTGGACCATGTGTTTCCTTGGGAAGTTAGTGATGTAGTGAAGGAGGCTCAGCTGTCCAGCGTGATAGAGAAAACCACTTCACAGTATTTACCCACATAACAGATACATAAGTACTGAAGACTTGAAACGACACTATTTTGGGAGAAACATAACAATGCTGCACTATATACAGATCTAATTCCAGTTTCATTTCACAGTGGCAGCAATCATGCTGTGCATTCCATATCCTGTTTTACCCCAGACTTATTTGCTTGATTTTGGATGTTTAGCTCTGGCCTATAATGTCTGTAGCACTTTGGTGATTTGCGATAACAATTATAGCAGCATTAGTTCTGATACTGGTTTGGGGTTTTTTTTTCTATTTTTGAGAAATCTGTTTCGTGTCTCCAACTTTTGAGTATTTCAGTGGAAAGTCACTACTATAAATATCTCTAATTTTGTTGTTTTGTTATTCAAATGTCTTTATTTTCAAATATTTTTGATGAAAAATTTTGACTCAGGTTGGTCGGTGAAAGGAACATCATGTCATCACATATTTATTTATTTTTAAGGATTTATTCATTTATTTGAAAGGCAGAGTTACAGAGAAGACAAGGAGAGACAGAGAGAGAGATTGTTGATCTATTGATTCACTCCCCAAATGGTCGCAATGGCTGGAGCTGGGCCAGTCAGAAGCCAGGAGCTTCTTCTGGGTCTCCCACATGGGTGCAGGTGTCCAAGCACTTAGGCCATTTTCTGCTGCTTTCCTAGATGCATTAGCAGAGAGCTGGATCAGAAGTGGAGCAGCCGGGTCTCGAACCGGCACCCACAGGGGATGCCGGCGCTTCAGGCCAGGGCGTTAACCCACTGTGCCACAGGTCCCTCAAATGCTTGCTTTTAACTCCAGTAATATCTCTGGTGGAAGAGCTCTTTATCTTGAAGCTACACACTAAAGGGATCAAAGTGTGAAGTGTCTTCGTATTCTCCCACTCTGTGCTTGCCAATCTGATGCCTACAGAGGGCCTTGCACTGGCGGCACAGCTGGTGGGACCTGTGCTTTCTCATGATTCTTAGACACAGAGGCCCACCCAGGAGAGTCGGCTGCTGCCTGCCTGCCGTGGAGAGGCTGCCGGCGATGGTGCTTTTCCTACTGCATTATCGTAAGAGTGAGGCAGGAGAAAACTTGGAGATCACTGTGACTCTTAGGTGGAGCTGCACCAGAGGGACCGGGCGGCATTTTTATAATGGATTCTTTTGTTTCCAATGGTAGACTGCCCTTTTTTTCTCTTTTATGATTATTAGTTTTGACACTTCTGCCAATTCTAGGGAAAGATCTGCTGGGAGAAATGATTGAGTATTTTGCATTTAGTTAGAAGTTAATTAGATGCTAAATGAACGGGCAGCTTACTTCCCCGCGCCTGTGGCTCTCTCCATCAACGTAGTGCAGTTAGTGCCCTCCCCAGGCGTCAGCAGGGACTGACTCCAAGGACAGTAGTTCTGGGTGGTCCATGAGCCCAGCAGTGACGGATGCTGGGACTAAGCTATTGCACTTCCATCTCTGTGTCTGTGCGCACCCGTCCATGTCACTGCATGGAGCTTTATTAATGAGTAAGAGAAAGGCACACATTCACATCTCCTTGCTGCCGCCCTCTCACCATCCAGGCAGCAGCATCCTGGGGGCTGGAGGGGCAGGAAGCTGGGTTTGTGTAGCTCCGAGGTCCACCTGCGGACTCAGCGCCGCAGCGGACCAGGGCAGGAAGAAACAAGGACACAGGACCCTGTCCCAGTCCGTTCCCCGGCGTGGTGCTGTGGCTGAGTCCCGCTGCAGCCCTGGGCGCCTCTGTGACTGTGGGAGGCCCAATGTCCTCACCAGCAGGGGGCGATCGCTGGGTGGGTGCCCGAGACAGCCTTTGCAGCTGAGCCTAGGATTTTGTGTGTAAACAAATACATTTTGCATGAGAGTGCATTCAGTTATCCGGCTGATTCTACCTGATAATCTGTGTTTCTCCTTTCTTTTTTTTTTTTTTTTTAAGTTTTTTTTTTTTTTTTTTTTTTTTGACAGGCAGAGTGAACAGTGAGAGAGAGACAGAGAGAAAGGTCTTCCTTTTTGCCGTTGGTTCACCCTCCAATGGCCGCCGCGGTTGGCGCGCTGCGGTCAGCGCACCGCACTGATCCGAAGGCAGGAGCCAGGTGCTTCTCCTGGTCTCCCATGTGGTGCAGGGCCCAAGAACTTGGGCCATCCTCCACTGCACTCCCTGGCCACAGCAGAGAGCTGGCCTGGAAGAGGGGCATCCGGGACAGAATCCGGCACCCCGACCGGGACTAGAACCCCGTGTGCCAGCGCCGCAAGGCGGAGGATTAGCCTAGTGAGCCGCGGCGCCGGCATCTCCTTTCTTTAAAATTGTGTAGAGCTGCAACGACCTTCTGGTCAGGAAGAAAAGACTCCTCGTTCTCTTCAGCCACTGGCTGCTCCACACCTACGGAATAATCTCCATCTCCAGGGTGGAGAAGCTCGAGCAAGACCTGCCCCTCCTGGCCTTGGTGCCCACACCTGCCCTCTTTTACTTATTCATGGCCAAATTCACGGAGCCTTCACAGATACTCTCAGAGGGAGCCAACGGACACTGAACGTAGAATGCCAAAAACGAAGCAGCTCTCGATTTACAGAACCGTGAAGACGTGTTAGTGTCAGCACCGCTCCGTCCTGCTTGGAGCGAGATGCTCGCTGTGTGCTGTCTCCTCTCAGCAGACGCTGTGGTCGGGACACAGAGTGTGCAGTGCTCTGACCTGGCACAGCCTCCCCTGTGGTCGGGACACAGAGTAAGCAGTGCCCTGACCTGGCACAGCCTCCCCTGTGGTCGGGACACAGAGTGCGCAGTGCTCTGACCTGGCACAGCCTCCCCTGTGGTCGGGACACAGAGTGCGCAGTGTCCTGACCTGGCACATCCTCCCCTGTGGTCGGGATACAGAGTGCGCAGTGCTCTGTGACCTGGCACAGCCTCCCCTGTGGTCGGGACACAGAGTGCGCAGTGTCCTGACCTGGCACATCCTCCCCTGTGGTCGGGACACAGCGTGCACAGTGCTCCGTGACCTGGCACAGCCTCCCTTGTGGTCGGGACACAGCCTGCGCAGTGCTCTGACCTGGCACAGCCTCCCCTGTGGTCGGGACAGAGTGCGCAGTGCTCCGTGACCTGGCACAGCCTCCCCTGTGGTCGGGACACAGCGTGCGCAGTGCCCCGTGACCTGGCACAGCCTCCCCTGTGGTCGGGACACAGCGTGCGCAGTGCCCCGTGACCTGGCACAGCCTCCCCTGTGGTCGGGACACAGAGTGCGCAGTGCCCCGTGACCTGGCACAGCCTCCCCTGTGGTCGGGACACAGAGTGCGCAGTGCCCCGTGACCTGGCACAGCCTCCCCTGTGGTCGGGACACAGCGTGCGCAGTGCCCCGTGACCTGGCATAGCCTCCCCTGTGGTCGGGACACAGCGTGCGCAGTGCCCCATGACCTGGCACATCCTCCGCTGTGGTCGGGACACAGCGTGCGCAGTGCTCTGACCTGGCACAGCCTCCCCTGTGGTTGGGACACAGCGTGCGCAGTGCCCCGTGACCTGGCACAGCCTCCCCTGTGGTTGGGACACAGCGTGCGCAGTGCCCCGTGACCTGGCACAGCCTCCCCTGTGGTCGGGACACAGAGTGCGCAGTGCTCTGACCTGGCACAGCCTCCCCTGTGGTCGGGACACAGAGTGTGCAGTGCCCCATGACCTGGCACAGCCTCCCCTGTGGTCGGGACACAGCCTGCGCAGTGCTCTGACTTGGCACAGCCTCCCCTGTGGTCGGGACACAGAGTGCGCAGTGTCCTGACCTGGCACATCCTCCCCTGTGGTCGGGACACAGCGTGCGCAGTGCTCTGACCTGGCACAGTCTCCCCTGTGGTCGGGACACAGCGTGCACAGTGCTCTGACCTGGCACAGCCTCCCTTGTGGTTGAGACACAGAGTGTGCAGTGCTCTGACCTGGCACAGCCTCCCCTGTGGTTGGGACACAGCGTGCGCAGTGCCCCGTGACCTGGCACAGCCTCCCCTGTGGTCGGGACACAGAGTGCGCAGTGCTCCGTGACCTGGAACAGCCTCCCCTGTGGTCGGGACAGAGTGCGCAGTGCTCCGTGACCTGGCATAGCCTCCCCTGTGGTCGGGACAGAGTGTGCAGTGCCCCATGACCTGGCACAGCCTCCCCTGTGGTCGGGACACAGAGTGCGCAGTGCTCCGTGACCTGGCACAGCCTCCCCTGTGGTCGGGACAGAGTGCGCAGTGCTCCGTGACCTGGCATAGCCTCCCCTGTGGTCGGGACAGAGTGCGCAGTGCTCCATGACCTGGCACAGCCTCCCCTGTGGTCGGAGCAGAGTGCACAGTGCCCCGTGACCTGGCACAGCCTCCCCTGTGGTTGGGACACAGCGTGCGCAGTGCCCCGTGACCTGGCACAGCCTCCCCTGTGGTCGGGACACAGAGTGCGCAGTGCTCTGACCTGGCACAGCCTCCCCTGTGGTCGGGACACAGCGTGCGCAGTGCTCCGTGACCTGGCACAGCCTCCAGGACACCAGAGAGCTGCAGAAGCTCCTGCGTCTCAGCATTCAGCCGTTCTCAGAGCAAAACCACTGTCCTGTGTACCTGTGTCATGCTGTCCCCGTTTCATAAGGAGGCCTCCTAGCAGGTGTGATCTGAGACCCTGGGCAGTGGTCATGTGCGTGCCTGTTATATGTCATCTCCTTCCACTCTGTGATAAGTTCAAGGACAAACATACTTGTGGGCTCTGATGGCAAACAGGGGAATACAGTGTGCAGCTTTTCGTTATCTGTTTATTTTCACCAGTACAGTGTTCTGATTATATCACAAAATAGAACATAATTTATAAACAGGTTTTCTGTTTGTGAATGATTTGGTTGAAGATGTGTTCAGATTATTGTTCCTGTAAAGAAAACAGTAATAAAGAGTTTAGCTACAATAATTCTCAAATGTGCTGAAGTTTTTTGACATACTAAATAATTCAGAATGTTAACTTTAAAGAAATGCATTCATTCCCAAATGAATAAATACATATACTCACATATTTGTTTCTCATAACTCATTTTTATATTTTATACACACATACACATGAGAGATGCTGCCATGTTTTATTGGTCCTTAAAAGCTGTTTTTTCACATGGTGACATCTCTGAATTAGGATGCATCTTACTGTTGATGGCTCCTTAGATTTAAGGAAATTTAAAATACATACAGCACATGAGCTGTTCCCTGTGGTCGGCTGTTGGGAAGTGTGCTGTGATATTTACCTTCTGAAGGCTTCCGAAGACTCGTGCTCACAGTCATGGGAGCAAAATAAAACATTTTAGCATTAACCTAATCTTCTGACCATGTTTATCCATTTGTACCATGTAGAAGGTTCTCCTGGTTCTGCTGCTTGATGGGGTTGTGAGAGTGAGTTAATCCTCACACTTTTAAGACTGGCATTAACAGTTACAGTATATGAAAGCAAGTGAACTCACTTTTCCTGTAGCTTTGTTTCTGCCTCCAGGGTTGACAACCACTGTGTCCTAGAGTTAGCTTGTTCGGTGGTCTTTGCTAATGCCTTTTTCCTAATACATTTTGCATGCAGGAATGGAGCTTTCTTGGTACTCTCTGATCCTCGTTTATAGGAATAAAAACAAAATACCAATTGTTTTTGTTATTCCCTACAGGTTTAGGTGTTATTAGTGTCCATTAAAAATCTGAGTTGGCCACAGAATTTCCAGTTGGAAAATTATGTCATCTGGTGTCAGAACCAGGACTGTATATCTTCTGGTCCTACCACATTTAGAGCCATTTAACAAGTTTCTCCAAATGCAGAGAGGGAAACCATGCAAGAAATTAGGATGACAAGTCCTCAACAGCAAAGAATTTCAGGAATACTAGCTACATATCTGCACTTAAAAAAATATTTATTTATTTATTTATTTATTTGAAAAGCAGAGTTACAGAGACACAGAGACACAGAGACACAGAGGCAGAGAGAGAGAGAGAGAGAGAGAGAGAGAGAGAGAGAGAGATCTTCCATCCACTGGTTCACTCCCCCAAATGGCTGCAGTGGCTAGAGCTGAGCCAGTCAGGAGCCAGGAGCTTGTTCCAGGTCTCCCATGCAGATGGGATGGTCAAGGACTTGGGCCACCTTCTGCTTTCCCAGGCCATGGCAGAGAGCTGGATCGGAAGTAGGGCAGCCAAGACTCAAACTGGCGCCCATATGGGATGCCTGCACTGCAGGGGGCGGCTTTACTTGCTACACCACAGCACAGGCCCCTGCATCTGCACTTTAACTTGCTTTTATAAGACCAAGACTATTACAGTTCATAGCCACCAGAGTTGCTAATGTTCTAAATAATTTGTTAACACATGGCCATTACAAAATACACAATACTTGTCCTAGCTCAGCTCTAATAAGTTTTGACTAAGGTCCTTGTACTGTACTACAGTTCTCACTTGCTGTGGTGTGTGGGTCATTATTTTGCTAACCAGTCCTGAACAGGTAATTTCAAAGTCAAAATATTTTCTTGGTTAATTTGGGCCAATTGATAACTTTAGCACTTACCCTGTTATATACTTGACTAAAACCATTGGTTTGCAAGAGTTGGCCGTACTTCAGAGCCAGTTGGAGATTCTTTACAAACAGGCCTGGGTCTCACCTCCCAGAGACTCCTGTTGAATTGGCCCTGGGTGCACCTGCAGGTGTTCCTGATGTTAGGATCACTGCTCCGAACTGTCTGCTAGTCCAGACCTTAATGTTTCCAAGATCCTTCTGACAACTGCTGGGCAAATGACCTTATTATTTCTCACTGAAATAGGATTCTGCTTTAATTATTATGTAGTTTCTTTTTCAGAACTATTAAAATGCAGACAATTCTATCAAATTCTTTTCCATCATGATCACAAAATATAACTTTTGACAGTTTGAATTTAAAAAAAAAAGTATTTTCAATCTCTCATGGCCCAAAAAATCCTCCTGCAGGAGAAGGCTTTGGCCAGGTGACTAAGTGGCTGGCTGGGAAACCATATTGGAGTGCCAGGGTTGGAGACCCGGCTCTGCCTTCTGATTCCAGCTTCCTGCCAGTGCAGATCCTGGGGCGCAATGGTGGGGTTCCTGCTACCCAGGTAGGGGACCTGGCTTCAGCCTTAGCCCAGCTCATACTCTTGCAGGCATTTGGGGAGCAAACCAAAGGACAGAAAATCTCTCATCCTCCCTCCCTCCCTCCCTCCCTCTCATTCTCGAAAATCTTCAGTACAGCACATATTAACTTAAGACAGTCAGTTAATAACCTGAGTCGTACTATGTGGTACAATCACTACTCTTGTACAATCACTACTTTTGTCCTTTGAAAAAAAATTCTTTTAAATGCTTAAAAAGTAATCTGATCTAAGTTATTGTTTAAATTAGGTATATTTCAAGAATTGACATTTGCCTTTGGTTCACAAGAAGGAAACTTAAGGCAGAGTAGCAACTTGGGTGTTCTGGGTGAGAACCTGCTAACGGGGCTGTCACCCCACACCTCCACTCGGCCTTGCTCTGTGCAGTGCTGGGCCAGGTCATGTGTCTTCCGTGTCTCCCAGAAGACACCCCGGCACCCCAATGTCCAGACTGGGCGCTGTGGGGCAGCTGTTGGGCAAGGTGGTTAAGATGCCCCCGGGGATGCCAGCATCCCCATGGGAGAGTGCTAGGGTCTGAGTCCCTGCCCCTGTTTCCCATTCCAGCCTCCTGCTAATGTACACCCTGGGAAGCAGCAGGCAATGTCTCAAATACTAGGATCCCTGCCCCAACAAAGTCCTGGGCTCCCAGTTACAACCAGAGCTGGGCCAGGTGTTTGGGGAGTGAATCAGCAGATAGAAGAACCCTCTCTCCTTCACCCTTTCAAATAAATCAAAACAAAAAGAAAAGGCTTGGGGGGCAGGCCTTGCAGCACAGTGGATTAAACCTCCACAAGTCCTGGCTACTCAGCGCTTCTGACCCAGCTCCCTGGGGAGCAGCAACCATGGCCAAAACGTTTCTGCCACCCACGGGGGAAACCCGGATGGAATTTGCATCTGGCTGTCGTGGGCATCTGGGGAGTGAACCAGCAGATAGAAGAGCTCTCTGGAGCTGTGCTTTTCATATACATAAGAAGTAAACACTGGAGCCTTACCCTCTACTAGGAACCACCCTAACCATCTCTGCATTGTCAGTTTCTCACAGGGTGTGTGCTTTAAGGTTAGGGGCTGTGTCCGACTGAGCTTTGTCAAGGCGACTCTGCAGGTCCCAGGCCCACGGTGCTGGCTGTGTTAGTGAAGCCAGTGCAGAGATCACCAGGGAGGGGCAGGGCCTGCAGGTTTGCAGTAACTGCAGTGTTCACAGGAGAACAGGACAGCAGAGGGCGGTTGGCTGAGAGATCCGGGGCTGCTACAGAAGTGCCCAGGAAGAACGCCTGGAAGCCGGGAGAGGTGGCTCACAGGTGGCCAAGCATTCAGACTCCTCCTTCCTCCCAGGAGGGTGGCAGGTGTCAGGGCTCTGAAGAGGCCCAGGCATGGGGCTGGTGCTGGGGAACTGCTGTTAGTTATCACCCACATTTCACCACGGGGAAGCGGGAGCGGGGGTTCCATCTGGCATTGGAGCCTTGGGTTCCCTCGCTCCTGAGCCCACACTGTGCCAGTCAGACAGGAGCAGGGCTGTGGGAAGCTGGAGATCTTGCACAGCTCCCAGTCCTGAGATCTCTCCTTAGCCAGGTTAGTTCTTCCTGTCAGGGAAATGCAGATTGTGGAAAAACTAGGCATGGATGTCAAAATATTCTTGCACCAAGGAGACGGCAAGATGGCGGAATAGGCAGGGAGCACACTTAGTCCGGGGGGAGAGAAAGTTTAATATAAGTGGAGATACTGCAGGGTCAAGGAAGAGTAGGGGATGAAACAGCAGAGGAAATTCTTCCGGAACTAGTGATTCACAGTGGACCTGCGTGGAGAGCGTGGGAGCCCAAGTTCGGGACACCAGCGGCAGACTCAACGCACCAGCGCTGGAACACGAGGTGAGCCGAACCTCCATAGCCCGAGATACCAGCAGGCAAGCGGAAAGAGGAGGCTAGAGGGAACGAGGCTTGAAACTCCGTGGGGAAAAGTTCACCAGGCTAACTAGAAGAGAGAGAAAAAAAATAAAAAAAGTGACTGATACGGACACAAGTTTCTCTCTCTCCGCTCACCTCTCAAAGGCGAGCAAGACAGAGCAGGCGCCATTTTGGACATACGTCATAAGCAGGGCGACCTCAGGTCTGCACCGGCCCTGAGCCTAGCAGAAAAACCTGACTCTGTGGGGAGGGGTGAAATAACAGGAGATTAGCATCTAACTTGGCAACCCAGTGGGAGACTGCAGGAGAATTGGAGCCCACACTGAGGGCAGCACAGATTCCCTGTGTGGTCCTTGGGAAAGAGCTTCCGATCTCTGGCTCCTGTGGGTATATCATTTGCCTGCTAACTACCTCCAATTACGTTCAGCTGTGCGGAATTACTTCCCTTTTAAATCAAAAAAAGAAAGAGAGATTTACCACACCTAACCTGGGAGTGTCATCTTTGACACACCCTCAACCCTGAGGAACCAAACACAGCTCTCAGTCCACACTCATCTCAAGCCTCTAAGGCTCCACTGAAAGCAGACAGTCCACTTAATATAGAGCCATAGTGTAACAAGAAAAAACACCACAGTGAAGAAACCAAATATCTCCAACATGCCAAACAACAAACGCAAAAACTAAGCTAACAAGAACAAGGAAGAAACTATGATGCCCCCAAATGAAAAAGACACCCCAATTCAAGATTATGAAGATGATGAGATCGAAGAAATGCAAGAAGCGGATCTCAAAAAATTGATAAGAACATTAAGAAGTTCTCAAAAACAAATTCTTGGACTACAGAAATCCTTCATGGACAAGATAGAAAATCTCTCTCGTGAAAGTGAAATATTAAGGAGGAATCAAAATGAAATGAAACAACTAGTGGAACAAGAAACTCTGATAGTGACTAGAAATCATAATGAAATGAAGAGTTCAATAGATCAAATGACAAACACATTAGAGAGCCTTAAAAACAGAATGGGCTCTGCCTTGCGGCACCGGCACACCGGGTTCTAGTCCCGGTCGGGGCACCGATCCTGTCCCGGTTGCCCCTCTTCCAGCCAGCTCTCTGCTGTGGCCAGGGAGTGCAGTGGAGGATGGTCCAAGTTCTTGGGCCCTGCACCCCATGGGAGCCCAGGATAAGCACCTGGCTCCTGCCATCGGAACAGCGCGGTGCGCCGGCCGCAGCGCGCTACCACGGCGGCCATTGGAGGGTGAACCAACGGCAAAAGGAAGACCTTTCTCTCTGTCTCTCTCTCACTGTCCACTCTGCCTGTCAAAAATAAAAAAATAAAAATAAAAAATTAAAAAAAAACAGAATGGGCGAAGCAGAAGAGAGAATATCAGACTTAGAAGACAGAGAACAGGAAAGGAAACAGGCAAACCAAAGAAAAGAAGAAGAAATTAGAAATCTAAAAAATATTGTCGGGAATCTACAGGATACTATTAAAAAACCCAACATTCGGGTTCTAGGAGTTCCTGAAGGCATGGAGAGGGAGAAAGGATTAGAAGGCATTTTCAGTGAGATACCAGCAGAAAATTTCCCAGGTTTGGAGAAGGACAGAGGCATTTTAGTACAGGAAGCTTATAGAACCCCTAATAAACATGACCAAAAGAGATCCTCACCACGACATGTTGTAATCAAACTCACCACAGTGAAACATAAAGAAAAGATCCTAAAAGGTGCAAGAGAGAAACGTCAGATCACTCTTAGAGGATCTCCAATTAGACTCACAGCAGACTTCTCATCAGAAACCCTACAAGCTAGAAGGGAATGGCGAGACATAGCCCAGGTACTAAGAGAGAAAAACTGCCAGCCCAGAATACTATATCCTGCAAAGCTCTCATTTGTGAATGAAGGTGAAATTAAGACTTTTCATAGCAAACAGAAACTGAAAGAATTTGTTGCCACTCATCCTGCCCTGCAAAAGATGCTTAAAGATGTCTTACACACAGAAACACAGAAACATGGTCACCAATATGAAAGAAGGTAAAGGAAGGAAACCTCACAGCAAAAGATCACAGGAAGCTCAATTTCTCTTTGACATAGAATTAAACTCTGATGCTCTGTTAAAGCAATGTGTTAAAGTAATCTATTATGTTCTCTTGATGTCTGTTAAATTCTAATTGTTCAAAAACAGCTGAATTTTTATTAAGAGCTATGGGTTATTTAAATATGTGCTTTTTTCAAAAATTTGAATAATCACCTTGTAACAATGATCAAATTTGGTCTATGTTATGTCATGATTTTAAGAAATCTTATTTCAACCAGATATTTTGGATTTTGAGCCTTCTTGGCATTCTTGACAGGCATTCAAAAAATCAAAGTTTCAAACAATCTGGTCTCTAAAATTTCCAGTAAATCCTGGACTTTGGTTTTTCCAGTTTGGGCCCAACTGAAAAAATCAAAGGACCTATGTCTCTCATCTTATAGAGACACCAACTAATCAGTCTATTTGGAGTATATTAGAAGGACTGTCAAGATGTGATGTGGTACCAGACTTTAAGTTTCTATAATGGAAAATGCTATTAATACAAATGTTTGAGAATTAAAAAGTCTAATGATCTTGTGTTACTAGACATGATAGTTATCTTAATGAGAAAGCCCCAGAGGCTTAAAGGGTTAAATATTTGTAAAATCCTACAGGTGCTTTCAAAAATACTGTGAAGTAAGCAAGTGCCTCTTGTTGGTTGATGAGTTTATAATTTTAAACATGGCGACTTAAAGTCTTTTGTCATCCACAGTTATATATGATCTGCTGCTCATAAAACTAAAGCGTTGTTGGTTCTGTGTTTAGCTGTCCTCCTATAGGTCCCTATGGACTTTTTCCAGCCACTTTTATTGTATTCAGTACTTTGGGATGGCTCTGTAAACAGATGAAGCCAATAATGTATTAACAGTACCAACTGAGAGAAAGTATGGTTAACTGAGGTTACTAAAAACAAAAAGCAATTCAAATCAATTGGCAATCTACAAAAAGAGTTAAAGATTTTAAAATCTATTATTAAAATTGCTATATTGGTCTATTATGCTATATTATATGTGTGTACATATTGTATGTCCACATGGGGAAATTTTATTAAGAGTTTTATTTTAAATGGCTTATAGATAAGATTGTCCATAAATTTAAGCTGCTAAAATCAATCAAAGATACATTTTAATTTGTGGGACCTGAATCTGTGTATCATATGTTTTAGACTTGTTGGTAGAAAGAAACTAAAAACATTTTAGATGGTTGTGCTTAAGTTTACTGGCTAAACAAACTACACCATGTTAGATATTTAAGAGGTGTTTTCAAATACATGATTCTTAAAATTTATAGAAGGCATTGGACCTTCTGGTAAATGTTTTCTTAAGTTGTTATCTAATGGTTGAAACGGTTTGCTAAGTATTCATGTGATATTGCTATTGTCAGCAAGCGATCTAGGACTTGCTCCCTCATTTCTCTATTCTAAGCCCAACTTGTTCTTTCATTTCTCTATTCTCTTCAAGGTAGGAAACTAATTCTATTATGAAGGAATCTGTAGGATGCACAATTTAATCTTTAGACCTTATAAAAGAGATGGCTAACATTTTTCTGCAATAGCATAGCCAAAATAAGAACTCAAATAATAATCTCATAGCTAGATTCACTTCGCCATCAGCGAAGTATACAGTAAATAGAAAAAACCTCCCTTTCAGACCAAAGGGAAATAAAGTTTTAAAGTGAGAATATAATTTTCCTCATGGGCATTGTCTACCTTAGAAAAACTACTACAGAACATGCCTGTGACTATAGACTTGTAGTTCAGGCCACAGAAGATTAGAGATGGGAAACGGGCACTCCCTTGACTTGCATCCTCTGGTCTGCTTTAACACAAACCAGGAGGAAAAGAAAGCTCGGCATCAGAAGCAATGGGTGGCAGGCCTATTAATGGCTGATCTGTACAGTGATCTGCCCTCAAGGAGACCCAACAGGCCAGTCCACTGCAGTGGCTTTCAATGTGGTAAGCCTGGGCTTCAGCAGAAGTCAGCTTGTGAAGAGCCCTGGCAGCTCTGCCAAGAGTTGGATCACTGGAAATGGACCTGCCCTGGAGTCGAAGGATGCCCAGGTCAGAGGCACAGATCTTATTGGCTCTAAGCTGAAAAGCCCTTCACTCAGCCCAACTTCCAAAGTGACCACTGCAGCTGAGGGGATGGTCAAGTAGGGTCAGCAACATTGCAGGCAGAACTGTACATTTCTTGTTAGAGATGCCCCCTGCCTTTACCTGGCCAGCTCTCCTCCCAGGCCAGCTAAGTAATGAAAGTCAACAGAGTGCCTTCCCCTAGGAGGTTCACACCTCCCTTAGGATATACCCCATGTGAAGAGATAGATGGGTCTGGGCCTCTGAATTTACAAGGCCTAAAGCCCAACAGATTATTATCAAGCCCCTTCTATCAGGTTCTATTTGCCTCTCAATCAGAAAACTTAATTGTAGCTTAGACAGCACCTTTCTTAGCTCCTCTAATAATGACTCTGTCCTTTGTTCTAGGCCCTGTCTAGTGCACTTGGGCCTCATTCCTTTGTAATCATAACCTCTACTCTACCACCAATGGCTCTACTCCCAACATGTGTGTACTGATGGTCCTCTTCCCCACTTAATGCTGTATAATTGTTCAAACCTGGTAAATGCCACTCTTAGGATCATTGGTTACTATCCTCACTCTGTCTTTTATGACCTTGTCTAAATATGATCAGAGTCGGCAAACTTGGAAGGCTTCGATAGCCTTGGCAACTCATGACGACAGCCTAGGATGGTTACTGGCACCATAAACTAGAGTGTCAATTTGTTGGGTCAACAACAGGAGCCACTGTGCACTTGCTCCTCATGTGGGATCTCTGTCCTTAATGTGCTGTACATTGTGATTTAATGCTATAACTAGTACTCAAACAGTATGTTTCACTTTGTGTTTCTATGTGGGTGCAAACTGTTGAAATCTTTATACTAAATTGATCTTCTGTATATAAAGAGAATTGAAAATGAATCTTGATGCAAATGGAAGGGGAGAGGGAGCGGGAGAGGGGAGGGTTGCGGGTGGGAGGGAAGTTATGGGGGGGGGGAGCCATTGTAATCCATAAGCTGTACACTGGAAATTTATATTCATTAAATAAAAGTTTAAAAAAATAAAAAATAAAAAAAAATTCTTGCACCAAAATAAATGTGTTGTGTAGCTCCATTTTCCATGAACTTTAAAAATGGTATTTATTTATTTATTTATTTATTTGAGACACACACAGAGAGGGAAAGAGAGAAAGATGGCTTTCTTACTGTTTCACTCAACCCAGCTCTCCCACATGGATGCCTGGGATCTAATCACTTGAGCCATCACTGCTGCCCCCCAGGTATCCGTTATCAGGAAGCCGGAATCAGGAGCAGAGCCAGGGATTGAACGCAGGCACTTAACTGTGAGGGGCCAGCAACCTAACCAGCATCTTAACCACCAGGTCAAATGCCTGAACCGACTCAAGCTTTCTGAAGTAGCTCACAGACTGATTCTTGATTTGAAATTTGTCAAATCACCAATCTACTGACTGGAAATGTACTTTCAGTAAGAACGGACATTTTTTCATATAAGCGACAATTTTCGTTTTCAGTTTTCCCAGATTGGTCATTGTGCACCAGCTCCTCATGGTGAACCAAGGGGTCAGCCTTATCCTTTGTGTCTCAGCCTGCGTGGTCCCTCAGCTTTGCCTGGCTGCCCGCAAGGCTCACTCTCTCTGTGAGCGGCCAGAGAACACGATGTCACTGTCAGCACCCACCCCCCACTGCCCCCAGTTCAAGGTTGGAAAACTGTGCTGTGTAGGGTCATAGAGGAAGCACTTCAGGCTGGCAGAGCACACGCTCTGTGGTTGTAGCACAAAGCAGGCATTCGTAGTGTGTTCATGAACGAGGACAGCTGTGCGTCCATGAAACAGTTCTTCCTGGTCATGGACATTTGAATGTTATGATGTCATGGAATATTTAGATTTTTCCCCCAACTGTTAAGCAATATAAAACCCATTAGTTCTGGGGTTTACAAACACAGCAGGGGGGCTGGCTTATTATGGGGTTGTAGTAAATTTGCCCCCAAATCTTTACCATTTTTTTTTAATTTGAGAGGTAGAGGGAGCCAGGCAGATTGACATAGAGAGACAGCTCCCATAAAGAGACAGCTGGTTCACACTCCAACTACCCAGGGCAGCCAGGGCCGGTCCCAGTACTTGCGCCATCACCACTGCCTGCCATGGTCTGCCTTGGCGGGAGGCTGCAGCCAGGACCTTGAGTCCACAAATGAACCCAGGTACTTGGGTGTGGGACGCAGGCGTCTTGCTAACACCTGATCCGGGAAGAAGGAGAAGCAGCTGAGACCGTGAGGGGGACTTCAGAACCAAGGTGTCCCAGTTGAGTGTCACTACAGTTCACATCAGTCTGTTTTCTTAGGGTCTGACGTTTCGTTATGTAAATGATGGCTTTGTGAAAAATGTTGATCAGAGGAGACCGAGGCCAGTGGTCTACAAACTTGACCCTTAACCGATATCGTGCCCATTGAAATCCCCTGCTGAGAGACCAAATAAACAAGTCGAGGGCAGCCAGCTCATATGGGACAATGACTCTGACCCACACCACAGCCGCTGCAGCCACTGGCCAAGCACAGGCAGGACTTGGTCAACAGCTGGCTGCTTGGAAGGGGATGAAGTCGGGGAGCAGTAGTAGCTTTGTGTGGACACAGCAGGAAGGTGCCATCCGTGAAGCAGGAAGGGGATTCGCATTGGGGGGAGGGGGAGGAGAGGGGGAGGTGATGTCTCTGCAATTTTTTTAGACTCATTCATTATTTGTAAGGCAGAGTTCCAGAGAGAGAGAGAGTGTGTGTGTGGGAGGAATGGAGGGAAGGAGAGATAGACCTTCAATCTACTGGTTCACTCTCCAGATGGCCACAATGGCCAGGGCTGGGCCAGGCTGAAGCTGGGAGCCAGGAGCTTCCTCCGGGTCTCCCAGGTGGGTGGCAGGGGCCTAAGCACCTGGGCCATCCTCTACTGCTTTTCCAGGTGTACCAGGAGGGAGCTGGACTAAAAGTGGAGCAGCTGGGTCTGAAACCAGCACCCATATAGGATGCCTGCGCCCCAGGCAGCAGCTTTACCTGCTACACCACAGCTCCCACCCCAAGCAGGGGATTCTTAACAGACCCTGAAGCTGCTGATGCCTCACTCTTGACTTCCCAGCCTATAGAACTGTGAGAAATAAATTTCCATTATTTACAACCACTCAGTTTATGGAAGCTTCTTACAACAGCATAAATGGACCAACCAGTGGTTTAACTCCATTGCTGCAGCAAACTCTGCATGAATGGCCTTTGCATGTTCTCATCTGAGTGGTTTTCATTTGCTGCCACACTGCTATTGCCTGCTTTCCATAGATTACTAATAAGATCATGCTCAAACTGTGTGAAAATAGAGGATGTGCTATCCGTTTTTCAGGGAAGAAAACAGTTGCTGTTTCCATGCTAAATTCAGCTCAGGAAGAGAATCGGTGAAGTTGTGTCCAGTTTCTTCTGTTAAGAAGACAAGGATGCATGTGAAGAGTTTAAAAAGACTTATTTGGAAAGTGTTTAAATGAAGAGTTTCTTTTTTTAGTGATAAAGAAGGTAAGATTCAGTTATCTAGAAAATTCTCTCTGGTGGAAGACTATAGTGGCAAACACTTCTGTACTACTACGTTCAATCCACAGTTCAACCGACATTAGCAACATTAATGGGGATGAGTGATTAGAGGTAGCTCAGTCATTTAGCTGGTACTTAGTTTTTCTCCTATTGATATCAACAGTATCTTATGTTAATGGCACTAAGCAAGTGGAAAGTGAATCCAGTTGTGGTGTTTGGGCATGGACCTTGAGAAAGTGACTGTCTTAGATCACTGGGATGGAGCCCCATGATTAAATCCTGGTGGTTTTATAAGCGACCACTTGTCCATAAACAGACACATACACACCCTCTCTTTTGTCATGTGACACTGTGCACTACCTTGGGACTGCCAACAAGAATGCCATCACGAGAGGCTGAACCAATAGTAACCACTTGATCTTGGCCTGTGAGCCTCCAGAACTGTGCGCCAAAGCACAGCAACACAGCTCTTTCCTTTACGGAGTTACACTGTGTCAGGTATTCATTATATAGTGATGAAGAGTTGATTAATACAGAAAGTTGATACTAGGAGTAGGACTGTAAGGATAACCATACCTGAAGACATCGACGTGCCTTTGAAATTGGTTAACGGGAAAAATCAGGAAGTTTGGATGAACAGGCTGGAGAAAACCTAGAATTCTATCAGCAGAGCATCTCGGGCAGTTACAGTGAGGATTTAGACTACCAGAATGCTGATAAACAGGTAAAGAGCACGCTGTTGGCCGGCGCCACAGCTCACTAGGTTAATCCTCTGCCTGCGGTGCTGGCACCCCGGGTTCTAGTCCCAGTCAGCATGCCAGATTCTGTCCCGGTTGGTCCTCTTCCAGTCCAGCTCTCTGCTGTGGCCCGGGAGTGCAGTGGAGGATGGCCCAAGTGCTTGGGCCCTGCACCCCCATGGGAGACCAGGAGAAGCACCTGGCTCCTGGCTTCAGATCGGCGCAGCACGCCGGCCATAGCGGCCATTTGGGGGGTGAACCAATGGAAGGAATACCTTTCTCTCTGTCTCTCACACACTCTACCTGTCAAAAAAAAAAAAAAGCCCACTGTTGAGGTTTTGGATGAAAATGAGGATTCTGTTGAGATCTGTACAAGAGGGTGCTCTTGTCACATTGAACACAAACCTGACTTCATCCTGTCCATGACCTGAGAATTCATGGAAAGCCAGACTTTAAGGTGATACACCATTTATGTGGCAGAGATTTCAAAATAGCACAGCATTTGAGCTACAGCTTGAGCATGAGTGTTACTGGCCAGCTTTCGTTAGCTCCACACTGAAAATCAGGAGAAAAAGGTTGTAGGATGGAAAGATTGGACAACTCACAGCCTGAGCAGAGAAGGAGAGAAGTGTGTTTGTTCTGGACAGTAAGGTACAGTGGAGAAGCTGCTAAGCTAAGGAGATCAGTGCAGATTCAAGGGAACCATGTGCCAGGGGCAAGACAGTGGGGGAAGTGGCTGCTCAAAGGGCATCACAAGCCCAGAGGTCTGGAACGGCTGTAATATGCCAGGAGGTCATGGAGCACTTTGCAAGAGTTCACCCAAGATCACCTGTGGATGTGCTTCCCCGACCTTAGCTGGTGAAGCATTTGGGGCTGTAACCATGGGTTAGGTGCAAATGATGCTGTTGCCCACATGATGCTGGTTTTGCATGACTTATGAAGCCATGGCAGCTGCTACCAGGATTTCAGAGGAAGTCCTAGGAGAGCAGGCAGAGCTGCACAGCAGAGTTGGAGCCCTGTATGGAGCCCCTGATACGGTGATGCCTAGTGAAGCTATGGGAAAGAAGCCAGGGTGGATTCCCCAGGAAGGCAGAGGGATTCAGCAGTAAGCAAAACTCATGCAGAAAAGCCATTGACATTCTCATTCAGCCCCAGAGCAGGCATGTGGGCAGAGACCAACAGAGCCATAGGGGAGGGCCCTATTTGGGCTCGACCACCACAGGAAGCCCAGGATGTTGGACACGGAGCCTTAGTATTTAATCCTACTGGGATTCTGTCTTGTTTGGGGGTGACTTGTTTTCCTTTCTATTTCTCTATTTCTCATTTTCTATTTGTGTCCTGCCATTGTATCTTGGAAGTAGGTAACATATTTTGGTTTTACAGGGACTAATGAATGAAGGAGTTTGCCCTGAATCTCAAATGAGACCCTGGTCTTGGGATTTTTGATTTCGTGCTGGACAGAAGACTTTGGAACTACTGGGATGGGAAGATTGTATGTGTATGTAAGGAGGACGTGAGTTTCAGGGAGCCATGGGGCAGGGTGCTATAGTTTGACTATGACTTGACTCCAAAACTCATGCAGGACATCAAATCCCAAAGTTAGAAGTTAATGAGAGGCTGGCGCTGTGGATTATCAGGTAAAGCTGCCGCCTGCAGTGCCAGCATCCCATATGAATGCTGGTTCAAGTTCCAGTTGCTCCACTTCCAATCCAGCTCTCTGCTGTGGCCTGGGAAAGCAATAGAAGATGGCCCAAGTCCTTGGGCCCCTGCACCTGCATGGGAAGACCCAAAGGAAGCTTCTGGCTCTTGGCCTCGAATTGGCGCAGCTCGGGCCATTGCAGCCAATTGGGGAGTGAACCAGTAGATGAAAGACCTCTCTCTCTCTCTCTCTCTCTCTCTCTCTCTCTCTCTCTCTCCACCTCTCCTTCTCTCTCTGTGTAACTCTGACTTTCAAATAAATTAATTAATTTTAAAAAAAAAAAGTTAAGGGTACTGGAGCCAGCACTGTGGTGTAGCAGGTAAAGCCACTGTCTGCAGTGCTGGCATCCTATGTGGATGCTTGTTTGAGTCCCAGCTGCTCCTCTTCTGATCCAGCTCTCTGCTATAGCCTGGGAAAGCAATAGAAGATGGCCCAAGTGCTTGGGTCCCTGCACCCACGTCTGGGATCCAGAGGAGGTTCCTGGTTCCTGCTTCGGATCAGCCCAGCTCTAGCTATAAGCAGCCATTTGGGGAATGAACCAATGAATGAAAGATCTCTCTCTCTCTCTCTCTCTCTCTCTCTCTCTCTCTCTCTCTCTTCTCCTACCTCCCTCCTTTCCTCCCTCTAATTTGGCCTTTCAAATAAATAAAATAACAAATCTTAAAAAAAAAAACTTTAAAAAAAGAAGTTAATGGCACTAGGAGAGTGGAAGCTGAATCCAATTATGGTGTAGGAGGTGGGAGCTCGTGGGAGGTCCTTGGGTCACTGAGCGCCCTCAGAAAGTCATTCTTGTGAAAGCACTGTTAGAAAAGCATGACTTCACCACGTGATTGTTGCTCCACACGTGCTCACTGTTGCCAACTAACGTCATCAGATACCAAACCCACAGGGCTGCCCGATCTTGGAGTTGACATTTCAAATCTGAAAGCTCAATAAACTCCTGTCTCCTTATAGTTTCCTCGGGTATTTCATTTCAATGGTGAAAAGCTGAGTCATATACTTGCGACACAGGTCCACTGATGATTCGTGCTTCAGGAGAGGACGCAGCTCTTCAAGATTCCCTTGTAGCCAAGTGCTGACACTTGTGATTTTTTCATCCCTTTCATACAGCTTATCTATTAGGTTTTTTTATTTCTTGCAAAGTCTCTAAACCGGTGCACACCAAGCCCTTAAAGAGATGGCATATTTGGGTGCATGAATACAAACTGCAACAAAATATAAACAGATCCTGAGTGGATCATGCCTCAAACAAAAATATTCGATATACAAATAGGATCAGTCGTAACAATAAGGATGTTTGTAAAGTTGCTAATTCACAAAGTTCTGTAAGCGATCTCATAGAAACAGATTATCTAATGCAAAGATTCAATGCAATGCTCACTGGCCTCACCGTTTTAGCTGCATAAGGCAGTGGGGAGTGGTGGCATAAAGAGCCAGCTCACCCTCAGAGCAGCATAAAACTGCAAAGGAGACCCAGCGTAAGAGAAAGAACTTGGGAGTCAGGTAGGCTCTGAGCTTTAGGTTCCCATAAGTTCAATGAAATGATGTTCTTCCACTCAATTATTGTTTACAGCCCTTGTCTACATTCCCAGTAAACTAGGCTCTTTTTCTTTTTTGCTTCTTAAACTTCTTATCTGGTTAAGTACTAAGGCTTTTTACTGTAATGTAAATTTAAGTTCTGTTACCTCAAAAATTAAAAAAAAAAAAAAGAAAGAAAGAAAGGGAGAAGGAATAGAGTGGGAGGAAGGGAAGTGGAGGGAGGGGAGGGGGAGGAAGGGAATATCATTGCATTCTTAGAACTGTATCTGCAGGGCCAGCGCTGTGGGGCAGCGGGTAAAGCTGCCGCCTGCAATGCCAGCATCCCATATGGGTGCCGGTTCTACTCCCAGCTGCTCCACTTCTGATCCAGCTCTCTGCTGTGGCCTGGGAAATTGGTAGAAGATGGTCCAAGTCCTTGGGTCCCTGCACCCATGTGGGAGACCTGGAAGAAGCTCCTGGCTCCTGGCTTTGGATCGGCACAGCTCCAGCCGTTGTGGCCAGTTGGGGAGTGAACCAGTGGATGGAAGACCTCTCTCTGCCTCTGCCTCTCCTCTCTCTGTGTAACTGTGACCTTCAAATAAATAAATAAATCTTTAAAAAAAAGAGAGAGAGAGAGAGAGAGGCCTGCGCCGTGGCTCAACAGGCTAATCCTCCGCCTTGCGGCGCCAGCACACCGGGTTCTAGTCCCGGTCGGGACACCGATCCTGTCCCGGTTGCCCCTCTTCCAGGCCAGCGTTCTGCTGTGGCCAGGGAGTGCAGTGGAGGATGGCCCAAGTCCTTGGGCCCTGCACCCCATGGGAGACCAGGAGAAGCACCTGGCTCCTGCCATCGGATCAGCGCGGTGCGCCGGCCGCAGCGCGCCTACCGCAGCGGCCATTGGAGGGTGAACCAACGGCAAAAGGAAGACCTTTCTCTCTGTCTCTCTCTCACCGTCCACTCTGCCTGTCAAAAAAAAAAAAAAAAAGAGAGAGAGAGAGAGAAAAGAAGAGAAAAGAAAAGAAAAAGAAATCTGTCTTATAAACATGACGATGCAGGGAGTTCAGAATCCACAACTTCATCCTAAAACAAAATATGATTCCATTTGACCTGCCCCCCCCCAAAAAAAAAAAAGAAGGAACAAAGAAAAAAGAAAAGTCTTTCCCTCTTTAACTGAGTGGCAGAATAGGAAGATAGGTTCTCAAAGGATTAAAATTTCATAGGGGTCTTTAGAGCAAGGGACACATTTTCAGGTGCAATGGTCACACCAGCTCTGTCATTCCTCTGAGATTCTGAACTCCCACTCTGGTGCACACATGTGCACGTGCACACACACACAACCCACACACACATCAGGTAAGCAAACATTTTTGAAAATGCCATACTCACGGAGGCAGCACACAAAAATACTCACCTTAACCATCGTCTAAAAGTCAGCCCACAAATCCATATAACACGCTAAAATGAAGATTAAAGATACCATGCTTACTGAAATCCCTGGACATTTATATAAAACTGTTATTGGTTTTTATCTTTCAAAAATTCTTTAAAAATTTCTACTTCCAATAGAACAGAACAACTAGATCGGACTATGCTCCCTCTGCAAACACACAGAGAAGGGGGCGAAAGATGTGAAACCAATGTTTTCAGATGTTGGGGAAAGAGCAACACAGGACCGCAACACCTGAAAGAAGGGGACCAGGAGGTGAACCCCACTGTCTCCAGATTTCGGCCACTGGGGAGCCCTCTCCAGGCCATAGGGTGGACAATGGAGTCTTGCGCCCAGTCACAAACATCTGCATAGAGATTAGCAAATTGAACTCAGTAATAGATTTGTCATGGGTTTTATGAATATTCGGGATGCAATCTGTCACACTGACAGCATCCAGGGGGACCGCATCAAGTGTCTCAGCGGGCAACAGAGGCCAAGCAAAGGAGCGCTGCACGCCTTAGGCACTGACCCCCAGAACGCACGTGGACACCCAGCCTGGGGTGGGACCTCCCCGCTGGCAGCCCTGTGCGTGTGTGGTCACACGTTACTGCGGGGAAATCAAGTGCCTCTGGGTGACTCCACTGGGACAGGAAGCCTAGAAGCTGGCTCCCATGAGCCTCCACGCTCTCCCTTTGCTGATTCCACCCTAACCAAAACACCCGTGAGTACAGCCTCTGCAGCCTCTGTGCCGCCCAGCTCATCCCCACACCTGAGGGTGGTCCTGGACACCTGATACTACATTAAGGCTGCACAATCTTGCTGAGAGAAATGTAAAAAGACCTCAATAAATGGCGATAGTGAGGGCACTTTGAAAAGTTGATGGAAAATAGAATTAAATGATGTTTATTTTGATGTGAAAAACTGAAATTCATGCATAGCTTTTCACAAAGTGTATTTTTAGGAACTTTTTGAAGACCGTTCATACGCTATGTTTTGAATTAGAAGATTTAAATTTGTTAAGATGGCAATTCTTCCAAAATTGATTTGTAGATTCAACACAAACCCAATTAACATCCCAGTAGGCCTGTGTGTGTGTGTGTGTGTGTAGATTAACAAGCTGATTCTAAAATTTATATGTAAATCTAAGTACTTGGAATATCCGAAACAATTTTTAAAAGATGCACAAAGATGTTGAAGTTAAATTACCTGATTTCCCAACTGTATATGAAGCTACAGTAATCAGGACTGTGTCATACTGGTATTAAATTAAGACATTTACAATAAAATAACAGACTCAAAAAAATGGTTTTTCAGAATGTTGTAGGGGTAGTGGCAAAATGGATAGTTTTGTCAAAAATGCTGTTTGCAGAGGGGGTCCGGTCAGGTTAAGCCACAACCTGCAGTGCTGGCATCCCATAAGGGCACTGGTTCAAGTCCCAGCTGCTCCACTTCTGATCCATCTCTGTGCTAATGCACCTAGGAAAGCAGTGAAAGATGGTCCAAGTGCTTGGGTCCCTGCACCCATATGGGAGACCTGGAAGAAGCACCTGGCTCCTGTCTTCGGCCTGGCCCAGCCCCAGCCATTGCTTCCACTTGAGGGGTTAACCAGCAGGTGAAGGATCTCTCTTTCTCTCTCTCCTTCTCTGTCTCTGTATCTGTTGCTTTTCAAATAAATAAATGAATATTTTTTTAAAATTCTGCTGGGAGCAACTGAATATGCATAAGAGAAAACAATGAAGTTCAGCCCTTACCTCACACCATATGAAAAAGTTCATATGAAATGAACCAGAGATCTAGTCGTAAAAGCTAAAACTAAAAAAGTTATAGGGAAGCACCTTCAAAGCCTTGGAACAGGCAAAAATGTTTTAGGCAGAACACAGAAAGTACTGATCGTTTTTAAAAAATTTGGGGGGTCTGAGTGTTCCAGTAATTTTGCATCAGGGGTGCTTGCTGTGGTGTTAGGATATTTGCTGTCTTTTTTTTTTTTTTTTGGCAGTCATACTCCTCAGCCATATTATACTTTCACTTGAGAGCTCATGTACTTTTTTTGTTTTTTAAAGATTTATTTATTTATTTATTTATTTGAGAGACAGAGTTACAGAGAGAGAAGGAGAGAGACAGAGAGAGAGGTATTCCACCTGCTGGTTCACTCCCAAATGGCCAAAAGCCAAGAATCAGGAGCCAGGAGCTTCCTCCGGGTCTCCCAGGTGGTTGCAGAAACCCAAGGACTTGGGCCATCCTCCACTGCTTTCCCAGGTGCATTAGCAGGGAGCTGGATCGGAAATGGAGCAGCCAGGACTAAAACTGGCACCCAAATGGGATGCCAGCGCTGCAGGCGACAGCTTAATCTGCTATGTCATAGCATCAGCCCCAAGTACTGATCTTGAAAGTCAAAATAAAGTACACTTCACCCAAAGTAAAACTGTTTACTCTCTGAGCCACCACTAAGGAAATGGAACGTCAAGCCTCCTCTGAAAAGAGCCTACGTTCAGAACGTGTAAAGATTATAACTCAATAATAAGAACACAGCATGAAGTGAGGAGCAACAGATTTGGAGAGCTCTGACAGACTGTATTTTCCAAAGAGCCCTAGGATACATGCATGTGCTTCAAAAAGTTTGTGGAAAATGAAATTGAAAGTTCATTTTGGTGCAAAAAGTTTTTGAAATCCATGCATTTTTTTAATAACATGCGTTTCCAGGCACTTCTTGAAAACCCTTTATATACGTGAGTTTCAAAGATTTTTTGCACCAAAACAAACTTCCCTTTGGTTCCCATCTTCCAGGAGCTGTTTGAAGCACCCCATAGTCCATTACATGTGCTCTTTCCCCAGCACGCTGCTGACATCGCTCCCGCTGAGTGCTCGTGTCTATGCGCCCTCCCCTTGTACCTGGGCAGCTGCCTCGACTGTCAGAGTATTCGGGAAGCAGCACGCTGACGTCTGAGGCTTGCCCATGAAAATGCCATGAACTTGCATTTTGTTCTCTTGGGATGCTTGCCTTTGGAACTCAGCAGGCCCAGCAGCTCCTGAGAGAGGCTGGGAGGAGCTGTGCCTTCCACAGCCCCCACGAGATGCAGCTCAGAGCCCGCATCACCTCCACGCACTTGAGAGAGTGGGTCTTCCAATGATTCCAGTTCCCAGCTGTGGAATTAGCCCCGGTCTCCAAGTCACCCCAGGTGATCCTATAGGAGCAGATACAAGTTGTCGCCACTAAACTTTGATCAAGTTGTCAACTTGTGAGCACAGTAAATGACTGGTCTGAAGCCACCGTGTCTGTGGTATTTGTCACCCTGCAACAGACAACTGGTTCAAGGTGCTTCAGCAATAAAGAAATAAAACCCAATGAAGGGGCTGGCACTATGGTGTATCAGGTAAAGCCACCAGCATCCCATATGGGCACCGGTTCAAGTCCAAGCTGCTCTACTTCCAGTCCAGCTCTCTGCTACGGCCTGGGAAAGCAGTAGAAGATGGCTCAACTCTTTGGGCCCCTGCACCCATGTGGGAGACCCGGAAGAAGCTCCTGGCTCCTGATCAGCGCAGCTCTGGCTGTTTTGGCCAACTGGGGAGTGAATGGAACACTTCTCTCTCTCTCTCTCTCTCTCTCTCTCTCTCTCTCTCTGCCTCTCCTCTCCTTATAACTCTGGCTTTCAAATAAATAAATAAATCTTTAAAAAAAAAAACAATGAAAATATAATTGACCACATCATACATCAGAGAAATGCAAACAAAAACCACAATGAATTACCACTCCATTCTTATTTAAATAGTTAAAATGTTAGCACTCTTCATCATGTTAAAAATCTTAAGTGTTGGTGAGGATATTGAACAATGGGAGCTCTTCCACATTGGTAGTAGGATAAGAAACTGTGTTGTACAACTATTTTGGTGAATTGCTTGGTATGATTACAAAGTTAATCATACACAAACCATATAATCTTACACTAACCATATAACCCAGCAATTCTGCTCCTAGGTATTTACCCAAAAGAAATGAAAACATCCACAAAAATGTCTGTCAACAAATATTCACAATAGCTTCACTTATAACAACTTTGCAAGATGGAAATAACCCAAGTGCCATTCAGCCAGTGAATGGATAAACAAATATGGTCTTTCCATACAAAAGAACACTGCTGTGAAAAAAAGGCTAACTGGCGACACAAGCACCAACACGACGGGTCTTCAAAAACGTTTTGCTGAGTGAATGAAGCTGGGCTGAAGAGCGTGCATACTCCATTACCTCATTTTATCTGATCATTAGGGATAGAAAGCAGATCAATGGTTTTCACAAACTAGAGGTGGGTGACGAGGAAATGGGCTGTGAAGGGACATGGGGTGAATTCTGCAATGACAAAAATATTCTAGATCTTTCCGGTAACTGTAGTGGTTTAAGTGGTATGTATATTTGTCGAATCTCATGGAGCTTAAAGTATGTGCATTTTATTGTGTGCAAGCCAGTAAAATTGATTTAAGCGAAATAAAAATAGTATGTGTAAAGAGTACCCATGGCTCATTACTTACTCTGCTGAACTATCAGTTGCCAGGAGAGGCTACTGAAGTTATGCCTGAGGGCTTCCTGTCCATCCCTCCATTTCTCTGTGCTCTCCTTCAGGTATGCAATATACTGGAAAGTCAAGGCATGGGATTACTTTCAGCCGTTGAGTTGCTGTAGATTAATGACCCACACAATCATTCAGCAAGCATGGATTTATTCCTCCTCTGTGTTGTGTGCAGAATTAACAGCAGTGAACACCCTTGTGTTCCGCGGAGGGAGACGGAAGTCACTGCTTCCCATTAAGCATCCAAAGAAGCATGGCAGTTTGAATATAAAAGGAAACCAAGAAATGTTCTGCCTGAGAGCATGAGGTCCACAACAGAAATGCTCGTTTTTCAAAATGCATGCACAGGAGATTTCGTAAATCAGCGTCGGTTCTGGAATTCCCTATGCAACCCTTCTTTGATATAGGCAGTCTGGGTATCTAAGTTGTCACTTTCTCTCTTGACCACCCTATGCTCAGAAACTCAAGACTTAAGAATGGGCTTTGGGGGCTGGCGCCATGGCACAGTAGGTTAATCCTCCACCTGTGGCGCCAACATCCTATATGGGTGCCGGTTCTAGTCCCAGCTGCTCCTCTTCCAATCCAGCTCTCTGCTATGGCTTGGGAAAGCAGTAGAAGACGACCCAAGTCCTTGGGCCCCTGCACCCATGTGGGAGACCAGGAAGAAGCTCTTGGCTCTGGCTTCAGATCAGTGCAGCTCTGGCTGTTGCGACCGTCTGGGGAGTGAACCAATGGAAGGAAGACCTTTCTCTCTGCCTCTTCCTCTCACTGTTTGTAACTCTACCTCTCAAATAAATAAGTAAATATTAAAACAAAAAAAGAATGAGTTTTGGTCATGGCTTTGACATTGGCCCAATTTCAAGAGAAAAACAGTCAAGCACTCTAAACCATGGACAAAAACCTTAGAAAGAACATTTGGTGCCATAGAACAAGCAGACATGAGACTATTGCATAGGACTGGCTCTGAGTGTGGATGACAGGATCTACCTGTGTAAACTTGAGTTTGGGTCTCTGCATGAGCTGCTTCTCTGGTTTCATACACTGAGAGCCACCACAAGCCAAGTCCAGGCGTCATCCTCGCCGTTCTTCAAACTCCACATAGTTGAGCTGGATTCTTATGTCTCTCCCGTAACTCTCTGAATATCCTCTCCAAAACTCCCTATTGTTCTCTTCTTCCACAGCTCACTCCTTCCGAGTTGTCTTTCTCCCAGGCTCTGTCCACAGCTCACTGATCTTCTCATTCGACACACTGCCCTTGAAAAGACTCACCTATCTCCCAGGTGTAAATCCTGCCTCTGTGCTATGATACCCAGCAAGATTTCTCCCACGAGCTCCTAACCTAGCATGGTCAGGTGGTCTTGCTCTGGGTGCTACACAGTGCCTTGACCAGACTATTGCACTTAACATACTGGATTGCCATAATCCATTTATCTGTGCATCTCCTTGGCTAGATTACCAGCTCCCTAAGATCTAGACAGTATCATACTTACCTCTGTATTCACTGAGCCTGCATAGGACTCAGGGCTTTTAAAGTGAAGGGAACTGATCAACAGAGAGAGAGATGGGTGACTGAGAGAACAACACAGCACCCAGGGCAGTAGATGGCAAGGAATCCCAAAAGAGAATGTTCAGCATCAGTCTTTCATCCCGGCCTGCATTTGCTTCCTCGTTGCCAACATTCCAAGAAAAATTCCAATTATTTTAACAAATAACTTCTGTCATCTTCTTAGGAAGACATTCTGATAGACTACTACCACGGGTGGGTGAAATTCCTTACAAATTTCTTTCAAGGAACAGAGATTGATGATGTGTTGCATGTGTGAGGGTTATTGGTGGCTCTTTGGAACACAATTACCCCTTCAAATTCATTAGTGACCATTATGGTATTTTAATTCTAGCAAAAACCACAGGAGATTTGTGGGATAACTATTGCCATTTGAAATATGAAAGAAAGAGGGATGAAGGAATGCTATCTTTTTTCCCTAACTTTTGTTTATTTAAGAAGAGAGGAAGAGAGGGAGAAGGGAAGGGGAAAGGGATGGAAGAAGAGGAAGAAGGAGAAGAAGAAAGACAGATACAGGAGAGAGGGGAGAGAGAGGGAGATAGGGAGAGAGAGGGAGAGAGGGGAGAGAGGGAGTGAGGGGAGAGAGAAGGAGAGAGAGATCTCCTGTTCACTGATTCACTCCCCAGATGCCAGTAATGACTGGGACTGAGCCAGGCCAAAGCCAAGATCCAAGAACTCAATCCAGGTCTCCCATTGCTTAATAGGAGCCCAATTACTTGAGCTGCCAGGAGTGGGGCTGGGAATTGAACCCAGAGACTCTGATCCAGGACACAGGTGTCCCACCTGGACGCCCTATTGTGCCATTGGCCTAACCACCAGAAGGGCTACCTCCCCTCATTGAGCTGTTACTATAAGACTGTTTCTTATTTTCTAGCTATTAAAACCTTTTTAAAATGTAAGGACCCAGTTTCCTCATCTATAAAAAGGACATAATATGCTATCCACTTCATAATATTATAAGAACATTATAAGTGAGACTGAATCATTTACATGCTGCAAAATATTTGTGGTAAATTGATATAGATCTTAACCTTGAGGTCTTTATGATTTATTGAAAAAATGATTAAAAACACATTGGTTTGCACATTCATCAAAAGAAGTCTCATTCACCCTGTGAATTAGGAGTTATTACGATTTTAAGATGATAAAAATGAAACTCACGAATTAAGTAATCCACCCAAAAGCAAAGAGTGTCACTGGCGAATCACAGATTCTAATTCAGGTCCTTCAAACTAGAGACTACAATATAAACTTGCATTATTGTTTGATAACAAACTGTGAAAATCTATACACTTAAATATATACATATATAACTATATGTTTTTTTCTTTATTTGACAGGCAGAGTTAGACAGTAAGAGACAGAGACAGAGAGAAAGGTCTTCCTTCCATTGGGTCATCCCCCAAGTGGCTGCCATGGCCAGCGCTGCGCCCATCTGAGGCCAGGAGCCATGTGTTTCCTCCGGGTCTCCCATGCGGGTGCAGGGCCCACGCACTTGGACCATCCTCCACTGCACTCCCGGGCCACAGCAGAGAGCTGGACTGGAAGAGGAGCAACCAGGACTAGAACCCAACGCCCATATGAGATGCCAGCGCCGCAGGTGGAGGATTAACCAAGTGAGCCATGGTGCCCGCCCTATGTAACTATATTCTTTACATAGATTAGTGTCACGTAAATGTTTAATTGTTTTGGGTGGGTTTTGTGGTACAGTGTGTTACACCGACACTTGGAATGCCTGCAGATCAGAGTGCTGGTTCCAGTCCCGGTTATTATGCTCTCAAACCAGCTTTCTGCTAATGCATCCTGGGAGGCAGCAAACAATGGCTCCAGAGCTTGAGCCCCTGCCACCCACATAAGAAGCCCAGATGGATTTCCAAGCTAACTAACCTGGATTTCTAACCCCAACCTGGCCCAGCTTCAGCTGTTGCAGGCACTTGGGAAGTGAACCAGCCGATGGAAGATTCTCTCTCTCTCTCTCTCTCTCTCTCTCTCTCTCTCTCTCTCTGCCTTTCAAGTAGATGAATAAATATTAACTTTAAAAAATTCTTAATTATTAAATACATTTTAAAACAGTAAAATGAATAAATCTTGAATGTAAGTAAAATAATCTTTTTGAGATTTTTTAAATTAAGACTTTATTTAGGTGTCAGATAAAACAAATTCCTTTGCTATAAAAAGAGTTACCATCAACACAAAACACTAATTTTAAAACAAGGGCCTGGGGCTGGCGCTGTGGCGCAGCAGGTTAATGCCCTGCCCTGAAGTGCCGGCATCCCATATGGCCGCTGATTTGAGACCCAGCTGCTCTACTTCTGATCCAGCTCTCTTCCATGGCCTGGGAAAGCAGTAGAAGATGGCCCAAGTCCTTGGGCCCCTGCACCCATGTGGGAGACCCAGATGAAGCTCCTGGCTCCTGGCTTTGGCTTTGCCAGCCCCAGCCATTGCTGCCATTTTGGAAGTGAACCAGCAGATGGAAAACCTCTCTCTCTGTCTCTCTCTCTCTCTTTGTAACTCTGCCTTTCAAACAAATAAATAAATATTTTTTAAAAAGTCACTGATGGGAAGGTGGTTTGTGCCTGCAGGGGGTAGAGATGTCTGGATACTGTTAATGCTTTCTTTTCTGATCTGGGTGCTGATTGCACAGGGTTGTTCACTGAACTGCACACCAGTGATTTGGGCACTTTTTGTGTGTTACTGAAAGTGTTTTAGGAGCTGTTCTCTTCTCTCAGAACCATTACCAATCCAAGCAATCAAACAAAAACATTGTGCAATGTGAGATGCTCTTGAACTTCCTTCTTTTAATCTTTTGAGATACTCTTTTTTAAAAAAGATTTACTTATTTATTTGAAAGTCAGAGTTACAGAGAGAAGGAAAGGCAGAGGGAGAGAAAGAGAGATCGAGTGAGAGAGAGAGAGGTCTTCCATCCACTGGTTCACTCCCCAGTTGGCTGCAATTCCCAAAGCTGAGCTAATCCGAAGCCAGGAGCCAGGAGCTTCCTCCAGGTCTCCCACATGAGTGTAGGGGCCCAAGGACTTGTGCCATCTTCCACTGCTTTCCCAGGCCATAGCAGAGAGCTGGATTGGAAGTGGAGCAGCCAGGACTCGAACTGGCGACCATATGGGATGCCGACAGTGCAGGTGGCAGCTTCACCAGCTATGCCACAGCACCAGCCCCAAGATGCTTGAACTTACTTATTTTAACCTTTTATTTTCCAGAAGCAAAGCTCTACTTTTTGGTCATTTACATAGATTTCATTTTCTAAGTTCTTGAAAATTTCAAAATGCCAGCACCCTATATAGGTGCTGGATCATATCCTGGCTATGCCTCTTCCAATCCAGCGCCCCACTGATGGCCTGGGAAAGTAGTAGAAGACAGCCCAAGTTCTTGGGCTCCTGCACCCACATGGGTGACCCTAAAAAAGTTCCTGACTCCTGGATCCAGATTGGTGCAGCCAATTGGGGAGTGGATAGTGGATGGAAGACCTCTCTCTCTCTCTCTCTCTGCCACTCCTTCTCTCTCTGTTTAACCCTGACTTTCAAATAAATAAATAAATAAATCTTTTTTAAAAAAAAAGGAAATCAGTCTATATAATCAGTTATTTTAAAAAAGAATTATATAAATTCTATATGTATTATGCTTGTAATTTTCTCTTTCCTATTTCTGTACATTCATAATATTAAAAGTTACTTTTAGATTTGAGTGCATTCCAGAGAGTAGAATGCTTCCATTTTAAATTAACCAACTCCACCTACATAGCTTATCACTAACTGTTGCTTATAAATTTTAAAAAAGTAGTAAATATTTCTTTACCAGTTCCTATTTTATCTGCATCCCTTCATAACCTTTGCCCACTCATCCTTAAGAAGCACGGTCCAGGGGCCAATGTTGTGGCATAGCAGGTAAACCCACCACCTGCAATGCCAGCATCCCATATGCACACTAGTTCGAGTCCCTGCTGCTCCATTTCCGATCCAGCTGTCTGCTGTGGCCTGGGAATGCAGCAAAAGATGGCCCAAGTGCTTGGAACCCTGCACCCACATGGGAGACCTGGAAGAAGTTCCTGGCTCCTTGCTTCGAATCAGCACAGCTCTGGCTGTTTTGGCCAATTGGGGAGTGAACCAGCAGGTGGAAGAACTCTCTCGGCCTCTTCTTCTCTCACTGTAACCCTGAACTTTCACTTCTCTCTCTATAACTCTGACTTTCAAATAAATAAGTAAATCCTAAAAAAAAAAAAGCACAGTCCAGTCTCTACCTTCTAAATGAAGACACTGAGATCCATCCAATAATTTTCCAGCTATTACACACTAGTTGGTTCTAGAATCTACCTTTCTCTATCTCCATGCATGCATACACCTATACACACATATGTACACATGCACACATAGATGTTACATATGTGTATATTTGTGTGACTAAAAGTTTAAAACATTGGAAGGGTAAGTTTAATAAATGTTTGTTTTGTGAAAATCTCGTGGTGCGGGTAAACATTACTGTCTTTATGCTCTAGTTCTACTGAATGAAAGAATAAACAGAGTCTTTTACCGCATTGTTAAAGTATCTTGAAAAGTCCCTCGTGAACTGAGAAATGCAATTGTTCATCATATTCTCCTCCTCCTTGTGTGCTATTAAAAATACACAGAACAACATAACTACTCATAAAGTCTTCTGGTTGAAAAATTAAAGTAAGAGGCATGCCTGGTTTCAGTAGTCAAATGCTATTATCATGCTTCTAACAAACCAGCCAACAGCACCCCCACCCCTACCTCCCAATGCTGCATCCGTGCCTGCATTTGACTCCTCAAAATCAACCCCTTTTTTTTTTTTTTTTTTGATGGGCAGAGTGGATAGTGAGAGAGAGACAGAGAGAAAGGTCTTCCTTTTTGCCGTTGGTTCACCCTCCAATGGCCGCTGCGGCCGGCACATCTCGCTGATCCGAAGGCAGGAGCCAGGTGCTTCTCCTGGTCTCCCATGCAGGTGCAGGGCCCAAGGACTTGGGCCATCCTCCACTGCCTTCCCAGGCCATAGCAGAGAGCTGGCCTGAAAGAGGGGTAACCGGGACAGAATCCAACACCCCAACCGGGACTAGAACCCGGTGTGCCGGCGCTGCAAGGCAGAGGATTAGCCTGTTAAGCCACGGCGCTGGCCAAAATCAACCCCTTTTTAACTTCTTTTAGAAGTCTTTCTCTCCATTTTGCCCTATTTTATTTTGACAGGCAGAGTTTGACAATGAGAGAGAGACAGATAAAAAGGTCTTCCTTTTTCTGTTGTTTCACCCCATAAATGGCCACTGCGGCCAGCACATTGCGCGGATCCGAAGCCAGGAGCCAGGTGCTTCCTCCTGGTTTCCCATGCAGGTGCAGGGCCCAAGCACCTGGGCCATCCTCCACTGCCTTCCCGGGCCACAGCAGAGAGCTGGCCTGGAAGAGGGGCAACCAGGACAGAATCCGGTGCCCCAACCAGGACTAGAACCCGGGGTGCCAGTGCCACAGGCAGAGGATTAGCCCAGTGAGCCGCGGCACTGGCCCAATATTATTTTTAAAATATACTTTTATGATTATGCCCTGGTTTATAATTTTATTTTCATTTTATTTTTAAAAAATTAGCAGGCATATAAAAGTTATGCATATTTATGGAATGCTATGCCATGTTGCATTATATGTATATATTGTATAATATCCAACCAGGGTGAGTATACTGTTCAAGCATTTAACATTTCTTTGTAGTGAAGGCATCCAAAATCCTATCTTCTAGGGCATTTTAAATAGAGAAATATAGAGGCCAGAGCTGTGGCCTAGTGGGTTAAGGTGCCACCTGCAGCACGGGCATCCCATAGGGGCACCAGTTTGAGTCCTGACTGCTCCATTTCTGTTCCAGCTCCCTGTTAATGCACCAGAGAAGACAGCCCAAGTGCTTGGGCTGCTGTACCCATGTGATTCTGGATTCTGGAACCAGGCTCCTGGCTCCTGGCTTCAGCCTGGCTCAGCCCCAGCTTTTGTGGCTATTTGTGGAATGAACCAGTAGATAAAAGACTTCTCCCTCTCTCTCTCTGTAACTCTGCCTTTCAAATAAATAAAAAATAAATCTTTAAAAAATACATACACATGTTGAGGCTTGCACTGTGGTGCAGTGGGTAAAGCACTTCCTACAGTGCCGGTATCCCATATGGGCACCAGTTCAAGTTCCGGCTGCTCCACTTCTAATCCAGCTCTCTGCTATGGCCTGGGAAAGCAGCAGAGAATGGCCCAAGTCCTTGGGCTCCTACACCAACATGGGAGACCTGGAAGAAGCTCCAGGCTCCTGGCTTTGGATTGGCACAGCTCCAGCCACTGGGGCCATTTGGGGAGTGAACCAGTGGACGGAAGACCTCTCTCTCTCCTTCTCTCTCTCTCTCTCTCTCTCTGCCTCTGCCTCTCTCTAACCCTGCCTTTCAAATAAATAAATAAATCTTTAAAATACAGATATATATATACATACATAAAAAAGAGAAATATTCAGCACATTAACATTATCTATAGCTGCCTTACTATACAATAGAACCCTAAGCACCTCACCCCTTCCTACAACATGGTGCCCGTTAGTGGGCATTTCTGTGACTCCCTGCCACCTATGATACCACCATCTGTTTTCAACTTTAAGATGTGACCTGTTTTTCAGACCCCACCTATGAATGAGATCACATGCTATTTATCTTTATGTGCTTGGCTTGTTTCACTTAACATCATAAACCCCAGTTTTATCCATGTTGTCATAAATGACAAGATTTCAACCTTCCATATGCCTAGTATCCCATTGTCTATATGCATGTTTTCTTTATCCATTCATCAGCGTATGACCACTTCTGTTGTTTCCATTTCTTGGGAACACTGTGAATAGAGCTGCAGGAAACATGGGAATGCAGATTGCTCTTTGACAGAATGAATTCCATTTTCCATGGATACTTACACAGGAGTAGAAGTGCTGGATCGTAGGTTAGTTCTGTCTTCACTTTGTTTTAGGGAGTTCCATGTTGTTTTCCACAATGGCTGTACTAATTTATATTCCCACCAACAGTGTGCATGGTCCCCTCTTCTCCATATTCTTGCCAACACTTGTTATTATTTGACTTTTTGATAAAGGACAAACTAACTGGAGTGAGGTGATGTCTCATTGTGGTTTTGATTTAGATTTCTCTAGTGATTAGTGATGTTTAACATGTTTTCATGTACCCATTGGCCATTTGTATGTGTTCCTTTGAGAAATGTCTCTAGATCTACTGCCCATTTTTTTATTGCATTTTTTTATTTTCCCAAAGGAATCTTTTATTTAAGGAATACAGATTTCATAAGTGAAACTTTAGTAATATATTCTTCCCACCATACCCACCCTCCCACCCATACTCCCACCCTACCTCCTCCTCCCTCTCCCATTCCCAGTCCCATTCTCCATTAAGGTTCATTTTCAATTAACATTGTACACAGAAGACCAACTCTATACTAAGTAAAGATTTCAACAATTTGCACACACACACACAAACTGTTTGAGAAGAAATTTTACAGTTAACTCTCATAATACAATTCATTGAGGACAGAAGTTCTGCATAGGAAGTTACTGCACAGTAACCCCTGTTGTTAACAATTAACACTCTTATGTATGACATCAGTGAACACTCGAGGCTTCTTGACATGTGCTGCCTAGGATATAGAAGCCTTTTGAATCCACAAACTCTGACAGTATTTAGACAATGCCATAAGCAAAGTGGAAGTTCTTTCCTCCCTTTGATGGCCACTTCTTTCTGCAAGGGTCTCACTAAAAGAGATCCTTCATGTAGAGCATTTTTTGCCACACTGTATGGGCTTTCCATGCCTGAAATGCTCTCATGGGCTCTTCAGCCAGACCAGGATGACTTAAGGACTGATTCTGAGGTCAGAGGGCTACTTAAAGCAATTGTCATTCTATGAGTCTATTCGGTGGACTGCTTCCCATGTTGGAACATTCTCTCCTTTTTAATTCTATTATTATTACCAGACACTTGATCCTATTTATATGATCACTTTAACACTTAATCCTATCTATATGTGTAATTTAACACTTAATAGGATCACTTTAACACTTAAGATGGTATTTTTACCACCCAGATTAATGGAATTTGGGGTCCCATGACAAGTTTCTAAACTGTACCCTTTGAAATAAGTCTGTAGGAATGTATGCAAACTACAGATTTACAAACTTCCTCCTCACTCTCTTATTCCCACTCCTATTTTTAATGAGATCCATCCTCTATTGACTTGATACACATATGATTGACTCTATGTTAAGTAAAGAGTTCAACAATTATTATGAAGATAAAAAACTAAGAACTGTTCCTCAACAATCAAGACAAAGGCCACTCAAGAATCCATTCTTGAAGTGTCAATTTCACTTCTACAGATTTCATATTAGGTGTTCTATTAGTTCTCACAGATAAGGGCAAACATATGGTATTTTGTCCTTTTGGGGACACTAAGTATGATGTTTTCCAGATTTATCCATTTTGTTGCAAATGACTAGATTTCATTTTTTTTTACCACTGTGTAATATTCCATAGTGTACATATATCACAATTTCTTTATCCAGTCTTCTGTTGAGGGGCATTAGGTTGGTTCCATGTCTTAGCTATTGTGAATTGAGCTGCAATAAACTTGGAGGTGCAGATAACTCTTTTATTTGCTGACAATATTTCCCTTGGGTAAATTCCGAGAGTGGGATGGCTGGGTAGTATGGTAGGACTATATTCAGATTTCTGAGGTATTTCCAAACTGCCTTCATAGTGGTTTTACCAGTTTGCATTCAAACCAACAGTGAATTAGGGTAACTTTTTCCCCATATCCTCACCAGCATTTGCTGTTTGTTGATTTCTGTATGAAGCCATTCTAACCAGGGTGAGATGAAACATCATTGTGGTTTTGACTTGCATTTCCCTGAATGGCTAGTGATGCTGAACATTTTTTCATGTGTCTGTTGGCCATCTGGATTTCCTTTTTTGAAAAATGTCTGCTTAGGCCAGTGCCATGGCTCACTTGGCTAATCCTCCGCCTGTGGTGCTGGCACCCCGGGTTCTAGTCCCAGTTGGGGTACTGGATTCTGTCCCGGTTGCTCCTCTTCCAGTCCAGCTCTCTGCTGTGGCCCAGGAGTGCAGTGGAGGATGGCCCAAGTGCTTGAGCCCTGCACCCCCATGGGAGACCAGGAGAAGCACCTGGCTCCTGGCTTTTGGTCGGCACAGCATACCAGCTGCAGCACGCCGGCCGTAGCGGCCATTTGGGGGGTGAACCAATGGAAAAAGGAAGACCTTTCTCTCTGTCTCTCTCTCTCACAGTCTAACTCTGCCTGTCAACAACAACAACAACAAAATGTCTGCTTAAGTCCTTGGTTCATCTCTTAACTGGGTTGTTTGTTTTGTTGTTGTAGAGTTTCTTGATCTCTTTGTAGATTCTGGTTAATTAATCCTTTATCAGTTACATAGTTTGCAAATAATTTATCCCATTCTGTCAGTTGCCCCTTCACTTTCCTGTTTCTTTTGCAGTACAGAAGCCTCGCAATTTGATGTAATCTCATTTGTTAATTTTGGCTTTGATTACCTGAGCCTCTATGGTCTTACCCAGGAACTCTTCGCCTGTGCCAATGTCTTTTAGGGTTTCCCAATGTCCTCTAATAATTTGATGATATTGGGTTTTAGATTTAGATCTTTAATCCATTTTGAATGGATTTTTGTGTAAGGTGTAAGATAGGGGTCCTGATTCATACTTCTGCATGTGGAAATCCAGTTTTCCCAGCACCATTTGTTGAAGAGACTGTCCTTGATCCAGGGATTGGTTTTAGCTCCTTGATCGAATTTAAGTTGGTTGAAGATGCTTGAATTGATTTCTTGCATTTCTGTTCTATTCCATTGGTTTATCCATCTGTTTTTGTACCAGTACTAGGCTGTTTTGAATAAAATTTCCCTGTAGTATGTCTTGAAATCTGATATTGTGATGCCTCTGGCTTTGTTTTTGTTGTTTAATATTGCTTTAGCTATTGAAGACCTCCTATGTTTCCATATGAATTTCAGCATAATTTTTTCTATATCTGAGAACAATGTCTTTGGTATTTTGATTGATATCAAGTGAATCTGTAGATTGCTTTCAGAAGAATATTTTGATGGTACTGATTCTTCCAATCCATGAACATGGAAGATTTTTCCATTTTTTTTATCTTCTTCTATTCCTTTCTTTAATGCTTTGTAATTCTCATCGTAGAGATATTTGACATCCTTGGTTAAGTTTATTCCAAGGTATTTGATTTTTTTAGCTATTGTGAATGGGATTGATCTTAGAAGTTCTTTCTCAGCTGTAGCATTGTCTGTGTGTACAAAAGCTGTTGACTTTTGTGTATTGATTTTATATCCTAAGACTTTACTAAACTCATCTATGAGTTCCAGTAGTCTCTTGGTGGAGTCTTTTGGTACCCCTATATATAGAATCATGTCATTTGCAAATAAGGATAGTTTGACTTCCTCTTTCCCAAGTTGTATCCCTTTGATTTCTTTTTCATGCCTAATGGCTCTGGCTAAAACTTCTAGGACTATATTGAATAGCAATGGTGAGAGTAGGCATCTTTGTCTGGTTCCAGATCTCCATGGGAATGCTTCCAATTTTTCCCCCATTCAACAAGATGTTGGCCATGGGTTTGTCCTAAATTGACTTGATTGTGTTGAAGAATGTTCTTTCTATACACACATTTCTATACACAATTTGCTTAGAGTTTTCATCAGAAACAGTGTTATATTTTATCAAATGCTTTCTCTGCATCTATTGAGAAAGTCATATGGTTTTTGTTCTTCAGTTCATTAATGTGATGTATCACATTGAGTGACTTGCGAATCCTGAACCATCCTTGCATACCAGGGATAGATACCATTTGGTCTAGGTGAAGGATCTTTCTGATGTGTTGCTGAATTTGATTGGCTAGGATTTTATTGAGAATTTTTGCATCTATATTGATCAGAAAAAATTGCCTGTAGTTCTCTTTCTCTATTGCATCTTTTTCAGGTTTAGGAATTAAGGTGATACTGGCTTCATAGAAAGAATTTGGTAGGATTCCCTCCCTTTCAATTGTTTTGAATAGCTTGAGAAGAAGTGGAGTTAGTTCTTCTTTAAATGTCTGGTAGAATTCATCAGTGAAGCTACATGGTGTTGGGCTTTTCTTTGTGGGGAGTGTCTTATTACTGACTCAATTTCTGTCTTGGTAATGGGTCTATTTAGGTTTTCTATGTCTTCATGGCTCACTTTAGGTAGGTTGTATGTCCCAGGAATCTATCCATTTCTTCTAGGTTTCCCAGTTTGTTGGCATATAGCTCTTTGTAGTAATTTCTGATGATTCTTTTTATTTCTGTTATGCTTGTTTTCACATTTCCTTTTTTATCTCTAATTTTATTGATTTGGGTTTCCTCTCTCTCTCTCTCTCTCTCTCTCTCTCTCTGGCTAATTGGGCCAATGGTTGTCAATTTTTTGTTTATTTTATCAAAAAACCAACTCTTCCTTTTGCTGATCTTTTGTATTTTGCTTGTTTGTTTGTTTCAATTTTGCTGATTTCTTCTCTAATTTTAATTATTTCCTTTATCCTAATAGTTTTGGGTTTGGTCTGCTGTTTTTTTTTTTAGATCTTTGAGATGCATTGATAGCTCATTTATTTGGTGCCTTTCCAAATTCTTGATGTAGGGAACCAATTGCTATAAACATTCCTCTTAACACTGCTTTTGCTGTATCCCATACATTTTGATATGTTGTATTGTCATCTTCATTTGTTTCCAGAAATTTTTTATTTCTATTTTTATTTCTTCTATAATTCACTGTTCATTCAGGAGCATGTTGTTCAGTATCCATGTGTTTGCATATGCTCTAGAGATTCCAGAGTTGCTGATTTTCAGCTTCATTGCATTATGGTCTGAGAAAATTCATGGTATGATTTCTATTTTTTTGAATTTCCTGAGACTTGCTTTACAGCCTAGCATGTGGTCAATCTTAGAGAGAGTTCCATGCACTGGTGAGAAGAATGTGCATTCTGCAACTGTAGGATGAAAAGTTCCATAGATATCTGTTAGGTCTATTTGGTCTATAGTGTTGATTAACTCTGCTGTTTCCATGCTGATTTTCTGTCTGGTTGATCTGTCCATTGCTGAAAGTAGCTTTATTGAAACCCCCATTACTTTTTTTAAGATTTATTTGTTTATTTAAAAGGCAAAGTTACAGAGAAGCAGAGGCAGAGAAGAGAAAGGTCTTCCTTCCGCTGGTTCACTTCCCAGATGGCCACAATGGCTGGAGCTGGCCGATCCTAAGCCAGGAGCCAGGAGCCTCCTCTGGGTCTCCCATGTGCATGCAGGGGCCCAAGGACTTAGGCCATCTTCTACTGCTTTCCCAGGCCACAGCAGAGAGCTGGATTGGAAGTGGAGCAGCCAGGACTCAAACTGGTGCCCATATAGATACCAGCACTACAGATGAAGGCTTTACCTGCTACGCCACAGTGCTGCCCCCCCCCCATTACTATTGTATTTGAGTCTATGTCTTCCTTTAGATCCCTTAACCTTTTGTTTAAATAACCAGCTGCCCTGTAGTTAGGTCCCTTAATCCCTTAATCATTACATAGTGCTCTTCTTTGTCTCTTTTTTCCTTAAGATTTATTTATTTATTTTAAAGTCAGAGTTACACTGGGAGAGAATGAGAGGAAGAGAGAGAGAGAGAGAGAGAGAGAGAGAGAGAGGTCTTCCATCTGCTGGTTCACTCCCTAGTTGGCCACAATGGCCAGAGCTATGCCGATCCAAAGCCAGGAGCCAGGAGCCAGGAGCTTCTTCCAGGTCTCCCATGCAGGTGCAGGGGCCAAGGACTTGGCCATTTTCTACTGCTTTCCCAAGCCATGGCAGAGAGCTGGATCAGAAGAGGAGCAGCTAGGACTCCAACTACACCCATATGGGATGCCAGCACTGCAGGTGGTAGCTTTACCTGCTAAGCCACAGTGTCAGCCCCCAAGTAATTGAGTTTCTGTTGCCCACCTGGGAGACCTTGATTGAGCTCCTGGCTCTTGGCTTTGGCCTGCTGCAGCCCCAGCTATTGCAAGAATTTGGGGAGTGAATCAGCTGATGGAAGGTCTCTCTTTCTGTCTCACACTTTCTATTTCTCTATCACTCAAGTAAAAATAAATTTAAAAATAAACAAAAAGGGCCAGAGTTGTGGCACAGCTGGTTAAGTCACTGGCTGCAATGCCAGCATCCCATATGGGTGCTGGTTCAAATTAGGGCTGTTCCACTTCCGATCCAGCTACCTGCTAATGTGCCTGGGAAAGCAGCAACAATGGCCCAAGTACTTGGGCCCCCACATCCATGTGGGAGACCCTGATGGAATTCCAGGCTCCTGGCTTCTACCTGACCCAGCCCAGCTGATGAGGCCATTTGGAGGGTACACCAGTGGATGGAAGATCGTCTCTCCTTTTCTCCAGAACTTTGCCTTTCAAATAAATAAATAAATATTTAAATTTTTTACAAAAATGTTCTGAGTTCATTCTGATATTAATTCCTAATCCTCTGTGTAAGATCTACATTTTGTCTATAGAAGCCTTTAGCATCTTTTCTTTCTAAGATCTGAAGTTCCACAGTACTTTTTAATATATTATTCTAGGGACTTGATGGGATCTTTCAAACTGAAAACATAGGTTCTCCAATTCTGAGAAATAATTTTCTGTTATTTATTTGATAAGTCCATCTTTTCCATTTTTTTTGTCTCCCTGTTGATTATATATTTGGTTACATATTTGACACATCAGAATAGTTTTTTTTTAATAAAACTTTCTTTCTCTGTATTTTTTTGTTCTATTTTTGAAGCAACTGCCTTAACTTTTCTTATAATCATCTTTCTTAGTTATATTTTTAATTTCTAAGAGCTTTCCTCTGTTCTTTCTTTCAAGCATTCTATTTTTGTTTCATAAGTGAAGTATCTTTATTTACCTAAGAACCTACTTTTCAAAAGTGTTCTCTTACTCTTAGTGTCACCTCTATTTCCACCAAGTTATCTTCTGTCCACTTCAGTTGCTCTTGTTTTTAAAGATTTATTTTATTTATTTGAAAGACAGAGTTAGAGAGGTAGAGACAGAGAGAGAGGTCTTCCATCCGCTGGTTCACTTCCCAGATGGCCGCAACGGCTGGAGCTGTGCAGTCCGAAGCCAGGAGCTTCTTTTGGGTCTCCCACGTGGGTGCAGGGACCCAACCACTTGGGATATCTTCTACTGCTTTCCCAGGCCATGGCACAGAGCTGGATCAGAAGAGGAGCAGCTGGGACTAGAACTGGCACCCATATGGGATGCCGGCACTTCAGGCCAGGGCTTTAACATGCTGTGCCACAGCGCCGGCCCCTTCAGTTGCCCTAGTCACATTGGATGCTCAGGAGCCGTCTGGTGACATTTATCCAGACACATTTCGGAATGAGAGAGCAGAAGGTTTGGCTCCGGGGGTCTTCCCTGTCCAGTGCTCTAGACCTCCCGAGAGCACCCTCCTGGTATCTGCTGTGGAACCCTCTCAACTCTTCAGCTTCCTTAGTGGGACCAAGCAGCATGGAAGAGACAGCAGCTGGCTGAGCAGGGAAAGTTTGGCTTGGCACAGCCCCTGCCTCCTGCCCTCAGCCGGGTCTGAAGCCCTGCAGTCCAACTTCGTGTCCAGCACTGAAGGTGAGTTGCTACTCTGCCAGCTGCACAAAAGTCATTTTGACCTGGAGTCGCAACTGCTCTTCCCAGGACTCTGCCTCCACCTGGAGCCACGCCTCATCTCTGCCCTCACTACCCCAGGGCCTGTGGAGCCAACTGTCTGCCTTTACATAAGGTATCCTTTTTTGTGGGGACTTCCTGACATGTTTCACTTTTTGTCAAGAGCTCTAACAACACATTCCCAAAATGTGTTGACATTTATTATGAGATAATCCACAAATACTAGATCAGCGGGTAACAAACATTTTCTAACAGTTTCCAGGTGGTTGTGGGCTTACATATTTTAAAAATAGGTTTGCACACATGTTTATGAGGTTTAGTGGGGGAGCAAAGACACATGCGTGTGTGTTGCCCTAGTTGCATTGGGTTGTCTGGAAGTGGAGCTGCTGGTGACACTCCCTGAAGCACGTTGCTCTTACAGTCTCTCTGCCTCCTTTTTCCTGTCTTCCCCTCTTCTCTTGGCTTTCTTTGAACTGTTCTCTCTTCTCCCTACAGTAGGAGATTCAACACTTACAATGTGTTGCTTCATTTTGTACACATAGTGTCCCTTAAGTCCTCTACCTAGTCCAAAAGGGTAGAATGGTTGGGGAAATAGAAAGTCAGGAATGTGTTGTGAGTCTGCATACCTATGGTTAAACAAACAAGAAAACCTACTTGAGTTGTAAGGGGGTAGAGCCTCCCTCCAAAAATATGTCCTTACCTTGCAAGCTAATAGCATCCCCTGGCAGGGGAATGTTTTTGTTGCATTTCCACAGACCTGCCTTCTCTGGGTACCTTCACTCTCCACCTCCTCCAGCACTCACTCATGCCCTATTTTATCCCAGGCTGGCTTTGGGCAGTTCACAAGTTGGCTTCTGAGACTGACTCCCTTGTCCTCCATTATTCTAGCAATTCCCATGCCACCTCCCAATGGCTTCCCACACAGTCTCACCTGCTGCCAAGGCTGTTGCCAACAGCTCCACGTAATCTAAGCATGTGCTTTTTTTAAAACTGAAAAAAAAAAATGCCTCATGACTATTTTTTCAGGAAAATTAAAGATAGATTCAGAATGAAATTGAAGTCTTGTTCACAGATATATTTTACATTTAACTGATAAGAACAGCAAGATATCTTATTTCCCCTCTGCCTCATATAAGTCATCCAAAATTGTTCTTAGATATAAAACAAAATTTACCTCATATTTGGCTAGCTCCTCTATTAGTATTTTTTCATTGGTAATAAATTCCGCTTCCTCTTCTCTTAGTTATATTATAGGTTTTTCAATCTGTGCTAGAAAAATCATCAATCTTTTCTCTAATACTGGTCTAATGAGAGAAAAATGAGATTTGTCATTTTTCTTGTACTAAGCAATGAACCAGATCTTTTCTATGAGACATGCCTCCGACTTCAGATTATGTGATTTCTCAGTAACCTCTGAAAGGGGTTTTGTTTTTCCCTTCCAGAATTAGGTGTTCACTAAACCACACCTACAAAAGGCCTGAGGAATGGGAGGGGCTGGAATGGGCAGGACAGAGGGTAAACACAGGCGATAAATGAATGATGCTGGGCTCCTGCTTTCCAAGCGTGTTCCCCTAAGCACTGACCTCAAGCCAACGTCTGGCTCCATGCTTCACAAGCATATTCTGGACAGAACTGCTCCTCACTTGCTGGACTCCTCTAGGTAACACGCAAGTGGATACAGTTCTCAAGAAAATTAAACAATGTACACAAGAAGTCAGCAGGAAGGGAAAAAGCCTTTTAGTAAGCTTTTTAATATGGAAGGAGAATTACCGATATGAAACATAGGGAACTACAATAATTCTAAGTCCCTTGCGTCCCCTTACCTCTCGAAATAATTGAGCTCGTCTACGTTCTGCTCGCTCAAGTTTTTCTGCAAGTTCTTGTACCTCTGCCCTCGCTTTGACTCTCCAGCGTGCATGCTTTTTTCTCAAACAAGCTATTTTCCACTGTGTTATAATACTGAACGTGAGCACAAGGAGAAGGACTGTTACACTGACGTAGCAGAGCGCCCGAGAGCAAAGGGAATTCAGAGCAAACAAATTGTGATGATATAAAATTGTCTGTGATGCAGACTATGGACATTAACTGAAACAAAAAAAGACAAAACACTGACTGCAAGGAGTAAGAAGTCGTGTCTGTTTGTCCAGTAGAACAGTGGACAAAACACACTCACCGGCCCGCCTTGCTTGGGTAAAGCATAGAAATGGAAAGGGTGCAGAGCAGGTGCACAAAGACGAGGCCCAGGTGGGGACAGCAACAGAATGACCTAAATTGTTCAAGTTCCATAAACCAAAGTTCAGTAAAGGATTTCAATCTTCTGAGTCCTCACATTTTTCTCTCTACCAAACATAAAAATGTCTTTGGAGTTTGGGAAAAATGCAAAAGAAAAGAGAGAGAGAGAGAAAGAAAATTGGAGTCTCATCAATAACATTAATAGCAATAGCAATAATAAAGTACAGCTAAGTGTAGCAAATCCTTTCTTAGGCCCATGAATCTAAATATTTTGCATCAGAGGATTTCAAAGTTTGTGAAAAATGGAATTAAAAGGTAAGATTATTATTTTGGTATAAAAGATTCTTGAAATCCATGCATAGTTTTTTCATAATACAAATTTTCTGTGAATGTTTTGAAGATCTCTTGGATTTCACAATTCTTTGCACCAAAATAAACGTATTTTTTAATTCCATTTTCCATGAACTTTCCAAGTATCCATGTAGGAATTATCTTTTTACATTTGTAATTTTTAAGGTGGATGCTCTGATCATTCCCATTTTATAGGTATGTGAGCAAAGAAAAGTTAACCATTTTCTTCTGTCACCACATTGGTCACCTCCCCTACTGGTTCACACACAGTGAACAACAGGCATTGTGCAATTATAGATAATTTCATTCCTTGGTGACTCCATTCTACTGAAACAGAAGGAAAACGTTGTTCTATTGAATACAACAGTAAAACAAACACATCTGGATCTCAGAGAACGCATATACAATTTAATTTAGCAAACTCATTCCCTTGAACTCCAGTAACCAACGAGCACTCTGCACTATTCAGTAACACCACACACAGCACTGAAAGCCCAGATGAGCCTTTTTCTGTTTGTTTTACCATCTCTGACTTTCTCTTTCCAAGTTTTCACTCAGGAGTTTTACTTGTTTCCCATATGTTTATGCTGTTGTTCTAAAACCAAGAAAAATATATTAGATTTAGCATTGGTGGGGGCTGTTAAAATATATAAGATACACTATGTAGTTAAAGTATAATTCTTTAAAATGTTTAACGGACACATAAAAATTGTACGTATTTATGGGATACCATGTGATGTTTTGATACATGTATCCATTCTGTGATGTCCAAATTAGGGCAAACATGTCTATCTCCTCAATCATCTAAAAAAATATTCAAAATCTATTCTAGCTTTAAGAACATATGGATAGTACATTATCATTATCTATAGTCTTCCTTCTGTGCAATAGATCACCAGAACTCCTAACTCATCTAACTATTACTTCAGACCTACTTTTTAAAGGATTTATTTATTTATTTGAAAGTCAGAGTTTCAGGGGGTGGGGGGAGAGAGGTCTTCTATACACTGGTTCACTCCCCAAATGGCCACAACAGTTGGGGCAGGGCCACATCAAAGCCAAGAGCCAGGAGCTCATTCAGGTCTCCCATGTGGGTGTGGGCCCAAGCACTTGGGCCATCCTCTGCTGCGTTCTCAGGCTCATTAGCAGGGGGTTGGATGGGATGTGGAGCATCCAGGACTCAAACCGGCATCTACATGGGATGCTGCCACTGCAGACAGTGGACGAACCCCTTGTGCCACTTAATCAACCTTTCTCCATCCCTCCCGACCCGCTTCTCTCACCAGCCTCTGAGATCAACTTTCTGGGACTTCACATGTGAGTGAGATCATGTGGTACCCATCTTGCTCTGCTTGGCTGATTTCATGTAACTTCATGCCGTCCAGTTCCATCCACAATGTGCAAATGACCCTTGTTCACCCTATTCACTGCTGAATAGCATGGCATCGTGTGTATATACCATGTCTGTACCCATTCAGCAGCTGATGGACACTTAGCTTACATAATTCTTACACTTGAGAGCCACAAACTTTGTGCAACAACTAAAGGTTTTAGTGGCAGGCTGACAAAAGGACAATTATAATCAGTTCCAGACCAAACTGATTTTTCAAGCCTTGAGGTAGCTATCCAAGAATAAAGAAGAATCGATTCTAGGGGAATAATTCAGGAAGGGTTGCTGGAGATGAATAGACAAGGAAAGTGGACTGGCAGAAGGAAGGCACAATCTTGCCCAGGTGGGGATACAATGATTTACAAAGACGCAGCAGTGAGCACCAGGCCCGACTCTGTTTTCACATTAAGCAGGCTTCTTGCATATACCGGATAGGAGGGTAAGAATATGAGGGACCCAAAAAGTTTACAGAGAAAAGTGCAATTAAAAGATAGGTTCAAAAAAAAAAAAAAAAAGATAGGTTCATTTTGGTGCAAAAAAAAAAAAAAATGAAATCTATGCATAGTGCTTCCATTGCTTCCATAATATGCATTTCCCACGAATTTTTTGAAGTACTCTCATAACGCTATGCCACCGGAGGAATTAGGTCTACAAATTGTTGAGGAGCTCTGGATTCTAGATTGGGTTCTATAGACTCCAGAAAGCCAAGACAGGTTCTGGAACCACAAGAAAGTGGTAATTGAGAAAGGCAAGTCTCCTTGTGATTGGGCAGATGGCAGTGTGCAGGTAATGGAAGCCTGTGTTTTTAATTTATTTGACAGGTAGAGTCATAGGCAGTGAGAGAGAGAGAGAGACAGAGACAGAGACAGAGACAGAGAGAAAGGTCTTCCTTCCATTGGTTCACTCCCCAAATGGCCACTACGGCCGGTTCTGCACCGATCCAAAGCCAGGAGCCAGATGCTTCTTCCTGGTCTCCCATGTGGGTGCAGGACCCAAGCACTTGGGCCATCCTCCACTGCCCTCCCAGGCCACAGCAGAGAGCTGGACTGGAAGAGGAGCAACTGGGACTAGAACCTGGCACCCATATGGGATGTGGGCACTGCAGGTGGAGGATTAACCTAGTGAGCCATGGTGCCGGCCCAAGCCTGTGTTTTTGTTTCCTTTCTTCCCTATTAAGTGCTTCATTCACAGAAGTGAATTAAAGCCACAGAAGCAAAATGATAGGTAAAATATGCATAAATGAAAAATACAATATGAAATTTCGTAAACAAAATGTTAAAGGCTCGGCATATTCATGAGTGAAATTTGGAATACAAAGTGCTGTCAAACAAGAAACGTGATTGTGCTCATGTTTTCTCTGTATTTGGAATCAGCATGAGCTCTAATTTCCTACCAAAATAAATCTGAACTCTTCCCCTGAATCTCTGAGGTTCTTCACAATTCATCCCAGCCTTAATGATTTTGATATTTACATATAAAATGGGCCCCAGGAAGGATTTGAACTGTCTCTCTGATGAACAAACATAAAACTCTAACTTGCTTTCAAGGGTCTAGTGTAAGTTTTTAAATCCTTACATAACAATAATCATCCATCTCTCATTGTTCTTGTATAATCCATGCTTCATTTTTCTAACTCTTGCATGACTCATTATTTATTTCTTGTAGCTTAGGCTGGCTCAGCTGCCCAACTAAACTATGAACTACAAACTATGAACATACCAGTGCTGGTGGGAGTGTGCAATGCAATCATGATTGTGTGCGGAAGTACGACAATAATTATAAAAATGGAAAGTATGACTCCCTTTAAGACCTAGTAAATCAATTTTGGACTTCATTATAAAGAAATAGTCCCATACATTAACTTCAAAAATTATTTTTAATATAAGAAACAAACGAAAAACCCCAAATGCTCATCAGTAGAGTACTGGCTAATAAACTATAGTATAATCTAGGCATTTGGCCTAGAGGTTAACATGCCTGCACTTACATTGGAAGCAGCAGATGATGGTTCCAGTTTTTGGGTTCTCTCCACCTATGTGGGAGACCTGGATTAGGTGCCCAACTCCTGGCTCTGACTGGGGCCCTAGCTTGGTTCTGGCCATCGTGGGCATTGTGGCATAAGCCAGCAGGTGGGAACTCTCCATGTCTTTCTCTGTCTTTCACGCAAATAAAATTTTTAATAAAAAATTTATGATATATATTTATATATATTTAAATACATGTTTATAATATGTTATACAAAAATATAACATACAATTAAGATATAATATAAAATTAAGGGACCAGCACTGTGGCATAGCAGATTAAGCCACCACCTGCAATGCTGGTATCCCACATGGGTGCAGGTTCAAATCCTGGCTGTTCTACTACCGATCCAACTCCCTGCCAATGGCCTGGGAAAAGCAGTAGAAGGTGGGCCACATCTTTAGACCCGTGAACCTATGTGGGAGAATCAGATAAAGCTCCTGGCTCTTAACTTCATATGTATAATTAAGAGATGGGCCAAGGACCTCAATAGACATTTTTCCAAAGAGGAAATCCAAATGGCCAACAGACACATGAAAAAATGTTCAAGATCACTAGCAATCATCAGGGAAATACAAATCAAAACCACAATGAGGTTTCACCTCACCCTGGTTAGAATGGCTCACATTCAGAAATCTACCAACAATAGATGCTGGAGAGGATGTGGGGGAAAAGGGACACTAACCCACTGTTGGTGGGAATGTGAACTGGTTAAGCCACTATGGAAGTCAGTCTGGAGATTCCTCAGAAACCTGAACATAACCCTACCATACAACTCAGCCATCCCACTCCTTGGAATTTACCCAAAGGAAATTAAATTGGCAAACAAAAAAAGCCGTCTGCACATTAATGTTTATTGCAGCTCAATTCACAATAGCTAAGACCTGGAACCAACCCAAATGCCCATCAACAGTAGACTGGATAAAGAAATTATGGGACATGTACTCTATAGAATACTATACAGCAGTCAAAAACAATGAAACCCAGTCATTTGCAACAAGATGGAGGAATCTGGAAAACATCATGCTGAGTGAATTAAGCCAGTCCCAAAGAGACAAATATCATATGTTTTCCCTGATCGGCGACAACTAACTGAGCACCAAAGGGGAAACCTGTTGAAGTGAAATGGACACTATGAGAAACAGTGACTTGATCAGCTCTTGTCCTGACTGTTGATGTACAATGTAATACTTTATCCATTTTAGTATTTTTTTTGTTCTAGTACTAGTGGTTGAACTCTGTAATTAACATGCAATTATTCTTGGGTGTTTAAATTTTAACTGAAGAGTGATCTCTGTTAAATATAAGAGTGGGAGGCCGGCGCCGCGGCTCACTAGGCTAATCCTCCACCTTGTGGCGCCGGCACACCGGGTTCTAGTCCCTGTCGGGGCACCAATCCTGTCCCGGTTGCCCCTCTTCCAGGCCAGCTCTCTGCTGTGGCCAGGGAGTGCAGTGGAGGATGGCCCAAGTCCTTGGGCCCTGCACCCCATAGGAGACCAGGAGAAGCACCTGGCTCCTGCCATCGGATCAGCGTGGTGCGCCGGCCGCAGCACGCCTACCACGGCGGCCATTGGAGGGTGAACCAACGGCAAAAAGAAAGACTTTTCTCTCTGTCTCTCTCTCTCACTGTCCACTCTGCCTGTCAAAAAATAAAAAAAAGAAAAAAAATATAAGAGTGGGAAAAAGAGAGGGAGGAGATGTACAATTTGGGGCATGCTCAATTGGACTTACCCCAAATGGTGGTGTTAGAAACGTGCCAGGGGATTCCAATACAATCAAGGTGGCATGTACCAATGCCATCTCACTAGTCCAAGTGATCAACTTCAATTCACAATTGATCACACTGATAGGTCTAAGAGTCAAAGGGATCACACAAACAAGACAAGTGTCTGCTAATACTAACTGATAGAATCAAAAAGGGAGAGAACGATCCAACATGGGAAGCGGGAGACACAGCAGACTCATAGAATGGCAGATGTCCTAAATAGCACTCTGGCCTCAGAATCAGCCCTTAAGGCATTCGGATCTGGCTGAAGAGCCCATGAGAGTATTTTAGGCATGGAAAGCCAAGTCACTCTGTGAAAAAAAAAAAAAGAAGACCTAAATGAAAGATCTCTGCGAGTGAGATCCCAGTGGAAAGAACGGGGCCATCAAAGAAGGAGGTACCTTTCTCTGAAGGGAGGAGAGAACTTCCACTTTGACTATGACCCTGTCAGAATAAGATCGAAGTTGGTGAACCCTAAAGGCTTCCATAGCCTTGGCAACTCATGACTAGAGTCTAGGGAGATTACTGACGCCATAAACAAGAGTGTCAAATAGTTAAATCAACAACAGGAGTCACTGTGTACTTACGTCTCATGTGGGATCTGTCCTTAATGTGTTGTCCAATGTGAAGTAATGCTATAACTAGTACTAAAACAGTATTTTTACACTTTGTGTTTCTGTGTGGGTGCAAACTGATGAAATCTTTACTTAGTATATACTGAATTGATCTTCTGTATATAAAGATAGTTGAAAATGAAAAAAAAAACTTGGTTTTAAATTGGAAATTGCATAGAAAATTAATCAATTTTTTAAAAATATCATGTAGGATCTCTGTCCTTAATGTGCTGAACATTGTTATTTAATGCTATAACTCGTACTCAAACAGTATTTTTCACTTTGTGTAGCTATGTGGGGGCAAACTGTTGAAATCTTTACTTAATATATACTAAACTGATCTTCTGTATATAAAGAGAATTGAAAATGAATCTTGATGTGAATGGAAGGGGAGAGGGAGCAGGAAAGGGGAGGGTTGTGGGTGGGAGGGAAGTTATGGGGGGGGGGAATGCCATTGTAATCCATAAGCTGTACTTTGGAAATTTATATTCATTAAATAAAAGTTTAAAAAATATGAGAGTGCTTTAAAAGTTTATAGAAAATGGAACACAAAGTATGAGCTTATTCTGGTCTAACTTTTTTCATAATATGAAGAAAATGCGTATTATGAAGAAATTATACATGAATATCAAAATTTTTTTATTTTTGTCACTGGCTTATTTCACTAAGTACAATGGTTTCTGGTTACATACATTTTATTGCAAAAGACAGGATTAAATTTTTTTACAGCTGACTAGTATTCCATAGAATATATATACCATAATCTCTTTATCCAGTCGTCAGTTGATGGACATCAGGGTTGATTCCATGTCTTAGCTCTTGTGAATTGAGCTGCAATGAACACGGGATTACAAATCACCCTTTCATATGCTGGTTTCTTTTCATTTGGTTAAATTCCCAGGAGTGGGATCACTGGAACATATGGTAGGTCTCTACGGAGATCTCTGAGGAATCTCCATACAGTGTTCCACAGTGGCTGCACCAGTTTACATCCCCACCAACAGTGGACTAGGGTACATTTTCCCCACATTCTCCCCAGCATTTGTTGTTTGTTGATTTCTGTAGAACCATTCTAACTCATTGTGGTTTGGATTTGCATTTCTCTGACGGTTAGCAATCCTCAGCATTTTGTCAAGTGTCTGTTGCCCATTTGAAGGTCCTCTCTTGAAAACTGTCTGTTCAAGTCCTTTGTCCATTTCATTTCTTGCTAACAGAAGGGGAGGAATGATCACTTCTGTTGGTGTGATCACACCCTCACCTCCTCTCCTCCAAGGTGAGCAATGCCCCGGTGTTAGCCTCCTGTGCATACAACACTCATCCACGCCACCATATGAATTGCAAAAATGTGTGCAGTCCTCACTCAGAGCATGGATCCTGCTGCAATGACTCACCCCAGGCAATCAGGGAGCTCTGAGCTTGTGGAGCCTCACACAATGATTGCCCAGGACCAAGCTACACCCTGAAGCCTCTCATGCAGCACAGAGTCCCCACAGTCTCAGCACACAAGTCTCCCACAATTGCTGGGTGCAGAGGGTCCACTCTGCCCTGAGTGCTTGTCAGGTCCACAGAGAGGCAGACATTCCCCAAATCAGCTGCCTGTGGGTGCTCTGCCCAAGCAGCTTGAGCCCTGGAGCCTGTGCTATATTGGGAGACTGGGGCACTTCACATTCCTACATGGGTTCCCAGCCTCCTGTCAACCCTCCCAGGCAGGCTCAGTCAGCAGGGAATGCAAGTTTTCCCCTCTGCTATATTCTCAGATCACATGCATACACAAGAGCCACTGTCCAAATATTGCCTTCTCCCCACCACTGCTGCCAGGACTGCTGAGAAGATGGCGTCCTGTCTCAGCCTGCTGCTATAAACATGCACAAGGGCTTCCACACCCACTGCTTATGCCCTAAATGGTGCCCACACTCTCTCAGCCAGGAGGGCACCACTGTGGGGGTGATGGGGTGACATGTGTCCCGGGTCTGCTGGTACCCTCTAGCCCCTAGGGTTCCAGGCTGGACTCATGCCACCCTCTCCCTCCAGCAATATCACTGCAGGTTGCTGCAGTCTAATCACACCTTTATCTCCAAGCTTCTGCCCTCTCTGGCTGTGGCTGCTGGAGTCATGTGCTGTGTCCATGTTTATGCTGCACATCCTCACCTTCCACACAGGTCCACAGCATTCCTCTTCTTTCCACTGTGGTTTTCTCTCTCATTTTCCCAAGAATGCACTTTCCACACTTTGTGTGTGTGTGTGTGTGTGTGCTATTTATCCCTAGCCTAGTGCAATAGGTCATTCCCTATTCTGCCATCTTGGAATCCCCCTTTTTAAAAAATTTATATGAAATAAGAATTGTGCATGGACTACAAAAATCTTTGCACCAAAGCAAACTTGTCTTTTAATTCCATTTTTCATGGACTTTTTGAAATAGCCTCATATTGGGCTCCTGCTCACTCTCTCATCAGTCTTGCTCCTTCCATTTAGATCTCTGCATTGCACTTGCATGACAATATGAAAGCTGCCTTTTTGATTATCAGTACATTCACTTGCTCAATATGTTGTCAGTCTTTACTGATCATCTTTCCACAGTTAAGAAAGAAGCATGGGCAGGGGCCGCGGGCGGCGCTGTGGTGTAATGGGTAAAGCCACCGCCTGCAGTGCCGTCAATCCCATATGGGCTCTGGTTTGAATCCCAACTGAGCCACTTCTGATCCAGCTCCCTGCTATGGCCTGGGAAAGCACTAGGAGATGTCCCAAGTGCTTGGGCCCCTGCACTCGTGTGGGAGACCCAGAAGAAGCTCCTGGCTCCTGGCATCGGATTGGCACAGCTCTGGCCATTGCGGCATCACATACAACCGCTGGTTCATGTCCCAGCTGCTCCTCTTCCCAATCCAGCTCCCTGCTACTGGCTCAGGAAAAGCAGTGGAATATGACCTCCATGCTCTGGCCTCTGCTACTCATGTGGGAGACCTGGAAGAAGCTCCTGGCTCCTGGCTCCTGGCTTCAGCCTGGCCCAGCCCTGGCTATTGCAGTCATCTGGGGAGTGAACCAATGCATAGACTTTTCTCTCTCTGTCTCTCCATCTCTCTGTAACTCTTTCAAACAAACAAATAAATTTTAAAAAAAAAAAGCTGCAGCATGAAGAAAGCCCAGAATGGTGTGGAATTATTGTGAGGCTAAGAAACAGTTAATGTATCTGAAGTGTATGTTGGGAGATGAGCATCCATTCATTCTTTTCATATATAATTACTGAGCACTGTCAGTAAGCATGTGACTGTGCCATACACAGGAATGTCAATGTTGGGTGTTAGATATAAAAAGTCCCCAAATGCCTCTACCTTATGTTCAGTTGATTTCCAAAGAGTGACATGCCAATTGAAGGGGGGGAAGAATAATCTTCTCAACAAGTGAGAGTGGAACTGGATATTTACATGCAAAAGAATGAAGTTGGACTCCTACCTCACGCCACACCACACACACTATCAGCTGAAAGGGGGTCAGCACTGTGGCGTAGTGTACTAAGCCTCAGCCTGTGGTGCCTGCATCCCATATGGGCGCCGGTTCAAGTCCAGGCTGCTGCACTTACAATCCAGCTCTCTGCTGTGGCCTGGGAAAGCAGTGGAATATGGCCCAGGTGCTACACCCACATGGGAGACCTGGATGAAGCTCCTGGCTGCTGGCTGTGGATCAGCTCAGCTCTGGCTGTTGCAGCCACTTGGGGAGTATACCAGCAAATGGAAGACCTCTCTCTCTGTCTCTCCCTCTCTCTGTATGTAACTCTGCCTCTCAAGTACATAAATAAATGTTTTTAAGAAATCAACTAAAAATAGATCAACCTTGAATTTCATGAAAGCTAAATCACAGAATTCTAAGAAGTGATTTTTTTTTTTTTTTTTTGGCCAGGCAGAGTTAGACAGTGAGAGAGAGAGAGAGAGAGAGAGAGAGAGAGAGAGAAAGGTCTTCCTTCCATTGGTTCACCCCCCAAATGGTCGCAATGGCTGGCACTGCACCAATCTGAAGCCAGGAGCCAGGTGCTTCCTCCTGGTCTCCCATGCGGGTGCAGGGCCCAAGCACTTGGGCCATCTTCCACTGCCTTCCCGGACCACAGCAGAGAGCTGGACTGGAAGAGGAGCAACCGGGACAGAACCGGCTCCCCAACCGGGACTAGAACCCAGGGTGCCAGCGCTGCAGGCGGAGGATTAGCCAAGTAAGCCAAGGCGCCGGCCAGAAGTGAATATTCTTTACCTTGTTTAATAGATTGAATTATATCCCTCCATTCCTATGTTGAAGTCATAATTCCCAACATGTTTGTATTTGGAGATAAGGCCTTTAAGGAGGTAATTACATTTAAAGAGGTCATAAGGTGTCCTTATAAGAAGAAAAAGATAGTGTGTGTCTTTCTCCCTCTCTCTTTCTTCCTCTGCACACACACAGAGGAAAGGCCATTTGTGTTCACAGTGAGAAGGCAGTCATCTAGAGGCCAGAGACTCCTCACCAGAAACCAACTTTTTTTTTTAATGATTTTATTTATTTATTTGAGAGGCAGAGTTACAGAGAGAGGGAGAGACGGAGAGAGAAGTCTTCCATCCACTGGTTCACTCCCTAAATGGCCACAATAGCCAGAGCTGGACCAATCCAAAACCAGGAGCCAGGAGCTTCTTCCAGGTCTCCCACGTGGGTGCAGGGGCCCAAGCACTTGGGCCATTTTCCACTGCTTTCCCAGGCCATAGCAGGGAGCTGGATTGGAAGAGGAGCAGCCGCAGTGCCACAGGCTAAGACTTAGCCTGCTACGTCACAGTGCCAGCCCTGAAACCAACTCTTTTTGACACCCTAATTTTGAAATTTTATTCTCCAGAAATGTGAGAAAATTAATTTTTGTTTTTCAAACCACCTCATCTGTGGCATTTCACTACGGCAGCCTGAGTAGACTGATTGATATATCTTGGGTTAAGCCAATGGTTTCTTTTTTTTTTTTGCCAGGCAGAGTTAGACAGTGAGAGAGAGAGAGAGAAAGAGAGAAAGGACTTCCTTCCATTGTTTCACTTCCCAAGTGGCTGCCACGACCGGTGCTGCGCTGATCTGAAGCCAGGAGCCAGGTGCCTCTCCTGGTCTCCCATGCGGGTGCAGGGCCCAAGCACTTGGGCCATCCTCCACTGCCTTCCCGGGCCACAGCAGAGAGCTGGACTGGAAGAGGAGCAACTAGGACAGAATCTGGCACCCCGACTGGGACTAGAACCCAGGGTGCCAGTGCCGCAGGCGGAGGATTAGCCAAGTGAGCCACAGCACCGGCCGCCAGTGGTTTCTTAGGTATGACACTAAAAGCACATGCAACCAAAGAAAACATAAACTGGATTTCATCAAAATTAAATATGTCTTTACATCAAAGGACACCATGAAGGGACGTGAAATGAAATGACAACCTGAACCATGGGAGCAAATCTTTGTGATTCATATAAAGCTGACTAGAGACTTGCTTCCAGAATACATGAATAACTCTTGAATAGATATTTCTGCAAAGAAGACACACAAATGGCAGCAAGCACATGAAAAGATGCTCAGCCTCCTAAGTCATTAGAAAAATGCAAATCGACACCATAATAAGACATTTCATCACACAAATGAAGATGGCTATGATTCTTAAATGTGGACAACTGCTGGGGAGGATGCCAAGAAATTGGAATCTTCACACAGTGCTGGTGGGAATGTAAAATAGTACAGCTGTTTTAGGAAGCACTTTGGCAGGGGTGAGCATTGGTGAAGCAGGCTAAGCCATTGCTTGGATGCCTTCACCCTGTGTCAGAGTGCCAGCTTGAGTCCCACCTCTGCTGCTTCCAATCCACCTTCCTGCCAATGCACCTGGGAGGCAGTAGATGATGACCCAAGTGCTTGGAGACCAGATGGAGTTCCTAACTCCTAGCTGCAGCCTGGCCCAGCCCTGTGAGCCAGCATGTGGAACCTCTCTCTCTCTCTCTCTCTCTCTCTCCCTCTCTCTCTTTATGTACAAAGAGAAGAAAACATATACACATACATGGGTGTCGTTCAGGGAGAGTGGGCCTGGAATGAAAAAGAGATTTTCATACCCTGCTTCCTGCGGCCCATATGGAGAGAGAGAGGCAGAGGGGGAAAGGGGAGAGAGAGGCAGAGAGGGAAAGGGGGAGAGAGAGGGAGAGAGGGAGAGAGGGAGGGACACAGAGAGTGAAAGAGAGGGAGAAAGAGGGAGGGGGAAGGAGGGAAAGAGAGAGAGGGAGAGGGAAAGAGAGAGAGAGACAGAGAGAGAGAGAGAGAGAGATGAGAGACAGAGAGAGCCCTCTCCCCTTTACCAGGTTTTTCACGAGCTTAGAAAAGGGGCGTGGTTACGTAGTACTGCCCCAGGCCCCAGGTAAGGGGAGGTACATCCTGGGGAAGAGGTCATCTGATTGACGTGGGGTGGGATAGGTGTGGCTTCCAGCTCCTGACCCGAATCTCACTGTGCCCTATCAACTGCAATGTGATGGTTGGGAAGGAGGAAATCTAAAACCAGTGGTTCTTGGAGTGTGTCACTCTCTGTACCTGGGAACTCAGAATGCAGGTTCCCGGGTGACATCCCAGGCCTGCTGCATCAGTAATTACAGGGGCAGGGCCCAACAATCTGTGTGTGAAGAGCCAGGTGATTCCAATGTGCCTGGAGGTTGGATGATCACTGGCCTAGAACATTTTTCCCTAATTCATGCATTCAGCAGGATTGCTAGGAAGTCGCAGGTAACAGCTGTTTTTCTTAATTGTGTGTCTTGTTCTAAATGGCGTAGATGTGGGGGAACCACGTAGGGAAATAGGTAGGAATAAATAAGGCTGGCAATTTCTTTTTTCAAAATTTCCATGTGAACCTGAAGTAAAACTCTACCTTGTCACCTGTCAACCCAGTATGCCCAGTTTCCCACGATGAGCCTGTCTCATCCGGGACCAGGAAGGAAACGCCATCATGGCCACTTGAAAGTCAAGCTCCATGTGGAGGCACCATGACACGTCTAGAAAGCTCTGTGTGCACTAAACTCCACCTGTTTGCATATTCAATTAGGGCACCACCTCCTAGCTCATAAAAAGGACTGACAACTTGGGAGGGGCCCTTCCAACTTCTGGTTCACGCCCCAGATGACTCGAACTGGTGCTCACATGGGATGTTAGCATTGGAGGAAGTAGTTTATTTTTTTAAAAGATTTATTTTATTTATTTGAAAGACAGAGTTGCAGAGAGAGGTAGAAACAGAGAGAGAGGTCTTCCATCCACTGATTCACTCCCCCAGATGGCCGCAATTGCCGGAGCTGCACCAATCTGAAGCCAGGATCCAGGAGCTTCTTCTGGGTCTCCCATATGGGTCCAGGGGCCCAAGGACTTGGGCCATCTTCCACTGCTTTCCCAGGACATAGCAGAGAGCTGGATCAGAAGAGGAGCAGCCAGGACTAGAACCGGCACCCATATGAGATGCTGGCGCTTCAGGCCAGGACGTTAACCCACTGCGCCACAGTGCCAGTCCCAGGAAGTGGTTTAAACCACTGATCTTCAATTTTTTTCTTTTAAAGAATGATCATCTAAAAAAAAAAAAGAAAGAAAAGAAAGCATGCATGCATACACACACAAACCCCAAAGAGAAAGCTGCGATTCTGGCCTGACCCGGGCCAAGCATCTGGAATAATCCATGCCCTCACACATTTCTGTGCATGCTAACATTTGAAAACCTTTGCCAGAAAGTAACTGTCAAATTACTGTGATTTTCCAGAAACTTGGATTCCTCATTGAACTGCCAGTCCTAACAAATTTCTGTGAGTATGGGGATGATGCAGGGGCTATAGCACCCTGAAGCCTGATTGGAAAGTCCAAACATCGGCAAAGTGGAAGCTGCTGTTGGCACTTACACCCTCTATGAGACAGAACATCGCATTCTTTTTAAAGATTTATTTATTTATTTGAAAGGCAGAGTTACAGAGAGGCAGAGGCAGAGAGGGAGAGAGAGAGAGGTCTTCCATCCACTGCTTCACTCCCCAATTGGCTGCAACAGCCAGAGCTGTGCCCATCTAATGCCAGGAGCTTCTTCCGGGTCTCCCACGCGGGTGCAGATGCAGCATCTCCCACTGCTTTCCCAGGCCACAGCAGAGAACTGGAGTGGAAGTGGAGCAGCTGGGGCTCGAACCGGTGCCCATATGGGATGCCAGCACTGTAGATGGCGGCTTTACCAACTACCCTGCAGTGCCTACCTCAGAATATTGCATTTTAAAGAGGACCAGGAGATGTTTCCAGAGTGCCTATCTTTGAAAACATTTCAACGATCCTTTTCCCACTGCCAACCAATTTCTGGCTAAAGGAGGTGGAGATAGAACTTTCTAGAGACTGCAGTGCCTCATCATTAGCCAATGTGACCTGCAGTACACACACAGCACCTTGGCGTTGGCCTGCACCAGCCCCAGCTGTTGCGGGCATTTGGGAAGTGAACCAGAGAATGGGAGAACTTGCTCTGCCTGTCCTTCTATCTCCTTCTCTCTCTCTCTGACTTTCAAATAAACACAATTTAAAAATGTTGTAAAGATAAACTTGTTTTGTTGCAACAAATTTAAAATCCATGCACAATTTTTTTCACAATATATGTTTACTATGAACTTTTTCAAAGGTCCCTTGTATGCACGAATTTCAAAAATTTTGCACCAAGATCAACTTTTTAAAAATTAATTAATTAATGTATTTGAAAGGCAGAGTGTCAGAAGTGGAGAGATTGTCCATCTTCTGGTTCACTCCTAGATGGCCTCTGGGAACAGAGCTGACACAACCAGACCTGGGAGGCAGAAGCCAGGAGACAGGAACTCCAGCCAGGTCTCCTCCATGAGTGCCAGGAACCCAAGCACTTCAGGCATCAGTAGCTGATTCCCAGTGGCATTAGCAGGAAGCTAAATTTGAAGCACAGAGCAATCAGGACTCAACTTGGTGCTCCATGTGGGATTACTGCACCAAAACATCACCCCAATAAACCTATCTTTTACTTCTACTCTCCACAAACTTCTTGAAGTACCTCACGTGTGTGTGTGTGTGTGTGTGATTTTCATCCCCCTGATAGCCTCATGCTCTTGAGATAATTAAACTATGATCTCAGAATAGATATTAGTACTTTATATGCAAACATTGCATTCATACAACCCTCTCCACATTGTCTTCATCATTATCTTGTAGGCTCATGACAATGTTTTAAGTACAGCACGTGGGATCTCTTCTAAGCTGCTTTGTGGTCAGGCAGCCTCAAAGCTAGCACAGGAGTTCCAAAATTCACTCTCTGCATCCCATCTGATGGTGGGTGAGAACTATCGCCACGCCCATCTTGGTGGTATAGCTACCAAGTTAAGACTTGTGGTGCCAGAATGTTACGCAGTCTGGGAATAAGTGTGGCTGTGTGAGTTAGATAAGGATCACGGGTACAGCTGCACGATATGAAGTATTATACTTCCCCCTGTGTTGGCTTCTGACTACCTTTCCCTTAGTTCTGTTTTGAGGGCAAAGCTAAGGAGTCAGCTTTGTTTGTCAGGTGGCTTTGCTTAAGAGCTAGAAACTTAACATTTCAGTCAAGTTGCTTTGTTTAAGAGCTAGAAACTTAACATTTCAGTCAAGTTGCTTTGTTTAAGAGCTAGAAACTTAACATTTCAATTCTGAGGATTGCTCTGAGGAAAGAACCGCTGGAATCATTTTGTAGTGAATTGTTCCATCTGGGGCAGGTGCACCTACAGCAACTGCAAATCCAAACACTGGAAATAGAAATCCGCTTCCAAAATACATTCTCCTCTGCAACAGGGTTCCAGGAGATGCTAACAGGAACAAAGCAAGAACCTGCTGCAGGAATGGGTCTGTTCATTCTGTGCATGCTTATCAAGTACCAGCTATGTGCTGGGCATTGAACTGAGTGCTATAGAGACTGTGAACACGCGACCTATGGGTCTCCCAATTTACCGGAAGGAACAGATGTTTCTGATTGCAGAAGAAACTGTTTCATTATATATGGGGGAACTGGCAGAGGCAGGAAGAGGCACAGGATGTTATGAGATAGCCTAATAGGGGAGACCTAAGGTATTCTGGAAGATGAGGAAAGACTCCCATGAGGAAATGACTTAACTAGCCCAGGGTGAGGGGGCGAGCTAGATGGAGAACACCCAAGGGCAACCAAAAATCAACTGAAACCAATAATGAAAAGTTTGTGGAAGCATTGAGAAGACCACTCAACCTTGAGTCAGCAGTGGCCCCCCAGGGACCGGGGGTACTACAGAGAATGATACACCTAGGGGGAGACTCTGACAGCAGATGAATTGGGTTTATTTCACTCAAATATCTGAAAAGTTTTGTAAGGTTAACTGTTAATCAGGCTCCTTTACCAGTGATATAAAATGTGGACAGTGCTATTTTACTTTCAAGAGTCAGGAAACAAGAGGGGAAAAAAATGAGTGGCTTAAATGAACCGCTAGAGGTCGCTTCTGACCAGGGAGTAGCCTATTAAGGTTTCAAATAGCTCTCACTGTCCCGATGAACTGTTTGCTTTAATATCTTGTGAAACTCTACAAATGCATATCAGAGCTCTCAGAAAGTGGAAAGAACTCATCTGCTCACCTGTTATCCTGGCAGATAATTGTCCTCCTCTGCATTTCCTGCCCTACCAACCTCTGTCCTCTCCCGCCCTGCAGCACTGACAGCCCAGCACAGCTGTACAGGGTCGCCCTTGCCCCGCACACCTCATACCTCGCCCAAAGACTCGAGTACCCAGTGCCGTTCTCCCTTGCCTGTCAGATCTCCCCCTGCTCGATCACACCTGAGACTCTCAAACCTGCTCTCTCTCCATTCTTGCTGGTGGGGGAAAGGGGCATTTTTAACCCTTTTGATTCCCCTCCTCCTCCAAATACCTCCCCATTTGCTTTTAGAGCCAAAGTCCTTATAAGAGCTGCCCCTGTTACAGAAATCTGCACTGGAGAAATCCCCTTAGTTCACACAGGCACCAGAGGCTGGGTGAGGGTCAGCAGAAGCAGTTTATTAACATCCACAGGCCCAGTGGAACCACCTCCCAAGACGGATTGCCTAATCCAGGCTTCTTACAATACGTATAGGTTCACCAGCATCATGCATTCACCAGCACGTGCATTGGTGGGCTCCGTGCAACCTGCAGGACTCAGCGTCACCCATGAGGAACTTGAGACCACACTTCTGGGGACAGAGAACCAAGATTAGGACACCCGTGTCAACACCTATGGGAACAGAGATTTGGATGACCGCCCAGACGTGACAATACTTATGTAGAACTGGAACGGGGATGATAGTAAACAGAGATTAGGACATCTGCCCTCCTTGGAGGCCTTGTCTCTCCCTCATCTCTGGCCACAGCCATGGCTCCAATTCTTCTCCTCCAACTCTCTTGATCCCATGCAAATCTGGCTTCCCTGTGAGATCTTGCCACATCCCTGGTAAACTGCCTATTGCCAAACCCAAGGGCCAGTTCTAAGTCCTCATCTCATCCTCCTGCTCAAGTTGCCCACAACATTTGTGTAGTTGATCTTTTCCTCCTGGAAGCCCTGTCTTCTTATAGTGTCCAGCAGTGGTTTTCCTCCACCCCAGCTGGTCTTTGCTATTTCTTCCTATCTCTGATGCCTTAACTTTGCAGTGCCACTAAGTGGGGCCTCGTGTAGGCCCACATTCACTGGCCTGGGCAATTAGGCCATCTGCATGTTTTAAATACCACCAGCACACCCAAAGCTCCTTTGTTCATATCTCCAACATGGACTTTCCTCTTGAACGTCAGAGTTACTATCTAATGCCTATTTACATTTCCACTTGGATATAAAAAAAAACTTTAATTTATTTTTAATTAATTTGAATGGAGAAAGAAAG